>NC_065433.1:3673021-4307485 GCF_024362695.1 Pectinophora gossypiella
GAAAAACAAACTTTTGTATGGCGGCCATCTTGTTTTTCCGCCATTTTGATTTTTTTTCACCGACAATAGAATTTGACCAAGATTTAAATAGGTTTTGCGAAAAAAGAATCGTTCCAGGTATAATAGTTGCACCAGACTGTAGGGCGTCTCCCTGATGCGGAGCAGTTTTCCAAGATTTCGGATTTTTCCCATACTCACCGGGAGGTCCCGATCACACCCCCCATACATCATTTTGACCCCCCGACGCTCCTTCTGGGAGAACAATTATGTCAGTGAGTCAGTCAGTCAGTCAGTCAGTGGGTCTCCAGCTATATATAATATGACTAGATGGTGCTAAGTGCGCTCGCTGCTAAAGCAGCTTCGCGGGCGTTGTATGTGGATTGACGTGTTCGTATAGTTTGTTTCGCATCACAGATTTGTAAGAACTATTAAGACAGACACAAAAAGAAATAAAAAAAATGTGTAGGATATTGTTGGTTTATTTTATGTTATCAAAAAATAAAAATATAACATTATTTTCTCTCTCTCTCCCTTGCATTGTTCCCATATGGTGGTGGGGTCTTTTTTCCGAGTCTTTTCCTTCCACTTCGCGCTGTTGGATGTATCGTCTGCGGAAACATTGCAGGAACAAAGATCTTCTTTGATGACATCTGCTTCTTTGCCTTCTGTATTTCCTGTTAAAAATAAATTAATATTAATTTATTTATAATAACGTATAGATATAATATCCTTTTCTTAGTCGATAGCGATACGTTTTTGCCAAAGTGGTCGTGGTCGTCATGTAACGTACCTAAATTCTTGTCACTATTGATTGCTGGCTGTCACACTGCTGCATTCATTGAAGAAGCTACCGACATCAGGCTTGGTTGATATAATACTATTGTATTAATAATCTCCTACGCAGTTCTTTGCCTTCTGCATTTCCTATAAATAAAATATATATTAAATATTATATAATAATTTCTTTTCCTTGGTCGATAGCGATACGTCTTTGCCAAAATAGTCGTGGTCGTCATGTAACGTACCTCGATATCTTGTAACTTTTGATTGCTGGCTGTCACACTGCTGCGTGCATTGAAGGACTTCAGGCTTGGTCGATTTTATTCCATTGCAATCATAATCTCCTACACAGTTTATTACACTCTGCATTTCCTGTGAATAAAATATATATTACATTTTTTTTCCTTAGTCTATAGCGATACGTTTATGCCAAAGTGGTCGTGATCGTCATGTAACGTACCTCGACATCTTGTTACTTTTGATTGCTGGCTGTCACACTGCTGCATTCTTTGAATGAGCGGCCAACATCAGGCTTGGTTTATATAATACTATTGTATTAATGATCTCCTATGCAGTTTTTTGCCTTCTGCATTTCCTGTAAATAAAATATATAATTTATTTTCCTTAGTCGATAGCGATACGTTTTTGCTAAAATAGTCGTGGTCGTCATGAAACGTACCTCGATATCTTGTTACTTTTGATTGCTGGCTGTCACACTGCTACATTCATTGAAGGAGCTGGCAACATCAGGTTTGGTTTATATAATACTTTTGTATTAATGATCTCCTACGCAGTTTTTTGCCTTCTGCATTTCCTGTAAATAAAATATATAATTTATTTTCCTTAGTCGATAGCGATACGTTTTTGCCAAAATAGTCGTGGTCGTCATGAAACGTACCTCGATATCTTCTTGTAACTTTTGATTGTTGGCTGTCACACTGCTGCATTCATTGAAGGGGCTGCTGACTTCAGGCTTGGTCGATTTTATTCTATTGCAATCATGAACTCCTACACAGTTTATTGCCATCTGCATTTCCTGTAAATAAAATATATATTATATTTTTTTTCCTTAGTCTATAGCGATACGTTTTTGCCAAAATAGTCGTGGTCGTCATGAAACGTACCTCGATATCTTGTAACTTTTGATTGCTGGCTGTCACACTGCTGCATTCATTGAAGGGGCTGCTGACTTCAGGCTTGGTCGATTTTATTCTATTGCAATCATGAACTCCTACACAGTTTATTGCCATCTGCATTTCCTGTAAATAAAATATATATTATTTTTTTTCCTTAGTCTATAGCGATACGTTTTTGCCAAAGTGGTCGTGATCGTCATTTAACGTACCTCGATATCTTGTTACTTTTGATTGCTAGCTGTCACACTGCTGCATTCATTGAAATAGCGGCCAACATCAGGCTTGGTAGTACTATTGTATTAAAATCTCCTACGCAGTTTTTAGCATTGTGCATTTCCTGTTAAAAAAAAATAATGTTAATTTATATATATTAACTTTTATTTATAAATATATACATATATATATTAGGTGATTTCCAAACTACCCAGGAGGTACACCCAGTAGCTCGCTTTTTTTCATGTGGTTCCCCCGCTAATCGAGGCCGCATCCACCTACTTATATGAGAAGTAGGTTCTATCTAATGAGTTAGCAATAGTCATTCAATAAGCAGAGAAATGTGAAAGAAAAAGCAATTTTTAGCTAAGGAATTTAAAATAAAAAGCAATTTTCAGCAATTAGCATGCAATAAGCAAAGCAATTACTCAGTAATTGTCAAACATAAGCGAGTTGTATAATTTAAAGATATTATTGACAATAACAAACACGTACCGAGTTTGTTAATACTTACATTGAGTTATCATCGCTAAGTTGACCAAATTATTAGTACAGGTTATCACATTCACTAAATGAAAATATGTGTTTTTATCAATTGTAACAATGCTTGCATGACCTAACCAACCGTTGGTGTTGTGGACGCCAATCTTCAAGAGACAAGTGGACGGGTGTGAGGAAAACTGGCAAGATGAACACGTCGGTGTGGGTGCGACTGGTGCACGGGAGAGAAGTGGAGCTAGTTGGCAGATGGAATTAGGCATCACTCTCTTGCTTCAGTTAAGTTCCACTCAGATCAGGTGGGTTGTCGCATGGATGAACATCGCATGGGTTGGAGTAATTCGGAGTAGAACTGTCCATGTTGTTCCCTTCATCGTAGGCACTTCAGTGGACTGTGGATCGATCAACAATAGTTACGTGAGTTGGCTGTCAAACCGATATGACGTGCCAGCCGAATCTAGCGACCAGGTATGCAGGGGATGGAGGTATCCTGTGGAGTAATCATATCAGCAAAGGTGAAAATGTCGATTGGGAGTGAAATGGAGGGAGAAGGAGAGCTGCAGTCAGCGGTCACGATCTTGCTGTAGATAGACTACATGCTCAGTTTACGTGTAGTTGTAACTGTTCGAAGTTAATTGAAAACGATCGATATGCAAATTCCTGTTTAATGAAACAAGTAATAAATGAACAGGCAGGTGTTTTTTCGGTATTTAAACGCTAAGACCGTTGTTTGTTTATTGATTAGCAGTGGTATGATGAATTCTTGGATACTGAAGAATGCTAATAAGTTAAGTATTTAAAACAAAATCACATTCAGAAGCATTAAAAACACATTAAATTAAAGAACGAAATAATACCATATGAAATATTATTTAATATAATATAAAGGATGGAAAGAAGAAATGACAAGAATGCTATTTAGCGTGACATGGCTCTAACCACATTCACTGGAAAACATAAAACAATATAAAACCTAAGTTTAAGTTTAGCTCATACACGATATTATGTTTTTTGAGGAACCGTCTCATGCGAAACAGTGTTCTATTGAAAAGTATTGTAAGAAGAAATGCAAAGAACACCATTTAGCGTGACATAGCTCTAACCAGATCCACTGGAAAACATAAAACCATGTAAAACCCTAAGTTTTAGTTTAGCTCATACACGATATTATGTTTTTTGAGGAACCGTCTCATGCGAAACAGTGTTCTATTGAAAAGTATTGTAAGAAGAAATGCAAAGAACACCATTTAGCGTGACATAGCTCTAACCAGATCCACTGGAAAACATAAAACCATATAAAACCTTAGTTTTTGTTTAGCTCATACACGATATTATGTTTTTTGAGGAACCGTTTCATGCGAAACAGTGTTCTATTGAAAAGTATTGTAAGAAGAAATGCAAAGAACACCATTTAGCGTGACATAGCTCTAACCAGATCCACTGGAAAACATAAAACCATATAAAACCTAAGTTTTTGTTTAGCTCATACACGATATTATGTTTTTTGAGGAACCGTCTCATGCGAAACAGTGTTCTATTGAAAAGTATTGTAAGAAGAAATGCAAAGAACACCATTTAGCGTGACATAGCTCTAACCAGATCCACTGGAAAACATAAAACCATGTAAAACCCTAAGTTTTAGTTTAGCTCATACACGACATTATGTTTTTTGAGGAACCGTCTCATGCGAAACAGTGTTCTATTGAAAAGTATTGTAAGAAGAAATGCAAAGAACACCATTTAGCGTGACATAGCTCTAACCAGATCCACTGGAAAACATAAAACCATGTAAAACCCTAAGTTTTAGTTTAGCTCATACACGATATTATGTTTTTTGAGGAACCGTCTCATGCGAAACAGTGTTCTATTGAAAAGTATTGTAAGAAGAAATGCAAAGAACACCATTTAGCGTGACATAGCTCTAACCAGATCCACTGGAAAACATAAAACCATATAAAACCTAAGTTTTTGTTTAGCTCATACACGATATTATGTTTTTTGAGGAACCGTCTCATGCGAAACAGTGTTCTATTGAAAAGTATTGTAAGAAGAAATGCAAAGAACACCATTTAGCGTGACATAGCTCTAACCAGATCCACTGGAAAACATAAAACCATATAAAACCTAAGTTTTTGTTTAGCTCATACACGATATTATGTTTTTTGAGGAACCGTCTCATGCGAAACAGTGTTCTATTGAAAAGTATTGTAAGAAGAAATGCAAAGAACACCATTTAGCGTGACATAGCTCTAACCAGATCCACTGGAAAACATAAAACCATGTAAAACCCTAAGTTTTAGTTTAGCTCATACACGACATTATGTTTTTTGAGGAACCGTCTCATGCGAAACAGTGTTCTATTGAAAAGTATTGTAAGAAGAAATGCAAAGAACACCATTTAGCGTGACATAGCTCTAACCAGATCCACTGGAAAACATAAAACCATATAAAACCTAAGTTTTTGTTTAGCTCATACACGATATTATGTTTTTTGAGGAACCGTCTCATGCGAAACAGTGTTCTATTGAAAAGTATTGTAAGAAGAAATGCAAAGAACACCATTTAGCGTGACATAGCTCTAACCAGATCCACTGGAAAACATAAAAAACCATATAAAACCTAAGTTTTTGTTTAGCTCATACACGATATTATGTTTTTTGAGGAACCGTCTCATGCGAAACAGTGTTCTATTGAAAAGTATTGTAAGAAGAAATGCAAAGAACACCATTTAGCGTGACATAGCTCTAACCAGATCCACTGGAAAACATAAAACCATATAAAACCTAAGTTTTAGTTTAGCTCATACACGATATTATGTTTTTTGAGGAACCGTCTCATGCGAAACAGTGTTCTATTGAAAAGTATTGTAAGAAGAAATGCAAAGAACACCATTTAGCGTGACATAGCTCTAACCAGATCCACTGGAAAACATAAAACCATATAAAACCTAAGTTTTTGTTTAGCTCATACACGATATTATGTTTTTTGAGGAACCGTCTCATGCGAAACAGTGTTCTATTGAAAAGTATTGTAAGAAGAAATGCAAAGAACACCATTTAGCGTGACATAGCTCTAACCAGATCCACTGGAAAACATAAAACCATGTAAAACCTAAGTTTTTGTTTAGCTCATACACGATATTATGTTTTTTGAGGAACCGTCTCATGCGAAACAGTGTTCTATTGAAAAGTATTGTAAGAAGAAATGCAAAGAACACCATTTAGCGTGACATAGCTCTAACCAGATCCACTGGAAAACATAAAACCATGTAAAACCCTAAGTTTTAGTTTAGCTCATACACGATATTATGTTTTTTGAGGAACCGTCTCATGCGAAACAGTGTTCTATTGAAAAGTATTGTAAGAAGAAATGCAAAGAACACCATTTAGCGTGACATAGCTCTAACCAGATCCACTGGAAAACATAAAACCATATAAAACCTAAGTTTTAGTTTAGCTCATACACGATATTATGTTTTTTGAGGAACCGTCTCATGCGAAACAGTGTTCTATTGAAAAGTATTGTAAGAAGAAATGCAAAGAACACCATTTAGCGTGACATAGCTCTAACCAGATCCACTGGAAAACATAAAACCATGTAAAACCCTAAGTTTTAGTTTAGCTCATACACGATATTATGTTTTTTGAGGAACCGTCTCATGCGAAACAGTGTTCTATTGAAAAGTATTGTAAGAAGAAATGCAAAGAACACAATTTAGCGTGACATAGCTCTAACCAGATCCACTGGAAAACATAAAACCATGTAAAACCCTAAGTTTTAGTTTAGCTCATACACGATATTATGTTTTTTGAGGAACCGTCTCATGCGAAACAGTGTTCTATTGAAAAGTATTGTAAGAAGAAATGCAAAGAACACCATTTAGCGTGACATAGCTCTAACCAGATCCACTGGAAAACATAAAACCATATAAAACCTAAGTTTTAGTTTAGCTCATACACGATATTATGTTTTTTGAGGAACCGTCTCATGCGAAACAGTATTCTATTGAAAAGTATTGTAAGAAGAAATGCAAAGAACACCATTTAGCGTGACATAGCTCTAACCAGATCCACTGGAAAACATAAAACCATATAAAACCTAAGTTTTTGTTTAGCTCATACACGATATTATGTTTTTTGAGGAACCGTCTCATGCGAAACAGTGTTCTATTGAAAAGTATTGTAAGAAGAAATGCAAAGAACACCATTTAGCGTGACATAGCTCTAACCAGATCCACTGGAAAACATAAAACCATATAAAACCTAAGTTTTAGTTTAGCTCATACACGATATTATGTTTTTTGAGGAACCGTCTCATGCGAAACAGTGTTCTATTGAAAAGTATTGTAAGAAGAAATGCAAAGAATACTATTTAGCGTGACATAGCTCTAACCAGATCCACTGGAAAACATAAAACCATGTAATCCCTAAGTTTTTATTCTGCACTTACTATGTATATTATATTATCATTGTATATTCATGGTAAGTTGGATTTACTGTAGGTGTATGCAAATTCATAACAAGCATAGTTGTTTGTTATTTGCGTCATTATAAGTAAATAAATAACGAATGTAGACTTAAAAAATAAAACGTAGGTAGTATGTTGGTTATGACTGTACACATATAAATTAAACTTAATGCGTAATAATATAGAAAATATGACTTGTTACTTTCATTTCTAATAACATTTGGTGTATTTGGTAACATTTAAAACTAAACAATTTTACCAGAATATATAAAATATGACTCGCTTTCAATTTTTTTAACTAAAGGTGTTTTCTTTTACCTTTCAATTTTTAAGTATTTTTTTTTGTTTTAGCCATATTTGATTTGAAAATTTGAATATCAAAGTTTCACGTTGTTAGGTAGTGCTTTCTTCTCCAATTATTGTTTTTCCAAGTAGTAGGTATTTTCTAGCAATTTCACTTTATTTAGCCTGTATACATGTATTAATTACTTTATGTATGTTTTTGTATCGATGAGTGATCATTCTTCTGTCAATACTGGTGAGACCCGCTTGTGGGAGGCCAGAAATTAACATGATCAAATTTGTTTTTGAATTTGCTTAGAATGGTATAGAACATTCATTGTTGATTATAGGCTTAATTATTTTTAAATACACCATTAAAGGTAAAGCATGGTCGTAAATAATATCCTCCTGCGGCTTAGATTTTCAAACACAACAGCGAAACAATGGGATTTGGTTTAAGGACTTTTTTCATGTTTAGCCCATCTGACAGTCGTCATATTTACCCATGTTTATGAATGAAATTGTTCGTCACTGCCGGATATAGGTAATTATTGACCTATTTTATTCCACAACACAATAAATAATGTTCTAAATAACACTTTTCATTTATATATTTGTAGCCACAAATCTGTGCAATTGATGATGCGTCTTTGCTGACACAATGACGATGACGATTCTTACACCATTGAATGCTAATGTATAATATTATACTGTACTGATTCGACGTACCATAACACATATTCTTTATTCTGTCCGTTCCATTACAGGACACGCGAGGTGTAGCGTTTATGTGTACTCATTAATCGATTTCCAGCTGGGCATTTGTTTAAATTTCTGAATCTTTCTTCGAGCAGACATTTGTAGTAATGTTATTTCTTAAAGTTTCCTTGATGATGAGTAAACAGGCACCCGGATAGTTTCCTTTCTTCCTTATATTTATTAATTAAGGCGTATATTTTTTTGTTAGTTTACTTAATTCTAACTTAAGTTCCTAATATACGCTAATTTGCAAATGGTAAATACATTAAAATGTATACACTACACATTACACAAATTTAATCGGTTATATAAACTTATTTTTCATTATACATTTATTTTCCTGAATTAATGTATGAAAATATCAAGTCGTTTGTGTTATAAAATAGCTAATCCAACTTACCATGAACATCGTATTTTTTTATTATTTTAGTAAATATATTTTGCTTACTGCTTAGTGAATGATAAAAATATAAGTGACTAAAATGACAAAGATAAATTTTACTTAATGTAAGTTAGGTATTGGGTAAAATGCTTTTGAATGATGATTTGTTAATAGTAAATATACTCGTAGAAGTATAATTACTGCATAACTTATTGCTTTAAGTTGAGAAAGTAGCACTTCGGAGAAAAATGTATCAATAAACATTATTGGTGTCTTCATCGAAATATTTTAGTATTAATTTATTGTTTATATACGCACTTAAATTTGGTAACAATATTATTTGAAAGGTGTTAGCGTTATAAAGTAAAAAATGAACATCAATAAATCATACGTTTGCTTACAAAAAACAAACAGTTTTAGCGCTTAAACACTGAAACAGAATTCTTTTCAAATAACTTCGAACAATTACCACTTTAATACACCTAAACTAAACATTGTCCATGTACAGCGAGATCCTGAATACTGATTACAGTTTCCGTACTCCCTCCTTTCCAGTCCTAAGCGACATTCAAACCTTCACTGACACGATCATTCCACAGGATACGTCCATCCCTTGTATCCCAGATCGCAAGAATCGGCTAGCACGGCATAGCAGCTTGACAGCTAAAACTCACGCAACCATTGTCGATCGACCTACAAAATCCACCGAAAATGCCTACGACGATGGGAACGACACCGACAGTTCTACTCCGGATCATTCCAACCTGCGACATTCATCCATATGACAGCTTACTTGATCTGAGTGGAACTCAGCTAAAGCAATCGAGTGATACCTGCCTCCATCTTCCAGCCAGCTCCACTTCACTCCCATGCACCGGTCGCACCCGCAGCCAAGTGTTCATCCTGCCAGTTCACTTCACGCCCGTTCTCTCGTCCCCTAAAGATGAGCCTCCACAGCGTTAACGGCTGGGAAGGGCATGCACACATTGCCAATTGATTAACACACATTTCAATTCAGTGATTGTGACTAATAAAATGGTAAACCTAGCTTTGAAATTCAATGTAACCATCATCAAATCGAGTGCAAGCTTGTTAAAGTCAGTTCTATCGTTAAATTATACGAAAAGAAGAAAAAAACAAGATAGAATGAATATAAATAATAATAAATAATTCGCAATATACGATAATTTCAACACATGATTTAACCGATCTAAAAAAAACCCAATAAGCTTAATAACAGAGATGAACTGTTCAGTCTTTTCAAGAAGTGCCACCCTAAATAAAGTTACGTTAAACTTAAAAGTTCTGATATGATAACGTTATTCGAAAAAGGTTGGTCATTTTCGATTCGGTGCCTGGGTAGTAATACTTTTATGTCACGTCTTTCGCGAACGCGTCCTAAAGCTACATACAGTTGACCGTGACTAAACATATCAGATCTAAGATCGACCCCAACGCGACTAATCGTTTGACCCTGGCTCTTGTGAATAGTCATTGCATAACACACCTGCAATGGAAATTGACGGCGACACATCTCGTAAGGGCTGTTATGTTCTATAGGCGCTTTAAAAAGAATTCGAGGGATCAAATAATCTCCTAGTTCACCTTGTTTCCGAACTTTAATAATATATGGAGATGTTTCAACAACTATTACTTTGGTGCCATTTACTAAGCCGTCCGCGAAACTAAGATTACGCGTGATTACACAAACACATTCTAATTTTAATTGCAAATCGAAATCTGGAACACCTTGTGGTCGAAGTGTATGTAAAAATTCGGGACTAAAATAAACTTGATCAGCGTTGTCGCTTAAAATTTTGTCTATGGCATAAAAATGTAATACTTCTCCTGGTAGTTTGTCTAAAATAACGGCATTAATTTCTCTAACTGCATCGTTACGGGTGCATAGAATCGCTCTGAAGGAGCATACGCCTGGCTCAGTAAGAGTAACTTCTGGGAATACAAAATCAATTAAATCTTCTAATTCAGTAACATAATCAATGGATTCAAGTTGGACTAATTGCAAATCATTATTATTTGTTTCTAATCTAAGAGTAGGTAATAAATTTGAACCCAGTTTTAAAAGAAAATCTGCATACTGTGCGTCATCCTTACATCTCTGTGAAGTTACCAAACTAAATTTTTTCAATTGTTTCCAAATAGGAGAAGTTTTTAGTGACGCGTTTAATATATCAAAATTCGTTCGTGCTTCTGGGACTACTGGAGGAATTTGACGAAAATCTCCTGCAAAAATAATTATTTTAGAACCAAAAATTTTGTCTGACCTCATCAAATCCTGCAATGATCTATTTAATAAATTTATAAGGTATTTATGAGCCATCGGCGCTTCATCATACACAATGAGATTAGAATTATAAATCAATTCAGCTCTTTGAGTACCATTTGAGATGTTCCAGTATCCGCTATCATCTAATAGATGTAAAGGAAATCTAAACAAGGAATGAGCCGTCATTCCGTTTGTGTAATTTTGAGCAGCAATTGCAGACGATGCACAGGTTAAAGCTATACCTTTAAGGTTACCGCGGATATATGCAGTTATGACCTTCAATAAAAGCGTTTTTCCGGTGCCGGCCGGACCATCGATAAAAATCGCACAGTTGTTGGATTCTCGGTAAACACTATCAACGCAAAGCTTTTCCACGTAATCGAATACGGCACGTTGATCGGGAGATAACTGTGGCAACCACTCTTCTACGTATGATTTCAAACTATCTAAATCATATTCAGTGCGTTCCCTATCTAACTCCGTTGACCTATAAATTACTTCCGGCAAACCTTGTTCTATTAACGAAGTTCCGTGTCTGCGTAGCATTCTATCTATTTGGATGAGGCACATGTTAAACGCGTTTTCTTCGTCATCTGGCACCCTATAAAGGAAATCTTCGGCCAATTGACGTTTATACGTGTTCCACAGTGACGCCACTGAGGCACCATTAACAGCCAGCGTCACAAAAAAGCTACGAAGTCGTGGTCCGGTTAAAAAAGTGGAAGCTTCTTCCATAGCCCGTTCATATTCGACTGAGTCGTCCGCAAGTCCTGCGAATTTGGCAGCTTCTTGAAAAGTTGTGCAATTTGGACCTCCAATTTGCAGTAAATCCGCGAAACTACGACAAGGGTAAACACTTAAAAGAAGTCTTAAAAAGAACTGTTCACCTCTGTTCGGCGCGACCCAAAATAGACGCGCGACGAGCTCACCCCGCATTCTCCGCGTAAGAAATTTGCCGTTCTGCATTTGCACCGCCTGAACTGTCTTTAAACATGGATCTTTCGCATGAATGTTATAAGTTTCAAAAAAGTCTAAGTAGGATACCCGATCAAACTCCTCAGTTAAAGGCCTACTGAAATAGTCTAAAAGATCTGAACCTGCATTATTAACTGCCTCGTTCGCGTGGCCAGGCTTAAAAAATACTGAATTTTGATCGGGCAAATGTACTGTTAACATTTTTACCGTAGGGTTCCTAGCTACAATATCAAATTCGAGAACACGCCACGCTGCTTCGCTAGAACTAATATATCGCTTAGTGACATATTGTTCGATTTCATCCTCACGATGTTCTTCATCAACAACGGCAATGCGGGCTTCATCAGGTCCTTTTGTCATATATTTAAACAAATACTTAATTATAGCACGCTGTGTGGACACTTCTAAATTTATGTGAGCATCATATTTTAGGAGAAGAGCAGGATTATAAGGAACGACCCATAAATCATTAACTATTACGTCTCTGCCGCGATATTTAATAATCGCCTGATTTTTACTATTACGATGTAAATGTATAAAACCTCTATCGTCACTGAAGGTGACTGGTGTTTCCTTTTTTGGAAAATATTTTAAACAGTTTTTTTTTTCACTATTCCAACACGGCAAATTAGTTCGGTAAGGAGGGCCGCATGGACCGTGTATCATGTGATCCATGACAACTTTGTATAATAAAGTTTGTGTTGGATCGGGTATGGTAGCACGAACAAACTTATCAATATCCGCACTTTCTACAGGTCCACCACCTTCCACTCTAAAAGCAATATGCGCATGTGGTAGTCCTCTTTTTTGGAACTCTATAACATGCATTATATAAACAATTTTTCCGAACCATTTACCCGATTTTAAATCTTTCAATAACTCTCCGAGTTTTAAGTTGAAAACTCGAGCACATGTTAGGGGGTCTTTTGGTCGACCTGATAATGTTGAATTTTTTATTTCAGGCCAGTTGGGGTTACAAGTTAAAGTTAAAAAATATGATGGTGGACCTAACCTGTTTACCATTGCTATAGCGTCCAGGTATTTCTTTTTCATGTACCGTGGACCCCCTGTGAATGAGCTAGGTAAATAAATTTTACCAGGTTCTACTCCACCTTCTCCTAAAATAAACTCGTCATTAATTAATTCTTGGAGTGGAGCTACTCTTAGCCTGTTTTGTTGTTTTGTTTGGCTATTTTTCAAAAACCGCAAGCGTTCTTCTAAAACTCTACAAAACATATCGACTAACCACTCTTCAGATAAACGACCAAATATGCTAAATCGCGATTCGGATAAAAGTAAACAACGGACATATTTAACCTGATTAAGCTTATTGCCCTTATTATCTCTCATATCTGGATGCCAACCAGTATTTCCGTGAGGATATAAGAGAGGATACTGGAAAGTCTCGTATAAGGAATCCATTATATCTATTGTTCGAGGCCTACCGTCTGCTATCTTTTTGACTACAATACAGCGTGGAGAAAATTCTTCGCGGTCTGTACTAATAATTGCGGCAATTTCTTGACCAATAGGTTGATCTCCGAGGATGTTACCGTGAGTCGCACGAGTAGTTTTTTCGAACTTCAAGAAAGCTTCTGATGATACCTCTAAACTTAATCTTCTAAAACAATTTATGTATGGATTAACTGTGTGCATGAAACCTGTAATCATTCGAACTACCGATTTATCTAAACTTAATTCGCCAGCTAAACTTTCTCTTTCGCTACTGTCATTTATGTAAAAATTTATATTATTCGGACTTTCATTGTAAGATAAATCAAAGATACGGTGGTAAATACGTCCTTGAATTTTTAGAAAAGATATACCTTCTGGATGATGGAAACCGTGGGAAACACCTAATGCCGAAAATGCAAAAATATTATTGTAAGCGCGTGGTCTATTTAAAAAAGCTGGATTTGTATAAAATTCTTCGTTTAAGGGGAGAAAATTCTGAACGTTATAGTCACCTGAATGACAACACCATTGCCGACGAGATTTCTCTTCTTCGAACAATGGAGCATTGCATTTTGGACATCTATATGTTTGCTCAGACAGAAGCGACGTGTTTTTAAAATTATATAAGCGAATAGTGCTGAGTTCATGTCCCTGTTTTTCACCTATTAAATTTTTTGAATATCTCAGCGGTGTTTCTATGTTACGACAATTTTCTGTATATCTTTGTGCTGCTTTTTTGTTAATTTCGGGGTGGAGCTCGTAATAACGTTGAACGGCTGCGCGATGAACGTCTGGGTTGTTCTCGTTATAACGTTGAACGGCCGCGCGATGAACGTCTGGGTTGTTCTCGTTATAACGTTGAACGGCCGCGCGATGAACGTCTGGATTGTTCTCGTTATAACGTTGAACGGCCGCGCGGTTTATGTCTGGATTGCGTTCGTTATACCGTTGAACGGCGGCGCGGTTAATGTCTGGATTGCGTTCGTTATACCGTTGAACGGCCTCGCGGTTAATGTCTGGATTGCGGTCGTTATACCGTTGAACTGCCTTGCGATTAACAGCGGGGTGTTTCGTTGTATATTTCCTTACAGCTTCGCGATGCGCATTTTCTTTATTCGGTTTTCGTCCACGTTTCTGTTTTTTGGGTCGGCCGCCTTTATTTTTAACGCATTGGTTTTGATTACCAATTCTTTCTAATAGGACAACTGGTTTTAAAATTGACAATTTCAAATCATTTGTAGTGTCATAAACATCTACAGGATTTGTATCAACTTTCAATTTACTATCTAAATTTTGCACAGAGGTTTTAATCGGGGTCAGTGTTGACTGATAGTTTATCAAAATAGAATCTAAAGTTTGATTCATATGTAATGGTGATGATATTAAATCTATTAAAATGGACTGTGACGTTTCGGAACTAACCTGGGTTTCATTTTGCCACATAAGGTCGTCATTTAATACTCTTAATCGAGTTAATGAGTATTCGGATCCGTCGTAAATTTCATTCGCGAGTAAAAGTTTTGCTAGCGCTTCGGTTGAATTACATTTAAATAAACGTGCTACGTAAGGACCGTCCTCTGGTTTGCCCCTTCCTATGTTAATGTTTTTGCTGTTAACCGCATGGCTGTTAAAGAAATAATATTCACCATTAAAGCGCCAAAAACTAAAAGTATAACCTTGACCCGTAAACAATATGCTATCCGTACTGTCGTTGTGATTTGAATTGTTTACATTATAAGCAAATTCTGAATCAACAGTATAGTCATTAGTATTAAAAAATACTCTGTTGTCCAAAATATTCTTTAACGTTAATAAACCTACGTCTTTATTCGCGGGAGTTGTAGGATACGTATTAGAAATGATCCAGTTGTCCTCCATGCTAACTATATTTACGACGTTACTCCCGACGCGAAGCTCATTGGGTAATTCATCTGGCATAAAATAACTGACACCCCTCTGAAGTAAATATTTTAACTGCATGTAAAGTGTATCCCCCATTTTTAAAATTTCATCAACTTCGGCAGTAGTGAAACATGCGCGATTATGGAATACAGAATAAATTGAAGCGCATGCTGAGATAACCGTACATTGCGAATTATTACCTTCATACACATCGGAGCCTTGGTGTGTTAGACCTAAGGAATTAGTAAACGTTAGATATTAATTTATTTAATAGATAAGGCAATACACCCTATTTTTGACATCCCTACTGTCTTTAGTAGGAAAAAAATAAGATAATTTTGATATATTCCATGCTATCTAAACAAAAATATGGTCCAATCTGGTTCTAGGTAATGGACATTTTTTTAAAAAACCATTTTAAACGCCTTAACCTCAGTGCGAACGTTAAACGTTAAAATTTGAGCAATGATTAGACTGTATCAATAATTTAAGGTGCTAATAATTAGGCAGTTTACCCTATATACTTAAAAATTAAAATATTATTTATCAATATTATCATCCCCCAATAATGTATTTTTTTAATAAAAAAATAATTCACAGATATAATTACAGGCAATGCAATAACTATTATATGACCATTAAATTACCTATTATTAAAAAAAGAAATAATAACCTACGCATATACAATTTCAGTCGGATCAATAAACCTAGGTAGTAATTTGTTTAAGCCTTACGTATAAAGATACACAATGCCGCCTTTACATTGTAAACGCAGGCTAAACCCTACAAGATTTATCAAAATAATGTACTATGTATTATACACATTAAAGAGGTCCACAGAAAACACCGCGATGGTATATGTGTATCTCTTATAGATATCTTTAGTATTCATCTACGGATGAATACGAGCTTATACTTGGAAGAGTTACAATCAAAAATTCAACAACTGGAACAAAAACTGGAAATAGCAGAGAATGAAATTGAGAATTTGGTATCTGAAAACTATGCACTTATAAATAAAAATTCTGACTATGAACTAAAAATTAAACAGCTAACGCAAATATGTAAAACTACACCAAGCCAAAGTGCGTCTAAGAAAAAACGTCAGACCCTTAGTCTAAATTGAATTTCTAGAGTTAGCTAACAACCAACCAATTGTTCCACCTATGATATGGAGTACCACGAAAGCGAAATTAACGCCAACTACTATAACGCCACTTATAGTAATTATATTTAAGTACCTACATAAGGTTAGATAAAATTAGATTTAATAAAAATAAAATAAATAGGTAAAAAGTAAATAAGTAAAATACACTACATAGTGTATGAATTTAGATATTCCAAAGATAGCAGTAAATCTCCATGGTAAGTATAGGGAAAGGGGAATTGTTTTACTCCAAATTTAACGTGTGCATGTCAAGAGCAGTAAAGAATAAATCAAAACTACTGGATCGATTTTAATCATTTTTGAGTGAGTGACATAGGCTATATATTTTATACCCATGCAAAGCCGGAGCGGGCGGCTATGTTTTTATATACAACGTTCACAGTTTTTCTGTAGTGTATTTAGTATAAGCATTGCACCCGAGCGAAACCGGGGCGGGTCGCTAGTGGTATATAAAATAAAAAACTTATGAAATACTGCCATAAGTCGTTAAGCCGTTGGTCCCGGCTATTAGCCGTAAAAACACCTTCACCAACCCGCAGTGGAGCAGCGTGGTGGAGTATGCTCCATACCCTCTCCGGTTGATTGAGAGGAGGCCTGTGCCCAGCAGTGGGACGTATATAGGCCATTTATGTTTATGTTATGTTATGGAATACTGAAACTATGAGCTTATGATTATCAAATATCATTCTAAGCAACTTTCTCGAAAAAATACATACTTAAGAGTATGCCTATTTCCCGTTGGGATAGGCAGAGACCACGCAATACCATTTACTACGATCCTGACACATCACTTTGCTTCGACCACTCTTATCAAAGTCTTAATGCACGCTCGCCGGTTCCCATTACTCTTGACCGTGGCTTTTCTTTAAATATCCTGGAATTAATCGAGGTATGTACTACCTAGGCCTTCCTCTTCCGATTCTACTAATTATACTACTAAATAAATCTTGTCTGTCCTACTAAATATCTAAGCATTCTTTTATCAATTCTCTTCACTATACATTTTCTTTCACAACAGTCCCTTATCACGCTATTTTATCATTCAAAGTCATTTCACTCATACTTCTCAACGTTGTCATTAGTATCCTTTTGACAGTTTTAATAAAAGATTAAGCAAATAATTACATAATTGTAACATAAATATTTAATTGAGGTAATAAACTAACTTTAAGTCCAATCTCATTCATATTCTCTCTCGTAATCTGTTTCCTGCCTACCCCAATGGGAAATAGGCGAGATATTATGTAGGTATGCAATGCAGCACTCTGTTTAGGAATATTTCGAAAATTTAATATAAAATAACAGTAAAACGTAATACCACAGTTTTTGTTCTTATTTTGATCTTGTTGCATCATAGTGTGAGATTATTTCAGAGTAATATAAGTGAAGTATGTATATTTGTCAAAATATAAAAAAAAAACCAGCCAAGTGCGATTTGGAATCGCGCACCTAAGGTTCCGTCCACAGATGTGATCAGTAAAAGAAAATTCTGATGGCGAAATCTAAGATATAATAATACGATTGGGTTGAACATCTCTCATCATCATCATCACACATCAAAAATAAAGAATAATATAATACCTTAGAATGGTCTGTCTCGTACTTATGCATTAGACGTGTATCTATACTACATACTTACATACACAGAATTTTCCTTTATTAACCTTTACTGTGGACGGAACCTTAGGTACATATACACATTAAGGCCCGTATTAATAGATCGATCTCAAACGTCATCTTAAGTGCGTCTCAGCTGAGATTGACTTGAGACGTGAGCAACGTCTTAAGTCTGTCACTAATTAATAAACATGACTTAAGCTCAACTCAGCTGAGATTGATCTCAAGTAGCAGTTGGAGACGAACTCATGTTTTTTTTTTAATTTCTTGGCTTAGTTACCAAACTTTCAAGTCCATTTCAATGAGTTGCGCGTGAATAGATGACTTTTTTGTTATTATTTTTAACCAACAAAACGCAGATGTAAGTTACCTACGGAAGCTAAACGCAACTGTCATTATTTGACAGGCCAGACCGATTTGTTTGAATATTTGAATTTTGTAAAATGGATAAGCGCCAGAAATTTACTTTTTCCTCTGCCGAAAAACAATTATTATTATCAATATTAAAAAAACATAGCCATATAATAGAAAATAAGCAGACGGACGGGGCCACACTTCGTATAAAAAATGAGTCGTGGAACTCCGTAACCCGGGAATTCAATGCAAGCCCGCTTACTACGCAACACGTAAGTTCCCAATTTATTTTGGTCATGAACACAGCTATATGATCTAGTAAATGATTGCAATTGAAAGCTGTGAAAATCATCTAACAGTAGTATGCTTTATCAATTTTAAATATACAAGGAATTTTCAACATATGATAATTTATTATTAATACTTTTAGGTCAAGCATCAGCAACTCCGCAAGCTGTGGCAAAACCTCAAGCAGCGTCAAAGGGATGCCTTGACCAAAGAAAGGTATAATAATAAATAAACTTGTCCCTTTTTTCTATCTTTTAATTTAATAGAAAAATACATGTATTTTCTTTCTTCCAAAGGCAACATCGGTTCGCCACAGGAGGAGGTCCTGCCACAGAGGACGCTGACATCGACCCCGATATCAGCCAAATTACATCGGCATTAATTGTTGGTCTGGATGATGTAATCGACAGTGACACCCTAGAATTAGGTACAGTTTGCAATATTTATATTATATACTGTAATGTTGATTCTATTCTTTTGAAATAGTAGTGATATAATTAATATTTAAATAAATACAAACTTTATTCTTTGCAGAGTATTCAACACAGCTTGATTTAACGGACTCCGACCCAGACAAGACCCAGACCCAGACAACCAAAATCCGACCACCGACTCCACCGCATCCACCCCAGACACCGACTCCATCACAATCACTCCAGACACCAACACTACCAGAATCACTCCATATACCGACTCCATCACAATCACTCCAGACACCAACACTACCAGAATCACTCCATACACCGACTCCATCACAATCACTCCAGACACCAACACTACCAGAATCACTCCATACACAGACTCCATCACAATCACTCCAGACACCGACTCCACCACAAGTATCACAACCGCTCCAGGCTCCAAACAGATCTTCTGCTACCATTCGTGGATCAATAGACGTTCTGCGTATGGAGTTTGAAGACAGACGAAGACGGAGTAATGAGCTACATGAGATGCAGAAAGCACTGCTGGCGGAGCAAATTAGGGAAGCTCGAGCCAAAGCAGAGTTGGCTGAATTTATTTTAAAAAAACAGAAATCAGGTGACATTTGAGATCGAAAAAATTCAAAAATTCCTAGTTGTAAATAAGAAGCTGAAGTTGTTGATTTTTTTAATAATAAGTATTTTTCAATAATTTTCTTTTCAATGTATCATTTTTTCTTATTATTTTATGTATATTTGTACGCCTGCATGCAGGCCGAACACATCACAGCATTGTTATTTGAATTATTTTGCCACCTTTTTTGTATTCTGTGTTCTCGCAAATAAATTGATTTGATTTGAAGTTGTTGGGAGGAGGCCTGTGCCCAGCAGTGGGACGTATATAGGCTATTTATGTTAAGTATGTAAATAAGAATTAAAGTATACATTTCTCAATAAATATCTTTTATTTATAAGTCTACTATTATAATAATTACTAATATTATAATATTTTCTCTAAAAAATTATGTAAAATAATTTGCAATAATAGAATTCCTGAGAACGAAACCAGATTCTGTATTCTGTAATTCATTAATGGGGTCTGCATTTCCTTCCTCTAGTGTAGGTGTAGACTCGGTCTCTTCTATATCATCGTTCAAGTGAATAGAGAGGTTGTGGAGCACTGCACAAGCCACTATTATATTGCTCACTGTAGTCAGCTTGTTTCCCATGCCTCTTTGTAGACATGGGAATCGTCTTTTCCAGATCCCAAATGTTCTTTCTACAATATTACGAGTTTTAATTTGTGCTCTATTGTAGCGTACTGTTGGCGCATCTTCAGGAGCTGGTCTTACAGGGGTTAACATAAATGTTAATGAGGGATAGCCATTGTCACCCACTAGTCTGCCATTCAATAAGTTTTGCCTGTATTTTGTGTACACTGAAGACATTTGGAAAATCCTTGAATCATGCATGCTGCCAGCCCATCTAGCTACAATGTCCAAAAATTCCATTCTTGGGCCAACTACTGCCTGTAAATTAATGTTTTTTTAGTCATCAAGTTAGAATGCATAATAAACGTTCCACAAGTACTTACATACCTGAACATTAATAGAAAAGTAAGATTTTCTATTACGATACACCTCATGATGTTGGCATTTTGGAGTGGACACTATCTTTATATGGGTGCAATCGATAGCGCCATCTATTCCTGGTAGACCAGGCCAGCGCCCATGTCTCCCCATTTCTTGGAATAGTTCCCTGTTTGCCATAGCTTCAGCTCCTTGCGGAAACTTGACATATTGCCGGATGAGTTTGGCCAGGAGTTTTGATACTTTGGTTATTATATTTGACGCGGTTGATTGCGATATTAATAATAAATCGCCGCATACAGTCTGAAATAACAAATACTTGTAGTATACGGATTAGGTATATTTATTTCACATATTATTATAACATTGACATGATTACAAATTACTGACCTGAAATGAGGAAGTGGCGTAAAATCTTAAAGTTAGCAGGACAGCTATTTCGGGAGCAATCGGTAGGCCTCTATTAGCGGGTTTTTGTAGATGGTTTCGTATGAGAGACACAATAAATAACATATAATCTTGTTGAAACCTGTATTTTTTCTTAAAATCACGGTCTTCGAATGGATTACTAGTATCTCTGATATACCGCTTAGGCAAACGATTCCGCGTAGGCCAAAATATATCGTCGTAATATTGGATATCAGCAATAACTTCGTTTATCGACATGCTCGACACACTGTTTTTTGCGTTGAAACTGCTACTCAAGTCGTGCTCGAGCCGCACTTGACTTTGACAGCTCAAAATACGCACTTGAGCTTCGTCTTGAGTGCCGAGTTTGGTTTATTAATATGAACGTTTTTGACAACTCTCAGCTGAGAGCGAGTGTGACATTAGTGAGTCAAGTCCAATTTATTAATAAGAACAGATACTTGAGATCAATCTTGAGTTGACACTCGGAACTTGAGATTGGTTTATTAATACGGGCCTAAATATAGTATAACATAGTATATATACCTACATTATTTTTTTACTATATCAGGGTTGTGGAGATATGGTATTTTTATGCACTCATTGCATTCGGCGTTTTCCATATCTTTAGGCAGCTGTAAAGTTGTTACTTTATTTTGCTTATTACTTTATAGCTCATCATCATCATCAGCCCACTAACGTCCCCACTGCTGGGGTACGGGCCTTCCCTATGGATGGGTAGGGAGATCGGGCCTTAAACCATTACGCGGGCCCAGTGCGGATTGATGGTTATTAACGACTGCTAATGCAGCCGGGACCAACGGCTTAAACGTGCCTTCCGAAGCACGGAGGAGCTCAAGATGAATTTTTTTTTGTGGTCACCCATCCTGTGACCGGCCTTTGCGAAAATTGCTTTACTTCAACAATCGCAGACCGAGCGCGTTAACCGCTGCGCCACCGAGCTCCTCAAATAACTCTTATAGCTATAACTTTATAACTATCACAAAAAATAATTAAAAAAAACTCAAACCGACTTCAAAATCTGTCGAATAAAAAGTAATAAATAATATTAAGTTAAATACCTACATTAAAATCAAAATTTTGAAAATACTTTTTATTTGTTTAAACTCGAGAGTGTGACTAATAATATACGCCCGTAACCAGGTACCTTCGTTAACAAAACACTGGAATATAACATACATACATACATATAAACAGCCTATATACGCCCCACTGTTGGGCACAGGCCTCCCCTCAATTAACCGGAGGGGGTATGGAGCATACTCCACCACGCTGCTCCACTGCGGGTTGGTGGAGGTGTTTTTACGGCTAATAGCCGGGACCAACAGCTTAACGTGCCCTCCGAAGCACAGAATCATCTTACTTTTTCGGACAATCAGGAATATAACATGTCTTATAATTTGTTTAATTTGTGTAGTGCCCGACACACCCTTGACCGTTTTCCAATTTTCTTTAAACCATTAGTAATCATTCATACTCACTTAAGCTGTAAGCCTCTATTAGTAGTCGAAACACAAGATTCCTAATTTTTAACTGTTTTTCAACCATAAGTTGGAAATTTCTAAACCAATTTTGATGAAACTTGCATTCTTTCCTATGTTGGACGATACTTAATCCCATAAACAAGCATTATTGCAATACGATTTGTAGTTACTAAGAAATGCATGGACAAACATACATCCATATATTTTGTTTTGAATACATATGGGTCCAATTGATAACCTTTTTTTTAAAGTCGATTAAAAAAAAGGTTTGTTTGTGGTCTACCTAGGTGAACTGACAAGGTGTACCAAAACCAACACAGGGTTTCCTTCAGTCCCTACCACATGGTCATCAAGATATATAACCATATTCAAAATTCAAAATATAGAAAACCTACATTCACTCTTTTACAGTAATTTAAGTTTCTTGTATGTAGACAAATGTTATTATACCTAGCATTCAATATTTTTTTTCAGATAAACTAAATATTAAAAAGCTTCAATATCTCTATCTCTATATTAGGTACTTACTTAATAACTTGTTTAATATAATTTTGTTATTATAAATAGCTGTTAAATAATTAAGTAGGTAACTTTGTAATAATTTTGTTACCTAATTACTTATTTCTATAATTCTTAGTTAGATAGTTAATATTTAATCATCATTATCACATATTTAGTTGACTTTTTCACGATTTTAGAGAAAGGTTTAGCTTTTCACTCAGAATATTAAGAGAGTGACTGCTATAGCATAGAATAAGTAATAATACTACGGTCATAGGTTAACTTATGTGTGTATTATAATTTGTTACAGACCTACTTATTACTTAAAGGTCATCTAATAAGTAATGTTACTGTTGTGCTACAACATGAGTTGCTGTCAAACCTGAATCACTCCGATTGTTATAATTCAAAAAGGATTCACTCTTATTATTATTATTTATTATCTACAGTCTTATGACTTCTCTGACCATCTAAATTTATCATAGGTTAACTAACTTACTTCATATAGGTACCTACCTACTTAAATATTCTAAAATATGAATAGTAATTACCTATCGCCTATTCTAGTCATACAGCATAAGTAGGGGCAATACAATCTAGGTACCTAATACCTGTTATTAAGTAAAGTTTTTTTCCACGGCTGATGTCAAGCGGCTAGCTATTTTAGACATAATGATCAATCGATCGTTTCGTAAAATGGATTTAACATAAAAAATGTGCATTAGATATTAAGCTCGTTAAAACCTAAATACTTACCGGCACCGACGCAGGTCGCAGCAGTCTCGTCATAGAGGCCCTGCTGCTCGTCGTCGACGCGACGGCGAAGCATTGTAGAGCACGATGGAATCTCAACGCTTGCACGCTTCATCTGTAAACAAACCACTTCTATACTATTTGTGTTTATCTAATACACAATAAAATAAGAATTATAGCTTTTAAGTAGATAGGTACTTACCTTTTAACGTTCTCACTTTCATTATGTGAAAAAGAGAATCAGTACCTACAGAAAGTTAAAGATCTTACAATTATAATACCTAATTATGTTTATATGGCTAACTTTTTTACGATTTCAAAGATTAGTACCTTATTATATACCTAAATATTTATAAATAATTGTTAAATTATTAATAACAAAATCGACTTACCTTTGGAAATCTTGAAATACAAGTGAAAAAACGCTTGTCACTTTTTCGCGCCAACGGTTTCGGTAGCGGTAGCGGTACTGAATTTACTTTTTTTTCCATGCGACTAACAAAGAAATACTGGCAAAGCAGATTCAAACAGCCAATATCGGAAAATATTGAGGTACTTATTTTTTTGACTTGGTCGCATAGATATCGATGGAATTAATAAATAAGCAACAAAATCTAATTTCGTTTTGTCACTTCAGTACCATTTAACTTTTTTAAATAAGCAACGGAGATTGAGTATTTTCATTAATTTTTCCGTGGTTTTTTGGCGGGAAAGTTGTTTTTTTTTTATTGAATAATCTAAATATTTAATACGAAGTGAAGAATTAATCGAAAAACAGATTCTCTTTAGTGTTGTTGTATCGGAAAAATATATAAATATAAAGTATAAATAAATATTCAATAAACAAAGTGGTACTATCTATTTTCGGTTCGTACCAAGAAGCGGCTTCATAACTCGAAAGTTTATGCGGACTTTTAATTCGTATCACAATAAGAGACATTCCAAGCTTCGTTCCCCAAAAAAATATAGATAGCTTTGTGTATCCATAGGCGATGGCGCCAAGGAAACCGGGTAATAATTTGAGTTTATGGCCCCAGGTAATTAGAAGATGAGGCTATATGGCATAATACCTTAGCGTAACCTGTGGATTCCATTGCCTACCGATTTGAAAAAATAAAAATACGTCTATTGTTTTTAACGAATTTAACGTAGTATATTTGGCTGTATGTGTTATGTTTCCTTTGCCTTATTTAATGATTCCAACTCCTACTTCTCCGTTTTTTGCGATACAAAAATAACCAAAAAAAAAATGAACGTAGTTGTTATTTTTTTTATCTTTTTGGCGGGAACGGGACAGTTGCTTTCTTCATTGAATAATCTAAATAATTAACACGAAGTGGAAGTGGTGTTTTGTGGTTAATGATCGCATTAAATTAGTCGTAAAACATTCGCGACAGTGTTATTATATCGGAATCTATTTTCGCTTCGTGCCAACAAGCCGCTTCATAACTCGAAAGTTTACGCAAAAAAAAAATACCTTAGACATGGCTGTATGGGCATAGTTACCTTTACCTTCGAGAAAAAAAAAAACCTTGTTATATTTTTCTTGATCTCGTTGCTGAAGTTCTCTTGATATTTTTCTGTGCTACTTATTTCCTATTTTGTTAGAATTTGTAGTTTACAAGTTCATTGAATCGAGCCGCACTTCCCCGTTTTTTGCGTCAACATTCTACTGTAAAAATTTCCAGAATCATTATGTGTTTTGGAAAGAGCTGATATGATAATAAGTTTGTCTATAATGTGCGTTGATAAATTGTAATGTAAGTAACATACAATCAAAAGACACTTTTAATTTGCCATACAACCATAAAGTTGAAGTTGACACTGTTATTATAAAGTTATTTATTTATAGGTGTTAGATGCTGATCGACTTTGTCATACTAACTCATACTCGTACTAAGAGATGCGAGCAACAATAACAAGTCTCCTGAAGAATGTTCCAGTCAAAGAGTTGGAAACAATTGTGACTGTATAAGTTGTGGAATATCTTTGAACAGGCACTCAAGAAGACAAAATCACAGGCCATAAGCTTATGGAAAAAAGTGATAAGTGGTATTATACAGAAAAACAAATATCTCCAAGACAGGTAATAAAATAATAAGGATTTTAATTTATGTCGTGCCATTTAAAAGTTATGTGTTTGAATCATAATTGCTATAAGGCAATAATTATGATTAAACATTGTTCTAATTTCAATTTAATGTTGGCAATGTTTAAATTCTATCCTTTCACATTAAATAATATTGTTACAATCATTAAATAATATTGTTACCTACAATCAGATATATTCTGCAATATATTATTGTATGTGTATGGAGCGCTTAATTTATATTTATTGGCTCCATAGGGACGGCAAAACTACAATTAATTTTTAGAACATTCATATTTGCTTTCAGATGCCTGATGGATGCTTGAATTAAAGATGGATGGTTGTTTGTGAGGAGGAGCTCGGTGGCGCAGCGGTTAACGCGCTCGGTCTGCGATTGTTGAAGTTAAGCAACTTTCGCAAAGGCCGGTCATAGGATGGGTGACCACAAAAAAAAAGTTTTCATCTCGAACTCCTCCGTGCTTCGGAAGGCACGTTAAGCCGTTGGTCCCGGCTGCATTAGCAGTCGTTAATAACCACCAATCCGCACTGGGCCCGCGTGGTGGTTTAAGGCCCGATCTCCCTATCCATCCATAGGGAAGGCCCGTGCCCCAGCAGTGGGGACGTTAATGGGCTGGTGATGATGATGATGGTTGTTTGCAGGATGAGCTCACATCGAAAGCATTAATATTTAGTGAACAGTAAAGCTGTGTTAAGTGTGCCATTGCATTGTATGTAGTTAGTAGCTATTTATGTTCATAGATGTTGTTAAACTACCTATGAGCTTAAATCACTTTATATTATCATATCATAACATAACATAACAAATACTTTTTTGCACAAACAGGAAAAAACAAAAGAGAAATAGAATTAGTACAATAGGCGGCCTTATCATTAAATAGATAAAAAAAAATACTATGTATTTTTAATGTTATTTTTAAGTTTTTATATACCTACTTACTAATAATGTAACCATACATCTCATCATCTCCTATTACATAGCTTGTGAGGTGGATGGCGAACCTCACCAACCCTGTTATAGGATTATTACTGAGCCACCCTGTTGTTACATAAACCAAGTCCCCTGACATGGTTTATGTAACAACTATGTATTTATATTAGTAAGTAGTAACTGGGACCAACAGCTTCACATGCCATCCAAAGGATCGCAAAGTAATTTTTGTGATATGTCAACACCGGGTTCGAACTTTGGATTGTGAGCCTGTCAGTCAACCACTCTGAATCGCAGAGAAGGGGAGGAAAGTAGTTGGTTAAGTTGATGTTTTATTAAACTATTTGATTAATTGTAGAAATATTTTGTATGAGTTGCACCTATGACATATTTTAAATATAATAATAAAACAAATTATTTCTAAAAATATGTCTTTTATTACTTTTTTAAACAAAATTGTTTCTTTTTAAAATTATCTTGAAAAATATAGAGTTTAATGATGTTGTTAAGTGCCATTTCTACTGATAGGATAACACAATCAGTGGTTTGACCAGTTGTTAGTTACATTTTGATGTAGGCACCTGCAGGTATTGAATTTATGACCTCTTGAGAATTTCCACATGAAACATCCTTTGGTAGTTTACTAATAAGGTACTTTCCAGGCTACATTCCCCAAAAAATATATAGATGGCGCTGTACAGAGGTGCGTTCGTTTAACCTTCCAATTTCATGGACAACACGCATGTATCTACTTGTTTTACCTTTGTTTTTGAGTATATATGATGACCCTTGTAATTACACCCAGGCACAACACATCTTCCACCTAATATTATTCTGATCAAAATAAAGAGAAGCAATATAGGTAAGTAGCAACACTATTCTATACCTACATATCTGATTCATATAACATTACATACCTCTGCCATCAAATTATATTTTTTCAATATAATTATTTACCGCAGCAAGAACAAAAGATAAAGATAATTTATTTGCTTAAACATGAGTAATTTAAATACAGATGACAATGTTCACATTATAGGTTTTTATCACGTTAAATCTGGATAGCGCCATCTATATATTTTTTTGGGAACATAGCCTGAAGAGTATCTCATTAGTTTTTTTATAAATATTTCTATTACTTACCTATAATGTTACTGGTGCTGTTTCTAGTACCTACACAACATCTAAGTGTATTTGAAGTTACACCTGTCATTTCCTTATCAGTTGAAAAGGAAAGGGACGGGTAAACAACGCGTAGAACTTTTGGAATACACGTCAATTTTAGGCAGAAAATTAAAAAAGAACCTTTAATATTGACCTTAAATTTAAAATTTAATATATAACCCGACAAAATTAAGTTAACAGCACACGCCAAAAGAATTGCATATGAGCGAGATGCCTATTTTATAATTAACAGCTGTCAATCATCCGTCCTTTCCTTTTCGGCGGATAAGAATGAAAAAAAAAAAACAGTTATTGGCAAGCTTGCTGCAAAATGTTACGGTGTGCCTCTTTTTGAGGCTACAAGAATTATATAGTAAAAAAAATAATTGCAGCCTAGCCGCCATTTTGTTTTTTTGTAACTATAAATTTAACCTGACTACTTCTAACGGCTACCTCACTTTGTTCAGCAGACATCTGGTTTATCCGCCATTTCGTTTTTTGTTTGCAGCGATTGGATTTGTCAAAGATTTAAATACGAGTCGTGAAAAAACTATTGGTTCAGGCAAGATATTTCTGCCAGGCCGTAAGGTGTCTCCTTGATGCGGAGCAGTTTTCGAAGATCGAGCAGTAATTTCATAGGAAATATGACGTTCTGATCAGACCCTCGATACGTCATTTTTACCCCCAAGGCATTTTCTGGAAAAACAAAATTTTGTATGGCGGCCATCTTGTTTTTTCGCCATTTTGTCTTTTTTTTCACCCGCGATAGAATTTGACCAAGATGTAAACAGGTCTCGTGAAAACAAAAAAGTATCAGGTGCGATAGATTTGCCAGGCCGTAAGGTGTCTCCCTGATGCGGAGCAGTTTTCCAAGATGACGTTCCGATCATCAATTTTACCTCTGAGACATTTTCTGGAAAAACAAAAATTTGTATGGCGGCCATTTTGTTTCTTTTTCACCGAGAATAAAATTTGACCAAGAATTAAATAGGTTTCGTGAAAACAAAAAAGGTCCAGATGCGGTAGTTTCGCCAGGCCGTAGAGTGCCGCTCTGATGCGGAGCAGTTTTCAAAGATCGAGAAGTATTTCCATACTCTTCAAGACGTTTCGATCAAAACCCTCATACATAATTTTTATCCCAGAGGTATTTTCAGGAAAAACGAAAAATTTGTATGGCAGCCATCTTGATTTTCCGCCATTTTGATTTTTTTTTCACCGGCGATAAAATTTGACTAAGGTTCAAATACGTTGTGCGTAAAAAGAATTGCTCCAGGTGCGATAGTTTCGCCAGGCCGTAGGATGTATCTCTGATGCGGAGCAGTTTTCCAAAATCTGGAAAGTTCCCCATACTCGACGGGAGGTCCAGATCACAACCCTATACACAGTTTTTACCCCCGAGACATTTTCTGGAAAAACAAAATGTTGTATGGCGGCCATCTTGTTTTTCCGCCATTTTGACTTATTTTCACCCACGATAAAATTTGTCCAAGATTTAAGTAGGTTTTGTGAAAAAAGAATCGTTCCAGGTGCGATAGTTGCGCCAGGCCGTAGGGTGTCTCCCTGATGCGGAGCAGTTTTCCAAGATCTGGAAGTTTTCTCATATTCAACAATACGTTCCGATTACAACCCCATACACAATTTTTACCCCCGAGGCATTTACTGGAAAAACGAAAATTTTGTATGGCGGCCATCTTGATTTTCCGCCATTTTGATTTTTTTTCACCGGCAACTAAATTTGACCAAGATTTAAATAGGTATCGTGAAAACTAAAAAGTTCCACGTGCGATAGTTTTACCAGGCCATAGGGTGTCTCCCTGATGCGGAGCAGTTTTTCAAGATCGAACAGTTTTTCCATACTCAGCTTGACGTTCCGATTACACCCCTATACATCATTTTTACCCCCGAGGCATTTTCAGGAAAATTGAAAAATTTGTATGGCGGCCATCTTGTTTTTCCGCCATTTTGATTTTTTATCACCAGCGATTGAATTTGACCAGGAATTAAGTAGGTTTAGTGGAAAAAAAAATGTTCTATGTTTGATAATTTAGCCAGGCCATAGGGTGTCTCCCTGATGCGGAGCAGTTTTTCAAGATCAAGCAGTATTTCCATACTCAGCTTGACGTTTCGATCACATCTCACATACATCATTTTTACCTCCGAGACATTTTCTGGGAAAACAAATTTTTGTATGGCGGCCATCTTGTTTTTCCGCCATTTTGTTTTTTTTTCACCGGCGATTGAATTTGACCAAGAATTAAATAGGTTTTGCGAAAAAAAATCTTATCCAGGTATAATAGTTGCGCCAGGCTGTAGGGTGTCTCCCTGATGCGGAGCAGTTTTCCAAGATCTGGAAGTTTTCCCATACTCACCGGGAGGTCCAGATCACACCCCCCATACACCATTTTTACCCCCCGACGCTCCTTCTGGGAGAACAATTATGTCAGTGAGTGAGTGAGTGAGTCAGTCAGTCAGTGGGTTTGTAGCTATATATATTATAATAATAATAATAATAATAATAATACCCGTAGTAGCCCAGTTGGTAGCTACCCCAGGTGGGGGGTGGGGGGTGGTGGGGTCCGGTTATTATTACCGGTGGTGCCCAGTTGGTTGGTGGTTGGTTGGTTGGTGGTTGGTTGGGGTTGGTTGGTTGGGGTTTGGTTGGTTGGTTGGTACGCTTGCCTCTCAATTTGAGGTCGCAGGTTTTGTTTTCGAATTCATGTTTGGATCATAAATGATTATCACCAGCTCAGCGCTGCAGGAAAACATCGTGAGGAAATCCACATTCCCGAGAAATGCATTTTCGGAGTTATGTGACCTAAGCTGTATTGGGCTGGTTTTCGCGGGTCGGAAGGTCAGACAGCCAGTCGCTTCTGGTTAGGTAAGCAGACCCTGTGAAAAACGGGATAATGCTAGGGTGATGAGGTAGGTACGTAAGTAGCGTCTGTATAGTGGGGCAGTGTTTTTTTAATTATTGTAGATCTGCCGAATAAGGCCTAAGCTGGTTTTCCCTTCGCGGGTCGGAAGGCAGTTGCTTCTGTAAAAAACCGGGCCTGTCAAATCTTTAGGTTAGGTAAACGAACCCTGTGAGAAACGGGATAACGCTAGGGAGATTAATTACTTACAATAATCTGTAGTAGGTATCTGTAGATATACCAGTATACGTTAATAGTGAATTTCATGACGTAACAACGGAATATTTACCTGAGAAGGGACAGTGTACAGCGGATGAGTTGAGCAAATATAGGAATGATGGCAAGGAAGGGACTTCAGGGACGCATGAGTACGACAGGGTTTCCCGGGTCACCGTTGACACCTGGAACATTCGCAAGAGTAGCTGGGGACCGTCGGTACCTAGTTGAAAACACCTTTTTTTTAACGACACTTAAATACTGTACATTTCCCGCAAATGGCGTTAACCACTTGGCCGGACAAAAGGGAAGCCTGTAAAGGAGACTGCTGTAAATCCATATACAAACGGAACGGGAACCACTTGAGTTTTGCACGAAATTGAGTAACGTATTCATATTGATTATATTTGTGAAGGTTGTAAACTTGGAACCTAATGTACAGGTTTATTGTGTCAGCCATCAGCTGATCATCCGTACACCGAGCTGTCCTTACCTTGCGTAACTTTGACAGCGACTAATCTGAGCCAACTAGCTTTTTTGTAGTTGTTAAACGTGTCCTTTTCCGCCACTGATCACGAAAAATTTTGCTGTTTTTAATCGACCTTTTTTAAAGTTTTGGAGGGCCAGATAATTTTAGAAATATAATACTTATTCTAGTCAGAGCTCAAAATGATCTGACCCGCAGGCGGCCCTTCCAGTTCACCTCCTAAAATCATGGTTCTCATTGAAATAGGTATGTAAGTTCCTCGCTTTAATATACCTAACTGCTTTATATAGGTACCTATGTACTATGTGTATATTATTATTTTATTACTAACCTTGTTTGCCGTCTGCAGGAAACTTTTCAATGTCTACGTGGCAACTGAAGCGTTTTCCTTTTATAAGTGGCTACCTACCTACCTAACTCTATTTTTGTTTTCATGCTAGGTACCTATCACGATTCGCCTCTAATTCGAAATTATCAAACTAAGCCATAAATTATATATCTAGTATCACATTTGACAGACGTTAAATAGTGCATTATTCACATATAAGGTAAGTACCTATCTATCTAGTCACTAATTTACCTTCCGACTCGCTTCACTATAGGCACCTATTGGTGCTAATGTCCTTTACCACCAGTTGAAGGTCAATTCAATTTTAGGAGACAATACGCTGTTGCCACTCAGATACTATCCTGTTTTCCAGATACTTGGAAAATTATTGTCTGTAGCAATAAAAGTATCTCAAGAAATTATAATACTTACCTACTTACCTACCTACTTAATGAGTTTTGGCCGGCACGTAAGTAATAATCCTAATACCGAATTACCTAATACGGCATTAAAACTTAAAAACCGTATTTGCAATAGCCACCTATTTCCTTTTCCATTTAAAAAATGCATTCGAAATTCAAAAAAGTTTAGTTTCTTTTTTAAAAGTTGCAGTGTCAAAAATGCACATTCAAACAGGTACCTAAATATGCCGGTAACCGGCTCAACTTCGGGCGACTCAAACTAGTGAAGTGCTGAATAATCCGGTGCAGTGTTCGTGTGGTACTTACATGGGTTTTAGTAGAAATCCGTGGAAGGAGTCACGTAACGTATGGTGTTGCGTGCGGCGGCTGTCAGCTGCGCGCGGATCGAGGGAGTGCGTGCCTGCCGGCCGGCCGACCCATTCAAGGTGACCTTCAGTATTCGTTTTGGAAGCCACGGCAACGCGCATGCCCGAATTAAACACCACTTCCCTCGGAAAATGCACCATAGGCCGACGTGCCACAGTCCACAATCGCAAACATGAAGTTTTTCATACAGGACTTCCAATTTGTGAATGGCCGCCTGCCGGTTGCCGCAATAAACTCTTGTGAATTTCAACTGATTTAAACCATATCTATGCTTGTTTGAAAGACGATATCTCCTTACTCGAACAACAAAAAATTAAATTAGCAGTAATAGCACTTTTAATATAAAATTTTACTATCCGCCAAACCGAAAAGCTTTCAAGAATTCAAATCTAAAAACAAGAATTTTCCACAAACGACTTTCTCACTGCTCATTATTTTAGTTTATTCTCTATCACTGTTATATCTCGGACGACAATTCGGCAAATGTCCAAAAAATCTTGACGTACCTAGGTATCTTTCGAGATCAATTACCTAGAGCGAGCAAACTTTCCAAGAGTCATAAAAACTATAAGATCGATGACTCATTTCAAGCTGTTAGAAAAACATAATAAATCTCGTAAATCTCCTACCTAGTAAGTTATTTGATTTATGAAGGTACTATTGCGCAAATCTATCGTTGATCGCCGCCTATACTTACTTAAGTACTTACACAATAAAAGCTGCAGCTCAGAACTGAATCTGCTTAGAAAAATGTTGCAGGTGTTCAAAGCATCGCCAAAATCCACATTACACAGTCAAGACAAAACTACTTATTTCTATAGACAAACCTAGTTTTTACTGGAATTTATTATTTAGCCAGCGAATGAATGAGTCAAAATTTCAATAGAGTCCTTCCGCTAAATTGCAAAGACCGCTGATTTTGCTCGTGCAAATCTTCCGAGTTTCTTACGTCGAGTGGTGAAATAAAAAAGGGTGTAAGTATAATGTCATCTTCAAAAAAATGGTAACTATTCAAATTGTTTCTTTGTGTATCACCGTTATTTGAATAGACGCCCAAAGGATGGTTATGTATGATGAAATATAGAAAGGTGAGTCCTATCCGGTTTTTAAGTCAGAAGGTAGGGCAGTTAACACGTTGACAGTCCCCATACAATATGTTTTGACTATCTTGTAAGTCCCGAATATTACTGAACAACCTTCAAGCTTTGCTAAGTCACCCGGGATCCAAGTGGAGCACCCGCCCTTAGTGCGTACCTGGTCGTTTCTTAGTGACCTATGTATGGGTCACGGACGTATGGAGTTAGTCCGTTATGGCTCGTATAAGGATCACTGGACTGTCAACGTGTTAACGAAGTGTTGTGAAATAATCACGAAACTTTGCATTTGCAGGGCTTACTTAGTTATTTTTACCAGCAGGGCTAACATTCGCAACTTGATTCAATTTCGAAATTGATGAATTTGTTTTTCCCTAACACGCCATTTTGTTCCTATTTTGACAGAACGACATGACTTATTTGGGTTCACATGTTAGCACCAATCAACAAAACGACATAATTATACCTATCGTCAGAATGAATAAAATGACCGTGACATAATTGCACATGGCCCTACAGGAGTTTAAAATTTATTTAAGTATCTGAAAAACATACTTCTAGATATAATAGGTACCTATATGTCCCTGGTGGGTACCTAAAGATATACCTACTTTCTTCCGTTTAGGTAAACATTACCCACAGATCGGGATAATCTATTATTATAAGTAAACATCTAAAAGTGGTTGCCCCTGCGCAGGTAGCTACTAACAATAGTTCTGACCAGAGGTTCTGACGTCCTGTCTACTCGACTAGGAGTAACGAGTGTCTATGTTATACAGACATGGTGTAGATGAGGGGGACGTCACGTACGAACCGGTCTGTGCGCGTGAGTTGGCGTAAGTCAAGAGCTGCGTGACGCGTGACGCGCGCCGCTGCAGTACATGCCGATGTGCACGCGCCTATGAGGAAACAGTGCAATAGGCACTACAGCGCGAATTACTACACAATTCACGCCTTTCTGTTAACTAATTTTCTGCGAACTGCTGAAGTATTTACCTGCTACTATTTAGAGTAAGAGTCAAACAATGAACAGTCATGATATCATGTACTTACCCACTTTAGAACTCTGTCTCACTATCATATTTGTCATTTAATGAGATTTAAAATTTAATGTGTCTACATATTAGTACCCGTGAACGAACATGTATCATCACATCACGCACCCATGAGTCTTTTTATGGTGAACAGTATATAGTAGAGTATGTGCTCCGGACATACTCTGATTAAGGGGGCGACGGCTGAGCCCAGTGGTGGGACGTGCACGTTTGTGGGTAATTCTTAAATAGTTTGCAGAGAACCCAAAAAAAAATAATATGTTTTTATGAGTTTTTATGATGCAAATCAAAAGTTTATGTCAAAAGCATATTTTGGATGCATATGGACAAGCTTAATACCCTCAGGAATATTAAAAAACAAGGGTAGAAAAACACGGTTGTGACATTTGTGCCTCGGTCGTGACATCACTAAACATAGCTGTGACACAATATGACATGGATGTGACTGTTTTGCATTTTTCATTGTAACTGTTGCTGTTATTTTTTTTGTCATCTTAGTTTTTTGTCTCAATTGATTGGAGCAATTAGGCAGTAAGCAAACACTGAATTGGTTTAATCAAAAGTATTTATTTGGTAATCTTCTTTCTGATTATGTGATACTTAACTAAATCACAATAATTGAGATCGCGTCATAAAAAAGTTAGGAAACAAAAACCTTTATACTTATTGTACATTTGCCGCAGATGGCATTATCTACTTGGCCGGACAAATGGGGAGCGCTGAAGGCTCTCACCCGGTACAACGTTTAAGGCAACAGGCCTGAGGGTGCCCAGTTGGGCGGGGTCAGTATCGGGGATGCCCACCTCGGCTCAGAGCGTCGTGTGAGAAGAAAAATATTTGAAAGAGTTAATCGATCCTAGAGGGTCGATAGCGATAAGCACTGATTGAGGGAAGTCTTCGACCACGCCGGCGGGGTCAGTATCGGGGTCCTGAAGTGTTTGGTGTCGCGAGCTGATTGGCTGCCTCTATGGCTAGAGTTATCGGGTCGTCGGGATCGTATATTACGTCCTTCGGACGTCGATACTTTTCATGAGGTCATGATCGGACGGATGCAAGTCGTGTAGATTTTCACCTTATTCCTAAGGGACAATTTACTACGCTTGTTAAGGAGACAATGAAGACTGCCCATTACAAACGCGGCGCGATCGCGCACACGTTTGATATGGGCCTTAAACGTAAGACTTCTATTTAAGACTACGCCGAGATATTTGACTTACTCCTCCCAAGGGATCGGCTTGCCAAACATCTTCATGACTTTAAGTTGACGGCGTGACCGTGGCGTGTTATAATAGTTTTTTGAAAAGTACACCGCTGCACTTTTCTTCGGGTTTACCTCGATTCTCCATTTGCGAAACCACTTGCCCAAGGCATTGGCCGCGCGTTGGAGAATTCCGGTCATCATAACTTGATCACGGCACGAAGAATAGATGGCTATATCATCCGCAAATAAAGCTAGTTAGGTGTTAGGGGATTTGGGAATGTTACTAGTATACAATGAAAATAGTAAAGGGGAGAGGACGGAGCCTTGTGGGACTCCGCCATGTATCGGCTGCGGTGACGAGAGCGTCCCTTCCACACGGTAGCGAAAGGTTCGATTTGAGAGGAAGTCTCGTATGATGTGCACGAGACGGTCTGGCACTCCCAGTGAATAAAGCTTGTAGATCAAGCCGTTGTGCCAGACTTTGTCATACGCTTTCGCCACATCGAAGAAGAGCGCTCCCGTAGCGACAGGTTTTTTAAGTTTAACCTACTAGAGATATGTTCAATAATACGGTGCACTTGTTGAACGCAGGAGTGTTTGGTTCTAAAACCAAACTACTCTAGTGGAATAAGACTATTGGATTCGGCGTAGTCCCGTAATCTAGCAAATATGAGCCGCTCATAAATCTTCCCCATGGTATTGAGGAGACTTATGGGGCGGTAACTTGAAGGTTCGTTTTTAGGTTTCCCAGGCTTTGGTATACCAATTACAATTGCTTCTTTCCACTGCTGTGGAAAGACGCAGTTGATCATGACGACGTTGAATATTGCCGTTAGTAAACAGATGAGGGGAGCACTGAAGTTTTTAAGGACACGATTCGTGATACCGTCTGAGCCAGAGGCTTTTCGGGTATGAAGATTTTTAATGATATCTAGTACCTCTTCCTTAGTGACCTGTGGAAGAGAAGGATCGGTGGGAGGTACAGAAGCCCTACGCTGAACTTCAGAGTTCAACGTCGAGCGGTGCCTACGATCGATAGGGAGAGTGCTGGGCGAACATTGGGCTTCGAGACTGTCGGCAAGGCATTCGGCTTTTTTGTCATCGTCAAAAGCGGGGGGTTGGTTAGGCCTATTGAGAGGTAAAACCGTATCCTTTTGAAGAGACCTAGACAGCTGCCAGATGGCCTGGTGGTGGAGCTCAATGCCGCTCAAAAGATTATCCCACCGATTCTGTCGCATGTCATTAATACGTTTTCTTACAGTATGCTGCTAGAGACGCAAATGACGGCGACATTCCTCGGTGCGATTGGAATCATATGCGCGGGTGGCTGCGTTTTTCTCCGTTGGCAGATCACGGATATCGGTAGGCAGTTTCCAGCGATATGGTCTTCCATCTCCGGAACCTGTTTTGAAGTTTCGTTCAAAACCGACCTCACGTGATCCGTGAGGGAGTTAATAGCTGTCGAGGCCTCCTCTAAGGAGGTTATTTGTACTGGGAACTTCAGGGCCAAGATCGTTGCTATTCCAGGTAAAGGCCGTGTCTCCTGATATCACGTTATGATACTTCTTCTTAGTAGCGTAGCAAGGGGTATCAGGGTTGTCGTTATTTATACTAACAATTTGACCAAAAGATATTTCTCCTTGAACTTAGTGAGTTTCGTTCCAATCCCGAAATCCACTTCCGTAACAATACCATACAACCGCCTAAAAAACCCCTGCCTAGTGTGGCTATGAATAAATTCCTTCCAAATATCTTGGAAGAGGCCCTTGCCGAGTACTGGGATCTATATGGACTAGTAAAGTAAGTACTCGTATGTAAGCATATCAAACAATAATATAATTTATAAATAAAAGCAACAAAACACACTAAATTATTGAAATAAAAAAGAATGTCACGATCATGCATTATATGTCACAACCATGTGTTTAAAATGTCTACGGCTGTGACATTTTTATCATTACATGGTCGTGACAATTTGAAACGTGTTCGATATAACCCAAAAGCTATCCACGATACTGCAAATCTTAAGTAATTATTTTAAACTACACTGTATGACGTGCATATTATATTTCAAACAATAGTGTAACACTGATACTTAAGTTTAAAACTCTAACACGGCGTTGACGAGTTAAGGTTGTCCTTTTTTTAAAACGTAAAAGCAGATTGATTTTATATTCGTCTCAACGCTCTTAGCCATTTGCAATACTGACAAGAACTCAGAACAATAACTAAAGCATAGAAGGAAGGCTAAAATAGCAACAGAACTCTATAATTCTGCTCTACTTTATCTTACGGAACCGGCGTAATGTTAGACAAAGACGCATATACAAAAATTGTTTCGTAATTTCGTAGGTTGTCACAAGTTTTTCATTGTCTAGTGTTGGGTTTCACTTTAGTATATGTCGATAAAATTAAATTTACTTACAATTAATGTCGATAATTTTTTTTACAAGATTTCTTTTTGTAGGACGCAATTATCTTCTTCTTGATGAAAGGAGACTCTGTCTCTGATAGGTAAGTATCTAACCATTTTTGGATTATATTGTCTGGTTGCAGCTCACATTCAGGAAGGAAATAAAATAGCCAACTGTTATCGTTTCATCGGTAAGTATTTTGTAATATTCGAATTTATTTATGAGATCATCCGCCGTGCACTGGTGTTGATCTTTTTTTTTTTTTTTTTTTTTTTTTTTTTTTTTTTTTTTTTTTTTTTTTTTTTTTTTTTTGACGTGACTTATTGTAGATTTGCCGCAGATGGCATTAACTACTTGGCCGGACAAATGGGGAGCGCTGAAGGCTCTCACCCGGTACAACGTTTAAGACAACAGGCCTGAGGGTGCCCAGTTGGGCGCGAACCTCGGCTCAGGGCGTCGTCTGAGAGGAAAAATATTTGAAAGAATTAATCGACCCTAGTGGGTCGATAGCGATAAGCGCTGAATGAGGGAAATCGTCGACCACGCCGGCGGGGTCGGTATCGGGGTCCTGAAGTGTTTGGTGTCGCGAGCTGATTGGCTGCCTCTATGGCTAGAACTGGTGTTGATCGACGTGCCGTGCAAATTGGAATGAATCCGCAGTAAAATGTTTCGAGCAAATACGGCTGTACTTATTTGGAATAAAAAGAAAGAAAGTGCATTTCTTCGAGGCAATGACGTCATAAATCGTCTGAAACAGACGTATAAAGCCAATGTATGTATGTATTTGGAATCCAATTTCGTCTATTAATGCGAATTATCCATTCTTTCTCTTTGTTATCGTCTACAGGAAATCTAAAAATTAAAAGTATCGATAATATTAGTACATCATTATGGACAATCAACATAACACATACATCAACAATCAACATACATTAATTCCATTCGTTTCAAACTAACAGTCGCGAACGGAGCTGCAAAAAATTTCTTTTTTTATTAAATTTCACTACTTATAAAACTAATTGTCACCCTGTTCAAGAGCTGTCGTATTTATACCTACGTGATGCAATGTTACCTCATTTTGGTCAGTTAGTATTTAACTTTTCATAAACAATTGTGTTTTAGTAGGTACCTACTCGACGCATGAGGAAAACATTAAGTTATGGTGTAGACACAAATGTTTAAAAAATCATCGCTACTCTCTTGTAACTAGAATATTTTGTATCGTTAAATGCTAACTGACCAAAATGAGGTAATATTGCATCACGTAGATACCCAGTAATATGACAGCTATCTAACTACAACATTTTATACACTTAATATCAACTCCCTAGCGTTATTCCGTCTCTCACTGAAAATTTGATTACAATTTGTAACACATTCGGTGTCATTGTCTCTTATTCCTGCTGATATAACCACGTACATTTTACACATGGCGGACGCCCCCGTCCTAGTAGCTATTGCCTTATGCGGCAGATCTGCAATAATTAAAAAAATACTATGCCCCACTATACGAACGCTACTTACGTCCCTACCTCATCTCATTATCCCATTTTTCACAGGGTTAGGTAGGCACCTAACCTGAACATTTGACAGGTCCGGTTTTTTACAGAAGCGACTGCCTGTCTGACCTTCCAACCCGCGAAGGGAAAACCAGCCCAAAACAGGTTAGTTCATATACCTTCGAAAATGCATTTCTCGGGAATGTGGGTTACCTCACGATGTTTTCCTTCACAGATGAGCACGTGATAATCATTTATGATCCAAACATGATATCGAAAACAAATTCGACAGTCATTGGTGCCTGTGCTGGATTCGAACCTGCGACCTCAAAGTGGGAGGCAAGCGTTTTACCAACTGGACTACCACGGTTCTATGGAAACGACATACAATAATAAAAATATGAAGTCACTGAAAAGTTCTCTGTCTCTGAGACAATGGAAGCACTTGGCTACAGACCGTGCCACTTGACGCTTTTCGGAGTGAGCAAAAATCTAAACCTAAAACTAAGTAGATTTTAAATTTAGATTTTTGCTCACAACTTTTCAACTTACTTGCTAATTAAATTGTGTAGCTGCAACTTACTTTCAGATCCAGGCTGCGAGGATAACTTCTTCAAAATTAGCACTAATATTCCTTTAGGATTCCTTTATCAATGATGAAATATTAATTTAACATTGTGCAAGTCAACTACGCCATACCTGGCGGACTTGGGACAAGCACTAAGCCAGAACCGCGGCAGTTAGAGGCTAAGCGTGACGTCACCCAAGGTCAGATAAGGTTATTGTCATCAAAGTGTACTGACGGTAACGTGGGTTAGTGAACTAGGGACCTTAATGATGCAAAGTTTGTGTGAAGTACTTTTTGAAGTAGATTTGCCGCAAATGACGTTAAGGAGGTAGGTATTTGGCCGGACAAATGGGGAGCGCTGTGGGCTCTCACCTTTTACAAAATTAAGACAACCGGCCTAAGGGGGCTCAGTTAGGTAGGTATAATCATAGAATAAGGAACATTTCAATTGATTTCACTGTAACATGCACAATTTCATCATTTTCGCGAGTGTTGGTATCACATAAGTACCTACATACATTTATAAACATCGCTAGCAATCCCGAATGGTGTGGGCCTAGTGTGGGCAGACAACTCGCACATTTTATAAGTTGGTTGACCTCGTAGTCCTCAGAGGTTACTGAAGGAAGCCATCTGAAGGTGACCTTTTGGATGTAGGTATACTATCGCGCAAGCGTGAAATATAAACTAAGCAGCTTCTTGTTTTCTCACGCGTTACATTTTTCTTCACGCAATAGGTATCTTATTCGGCCAGTAGATACCTAAGTTAGTTACCTAAGTTAGTTAATCTTTACTTTCCTTAGATTACGAATCAACAGAAGAGCTTTTAAAATAGAATACTTAGTTATTTTTTTATTTTTCTTTTTTATGTTTCTCCTTTAAGTACATCTTTTCTAAATATTTTTCTTACTTACCCACTGTATTAATAATAAGTCTTATTAAAAAGGATGCCTAAATTAAGGATAAATTGTAATACCTATTTAATTGGTTCCCCAAGACACAGGCTTAGCCTAGTTTGGGGACCCCTGTTTAATTAACCATTGTTATTACCTTTATTTTTGTAATTGCACTTGTTTTTAATGTCTAACTATATATTGTCATTGTGTTGTTGTAAGTTTGTGCAATAAAGATTATTATTATTATTATAGTTAAACTATGAGGCTCCCTAGTCGGACCACTATTTAGTACACAATTTCTGATTATATCCATAAAATCTAATACTTAATTTCTACATTCACGTAAGTAGGTACCTACCTAAGATACTTATGCCAAGATAGTATTTCAAACGTAGTTTGTAAAGTTTTAATTGTTTGTAAGCTTTTTAAATACCTAATTGTTAAGTTTAAGAATATTTACTGAATTAGCTTTAAGTACTCATTTGCTTACTTTTTTGACATTTATTATTATCTATCTTTAATATCTGTAATTATAAATTAGACTAACATTTTTACTACAATAAAATTTAAAAAAGGAAAATTGTATGCAAAATCAGTAAAGAAAAGCATCCGTAGCAATGGTTCTTGATTAGTAGATTTGCTGCAAATGTCATAACTACGTATATTGTATACTTCGCCTGGTCCGCGGAAGTTCGTGTTGCTCAAGTGTTGCTCTATAACTTCACCGGATGCCCGAATGGTATTTTATCAAATACGCAGGATAGCAAACTTTTTATATTATTTTATGTAATTCGCTGACGTTTTCTAGACATTATTGACGAGTGACGTCTAGTATAGCAACCACATTTTTGAGAGAAGAAAATTCGCTGAAAAACCATTTTAGACAACTTGATAAACATTAAGCTGTGCTGTTGGACAGTACTATTACTGTACCTACTTGGTACAAAATATTTTTATATCTTGGGATATACAAAAATATCGATTAAAAACGTACTGGATTTGTAAATTGGTCTACAAACATGGGTTGGAGAATGGCAGGTTTAAAGTAAGTAATTTTACGGTAAATTAATCTGAATGCACACAGGAGCACAAACACAAGGACCACCAGCCAAGCAGTTAATGCCATATGCGTCAAATCTTCAATAAGTCACGTCCAAAAAAGGAAGCCCCCGTTTTACCCCGTAGTCGTCTTTCATGTCGTTCCTTTCATATTTGTCTTCCTTTTATTGATCCTGACGACCCGATTACTCTAGCCATAGAGGCAGCCAATCAGCTCACGACGACACACAGTTCAGGACCCCGATACCGACTCCACCGGCGCGGTCGACGATTTTCATTCAGTGCTCTTCGCTATTGGCCCACAAGAGTCGATTAATTCTTTCAAATAAAATCCTCTCAGCGCCTCCCCTCCGCTCCTCATTTGTCTACGATAAGTCTCGTGAAAAAAGCCTTTCGTTTACCGCCAGTTCAGAATAGGTAAGTATTATGCAAATATCAAAACATCGCAATGTAACATGACCCGTGTGGAGATTTAATGAAGCGAGCTATATACCTAAGTATTATACCGCGTGTTGCTTCGTCGTTGCACATAGGTGAGTGTCTATTACATACGAGTAGCCGTACTGAAATCCATTGCTTAAGAAACCCGCACGACTGGCATTTGCCTGCAATCAAGATCTGCCCTATAAATGCTATCCGCTTATCACGTGATAATAAATCTCCAATAAACAAAAAAATAATTGCAATAAATAAACGAACAGCTTCCGTGGTCTAGTGGTTCGGTCACGATCTCGGGTAAGATTTCCGATGGGGACATCGTCGTAATCACTTGAGACTATCCTTTGTTGGTAAGGACATTGCAGCCTTGAATTACCTGTTTGTCCGAAAAAAGTAAAATGATTCTGTGCTTCGGGCACGTTAAGCCGCTGGTCCCAGCTATTAGCTATAAGGGTTCTTACAGACGAACTGCAAGTTGGGAACGGCAGAGCCTACTTCAGCCGTCGACCCTAACGCAGGCTTACACACGGACTTGACATAACAATGACAAAAAAATCTGCATAATACACGCTTTCAATTATAAACCCTTTTATATGTGTGTATATACAAATACAACATTACACGACTAATGATATTTGATGAATATTAATGGATGGAGGTGGTGAATGGAGGAGCTCGGTGGCGCAGCGGTAAACGCGCTCGGTCTGCGATTGTTGAAGTTAAGCAACTTTCGCAAAGGCCGGTCATAGGATGGGTGACCACAAAAAAAAAGTTTTCATCTCGAGCTCCTCCGTGCCTCGGAAGGCACGTTGGTCCCGGCTGCATTAGCAGTCGTTAATAACCATCAATCCGCACTGGGCCCGCGTGATGGTTTAAGGCCTGATCTCCCTATCCATCCATAGGGAAGGCCCGTGCCCCAACAGTGGGGACGTTAATGGGCTGATGATGATGATGATGAATGTTCCAGTTACGTGAATTACTCGAGTATCGCCGCGAGAACTCTACGCAAGGCACTCAAGTCCAACCTGAGGGATGAAGCTTCCAAGCGGGACGAGTCACACATCAAATGCTTCTTTTGGGAAGACGGCCACCCGTTGCGTGTGTACCTACCTGTTACTAATAATTATATCAAGCACAAACTTTGGTATCATGTCACATGATGTTTTTTGACAAATTGCACAAAAGTATGGAACTGAAAATAATTTAAAAAAACACAAAAATTGTCATGAATTTTCCGACAAGAAATTCCACTTGATATCAACTCAGAATCATGGTCTGAACCATACCAGAATTTACATACAGATAGCCATACAAGTAGATATGGGTGTTAGTGACACCGTAACGAATACTGAGAGGGATGATTCAGCTCATTATTCTAATTTAATATCAAGTGGGATTTTCCATTCAAACCTCGGCTCAGGACGTCGTCAGAGGATTATATCTGAAAAAGAATTAATGTAGCCTAGTGGGCCGATAGCGATAGGCGCTGAATGAGGAACATCATCGACTACGCCGGCGGGGTCGGAATCGGGGTCCTGAAATGTTTGTTATCGCGAGCTAACTGTAATCGTCAGGATCATATATTGCGTCCTTCGGGTGCCGATACTTCCCTGTACCTTGCATCCTGACTGTTACTGCTTGACCGTTCAAACGAAGAGTATCGCTGGCTCTCATCCGGACACATTCACCCGTTCACTATAGTCATAAAAACCTTGTGTGAATGCATATTGTATTTCAGCTCTGGGACAAAAGCCGGGTGGTTCTGGTGGCGCCTCCAGCGGCGGCGGAGAAAAAGGAAAATGATGCTTCGCCTCACTGTACCTCATCACATCACTGCAAGTCGTAGAATAACGTTAGATTGTTATAAACAGTAGCAGCTGTAACATAGAACCCGCATACCGCGCGCGACGCGTTATTTGAACCACCGCAATAGGCTAGTTACCAACTAATAAGTCAAATCAGATACTTTTTACCAAGCGTCAAAACACGAAATTACTATGGAATTTTTATTAAAATTCATTTTCAATTAAATAGAAAAGAGAAAATGTTTTTCGTTAGTTTTAGATCTAGCTTTATTTAGAAATCAGAATTTCATAATAGATCTTTAACCGAAAAAATCAACACGTCTCACGACCACGACCCAATTGCCTGCGCGATAAATAAACCAATACTATTCGCTTAACTAACGCGTCGCACCTGTTGTGTTACTTGGAAGGAAAAGGTATTTTGTACTGTTTGTACCTGTAGATATTGAGATTTCATTGGATCAATAATAAAACCAAATCCATCCAGATAGGTACTACTTCTGGTTACGTATTTAAATGTCTAAAATAAAAAAGCTAACGTTCAATTACCTACGTTTAAAATACCTAAAATCTAAGTACCTAATGTTTAAATTCCTAACCAACTAATACGAAGTTCCTATCGTGGGGTAGCTGTTCTGTTATGTATAAAGGGTATTTAAATTTTAGGTAATTTGACGTGAGGTGTTTTATTAACTTAAGACTTTAAATACGTAACCACTATTTTTACACATAAAACCACCTGCTTTCCCGGCCCTGTAAGCGTTAATCATTAGTGCATGTTTCACAGTTTGCTGATAAATCTAATAGCATATCCAGAACTTAAATGGTAGATGTAGTACTACGTAGTTTTGCAATTTTGCAATAACTGAAAATGTGTCCTTGTATTGTTGTTTGGTAGAAAAATAAGTGTTTAAGGCCAATAAACTCGTAAAATTAAATATAGAATCACCTCTTTTTTAAAAACATTCCCGCGTCTCTGCTGTCGTGTTTATATTTTAAATGAAGTACTTTAATTACATTATTTTAAGATTCATTTCGGTAATAAACACTGGTGTTTGTCCTTAGTTTATAAGTGGCATGATATAAAAATATAAAATGAAAAATCTGGTGTGTACAAACTGACAATTAAAAAATATATTTATGAATTAAAACATTTTATTTTAGTAAAATTTATTTTGAAACAATTATATTGCATTCTTAACTGTTATAGTATCTATTGTTGTTCTTAGCAATATCTTATAAGCAAGTATAAAAGATCAGATCGCCAACCTCTGCCGGACCTTACGGTTTCCTTTGTTAATGTATTTGTGGTTGAATAAACTTCTATTTAATTTTTATTTATTTTATTCACGGATCAGACTAAGTCATGATTAGAATCCAATATGGAAATGAATGACACAATCTGGATTAGAATTGTGAATCATTACTTCTTGTGGCACTTTTATCTACTTAGACAACTGACGCTGCAATTATCGATCAAGCCCGCACTATTTGTCACGTGTACGTAGATAGTGTCACCCGTGCATCGGGGTTAGGGCTGCCTATATAAATGAGTGTTTCTTCTGATTGCGTCTAACTGAAAGGCAACTTTGGTCTATAATTAACATATCACTTGGACTTAGAATAAGTATTAATTTATTTAATTCATTATAATAATATCCTTTCCTATTAAATGAGCCTTTTATAATATACTCCCGTCACTGTTTACTTATACGATTGAGTTCATCATAAACATATAAATATCACATAATTACATTCTATATTTTAGAGAAATGATTGCAATTTAATTACTAGTGACGTTAAAATTGCGCGTTTTATATAAATAGTGACTTAAAACAATGTTTCAAAGTCGACGCTGCGCTGTGGTGATAGCCTGCATCATTCTCAGTCTCAAATTCATTGCTAATTCGAATGATAATTATCTAGTATTTAATATAATATATTAAGTATAACGTCGTTCTATTCACAGGGGCAACGATGATAAAATATAACGTAAGATAAGCCTGCTGTGGGCTGCACGGTTACGCTATCGCGCGCAGCGTGACGACTATCGCGGGCTTCGACTAGCACTTGTACGAAGTTTATCTACATAGACAGCATTCGCTGCGTCTATTGGTTGAAACCCGCGGTACTTATCGCGCAGCTACCATATATCTCCAATGATAGATTTTATCACGGTTTGCTTGCTCGTGTAAAAATAATTATCTAATATTTTATAGAGTATTTCAGGCGCAAGCGATTGCCTCCGTGAACAAAACGGAATAGGATATTTGACTATTATTGTCGTCTGTTAGAATAATATAGCTACGATACCCTTTTAAAATACGACAAATAAACATTATGAAGAGAAAGGCTTTAAAGCACTGTCCAAGTCTGATCTAGGCAAGTTTAAACCCTAAGTCATACGTGATAAACGTAAATTCTAATAAGGTGGAATTATACTGAGCACAATATAATTTCGTCTCGTAAGTAAATTATTCTGATTTGATTTGTCGAACTATAAAAGCGTCTTGGAATATCAAATACCCTATATGTAGCGGCACCGAAAGCGATCCGGAGACGGGATTTTTGTAATGTCAGTGTCTGTATGTTTGTAATGTTAGTTTTATACAGCGTATTAGTGACATCGTAACGAATACTGAAGGGAATGATTCTGCTCATGTCTCTAAGAGGAATTTTCTTACTTTTGAAAATTGTCCCTCAAAGGTCACGACACACGATGTCACCCCTCCGGACTCGTGGTCACACCAGGTTGTCACACCAGTATGACAAACATTAATTTTATTCTTGTTTGTCACACCGCTAACAATACAACACCTTTTATCACACCATTGTTAGTAAAAATATATCGATATTTGCCATAAGGCATTATAATTTGTGCAAAGAGATTAATTATGTTTAATAGCGCATTCTTTTTGTTTATTCCTATCTTCTATTACTGGCGATCTAATGGATTTTTCCATAATTACCAGATTTTTTTTGTTTTGATAATAAGTTATATTATCGCATTAACTACTTAGCCGGACAAATGGGGAGCGCTGAAGGCTCTAACCCGGTACAACATTTAAGACAACAGGCCTGAGGGTGCCCAATTGGGCGCGAACCTCGGCTCAAGGCTTCGTCTGAGAGTAAAAATGTTTGAAAGAATTAATCGACCGTAGTGGGTCGATAATAATAAGTGGAGTGGGTAAATAAAATCAATTTTAATTTATACGCCGATAAACACAGCACTACTTATAATGACAAGTCAGGATAAAAGGTGTTGTATTGTTAGCGGTGTGACAAACAAGAAAAAAAATCCTGTTTGTCATACTGGTGTGACAACCTGGTGTGACCACGAGTCCGTAAGGGATGTCACGTTGTCATTACGATGTCACTAACACCCTCGGGGTACCCGTTCACAGCGCAATTTCTCGGAACACTGCCGATGCCGCCTCTATGGGCTTTATTGGGCTTTAGGGTCCTACACAGAAAGCGGGCACGCAATCAGGCATACCCGATTGTCGGTGTACGACATAATTTACTACAACCGTAGATTGAACATCAGCGCTCGAAAAGTGGGACGCAAAGTTACTGTTAGGCCCGTATTAATAGATCGATCTCAAACGTCATCTTAAGTGCGTCTCAGCTGACATTGACTTGAGACGTGAGCAACGTCTTAAGTCTGTCACTAATTAATAAACATGACTTAATGTCAACTCAGCTGAGATTGATCTCAAGTAGCAGTTGGAGACGAACTCATGTTTCTTTGAGCCGCACTTGACTTTGACAGCTTAAAATACGTACTTGAGCTTCGTCTTGAGTGCCGAGTTTGGTTTACGTGAACGTTTTTGACAACTCTCAGCTGAGAGCGAGTGTGACATTAGTGAGTCAAGTCCAATTTATTAATAAGAACAGATACTTGAGATCAATCTTGAGTTGACACTCGGAACTTGAGATTGGTTTATTAATACGGGCCTATATATAGCGACGTTGACAGTACTTTCACTCAGTGCGCGATTAGGCGCCGAACTGGCAACACGGGAGTACGCAGTGCGTGGTAAAAACTTGCAAAGTATAGAAGTTCAAAGCGAAAAAAGAAGGTTCGAACATCATATTTCCAATAAGTAATGACATTGTGCACGTTATCATAGTATAAACATTTTAATTTTCGCAGTAAAACCAACCAAAATTATTATTTTAGTTTAAAATACACAAAAACAAGTACTCCCGGTCAACCGTCAATCCGAGTCGCAGTATAACCGGACCGCGTTACGAAGCACCACGCGCTAATATACGTAACAAAACGATGCGTACTTTCTTAATTTGACACGATTTTATTGAATGTATGTTGTATATGTATGAATGGCTAAACAAGCGCCAAGCTTTCGCATTTTTGTATCAAGCGCTGTATCTACGGTAGTGGTAAATCAATTGTCTACGACCGTTTGCTGTATTCTACTGTATTACATTATTTAGATATACCCGCTGAACAGGCGTTGCCATAGATGCATACCGCAGAACGGTCGAACTCGAGACCGCTTACTAATAGGACCCTGGGGCCCTCCTCACACCACGATGGGATATGGATGCAACTTTAGAATAAGGTTGCCAGTATTAGACCGCATGTAGTAAATAGTTCGACATTTGACAATTTTTTTAACTAAGGATAAAAACTGCACATTTCTCCCATCAGGTGTCGCTACTGTTGGGTGTTCTTAAATTTTGTCAGTTCCCCATACTATTTGAGTAAACAAACATATTGTTTTGGTTATGTTTTTCAACTATAGCCCTTTGCGCAGTGCCTAACTGCATATTTATTCCTTAAAGATCGGAAAGAAGAAAACTTATAAAAAAACCGCCTTTTTCCAACTGGCTGCTTTTCTTTTTCTTGACTCATCCTTCAGACGGGATACACTCCACGTTGCTCCACATTTTATAGCAATTTACCACGAATTTTATCTGGACAGTATGGAGAACTGTCAAAATTTAGGAACACTCAACAGTGCTGCCGCCTACATTTGAGCTTCCAGTTTTTATCCTCATTATTTCATAGTGTATGTATAGGGTCAATTTAAAAAATCTCATTTGACAGCACCCGACTCACATAAACGGGAGCCAGCGTGGAAAATTAAATCTTATAACTATGATATTAAAGGAAATGTCAAATGTGACCTATGAAATTGGCCCAATAGACACGTTTTGACATGTTACAAATGCCATTTACTCTACATCACACCACACCCTTGACACTTCATACAAAAAACCTCGTTTTATACAGACACTACACGTTGGCGTCATCGTACACGCGCATCTGTGCGTGAGGTATGAAGCCCTTATGATTGAAGACTAAAGTAAGACCGAGGGGGTAAGGTAACCTAGCTCAGCCGCTGGTGGGGAGCGGAGAGTTCCCGTTCTATACGTAGTAATATTCCTTATTCTATGGCCGTGTAAGTTCGCTTAAAGTGGTGGTAGAACCTAAGGCTCGTTGACAGTATCAGCGTCGACGTTGACGACGGACTGCTCCGCCTCATCGTCCGGTTTGGGCGGCGCACGCGCACAACGCGGCACCAGTCCGTTGTACTCGCACATGCCGAAGATCAGCACTGCGAACCCCACTAGGTGCTGCCAGTGGAACGCCTGCCATCTCACGCCGAGAGATACCATCCAGATTACGAATGTCCTGCAAGGAGAAACAGGTGGTTTGAAGGAAAATGCACACAAAGCAAAGCAACTCGCATGTTTCTGTTTCGTGAGGATTACCAGAAAAATATTCAATACGCATATTAGGAATAAAAAATAAATGTAATTTTACAATGGGTATTATAATGTTATTCCTAATATGCGTATTGAATATTTTTCTGGTAATCCTCACGAAACAGAAACCTGTTTCGTGAGGATTATATTTCTGGTAATCCTCACGAAACAGAAACCTGTTTCGTGAGGATTACCAGAAAAATATTCAATACGCATATTAGGAATAAAAAATAAATGTAATTTTACAATGGGTATTATAATGTTCAAAATTACAATTTAAAATTTGATTTAAACCTGATTCGCTAGCCACAGCAGAGCAGACCACAACGTCCCAAGATGGACATAATAGGAGTCACGGTTGCTGGATGCGGTTTGGACAACATAATGATGATTTTACCGAAGTCGGCTGATTAGACGGAGTCCAGAACCATGCACGTGGTGGCAGACATATCCTTGGTGACGCTGATGCAAGGTTTCTGGAGACCTGTACCACATAGATACAAACCTTCTATTTACTGAAGTTGACTCACCTGATGGAGTCCAGAACCATGCGCGTGGTGGCAGACATCTCCTTGGTAACGCTGATGCCGGCGAAGTTGAAGAATGCAATGGACACGATGGTTCCCAGCACGGCCATCAGTAGTAGTGGGTTGTTGCCTGCAACCATTACGCACACATACAATATTGCTCTAGTCAGAGTTCACGAAATATCAGTCATGTGCATTTGGGTATATGCAGTTGTCACTAACACAGGTAGCTCAACCATTATCTCACCACCTATCTCGGCGGTCTAACAGAAAACTCGTTGAAGCATGGGTAATTCATCTTGTGATGAATATATCTTTGACTATCCCATTTGGAATATAGGAAAAATTTCATATTCGAGGCACATTTTAATTACAAAACAAGACACATTCAAACCTTCACTGAGGCATTTGCTTCTATGCTGTTCTGGGAGCAAATAAAAAACATAGAATACGTTCAGCTGCATGTCTTCCCGGGCATGTCGTAAAAACCGACAGAGGGATTGCGTCCTCTAACATGATGGACTAATGTTATGGGAGATAGGCTGATCCCTTATCACCATAAGGTTCATCATATCCATCTTAGGACTTCGTATCAACAGTGGCTGCAAGTTGTCTTTGATTACTTGTGGCTCTGCCCACCCCATTTGGGATTACGGGCGTGAGTTTATGTATGTATGTATGTTCACTGAGGCAATTTATTTCCTAGATATTATTTATCTGCGCGCCTCTGACTACCCCATTGGAACATAGTCGTGAGCTTATGTTCTTGGACCACGGAGGCCGTTTTGAATAAATTGAGAACGAAGTACCTTATTCAAGTTTAGTGCGTGAAACATACCGATTTGCACGAGCCCGTCAATAGCGTCTTCGACGGTGCCGCGCGCGTTGTGTCCGAAGTGCGGCGGCGCGGGCGTCCAGTAGAACACCACCAGCAGCGCAGACAGCACCGAGAACCCAAACACCCCCTCCCACCCCACCGCCTGCAGCGGGGGGATGTTCAGACCTGCACCATATAATAAACTATGACAATACTACATCACACTCACATATAGCTTAGCATAAAATTTACACCCTAAAGGGGCAGGCACAGGTGTGTATATAGTATATACACCCACTCCTTGCCAGCTAAGTCTCATGTCTTAGGGGGCACATTGCCATTCATCATCATCAATTTAAGAGCCACGCTCTTGTCGGTGCAGCATTTTCCATGCTACTTTTTTAGGGAAAAATAGGGCAGTGGTTTCCCTCTTGCCTTCCGCCCCGCAGCGCAGTACTCTGACGCAAGTGGGATGGCGCCCCGAGTAGTCTATTACAAAGCCATACTAGGACTCCTGTCCTTCGCCTCTGAATAATACTGACAGTTACTGCTGCCCTCTGTCAGGTTCCAGGTTACAGTCCCTGTGACTTGCACCTTCCGTCCTGCACTGCCGTACCGATGGCTCCCATCTTCGCCTCTGCAACCGTTGAGGTCTTCACCCGTATCCCTGGGCAAGGGTTCTACGTTATACCCCGTAGGTCTGGGTCCCTATTCGAACTCAGCCACCATCTCACTCCGGCCTACTGAAGTAAGAGGCGCCCACCCCGCGGCAGAGAAGATGACTCTGTTCCCCCTGGGGCCGGATTAATGGTTTTGTATGGAACCAAAACCAAATATTGCCATTATCGGGAAACAAATCCTGAAAACCACGCAATATCAATTATTAATTCACAGACGAGATTTTTGTATAGAGTGTCCGGTGTCGACTGATTTCATCATTCAGCTTCATGAATTTGAATTCATACTTGGATTATAGATAAATGATATCACGTGGTTTCCTGGATCTGTGCTTGGTTAATGAGAATAGGCTCGCCCCATTGTTTGGAGGATGACGTCTGAACCTTCCACCAGGTTGCCTGACAGGCCAGCCTGGAAATCTTTACACTCCGAACCCAGGTTGACCGAAGTAGAGATAACCTTACCAGATAGTGTTTTCTGGACGGGTCAGATCTGAGCTACGAGTATGGTGCTACCCCGCAAACTAGGACTGACCTGACGTCGCATGTGCCCTGACCCGTATATGCGGGAGGAGTACAAAAATGCCGTCCGGGTGGCAAAATACTGGGCTGGAGAAATCTGAATGCCATCGAAACGATAAGAAGAAGTAGTAGACGAATAAATGTGTATATTTACCGGCGACGTATTTCTCCTCGTAGACCATCTGGCAGGAGGAGATGACCTGGGCGACGATGATGAGCAGGTCGCCGGTGATGAGGCTGTTGCGGCCCTTGGACTCGCCTGGCGCCTGGTACACCGCGTCCGTCACGCCCACGATCACCAGCCCCAGGATCACGCACGCTGAAGAACAAGAACAAGAAATATTTATTGTGAAACTCTAGTTTAAGGTTAAACTAGATATACGATCCATCCATCGTAACGTAAACTTTGAGGGATGATTCAGTCCATGATTCTGAGTTGATATCAAGTGGAATTTTTATGTCGCAAAAGTATGGAACGAAAAATAAATTAAAAAACACTAAAATTTTCATGAATTTTCCAACAGAAAATTCCACTTGATATCAACTCAGAATCATGGTCTGAATCATCCCCCTTAGTATTCGATACGATATCACTAACATCCTGTATATATTTTGTTTATGCCATACGGAATAATAAATTGTTAAACTTTAAAATCATAGTACCGCCGACTTTCCGCTCCACACCAGCGGCCAAGCTAGGTTTACCTCACGACGGTCTTACTTTGGTCATCAATCGTCGGGCGTCAGACGTCGATACGACAATATCATTGTGTAGTGTCTGTGTAAAAGGAGGTTTGTATGTACTGGGAACAATTTTAGTCTCCGAGGAATGGTAAAGTACTATTTTTTTTTATTCCAACAGTTTGCCCACGTCGGACGTACAATATTACAACATACACACATTTTAGGGCTTATTTACATGACTGACTTTCGAATATCGGCTTGGGCTCTAAACCACTGAATTTGAATTTATACGTTAACCATTTCACGGGCAGAGACTATGGGACATTGATGGTTCATAATAGATAGTATGACACCTTGGAATCGGAACATCATTAGACGTTCTGTCCTTAAAAGTGCTATCGACCCTATAGGGTCGATTAATTCTTTCAAATATTTTTCCTCTCAGACGACGCCCTGAGCCGAGGTTCGCGCCCAACTGGGCACCCTCAGGCCTGTTGTCTTAAACGTTGTACCGGGTGAGAGCCTTCAGCGCTCCCCATTTGTCCGGCCAAGTAGTTAATGCCATCTGCGGCAAATCTACAATAAGTCACGTCAAAAAAAAAAAATGTCCTTGAAAGTGTTAAAATCAATGGATCATAGATAATTGATATGACGCGGTTTCAAGGATTTGTGCACGGTTAATGGCAATAGGGTCGCCCCCCATTACATGGGACTGAAACATAGCTGAAGAAGAATGGGTGTATACTGGGTGTTAGTGACATCGTAACGAATACTGAGGGGGTTGATTCAGACCATGATTCTGAGTTAAAATCAAGTGGAATTTTCCGTCGCAAAATTCATGATTTTTTTTTTGTTTTTTTAAATTATTTTCAATTCTATACATTTGCGATGGAAAATTCCACTTGATATTAACTCAGAATAATCAGATGAATCATCCCTCTCAGTATTCGTTACGATGACACTTACACCCCGTACAAGTACATACGGTAGCCATATAAGTAGGTATGGGTGTTAGTGACACCGTAACGAATACTGAGGGGGATGGTTCAGACCATGATTCTGAGTTGATATCAAGTGGAATTTCGTGTCAAATAATTCATGAAAATTTTTCTTTTCTTTTTAATTATTTTCCAATCCATACTTTTGCGACGGAAATTTCTACTTGATATCAACTCAGAATCATGGCCTGAACCACCCCTCAAAGTTTTCGTTACGATGTCACTAACACCCTGTATACAATACACCTCTGCCAATGCCTTCCGTTATACAGCCATGATGTTATGCAAGTGAGAAGTCAGCCCGGTGCCAGGAGTGTACCCGCTCCGGCTGTTCATGTTTTAGTGTTCCGTATTTATAGTTAAACGTAAAAACACAAAAGCCGCGTAATATGAAAACGTTATGAATTCTCGGATACTGTATAAAAACATAACAGATTTCAAAGTGAGATCAAATTGCTTCTTTACACGGCAATACTGTTTTCACAAGAGGATGCAGAAATATAATGGACATGATATGACTATAGAATGGAATAAATTGAATCTGTTATAGATTATAGTAACTTATTATGCGTCAATGCTTGTAGAGGTGATTTCCGTGTCTACAGGGCGATAGGGGGGGTTAAAATGGCCACATCGAAGCAATTCATCTAAGAAAACAATATTGCTGTTTGACATTTGTTTGCATTGCGCACTTTTATATGCGCAAATGTCAAATAGCAATATTGCTTTCTTAGATGAATTGCTTCGATGTAGCCATTTTAACCCCCCAGATCATAGAAAGAAGGGATATGCCCTCAACACTAAATTATACGAGTTCGCTCATAGCCGCACCGCATTTACTGAACCGCTACATCGATTTACCCACCGTACATTGCGTAGTAACACAAGCGCTAGTAGCCGTTACGCGATACCAAAAAAGCAATGAATCACGTGGATAGTTTTTAATACCATCGTCGCCTCAGTAAAACATTTCGTTCTGTGCATATTGTGTCACCGGCTATCCTCCCATAGCATCTCTGTATAATAAGAACTCTGTGATATGGAGCATACTCTATCACGCTGCTTCATGGTATGGGCTGAATAGGTAGTTTTTGTTTACGTATAACAAAATTATAAATGCAATTTTTTAAAATTGCCATAGCTTTATTTCAGCGTTTTTTTTTTTAATCTGCCATATTATAAAAATGGTCCAGTGGTTGAGCTTTGGGCTCACGCTTCGGGTTCGAATTCCGGTGGGGACATAATTACAAAATCACTTTGGTATCCCTACTGTGGTTAGGATAGTGCAGGCTGATCACCCGATTGTCCGAAAGTAAGATTATCCGTCCCGGCTAATATTTACTTATGTAAATATGTAGTCGTTACATGAGCCAAGTTAGAGGCTTTTGGCAGCTCCAGTAACCCTTACACCAGGGTCGATGAGGTCGGTAATTGATCTCATAACTCACACAAGAGAAGATAATAAAAAGTTCAGTTTTTAAAGATTTTTCATTTGAAGCTAATACACGAGGATATGGTTCATTCAAAAATGAACATTGTTCTTTCCATGATTCTATTACTAATACCTACACACAAGCATTGCCTCCATGGCATAAAATTGTATAGGTACTCTTTTGTTTGTAAAATTGTATTTACTCGAGTAATCAATGTTCTCATTCGAACCGTACTGAACAAACAATGAATCGCATAGCACAATTCGACTCAAAATACAGTATTAGTCACATTCAATTAATATTTTATGCGTTATTTATTGTATTAGTCATACTTATAACGTCCTCCATGGTCTAGTGGTTAGAGAGTTAGGCTCACGATCTGGAGGTCCGGGTTCGATTCCCGATAGGGACATTGTCGAAATCACTTCGTGAAACTGTCCTTTGTTTGATGAGGACTTATCAGGCTTGAATCACCTGATTGTCTAATAAAGGATGATGATTCCGTGCTTCGGCGGGCACGTTATGCCGTTGGTCCCGGCTATTAGCCGTGAAAACTCCTCCACCAGCCCGCAGTGGAGCAGCGTGGTGGAGTATGCTCCATACCCCCTCCGGTTGGCAATCGTTCTCATAATAATATTATTATAATCTCAAATATAGAAAAAGTATAATCACTAATGAGTTTAGCGCAAAGAGTTTAATTGAATAGTAAAGAGTTTGGTAATAATGTTGTAATAGGTGGATCCTGAGTACGAAGGATTTAATTGTCGTGCAATAAATAAAGTAATAATGTTTATATACTTTTCTATGAATAATACTTTTGTACTTCATTATACAGAAGATAATATGATATCAAGTGGAATTTTCAGTCGGAAAATTCATGAAAATGTTTGTTGTTTTTTTTTAAGTTATTTTCTGTTCCATACTTTTGCGACGGAAAAGTCCACTTGACATCATCTCAGAATCGTTATGGTCTCAATCATCTCTCAAAGTTTTCGTTACGATGTCACTAACACCCTGTATAGTTTATAACACTTCACAAACAAATCCAGAATTAGAGAGCACGGCCAGAGCTAGACAGTATAAGAATATTATGTTGTTCTTATGAAGGTCGGGGATGCAATGAGTCAGTGTAAAATGAAAGGAAATGCGGAATGGAATGAGAATTAAAGGGCAGTATGTGCAGAGTTTGTACTCTGCTGCAGTGCCTACCTATCTTAGTACTTTGATGCTATCTGGTCAAAGGTCGGGGGAGCTAGTCATAAACATGACGAGCTGTGTAACAAGAGTAAAATGACGCCATATTCATTCTGTACATTCGCTTGCTAAACTAATACATCATAATACATAATACGTGTCTGCTCTGCCCGTTTTATCTGTTATTTGGCCGGTCGGCGGTTGTTTTGATAACAGCCATACGTTTACTCCACAGCTATGTCGCGGCGGACATTGTGTTGTGCGCTTACACGGACTTATATCTGAACGATGCATTCAACATCTAACTAGAACTGTGAATATTCTCATACGACCTTAGCGATTGGCGACTACTAACATCTATTCTAGTCTGTAAGATTCTACTGCTAGATGATGATGAGTCTAGTGGATAGACTCACGATCCGGAAATCCCGAATACCAGTGAACAGGACATTTTGCTCAGGATATTGCTGGCTCTTCACCCGATTATCCGAAAGAGTGCTTCGGAGGAACATTAAGCGCCTATTCGTGACTTATTGTAGATTTGCCGCAGATGGCATTAACTACTTGGCCGGACAAATGGGGAGCGCTGAAGGCTCTCAACCGGTAACGGCGCGCGCCTATTTGAAAAATCACATTCTAATATGATTTTCTTCAACAAAATCGCTTTATTTCAATTAAATTGCAATCCATCGCATCGCAAAATGGTCGTGCGGCGCGGTGCGCAACGTTTCGTACGATTTCCTACAAAGATTTATAAAATGCGGTGACTGCGGCGCATGCGGCTCAGCCAATCAGCTCGCGACACCAAACACTTCAGGACCCCGATACCGACCCCGCCGGCGTGGTCGACGATTTCCCTCATTCAGCGCTTATCGCTATCGACCCACTAGGGTCGATTAATTCTTTCAAATATTTTTCCTCTCAGACGACGCCCTGAGCCGAGGTTCGCGCCCAACTGGGCACCCTCAGGCCTGTTGTCTTAAACGTTGTACCGGGTGAGAGCCTTCAGCGCTCCCCATTTGTCCGGCCAAGTAGTTAATGCCATCTGCGGCAAATCTACAATAAGTCACGTCAAAAAAAAAAAAAAAAGGCGCATGCGGCTACTAAGGGGCGTCTAAGCGTCTTCGCCTTAAGACGACGTTACGCATTTGCCTCTATGCCGGACTGACAACTGTTATAAATATCAAAGGTTATTGACACTGTATAGAGAATGCGTCCAGTTAAAGAACTGTTACGTTTTTGGTGGGATTGTAACATAACTCCATCCCATAACCGATTAGGTAACGTAATTCAAGCTACTTCTCAATTTGCATGTCAGAAATTGTTTTAAAACAAACACGATATTTAGTCAGAGCTCGGAAGACAAAAATGCAGACACATCTTCTATCGTGTGGGTTGTGGGGTGGAGTCAGGGTTACTATTAAGCCGCCAAAGGCCCTGATATGGCTCATGTAACGACTACATAATTACATCAGTAAGGAGTAATCAGGACCAACGGCTTAACGTGCCTAACACACAACTAAAAAAATGCAAACACATTACAATTTAATATTCGTGTTTAAAAATATACTTACTGTAGCCATATTTTACGTAACATTCGGCTGTTTATTGCAGCGAGGTAATCTATAAAGACTCAACAATACTTAATGCCATTGACATTCAGAATTTGCCTTTCAACTGTTTTAAGACAGTAGTTAAACAAAAACTTTACAAAAAAAGGTTATTATAAAGTTAGTGATTATTTAGAACTGATATTAGGCAGCTAAATTACTCAATTTTATACCAATATTGGTGCTAATTCCTGTAAATACCATCTAATTTTATTTTAAGTTATATCTGTCATTTTCTTATCCGCCGAAAAGGAAAGGGACGGGTAATCGACAAGCATAAAATTTATGGAACACACGGCAATTTTAAGCACAAATCTAAACCAACCGTCTAAAAATTTTACATCCGTCAATAACCCGACACAGTTAAGTAGACAGCACGTCAAACGGATTGCATACCAGCGACGTACCTTTTGATTCGCCCGGGTTATTCATTCATTTACTCATTCTTCCTAAAATTAAGAGCTGTGAATCATCCGTCCCTTTCCTTTTCGAAGGATATGAAAATGACGGATATAACTTAAAATAAAATTAGGCGGTGTCTGCAGGAATCGGGGCCATCTTATGTTTATTTTTATTTTTTTTAAAGAACGTCTAGGGCCCTGTGCCGAGGATTTTCTTGCAGCTTCTTTTCCCCGGCTATACAGGTTGTGAGAAGCTGCAGTAGTTTTAGGCGGATGAGACGTTCGTTATGTAAAATTGACGATTCAAAGTGTAACTATGTTACCTATTGAATAAAGATATTTTTGAATTTGAATTTGAATGGTATTATAATACCATGTTTACCATGATGGACAATTGGGTAGTTTCCTAGTTCAAAGATAAATTATGAAATTCTGATTACTAAATAAACACAGATCTAAAGGTGACAAAAACGTTTTCGTTTGTCTATTTAACTTATTTATCAATTTTAATAATGAAAAATGTAATTAGATGTGCAATATTTTGTCTTGTTTTTCTACGACGCAGACATATCTGTCTACCCTCTTTCTTTGCCGCTTGTTTATGTTTTTGATATCGGAATGTTCGGAACCATCTGAACTCGCACCAAACTCACTCAGGATGCTTTATGTAATTTCGTTTAGTAAAAAGTAATTGATTTGACTAGTTGGAAACTAGCCTATTGTTGAGCGATGGGCTGATCCCTTGTCACCTTAAGGTACAAGGGCTCATACCTCAGGACTTTTCACCAACAGTGGCTGCAAATTGTCTTCGAATACTTGTGGCTCTGACCCTCATTAGGATCTATGAGCGTGAGGTTATGTATGTATGACTGTATACCGTCTTTCTATCCTGCTGCCAAATTAGTCAAGGTATATTTTAAAGTCGTAAGACCGAATGTCTGGATAGAGCTCGCACAGAACCGAGATACTTGGAAAGACATGGGGGAGGCCTTTGCCCAACAGTGGGATCACACAGGCTAATAAGTGAGTGGCGAGTCACCGCCTGCTCATTGTATCCTTGTTATCAACATTGGTCAAGCAGGCGCCATAGTCCCCCATAGCCCCAGTATCCCGGTCCACTAACCCTTAACTCAATAGCCCAGTTCCCTTTGTTCCCATAATCTGCAATAGTCAAAAATTCAAAAAAAATTCAAAACTATTTATTTTTCAAAATTGGCTTACAAAGTTAGCGCTTTTTGAACGTCAAACATAATTAAATTACATATTATGTAACTAGCTGTAAAACTACTACCACATCGGAATCTGTAACGCTGAGGGAAAGACGTGGCCAGAAAACCTCCCAGCACAGGGCCCTAGTCCTACACGAACCGGGGATTGTCTTTGGGTGCACTCGCATAGTTCATACAGGGATAATCGTCAGTTGGTGTCACACCACTTTTAGATTGAATTGTCTTATGGGGCCTCTACGTGTTGGCTTCGGCCCCACGCACACCTTCCAAAAGTCCGGTACTCCATAGGCCCGAGATATGGAAACGACATATAATAATAATGAAACCGAATGACCTTTAAATCTAAACCCCATTGTCTAAATATTGTGGAAATCTCGGATGTAATAGGAGTATAGTTCATGAGGAGCTCGGTGGCGCAGCGGTAAACGCGCTCGGTCTGCGATTGTTGAAGTTAAGCAACTTTCGCAAAGGCCGGTCATAGGATGGGTGACCACAAAAAAAAAAAAGTTTTCATCTCGAGCTCCTCCGTGCTTCGGAAGGCACGTTAAGCCGTTGGACCCGGCAGCATTAGCAGTCGTTAATAACCATCAATCCGCACTGGGCCCGCGTGATGGTTTAAGGCCCGATCTCCCTATCCATCCATAGGGAAGGCCCGTGCCCCAGCAGTGGGGACGTTAATGGGCTGATGATGATGATGAGTTCATGAATGCACTTACCAATTCCAAACCATTCTCGTCTGATGATGCGTCTGTCGAGGAAAGTCATTGATAGCACTGCTACGAACACTATGATGGACCCTCGGAACATTTGGAAGCTGCTCGCATACGTCAGCGTTAGACCTATGTACATGATTGATGTTCCAATCTGAAAAAGAAATCATAGTCTCTGCTTACCCCGGAAAGGAAATCGACGTGAGTTTATGTCTGTACTAGTGTATGTACCACATTACAATATTACCACAGTGGACTTTAAAATGTCATTAAGTCTCCTGTTAGCAATTACTGTAGGTAGGTATCTTTTTTCTTTTTTTTATCTGGAGATGCGCCGAATGTATCTTTGATATTAGGTATATTTCATTATTTCAGTGAATCAAGATTTACGGAAATTAAGTAAAAGTATTTAACTTGTCATTTTTATTTTATTTTTTATTATTAACTGATCAGAAAAATTTATTGTATCACCAAAAGCCACATTCTTCAGTAACTGTCAGGTAAAATTGTGGACAAACACAGAGCTATTTATTTCATAAAAAAAAAAAAAACAATTAGTAGGTGTATGATGAACTGGTCATTCTGGTTACTTCAACATGGTTTAGAGCTCGGCCGAATATTCGATTCAGTAACAGTCAAACCCGGTCATACTTGGTTTTAAATTTGGTTAAATCACTATCGAGCACATCGTAATTCAATTGATCTAGCACTCAATAATACTTTATTGCACAATGACATATACAAAGGACATAAACAAAGAAAATTTTCGAGTTTGTTGAATCATGGATAATTGATATCTAGTGGTTACCAAGATTTGTGCCTGTTTAAAGGCAATAGGCTCACCCCTATGCTCTCTCTTTATTTAAGAGCTGCGCTCTTGTTGGTGGAGTAATCGCCATTCCTCTCTTCTTCCCGCCAAAACCTTCACCTCCTGATACGACACGACCTGCACCTTCTCTTTTGTGTTTCATAAATGTTCTCCTAGGTCTACCCCTTCCTCTCTTCCCTTCAATTTTTCCTACCACTCACAACCTATTACACCCCCCCCCCCCTATGCCTATCACAGGGGACATAAACAGCTAAACTTAGCTGACAAAGAGTGGGTGTACATATACATTGCCTACCCCTTCGGAGTTACAGCTATTAACTCTGAAAGTCAAGTTCCCCTTCAGCTCAGCTGCTCATAGTAACACAAACGAACATTTACTGATTCCAGATATAACTCAAAGAAAAAAAACTTAAAATATTACAGAGCAATAACGTAATATATTACCAGATCAAACATGGCAGCGGGCATCAGTATGAAAGGATTAAAGTTCTGGTTGCCATTAGTGAGGGCATGACCCTCAGTGTTCCGTGACTTGAACACCAGTATCTTGAAAGTCAGGAGGCACAGCATTTCTCCCAGGAACATAGCAGATGCCTGTAGCAAACCAACTGCTTAACACTAGCTGTACATAATAAATAATTGTCAACAATACTATTCTTCAACTTTTCTATTTATGGCTGCATCATTCAGAACAAAGTTCAAAAAGCATCATTCAAAAAAAAGAAAATATTTAATATAAAAAAAGCAACAAAAAAATATATGGTCGAATTGAGAACCTCCTCCTTTTTTGAAGTTGGTAAAAAATACTTTTGATTGGTTAAATGAAACTATTCAGAACAAAAAATTACCTGTAGAAATGGATGTTCAAAGTCTCTCACAACACCATCTGACCCTTTTGCTGAAAGCTTGTCAGCCCATTTAGTGCTGAGGGTGTTGATGGATCCTGTCACCACCATCATCAGTGCCAGAAACTTCTGGTAGCCCGACCACGCCATTCTGGAAGTAAATAACTGCATTGTATTTTAATCCTTCTAACAAGCATCCTGTTTGTTCATAATTAACATATCACCATATATTATGTTATTAGTTGATAAGAACTTTAATGAGTAAATGAAATTATATCATTGTCAATTAAAATATACCTACTACTGGTTACTTACTGCTACTACACAAAGTTACTGCTTTCGAAAACAAAGGAATGATCGTAGATATTAACTGTCATAACAATAAAGTTACTTTGTCAACAAATACGTATGCGAACTAATATGCGAAGTCTTTGGTGTTTATTCTCATCTCGTCGTGAGTATATCGACGTACAAAGCGTTCTTTATAAACTTTACGTACGCCAGCATACGGGATCATTGTACTTGTCGCGGATTTTGATTATTAATATTTTACGCTCGCTGTTAATAACATGTTGGTACTTACGTTTATTCTTGGTAGCTTAGTAATTAGACACTAAAATACGTGACTTCAATTTATTTACAAATAAATAATCATGTACTCAAGATAATACAATTAATAATACGAGATAAAAAGGGGTCCGTATATCGCAAAACCACATCCACGTATTGTACTGCTGTATGCAGGTACGTTATGTACGGCCTTCTTGTCCTATTGGAAGCCAAAAGCCAATTCACGTTAGTTGGACTTGGATGACATTTCATTGACAGTTGAAAGTTAAAAGTTTATTGTCTATGAAAAGGGCTTTTCGGCGGGAAACGGGAACGGGACAGTTGCTTTCTTCATTGAGTAATCTAAATAATTAATACGAAGTGGTGTTTTGTGGTTAATGATCGCATTAAGTTAGTCGGAAGACATTCGCGAGTGTTATTATATTGGAGTATTCAATAAACAAAGTGTATCTGCCTATTTTCGCTTCGTGCTGGGAAGCCGCTTCATAACTCAAAAGTTTATGCGGACTTTTGAGTTAATTCGTTTGGGGTTCGGAGTAGGAGTCTACTCCGAGGGTGGGGGCTTAGGTTTCATCATCATCACCTTTCATCATTTCATTAATCATCAAGAAAAAAATACGTCAGACATGGCTGTATGGGCATAGTTCCCTTTGCCTTACCCTTCGGGGAAAACCAAAACAAAAAAAAAATGTCTATGAAAATTGAAAAAAAAACAAAAAATCTTTATAGCAATAGAGTAGCATCTTTATGATCAATCAATCAATCAACCATACTAAACTATGTCTTTTTGGCGGGAAACGGGAACGGGACAGTTGCTTTCTTCATTGAATAATCTAAATAATTAATACGAAGTGATGTTTTGTGGTTAATGATCGCATTAAGTTAGTCGCGACAGTGTTATTATATCGGAGTATTCAATGAACAAAGTGTATCTACCTATTTTCGCTTCGTGCCAACAAGCCGCTTCATAACTCGAAAGTTTATGCGGACTTTTGAGTTAATTCGTTTGGGGTTCAGAGTAAGAGTCTGCTCCGAGTGTGGGGGCTTAGGTTTCACCATCATCACCTTTCATTATTTCATTAATCATCAAGAAAAAAAATACGTAAGTCATGGTTGTATGGGCATAGTTCCCTTTGCCTTACCCTTCGTGAAAAACCAAAACAAAAAAAAAATGTCTATGGTCGATTATAATAAACAATTGTGACGTGAAATCATGTCGTTTTAGTTTTTTCGGCGGGAAACGGGAACGGGACAGTTGCTTTCTTCATTGAGTAATCTAAATAATTAATACGAAGTGGTGTTTTGTGGTTAATGATCGCATTAAGTTAGTCGGAAGACATTCGCGAGTGTTATTATATTGGAGTATTCAATAAACAAAGTGTATCTGCCTATTTTCGCTTCGTGCCGGGAAGCCGCTTCATAACTCAAAAGTTTATGCGGACTTTTGAGTTAATTAGTTTGGGGTTCGGATTAGGAGTCTACTCCGAGGGTGGGGGCTTAGGTTTCATCATCATCACCTTTCATCATTTCATTAATCATCAAGAAAAAAAATACGTCAGACATGGCTGTATGGGCATAGTTCCCTTTGCCTTACCCTTCGGGGAAAACCAAAACAAAAAAAAAAAAAATCATGTCGTTTTATTTTATTAATTTATTTATATTTTAATTTTCAAACCTTTAACGAAAACCGGATATATATTTACTTCTAATTTTCACTAATTTGTGAAATAGGTATGTACCTACTAAGAATCCAGAAAAAAGTGTGCAGCAAGTAATTACAGGTTATTTACTAAGCTTTGTTATAAACCCTTGCTTCGAAGAACATTTTGCTGTAAAGGCTTTCAACAACCCTTACCGTGCTTAGCGGCATGAGTAAGCCAATCATAACTTAGATATTTATTTGTTTCAGGAGAAAAAGATTATTTCGTGACTATGTCGAACGCTCGTGGCTTCAGTTATGATGACGAAACAGGAGAAGTCGTATTTTATAACATTAACGATGAAACTGGAGAGCCCTCGATGGAGAGCAACCACCCACCTGCGTACACACCCCCTAGGCATGAAGGCACCAGCGAACCTATCACGACATCTCCTCAAGAACGCGTCATTTCTCCACCTCAAGAAAAGTACACGAAATTTCCTAAAGGCATAACAACAAAAAGTAAAAAATTTCAGTCACTAAAAGCTAACATCATGGCTGGCTCAAACCATGTCAGCCATAGAATGCTACTCATACCCACAGTAGTTATGATATTCCCAGGTTTCATTTGCATATGTCTTGCAGCCCTTGAGGTATTTTTACATTTAAGATGTCATAAGAAAAACAAGCACTTGACAGATTCAACTTTGTATTATCGCAGCCCATTCCATGCTGTTTCAAGCACTTTCTGTGGAATGTGCCGGGAATCAGAATTGGCATGGAGAGTAGCTCAACTTCAAGACCAAAGAAAGTACCGTTATGATTACCTAAGGGGAATTGCACTGTGATTTAATATCTGAAGTAATGTTTTATTTATGAGTGATGTTTTTTGTTATATTATTTTATTAATCAGGCATGTCATGGAAGCAAGCTATAGAGGCTGAAAAAGATCACGAGGAGTGGAAATCTGATAAAAGGATTAAAAGATTTTATTAATCAAACTATTATTATGATTATATATACGTTTACCAGTATTGCCTTGCCTTCCTAGATTTTTTAACTCTTTAAATTAATATTCTATCTTTACCCTTTAATAAAAGAGAAAATGATAAGCATTGTTGATGTTTGGGTATAACGGACGAATTTTGTAACAACTTTAATAATTATGTTCAATATTCTACGCTCAGTTTTTCTACATTTTTATTTACATTAGCAAAATGTATGACAAACGGACAACTCTTGTTAGAAGTGAATCTCTAAATGTAAGCTGGAAAAGGTGCAAAAGTTAAAGGGGAACTGGTATATTTTTATAAGTCTTAACATGTTCCACTCACATGTTGATATGTTGATTCGAAGTGTCACACTTTAAAAAATGAATTATCTTTGTCACAGAATCTTTAATGCCTTGTACCTGCTAGACAACAATTAACACGTAACAATCAAAACAGATGTCAAGTTGCGGAAAATGGCCCGCGAATACCAATACCAACGCGCAACAATTGTTGTCGAGTGGAGACGTGACGCGCAACAACACTAGTTCCTTTTGCCACATGTTGTCTACGACAGACGTGTATTACAATGTTGTTGAACAAAAGTTTCGCGCCAAATGTTGCCAAGTGGAACGCGATTTTAAGACTAATTGTTATTTTTTATTGTGATAGTGGAACTTTCACTGTTATTGGTGGTGGTTCTTTGAGTGCTCTTACTGGGTATTAAAATATTTATATAAGTTGATAAATGGAAATAATAGGTAATGTTGGATAAACCAGTGTTTTCTTTTTCCCTAACATCCTTTTGCTCTGTTTTATTTAGAACATGAAGGAAAAGCGTAAAATGCTATAACTAGTGTTCGCAATAGTTAGTGCCATTTGGGGTCAATAACCCTGAATGTTATAATTATTTACTGGTAAAACTATCCAATTCTATCCCAGAATTCTTTCTTTATGTGATACAATAATAGTGGCGGACAAAAATCGACACAAGGTTTGTTGCTGAATAACTGAGTCTAGACAAATAATTGTAATATATCATATTGTATATCATTTTAAAAAGGAAGTTTTCCAGAGGCCAAAACTTTAATAGATAGAAGTTTCATACTCGTAGTACTATTTGGTAGTGGGTAGCATTAAAAGCCGACTTAGAAAATACAGTTTAATTTTAATTGTGTATACATCTAAGCTGCAATATAGAATAATAATACAAAAAATGCTCTGTCGACTCAGTGATTATACTGATGATGAATCATGTTAATGTCTTCACAACTTTAATATGCACATGGTGCTCTCCGACGGAAAACTGCAACATTACGTGTATACATAATATATATATATATAATCATTCAGTGGCGCTGATTCCAGCAGACACCTAATTTCTTTAAGTTATACCGTGTTTCTAATCCGTCGAAAAGAAAAGGGAAGGGAACGGCTAATCGACATTAATAATAAATAATTAAAAACCTACGGAACACACGTCAGTATGAGGCAGAAATCCTCAACCTTTCAGAATTTTACGTTTAGAAATGTTGGCGTATAACCCAATATAATTAACACCCCAGGTCGGGTTGGATCCCAGCGAGATGCCTATTTGATTTGTCCGGGTAATAATTTAATTCACACAGCTGGTAATCATCCGTCCCCTATCCCTTTCGGCGGATAAGAAAATGAAAAGTATAACTTATAAAATTAGGCGGTGTCTGCAGGAATTAGCACCGGTATCTTAGTAACATAGATTGCATTATGTGCAACCTTCTGCTATACAACAACTCATTTGCTTTACTTTAGGTGCATCCTAACACTACAATAATCAACACCGATTACGTAAACTTTCTCCGACGAATGTAGCGATAAGAAACTTATCATTCGAATAGTTTAATTAAATGGCTATTGATCCAATAAGCTGCAAAATCAAATAAAATAGCAGTGTTCGTATCCAAGTTGTAAAAGCCAATAAGTTGTTGAACAACAGTTCACGAACCAAATTTCAGAAGGAAACCCCTTTTTCCTTGAATTAAAACATCTCCGTAAAACTTTAAAATGACATTCTTAAACAGTAACAATCAATCGGAACAAGCCAATATAACAATATATAATAGTGAAACATTATGTGAATTAAATAAGCAATCAATTATTACATTCAAGCACTACCTTAAACTAAACAAAAATATTTATTGATATGACAAACGTTTAGACGAACTCGTGTGCTTCTTATTGAGGTGTCTTCTTATTGTTTATAAAATAACACGCAAGTGTGACTATCATTATAGCATATTACGTATTGGGTGTTGGTAATCAACAATCATAGCACCCTCCGGAGCTACGGTTCAACTTTACATGTATGTGCTTAAAATAACAGCTACTATAGCTATCAGTTCAGTTGATAAAAGTTGCACATTACTTGGCAAACTGAATAAAAATATATTGACGTAGGTCATAATGCATTTGCCGTCTGGGACTGACAATAAAGGTTGCATCAGGAGTTCTAACCACGTTTCAACATAATAAAATCTGGCAAGACACAGTTCATTTATCTCAGGCATAGTTGTGTCCACAAAACTACGTGGGGCTAGATATGTTGCACCGTTTAAGTGATGTATTTAACCATTCAGTATTTATACAAACAAACAGCAATGTTCAATATGTTTTGAGTAACAATATCATGTCCGTCTACCTAGCAACATCGCTACATTCGTCGTGACATATCGCATAATCATCATAGTTTATTTATCTAAAACATTCTCGTATTTTATTCGGTAGCCATTTATTTACACAGGAAAACGCATTAGATATGATTCGAAAATATATATTACATAATCAATCCATGATTAAAACACAAATATATTAATAATGTTTAAGAGCTTTTGACGTAAGTAAAATGCTCAGTCATAGTTAAGTGAGGTATTCACCAATTTTGTCTTCATTAAATTTTATGAAATATTTTAAAACTCGCTAATCCACTCGGTATAAAGTATCGAAGATATACAAGACATCCGCGCCAGCCGTACATACAGTCATGAGCAATATAATGTACCCACTTTAGGACTCTGTCGCACTAACATATTTGACATTTAGTGAGACGCAGACAGTTCAATTTGTCAAAAAAGTTAATGTGACATGGTACCAAAGTGTATATGTCGCAGTCGGATTGTATAATCCGCTGTATTTAATTACGGCTAGCTGATTTCAAAAACAGGGCCGTTTTGTAATGCGGCGGTTCAACGATTAGCTGTATTGAATGCAGCTAAGTAAAAAACTGCCGAAACGTATTCGTCGCCTTCCGTCATTCAACACGGCTAGCCGTAATGTAATAAGGCGAGGGATTAGCCGCCTCTTTGACAGTTTTTAGTTACGATTCTTAACACTCATGGCGCTGCCTGTCATAACAACAACAATGGCGTTGGATGCAGAAAGTGTGTTATTAAATAGCGAAGTTACAAGTGAATTAAATAAAGGAAACGTGTTAAATATGTCGGTAAATAGTGAATTTAAGAACAATTTTCAAGTGCAATTAGGAAAAAATATTATAGTCTCCCTACAATTTAAGTAGTAGTACAATGCGGCTGAACGTGGAACGCTTTATTGGAGAACGTATCTTAATGACAATACGGCTAATCGTTGAACCGCCGCATTACAAAACGGCCCTGTTTTTGAAAACAGCTAGCCGTAATGTAATACAGCGGATTATACAATCCGACTGCGACATATACATATTAATAATGCTCGCGATCGTACACCTCGCTGAGATGCGCGGCGTCCCGTGCGCGTCTTGTCAGACGTAAGCCCCCATAAGTTCTATACTGCCTATTACGTCAACAGCGCGAAATGCGAGTTGACTCGTGTCATACGCCATCTTCCGATTTATAAAGTTTAATTTGGCGTTCTCTATACACAAATTCTTACCGGAAATTCATTAGTTTTTAGCGATTTCAATGTTGTCTCTTACAGCAACCTATTTACTTTGCCCGTATGCAGCTAACGTCATGTAGTGCGACCATACGCAGGGCTATTTTTTATTTTTCTGGACAACATTAAATTCAATAATAAAGGATGAATAAGAAATAAGAAATAGCCCTGTTTGAGGAGACACTACCTTGATAACGTCATTATCCTTCACTTATTTTAATTGTCAACTTTTAATAGTTCCACATAATCAGATCTGTAATTTAATTATACATCATATTTCTTGAATTAAAAGAGGTGCCCAAAAAATTACGTCACTGACGACCACAGTAATACATAGATCAACACGGACCTCCGCTGCCCTTTGCGGTAAAAGGCTATAATTATTCTGTAGAAGAATAGTGCTTAAATATTTCTATCTCTACTATTCTTCTTATATCTTGGATTGTTCAACTTTAGAAAAAGAGGATAATAGCGTAGTTAGCTAGTGCTAGTACTATTATAAACGCCATAAGGAACGTGGTGTAGATAATGACAAAACAAGACTTTCTTCATTATGCCGTAGAGGTGGTGTCAATGACTCAGATTTTTCCACTTTAGTATTTTACTTACTGATAGAATACACAATCTATTTACTTCTTACAATATTATATCTAGTATGTAGCTCATTTCAGTTCAACATAGGTGTGACAAAATGTTAATGATAATACCGAAACGAATTTCGTACCTAATTTAATTACAAATAAAAATATAACAATTGATATACTTTGACCAACTTACCTTTGTAGTCATCTTGCAGTGAATATCCGTTAATTATGAGATTATGGCCTTCGGCACACAGGACTATTTGCGAGCGACTCGAGTTTGGTACATATATCCTACGCGTCACTCCTTTTGTCGCCAAACAATTTCACACCACACACAGTGAGCGTGTGTGTGCCGTGTGCGAACTCCAGCGAAATTATATGCGCACCACGAGCTACGCGTAGGATACAATCCCAATCCCAAGTCGCCCGCAAATAGATCCGTTTGAAGAAGGCCTAAATATTTGTTATAATATCATTAAATACGCGTATAAAAACCTTCAATAATTGCAAGACTGTGATGATTCTACAAGAAACTCTGGTAATATTTTCTTGATTAACATACAACTTGCTGTAATTTGCCGACCTTTTGAACAAAAGGCTATCTTTGTATAATGTGAAATTAAAATAAAAGGCCGTGATAGAGCGTTTACCGAACCATTTCATCTTGTAAAATCACCATTGAGCTCCTTGCGATCGCGAACCCACGAAATGCTACTTTTTCAAAGCAGTAACATGTATTTGAAAGAATGCTTGTGATTAATAAATAAATGCTCAACGTTCGTTTTAGAACGTCAATGAAGACCCATAAGTTGGTCAAAATGTATTAAAAAAGAACAAAATTCCAATTGACTCGTTTCGGCTTCCCAATATTTTATCACAGCCTGCACAATGATGTTCGCTCTATGCCACCCAATTTATGATATTAAAATAAATAAAAGAATCTTTTAAGATTTATGAAATCTGTTGTTAATAATAATTTATTATACATAAACGTATTTCATAACGTAAATGATGTCGCTATCGGCTGCTATACAGTGGGGATTACAAAAACAAGCTAACAAAAATAGTTTTAACGACGAAAGGATTTAGATTAGCGCGGGACGCGGGTGGGGCCAAGTGAGGGCCGCCGCACATTATGAGCCGAACTTGAACGTGGTCGGGACTTGCGCTGGCACCGTGAACGAATATCCTGTAACACAAAATACGACGTTTATCCACCGATATTGCTATGCTATGTTCTATGGGACTGGGCATTCACTAGATCGGTTTTGAAACAGAAGTAGGCTAGTTTCCAACTAGTCAAAATTCATATGAAAAAGCACACTATGACGTCATATACAACGTGATAAATGTCGGTCTTTCACTTAGATATGTCTTTATTTAGTAATCAGATAGTTAGATAGATAGAACGTTTATTTGCATGAACACAGTACAATGGTCTTAATAAGTAATACACTTCTCATCAAAAAAATCGAAACACTTCCGTTTTCATTGTTTCTGTCCGAATTTAACACAAAAAAGAATTCATACGATGAAAAAAAATACATAAATGTATAGCTGGCAGTTTGGCCATTACAGTAATAAGCGAAAATTCTAAATTCAAAATTAGAATTTCATTTGTTTATCTTATAAACGAAATGAATCACTGTTTTGAGACAAATGTGTGTTTAGGGTTGGAGCACATTTAGCGTTTAAAAACTAAAAATTGGCGCCTATCCTTAAACTTTTTGTTTTTTATTTCAATACTGTGACTTTGGGACGTCTGAAAAAAGGTTTTTTTTCTAAAACGTATGGATACTTCGCCCACAGAAGCCGCCCAAGTTGTGGCATTGCTGGATTCTGGCCTTAGTCAGCGTGTTGTGGCTGCAAGACTGCATCTAAGCCTGTCATCTGTTCATAGAGTCTATAAACGTTATCGGGAGACTGGTTTGTTCACGCGCCGTTCAGGATCTGGCAGGAATCGGGTCACTTCTGAGCGAGATGATCGATTTATTGTAACAACTTCTTTAAGAAATCGACGCCTTAACGCTTTTCAACTGCAGCAGCGGCTTCGTGTTGTACGAAGGGTGGCTGTAAGTGACTCTACAATTAGAAGAAGGTTGAAGGATCGTGGACTGGTACCGCATAAGCCAGCAAATGGGCCGAAATTAACTGCAGACCATCGAAGAGCGCGCCTTAACTTTGCACGTGAGCACCTAAATTGGTCATACCTACAGTGGAGCAAAGTTCTCTTTTCTGATGAGTGTAAAATTATGCTGTATGGTAACGACGGAAGGAACAAGGTCTACAGAAGAGACGGAGAACGCTATGCACAATGCTGCATTGAAGAAAAGGTCAGCTATGGTGGCGGTTCGTGGACGGTTTGGGGAGGAATCAGCGCCGACGGTAAGACAGAGCTTGCTTTCGTGTCTGGGCCACGTCTGCCTGCACTAAACTGTCATCGGTACGTCGAAGAGTGTCTCGAGCCTCATGTGATGCCCTATGCACATTTTATTGGCAACGGCTTCATATTCATGCACGATAATGCTAGGGCTCACACCGCGGGCGTCGTACGAGATTATCTTAACGAAGTCGATATCTCTATTATGGAATGGCCAGCAAAAAGCCCGGACATGAATCCCATTGAACATCTGTGGAATGAATTAAAGAGACGAATTCGAGCAAGAGATCCTGCCCCAGAAACACTTAGCCAGCTGCAAGATGCAATCCAAGAGGAATGGGACAATATACCACAGCATGTGATCGTGACTCTCATCCGATCGATGAAGAACCGTATGAAAGCAGTAATTAGAGCTCGGGGAGGGAATACAAGTTATTAAATAAGCGTTTTTTAGCTTTCTTTTTCATTTACGTGTGTTGTTTTATCCATTTCCTTTATACTCCATACGGAATAAAAATGACTCATTTAACAAAATACGAAACCTAAGAAAAATTCATTTAAATTTAGAACATTAACATTAAGATTTGATAAGCTCATATTACTCACTATTAAACGACATTTAACATTTATTCCTAAATGTACACATTTTTCTGATAATCCTGACAAAACGTAAACTTGCAAGGTGTTTCGATTTTTTTGATGAGAAGTGTATATGTCCTGTCCTTGTTTGTTCAGATTTTAATTATTTATCTTTAACCTACTACACAACACATTATCATATAATTTGAATGAGCTTTGCTTGGCTGTCGAATACTAAAACACGTCCATCGCCGTTTTTTTGTAAGGCGGGTAAATTGTGTCGTCATTTCTAGGAAGCTTGTGAGTTGGGTCTGTGTGGTGGTGTGAACGCGTGGTACATACCGCCGCTCTGTTCGATCCGCTTGCTATCCTGCTGCGCCTTGCGCTGATCTGCCAGCACGAACACCGCGTTCAACTGTGTCTGTTGCTCCTCGGTAAGTCCGCTCGTCAGCGCGTGGTACAACGCCGGCTCCGTTGTTGACAGAGCTACACATGAGTTTACACACGGTTTACATTACAAATAATTTCAGGGTCTACGTGCTCATAAAAGGCTAATTTCGAACTAGTTAAATCAGTTACATTTTAATGAAAGTCAAAACACGAAATTACTATGGAATTTGTATGATTTAAGCACCACTATGACGTCATAGAAAAACGTAATAATTGTCGGAGTTAATATTACTTGTTTTTTGATTCAAATTCGTAAATAGAAATAAGGAAATGTTTTTCATTACATTAAGACCTGTATTTATTTAGTAATCAGAATTTCATCATTTATCTTGAGCCTAGTACACGATCCAATTCTGAATAATTATTTACTAAACAGATAGCATAATAAAATCCACATTGATTTAAAAGATGCGTCGCTGTTGTAGTTTCTTATCATTTCCTTTTTTGCTATAGCAACCTTGCGAAATGACGTAGATTCATAAGTTGCCTTTCAACAATATTATTGACACTAGCAAAAGGTGCAAATCAGATTTGCCAAAAATTTCAGATACGTCAGCGACCAAATGACAAAGAAACGGTAAACGTGTATTTGACAGCTAAGCAAAATCAAATAATTAGATTGAACGTGCATTGAACTCTGCTTGGCTGTCAAGTACACACGTTCACCGCTGTTTACTTTTATTGGTAAGACGCTTATATCGTTTCTAAATACTATTTGAGTGTAAGCTTACATACCAGTGAGTGTGCTCTTGAATTTGATGTACTCGTCGACGGGGCAGTCTTTGTCATCGAGCGGTGTTGTGTAGCACTCTATGGCTGTGTCGTCAGCGTCGTAATCATCATCGTCCTGTAAAAAACAAATAAATTAAAGTGGTTAGAGCGTTGGCCTTACGAACTGGAAAGTTGAGTCCGAAATAGTAAAATGATCCAGTGGTTCGGAAGCCACGCTATCGTTGGTCCCACTAGCCCAAAACACCACTAAGATCCCGCAGTGGAGCAGTGTGTCGGAGCATAGGCTGTTTATGTTTTATGTATGTTATTAGCAGCATATAAGCACACCCCGGAGTCATGATATCGTGTGCCACTTTGCCGACTAAGTGTGACCGAAACAGATAGTCCGAGCGGTCGCCATTACTCTTCGGCGGCTTACGACCAAGTAAGACCCAGAGGCGTGAGGTAAATCTTCTTGATTAAAATTCATAAATAAGTTAAATAGAAAAAAGAAAATGGTTTTCGTTACTTTTAGATCTGTCTTTAATAATCAGTTTCATAATTTATCTTGAACCTAGTATACGACCCAATTGCTTCAATGTGTCAGTCACCCAAGGCTAAGGTCGACCGTTGGTATGACAACACACTCAAGAGGAATGTACGTATGTATACTCACGTCATCGTCACTCTCGTAGTTGTCGATCTTGGCGGTCATGTTGACGCCCTGGCTCGCGCTGTTCTTGAGCGCCATCCGCGCCAAATTCTCCAGGTACTCGTTGCTCATCTCCTCTAGGTCGTCCTCGTCACTCGACAACACCTCTGTGACACAAACAAACACTATTTCATACTTCTATCCTGTGGTCTAGTTGTTGGATTCGATTTTCAGTGGGGATGTGTCTAACAAAATAAGACTGTTCCTAGTTTAGTTAGGATATTACAGGCTGAAATCACCTGATTGCGTGCTCCGGAGGGCGTAAAACACATTCACTTATCCGCAATGGGGCAGCGTGCTAAAGTATGCTCCATAAAGTCGCCTTATAGTAAAACCGCCTTAAGCGCCTTTTTGAAAAACCTGGATTTATTTCAGTTAATTTCGTTCCGGGTAGGGTTGTTGATGACTGATGAAAATCGTATGTGTAGTCACACGCAGTTCGGTCTCCGCTCGCCTGTGCCCGCCCGGGCCCTCGCCTGGCCGTGGTCGTAGGTATCGACTCTAACAAAAAGCCGGACAAGCCTAACACGCACAAATTGGGCGGACACGACCGCAAAAAGCCAAACATGTCCGGCTTAAGCCAGAGCCCTGGCAACTCTAATTCCGGGTAAAAATAGGGACCACAATCTTTTCTCCGGATTGAAACTAATTTGTCTATTGCGAGGTTTTCTTAACAAAAATCACATTCGAATGTGATTTTTCAAAAAGGGGCTTACGTGGTTTTCACTGTACGGCGACAATACATGCCGCGATTGATTGAAGGGGGCAGGGGGACTGGGCGCACCCTGTAGTGGGATCTTTATAGGTTGTTTATGTTATGTACGGTCTCGGACCGCACAGAGTTTACCTACGTCACGTACAATCTAGTTTCATGCTGTGTGACTATTTCACTTACTTAGTAATAATCTTAAGTGTAATAACTAATCTCAACGTAAGCGATACTCTACCTTAATTCTATCTTGTAAACTAAATAACTGAATAATTATCGTCTTATATTGCACTCGCATCTTTCATTATCTTACCTTGTCAAATATATTAAGAGAAGTGGGTGTTCAGACTTAAACTAAGAACGGGCTCCTACATAGGGTCTAATTACCTTCATCTTCATCTTCTTCCTCTTCCTCCTCGGAGGAATCCTCGTCGGCTTCGGCCTGCGACTTGTAGGCGCGCTTCAGCCCGTCGAAGAGCACGAGGCAGGACGGCAGCAGCTTGGGCAGCACCTCGTCGAGGGTCGGCCGCTGCGGGCCCATCTCTAGCAGCGTGCATATGCCTAGCACGCATAGTTTCCTATCGTGCAGCCTGTTGATGTACATTTTCTTTAACACGTTCAACGCCACGCGGCCCTCAGGTGGACCAGAGAGAAAACTCATTCAGTTCAGGCAAAGCAAAATCACTATCGTAAAATTTTACAATGTTGTCTTATGGTCCTAATCGCTAAGAAATATGCTGCACTAATAATTGAAGGAGCAACACTTGAACAGGCTAGCTTCCAACTAGTCAAATCAGATACTTTCTACTAAACGTCAAAACACGAAATTATTATGATATTTGTATGAAAAAGCACACTAAATAATGCACGGGTAAATGAGTATATAAAATTTGTCTATTTATTTCCGCGTTACATTCCAGTTGTACATGTGAATTACATCCAGTTATACATGGTAGATCGATCTTAGCGATCAGGCCACCATCGCTCACCTTAGACTAAGTATTTCCTAAACAAAGCGTTATTGCACGCACATTGTATTGTTATACTAAAGTGAGCAGGAGCCACTGACATCCTATAAACTATAAAGATATAAAGATAAGACTCACATTTCAGGAGATTTTCTAAAAAAGCGTCCGTATCGTGTTGTAAATACGTATACATTCAGTTATGTAGATAGTATAAGTTCGTTCACGCAAATTAAAGTGTTATGTCTGTTCAAATAAAGTGCAATATCGGTTGTACAGTGTCGTTACACACCGTCCCTTGTGACAAGTTGCGCCGCGGATAATCTTTTCACAGAGATTGGTTGTCTATTTCTTTTACGAGGTCTATGGCAAGAGCAGCCTTACTTTGTTTTATTATGAATACAACAGCCCCCGTGGTCTAGTAGTTAGAGAGTTAGGCTCACGATCTGGAGGTCCGGGTTCGATTCCCGATGGGGACATAGTCGAAATATATCACTTTGTGAGACTATTCTTTGTTTGGTAAGGACTTTTCAGGCTTGAATCACCTGATTGTCTGAAAAAGTAAGACGATTCCATGCTTCGGAGGGCACGTTAAGCCGTTTGTCCCGGCTATTAGCCGTAAAAACACCTTCACCAACCCGCAGTGGAGCAGCGTGGTGGAGTATGCTCTATACCCCCTCCGGTTGATTGAGGGGAGGCCTGTGCCCAGCAGTGGGACGTATATAGACTGTTTATGTGTGTGTATTATGAATACTATAGTAAACTCATGTCCTCTACTCACCCCATAAAGCAGTCGGTGTCGTGTATCCACTGCTTGATGAAGTGCTGGGTGATGGAGGCGTTGGGCACCGCCTCCTGTAGCTTGTCCAGGATCGTGAACAGCAGGTGAGGGTTGCAGTACAGGATTGCTATAAGAACCTGCGCACATTATTTCACTATTAACACTTCACCACTATTTACTTAGTACGGTACTGAAAAGTATCGGCGTCCGAAGGACGTAATATACGATCCCGACGACCCGATTACTCTAGCCATAGAGGCAGCCAATCAGCTCGCGACACCACACTTCAGGGCCCCGATACCGACCCCGCCGGCGTGGTCGACGATTCATCACGGGTCATTGACTTTTCGTTCATAATAGTGAATAGGAATATTTATCTCTTGTTACTGAAGTGGAATTTCTGAAGTATGTTGATTGAGGGGAGGCCTGTGCCCAGCAGTGGGACGTAAAAAGGCTGTAGCGTGTAGCCCTCTATGGATGAGAAACGTGGACGCTGACTCAGAAAGACAGAGACTCGAGGCCTTTGAAATGTGACGTTGGAGGAGGATGGAAAGAATAAGTTGGAAATGCTAGTAACAGTAAGGGAAAAGAGGCAAATATTCAGAGTTATTGAGGACAGAAGAGGCAAGACGATTGGACACTTAATAAGACACGACGAATTTATTAAAAACATCATAGAAGGGAAGCTACAACGAAAGAGAAGAAGGGGAAGACCAAGAAGAGCTTACATGGAACAAATTAAAGAGAAAGCGAACGTCGTGTCTTATACGGAGGTGAAGGAATTGGTCTTTGACAGACAAGAATGGAGAATGCTACACCGACAAGAGCGTGGCTCTTAAATCCTTTAGGTCCAAAACGTCTACTTCCCAAAAGGACCACTGTCCCAAATCGTCCATTAGTGATGCGATGATGTTTACCTGTAGCAACATAGTCCTAAGCTCTGAAGTCTTCACCTTCCTGGTGAGCCTATTCAGCACCAGCTCCACGAAGCTCGGCAGACAGTTGTCGATCTTACCGGAGCACTGCAGCACCATTACTTCCAGAAGTTTCGCCGCGTAAATCTCGGACTCATCCTCTGAGTCCGAATTCAAGACCTGACAACAAAAAGTTTGATTAGAAACCAATGGAGACCAAATCAGTCTCTATTTGTCTATCCAAGCATTCGAGAATAATCTATGATAAATTACGAGAAAAATGAAAAAAAAATAAATGTCACTATAATCCTGTGGTTCAGCTTGCTTATCAAACGCGAGCGCAAGTTCGAACCTAGATACCGGACTGATGAGTTATTAATTTATCTTAAGCGCAGTTTTCACTAGCATAGTTAGCTCGACCATTATAGACGGCGATACGGCTCACCACACCACCTATCACGTTGGTCTAACAGAAAGCTTGGTGTGGCGTGGATACTTACTTCATCTTGCGATGAATGTATCTCTAACTACCCCAATTGGGATATAGTCGTGAGCTTGTTATGTTGTTATGTGCTTGCAAACCGAGATAGCCCGCAGTGGGTTAAATACTCGATAGAACAATGCTGCCGTAATTGAATTACGTGTTTGTATGGGTTTCATAACGTGCCCGATCGGCAACAGTATCATAAAACTTCCATAAAATCTGTAATAATTGCCACCCACAAATATGATTACCGGATTTTCGTATTTTAGAGGTAACAAAAGAATTCCCTTTTGGAATATGGAATAAATAATGTTAATATATAATAATACGATAGTACATTGACTACGCCAATTGGGATACAGTCGCAAGCTTATGATTTAAGAGGAAAATTTTGAATTTCGAAGCACATTTTAATTACGTAACAAGACAATGAAAAATTCACTGAAGCAATTTATTTTCTAGATATTATGCTATTTATCTGTGTGTCACAGATTGACATTACTCACGCCCGAATCCTGTCGGGATGGGCAGAGACTCACGCCCCCAGAAAACAAGTCAGATTATCGTCCATTATGCTTTAATTCATTTTCAAGGGGACAATGAAACCTTAGGATGATAGACGGCTAAAACGCAGTGTATTTTTTTAGAGTCGGCGCCACGAAAGTTTTCCCACGGAGTTCAGTGAACAAAATGACCAAGTCATGATAATTCTATGCATACAGTGGCGGCGTCAGGTTCGTTCGTGGGTTTCTTGTGGTTGTTCGTGGGTTGGGGACTTCTTTCGTGGCGTGACTCTCCTCTCCATCCAGCTAGACAGTCTAAATGTCAAGTATAAAGTATAATAGACTCATATTTAAAAATAAACATTTTTGTGCAGCTGCGAAGTGCAATATTAATCGGTACGGCAGAACTTATGAACACAAAGTATAAAGAAAATTCGCTAAGCTTGTACAACATTTTAAATTAAGCGCGCCGGATTCCATAGTCTCTCCAGGGGGAAATAGGCGTGAGGTTAAGTATGCGCGTGATTTCTAGTGTGGTTTAGAAAACAAACTGTACATTATACTGCTGGTATTTCTTAATATATGACTGCGGATGCAGAGTAGACAAAAGACAGATAATAAAAGTAGTGTCTTTTTTTTTACAAACTAACAGTATGCATTACGTTTCTGTTTACCACACCGCAGTAACTACACAATAGAAACGTAGAAACCCCCTAACCTATGCAGTATTGTTTCCCCGTTATTATTTCTAATCAGAAGGTCGGTGAAGCGTATGTTGGATCATCATGCGTTGGATGTACCTCTGACTACCCCAATTGGAAATATAGTCGTAAGCTTTTGTTTACCCTGATTCCTGCAGACACCTTATACCTGTCATTTTCTTATCCGCCGAAAAGGAAAGGGACGCGTGACAGAAAAACGCTAATTTCCAAATGAATGAGTAAATGAATTAATAACCCAGGCGAATCAACGTGTGCTGACAACTTAATTCTGTCGGGTTAATGACCAATGTTAAATTTTGAGAGAGTTGTTTAAATTCCGTGCTTCAGAAGGCACGTTAAGCCGTTGGTCCCGGCTACTTAGTAAGTAAAAAGTAAGATGATTCCGTACTTCATCAGAAGCACGAAATCATCTTACTTTTTCGGACAATCAGGTGATTCAAGCCTGAAAAGTCCTTACCAAACAAAGGACAGTCTCACAAAGTGATTTCGACAATGTCCCCATCGGGAATCGAACCCTTTTAGCTGGCGGAAGTTATTAGAAGAAGACAATAGGCAATAGATGACACGCTCAGCTGGGTACGACCGGATCGATATACAATTTCTATGACGCGACATATTTATTGATCAAACAGTTACACTACGTTTCAATATCTTGGATTCTTTCTAGTTATATACTGGGTGTTAGTGACATCGTAACGAATACTCAGGGGGATGATTCAGACCATGATTCTGAGTTAATATCAAGTGGAATTTTCAGTCTGAATATTCATGAAAATTTTTGTGTTTTTTTTAATTATTTTCAGTTCCATACTTTTGCGACGGAAAATTCCACTTGATGACTCAGAATCATGGCCTGAATCATCCCTCAAAGTTTTCGTTACGATGTCACTAATACCCTGTATATACACACAAATCTCAAGCACTTGTAATTACCAGAACAATCTGATATTATCCCTTAGGTATAAGGTGAAAATCTACACCCGTCTTTAAGTTAAACTGCTTAATTGGCATCATAACTCATAGCCCGACATTTGGTATCCTGATTGATATATTTGTCTAGTTTAGCCAACAACTTTCCATAGGCTAGTTTCCAACTTGTCATATCAGTTACTTGTTACTAAACGACAAAACACGAAATTACTATGGCATTTGTATGAAAAAGCAACCAGTGACGTCATAGAAAAACGTGACAAAATGACGCACTTATTACATTTTTATTTATTAAAATTCCTAAATAAGTTAAATAGAAAAGGTTTATTTCACATCTGTCTTCATTTAGTAATGAGAATTTCATAATTTATCTTTGACCTAGGAAGCTACCCAATTATGTTCATTTTTTTTAAATTTAATAATGTGATTCTGTAAAATTGCTGGAAAGAGAAATACACTTTTTAATTTATTTGGTGGTGGAGGTAATTATGTAAGTCCTACACAACGATTCCTTTATGTTTTTTATATCTTTATTCTCTATGGGAAACATGAACCGGGCGTCGTGGTGACTAATGAGAGGCAACAATATTTCACCTTGACATTCGATCGTTAAACTGGTGCTAATCAATAACGTAACGTATACACAAAGCAGGCTTCTTTCCGTAGTTTATTATCAATCTACTTGACCGGACAAATGTGCCCCCTCATTCTTCCACGACAAGACAGGGAAACAACCATGGCATATACATTACATCTGAATAATGCGAAATGATTATATGGAAATAAATATTTAATGTAATGTGGGTTGTTCTTCTTTTTTATCGACAATGATCTGTCCTTCGTTCTGCTTCTGATAAGTTATGTTTTAGAATTTTATTTCATGTTTTGATTGTCCAAAAATATAGTTATCTTATTATACTCAAAATACAAGCAAAATACTAATCGGTTCCTCAATTAGTTATTAACGTAGCTTGATCGTTTTTCACAAAATTATGTGACAGAGTGGTAAATTGAAATGCTGTCTCCGATGAAAAGGGCCACTCTGTCACAATATTTTTTGGAATGCGCCTGCAATGAAAAGTATGTTACCAAGATAAAGAGAACCACTAAATAGTCCTCTACAGACACATCTTTATATGATGTTTTAAAATATTTATTGCTGTTATAATTTTAAAGATGTTAAATCCGATAAATCGAGAAAATGTCTTTTTATTGTCGATAAAAAAGAAGAACGACCCATGTGTTGTATGTATATTTATTTAATGTCTTTTTTTGTGTTTATTTTTATTGTAAAATAAATTGTTTGTACGTTCCTCGTCTCTGTTTTATTTCGTACAAATAAATAAATAAATAATGAATGAATGATTTCTGATCCCTAGTTTGCTTAGGACATTGCATGCCGATCACCCGATTGTCCTAAAGTAAGATGATCCGTGCTTCAGAGGGCACGTTAAGCAGTCAATCAATCAATCAATCAATAATACTTTATTGCACAACGACATATACAAAGGACATAAACATACGAATAAAAACATAGCAAGCAGCAGCAGTCGATCGCGAATATTATTTTATTTACTTCAGTAAGTATGTAGTCGTTACATGAGCCATGTCACGGCCCTATGGCGGCTCAATAGTAACCCTGGTACCAGGGTCGATGAGGTCACGTCGGACATTGATCGGACAACACACAGGACGGAAGAGAAGAATAATGAATGAGAACACAATATCTTGCGGCAATTGGGTAAAATTAAGAATAGAGTAACTTATCATGATGAGTCTGATATGAATGTACATTTCATTCTTACTTCGTAACAAGATCTTTATTCTGATTTCCTCATGCTTTCAATAAACAATTTCTTTAATCACTTATTGATTATGATTACGCAAGGCTTCAAAATGCTCTATGTATGTATTGTTATAATAGTTACACTGGTATTCGCAAGTAGTGAACCACGAGTAACGAGTGAAACGATCGAACGAAATTTTTACAGTGGAGCAGCGTGGTGGAGTGTGCTCCATATCCCCTCCGGTTGGCCTGTGCCTAGCAGTGGGACGTATATAGGCCGTTTATGTAATTAGTATGATTCTTTACTCTATGGTTGAGAAATTTTGTACAAACGCGTGCGTACAGCATCACATACAATTCGAACATACAGCATTACAAAAAACCCCAGCCAGAAACCCACGAACGAACCTGACGCCGCCACTGTATGCAGCGAGTTTTAAACTATAAAGACGCATGCAAAATGGTTTTCGCAATAGCATTCACTTAGTATTTCTAAAGCTTTCGCCAAGTCGCTGGAGCGTACAAACAGGCGGCGAGTGGTTACCCAATAATAGCTTAACTCGTCAGCCCATTTTAACTCGGGCTTACATTTCGTGCAAGTGAAGAGCAACCTTTACAACAATAGCGTCAAATCAAAGTTGGTCTAGGAAGCAATTTATAGTTAGATTTGTCATGAAGAAGTTACTGTTTCGATTTCAAAAAAGGAGGGAGATACCAAAAAATACTGTTTGAATTGAAGTAATTTAACTTTTTTTAATATTTATGTTAACTTTTGTAGTATCACAATCCTAATTTCGTATTATTATTCGTCAGTAGTGATACAAGGCCTTAGCCAAGTTGCAAACGTTTTAGAAATGAGATAGTCGCACTGATAAAAAATGGGATTGAAATAAGGTGTCATAATATCTTATTTTTCCTTGAATGGCATCGCCTTCGCATTTACCCAATCATCAAAGTTAGGGTAACATGGATATAAAACGGAAAGGACACGGAAAACGATTAATGATAAACAAAAACTAAACATACTTAATTGCTTATTTAACACTTTCAAGGACAGAACGTCTACAGACATTCCGATTCCAAGGTAACATACTACCTAAGTATTATGAACCATCAATGACCCATGGTCTCTGTCCGTGAAAGGGTTAAGGAGGGGGTAGCCACAATTATACCATATGTTTTTAGCAATGTCGATTGTCATAATCGGCTAACCCCACTGATGCTTAGTCGCATTATAATCTAATTAGAGTGCAAGTAATGTACTTAATGTGCGGGAATTATAATAATCAAAAGTCAAGGGAGATGATTTACATAAAAAAATACAAAAAATATATACCACAAACACTAAGATGAAGACTAAAGTATAGGGTAAATGATGTATAGACAGGCCAAAATAGTAAGCACATAAAACTAAAAAGGAAATAACGCACAGCATGCTATAGTTAAATAAAACATACATACATACATACATAAACTCACGCCCGTAACCCCTAATGGGGTGGGCAGAGCCACAAGTAATCAAAGACAACTTGCAGCCACTGTTGATACTATGTCGTAAGCTGGATATGATGAACCTTATGGTGATAAGGGATCAGCCCATAACATTAGTCCATCATGTTAGAGGACACAATCCCTCTGTCGGTTTTTACGACATGCCCGGGAAGACAAGCAGATGAACGTTTTCTATGTTTTTTAATTGCTCCCAGAACAGCATATAAATAAAAATGTTACAAAAATGTTAAAATAATAACTGCTTATTTCTCCCATCAGGTATCGCTACTGTCGAGTGTTCTTTGACAGTTCCCCATATTATATAAGTAAACAAACATATTAGGTTATTTTACACTACAACCCTATGCGCAGCATTTAACTGCAAAATCATAGTTTTACATTTAATCCCTAATGTTTGGAAAGAAGAAAAAATAAAACAGCCTTTTTCCAACAGATGGCTTTTCTTTTTCGTAACTAATCTTAGCTGGGCAGTATGGAGAACTGTCAAAATTTAGGGACACTCAAAAGTGCTGCCTAAGACTGCCGCTTAGATTTGAGCTTCCAGTTTTCATCCAAATTGGTGCACAGAGAAAGCATTCATTCACTTTAGAGAGAGCAGAGCAAATTTCAGATTTGTTTTTCTAGCGACGTGTCATTAATTTATATTCGGCTTCCCCTAGGTATTTTTTCTACCCTATGTTAATCTTACAACAATTCAGAATATAACAATAAAATCCGCATGCAACTGCATTCTCGAGATTGTTATTGATTGTTCAGACCAAATAGTAACATATAAATGTTACTATTAGTTCATTGATGTTATCATCAATGGGTCGGGCAGAGCATTGATTGATGAACTTGCAAATTACATAAAGCAAATGGAATAACGGAGATTATTTAATACTATCAAGGCTGTTCCGATTTCAAGTGTCATACCATTGTATACATGGTATAAGAAAACCAGGTATGCTCAAAAGTGGCAGCTAACATTTCAAGGTTAGCCCAGTTGAAAAAAAAAATACACACAATCAATGTTTTTATATTTACTTTGCAAGGAAATTTTGAAGATTTACTAAACGATTTACTTACAGTTTCAATGATTTTTATACATGTGACAAGTAATATTAGTTAAATACATTAGTAATTCTTTTAATTTTCAATAATAAAATTTTACGTCGTTAGAATGTTGGATACCAATTTAATGGTAACACAGTGGTAACACTTACGTCATTATAGGGCTAGCAATGGCGGCTTTTTATAGGATTGAGCAGACCTGCACAGCCTCCGTGGTCTAGTGGTTAGAGCGTTACGCTCACGATCTGGAGGTCCGGGTTCGATTCCCGATGGGGACATTGTCGAAATCACTGTGTGAGACTGTCCTTTGTTTGGTAAGGACTTTTCAGGCTTGAGTCACCTGATTGTCCGAAAAAGTAAGATGATTCCGTGCTTCGGAGGGCACGTTAAGCCGTTGGTCCCGGCTATTGGCCGTAAAAACACCTCCACCAACCCGCACTGGAGCAGCGTGGTGGAGTATGCTCCATACCCCCTCCGGTTGATTGAGGGGAGGCCTGTGCCCAGCAGTGGGACGTATATAGGCAGTTTAGGAGCAGACCTGGTGTTCTTATACCATGATTGGATCAAAGGTCAATTGGCTGGTAGCCCATGTTCATGAAAGTGTTAAGCTAATCTACTAGACCTTGTGTACAGTCATGAGCAATATAATGTACCCACTTTAGGACTCTGTCGCACTAACATTTTGACATTTAGTGAGACTTACAGTTCAATTTGTCAAAAAAGTTAATGTGACATGGTACCAAAGTGTGTACATATTAATGCACGTGACCGTACTAACTGCAACGTAATGCGCTAACGACGCCCGAGTCAAAAGTAATTTTAAATATATAATGACAATAACGGCGTCTGGCATACCAAGTCCCCCAGTTGTATAATTTATTCAAAGGTTGCAACCATTACGCCTATTTCAGTACCATTGCCACATCCTTCAACCGTTTTAAAACGTAATAACAACGCTTCTGAATCGATCATTGTACCTGTAGATGTACTGTTGCCATTTCTTTATAGGTTGTGAGAAGCCGCAGTAGTTTTAGGCGGATGAGACGTTCTTTATATAAAAAAAATAACGATTCAAAATTCAAAAATATTTTTCAAAATTGGCTTACAAAGTTAGCGCTTTTTGAACGTCAAAAAATTAAATTACATATTATGTAACTAGCTGTAAAACTACCACATTGGAATCTGTAACGCTGAGGGAAAGACGTGGCCAGAAAACCTCCCAGCACAGGGCCCTAGTCCTCCAAAGTAACTATGTTACCTACTGAATAAAGATATTTTTTAATTTTAAAAAATGGCACCCTCATAGTTAGTCGTTATAACAGCGATGAGTTTCGTTATAGTCGCGTTTTACATGGTTATCTATGTTATTTAAGGTTAAAATTAGCGTAAATCGTATGATACTTTAGGACTATTTCAAAATACTTGAAGTATTATCATTAGAATTGACGCGTTTTTGCATGCAACTGTGCTTCTACCAACATATATGATTGAAGGCTTCTACACTCCTTATAAAATAGGCCAAAGCTTTTCTGCTAACCATTTAACAAAAGAGTTTTAGCTTGCATAACCCTTATTATACCCGAATAAAGTATCTTCCTATTGTTTTTCTTATTTCAGAATATCGTACGACGCTTGAGGGACGTAACATTGGGTACCTACTACTGAACTTTGAATATATCATAGAAATTGTCTGAATAATCTTAACTCAACATGATGGACGTACAATGAGCTTGAGCTCTAATTATAGACAACTTACGATTTTTTTTAGATATGCGTTTCGGAGGTATGGGACCTAACCCATATTGGGATGATTTTCTCTCTAAATGGAAGGTCAAATAAGGCAGTCGCGACTACAAAAAACCGGACTTGTCGAATCAGGTTAGGTAAGTGGATCTCGTGAAGAACGGGACAACGCTACGGACATGTAGGATTGTCTTTTGCTTGTATATAGTTACATATAGCCAATACTTACAGCTTTAGCCATGTTGAACATAGCCAATATGTGGTTTTCATTGGAGAGGAACGCGTTAGTGTCTACTGTGATGTAGTTGTGTAGCACCGGCATCATGTCTGTGAAATAGTCGAAGCCTTCCTTTTCGAACACCTGGTACAGCAGCTCTAGAACCTTCCACATGTCCTCCGATATCGCGTTGTCGGTCAGGTTGCACAGCAGTGTCATGGCCTCTTCATAGTACTCTGAAATAAAAAAAAAATGAAGTGAAAAATGAATCCATGTAATCCAAACAAAATGCAAGCTGGACCTACAAAGATCATAAAAGTATTGTACCAACTCACCAATAATGTTGTGATGCAGTATGTGCCCGACGACCCTCAGCACGGTCTTCTCGAGCTGCGCCATGATCTCGGGGTTGTCCTCCATCACGTTGAGCACGGTCTCCATGGTATTGAGCAGCCCCATCGCCGTGATGGCCTTCTCATCCGTGCCCGAGTCCGTCTCGATCACCTTGCTGAACGTCGTCGCCAAGTGTTCCATTATCTCGAACGCCATCGGCAACAGCTGCTCCGTGTACAATGGCACGATCTTTTGCAGCACATTTGCAATGTTGTCGTTCTCTGTCTCTCTGATCAGCTTGAGCAGCTCGGACGTGACGGGCTTGACCTGCGGCTCGAGGAATTTGTGCACCTTCTCCTGCGAGGTGAGCAGCATCTGTATGGCGATGGCAGCCTCCACCTTGACGGGCAACTCCGTGTCGTTGATGAGCGCGTTGACAGCGAGCCGCACCGCCTCCATGAGGAGCGCGTCGTTCTTGAACCGTACTGCCGCGAAGCACTGCAGCGTCCAACAGGCGCGAGCGCGCATGTGCCCCAGGTTGCTGTGGAACTCCGGGAACACGTACTGGCTCAGGAGCGAGTCGATCTCCTCCTTGTAATACTTCTTCTTCATAAGAATGTCGTTGAGAGTGCCCACCATGTGCAGGGCGCCGTCCCGCTGCCGCGGGCCATACTCGCCGTTCTGACTCGTCAACACTTGCATGCACAGGTTCATTGTGCGCTCCAACATATCTTTCCTCTTTTTACAGCAGGATATGAGAAGAGTCTGAGCTGCAGTCACAGGTGAAACGAAGTCTTCGAATATATCTAGAGCCATGGACAAGACTTGAGATGAAAAGTTGGCCGTGTCGTGCGAGATATATAGATATTACTTGAGAATGTGTGTTGAAATAAGGAACTAATTTTATATTTATTGGTAGATATGATGAGCAGGTGCTTACCAAATTTCAGTCGTATGTATTCATGAGGGTCGGTGTTCCAGAGCTCCTCGTCCGCTTCGGAGTACGACATGAGCGGGAACAGAACATCCTGGATGACGGCGAACATGTGAGGCTTCAGCAGCTTCCACGAGTGCGCGTGCGTCACGCTGTATCAACGACGCCAATATTATGTCAATACAACACAAATATCAACAGCTGAATACTTAGGATAGCTCAACACGCACCGCAAAATCTAATAGCGTGCCATACAAACTAATCATGACACGCTAACAATTGCTTCATTCCACAAAACATAGAAAGAAAATCATCTAATCATAGTAAATGTAAATAAACAAATTAGTAGGTCAGAACTTATCTCTTTAGCAATATATATCATTCTATATAAAGCAATAGATAAGACTACATGACTAAACATAATTCATTATATTACCATAGGGGGTTAAAAAGGCCACATTGAAGCGATTCATCTAAAAAAGCATATTGCGCGCACTTTTATGCGCAAGTGTCAAATTGCAATATTTCTTTTTTAGATGAATGGGGGATTTTCCAGGGTAAGTTCCTCAAAATCAATATAGATGGCACTGTATAGTGTTTTCTTCATTTAACTTTCTAATTTCATGGATAACAGATATATGCATCTTTCATCTTTGTTTTTGGGTATTCTTATTCTTATTCCTTTTTAATACAGCCAGGCACAATTACATCTTCCACCCATTATTATTCTTATCGAAATAAAGAGAAGCAATATACTACTACTAGCCACTAGGCACTAGGCTAGGGTAGGCTAGTACTAGCCTTAAGAAAGTTTTATTAATTGTTGTGTGTTTGTACTGTTGATGTGCCTAATAAATAAATAATAATAATAATAAATATAGTATAAGAGCGACCATAGTACACCCTAAACTACGAGGCCCTTGCTTCCCTGCGTGTACGTCTCTTCCCGGTGCGCGGGCGGCAGGGTTCAGCCTACAGTGTTCAGTTCCGCAACGTCGAGCGGCGCTACCGCGTGACCTATTGACATTTTTTTGTAAATTCTTAAGTTATTCGAAATAAACTAAGTGAATACAAGTTCTCGGTGTTTCCCTTAAAGTTCAGAAGTGAGATGAAGTCATGCTTACAAGTTAAAATTCGATTATAGTGCTAGAAACATGAAAATACATGTTCAGGAGTATCTATTTATTTTGTCGTAAGGTCGCGCGAGCTGGCAACATCGCGCGCGCGGTTCGATTACTTGATTTGTGTGTGCTCGTTGGTACCTAACACGTGCTTGTGCGTTTTATGAGTGAATTACAGTTTGTTTTCCACTTAATTGTGTTTCTGCTTAAATAAAAACAATTGTTTTCATATTAAAAGAGTGTATAGTGAGTGCGGAAATATGAGAAGTCGTGATACAAGTGAGGAGCGTGAAAATCAGCTCCGTAGACGATTATTGTTCGAATTAGAGACTCGCCGGTTATCGAGACGAATACAAGAATTGGAAAAGGAGATATTTAGCGTTCGTGAGACCTGGGGTAGGTCGGTGCCTGTGGCTGACGCCGGTAATCAACAGTATGTGGATATTCAGCAATCGCCGCCGTCGCCACTTCGTGCGGGGTTTGGCCCCGGCGCGGGCGGCGCGGGCGTGGTCTCTAGTCCGGCGCGGGCTGACGCGGGCAAGGATTCCGACCGCGAGGCAGGGACGCCACCACTACCTATGGGTTGGACTGCACCAACTCAAGGAGTTAAGGGATATTTCACCGCTCCTCTGTTCGAGTCAACGCGGCTGTCGAGCGCGCCGCTACGAGCGCCTACGATTAACGCGGTTGCGCCGCCGTCTGCTCCGGAGGGAGCGACGGAGGCTCTGCCGGCCTCTGTGTGTGTGTCGGCGAATGCTGCGCCGTGTCCGCATATCTCCGTGCGCGACGCCGCCGGCGGGCCGGTGCCGTCCGCCGCTGGGAGCTGCGCCGCGCCGCCGGCGCCGGCGCCTGCGGTTCATCCAGGTTTTTCTGGTATTGGACTTTCTGGGTATGTCGAAAATTCAACTAATTTGCCGTCACTTAGATACGTCGGTCGTAATGATCCTATACCGGAGTTCGATCCTAAAACATCTATGATTACTATGGAAATGTGGATACGTAAAGTAGAAGGAATAGCCAGTATGTATAGTTGGGACGAAAAGACAGTCATGTTTAACTGTTTGTCGAAACTAAAAGGTTACGCCCGTCAATGGTACGATCAGTTGCCTGCAAATGACATGAATACATCATGGCCCGACTTCAAAACAAAGCTTTTGACTGCCTTTCCGTCCCACAAAAGTAAGTTAAATATGATGCGTGATTTAGTGAATATTGTCAGGCAAGCCGACGCCGATTACCTGCAATTTTATTACGATAAATTAGCGCTGGGGAATGCATGCGGTATTCCGTCGCCTCTGATAACCGAGGCGATTATTGGGACAATTGGTAGCGATCTCGTAGAGGTTGGGGCGGTGTCCGCGGGCTGTACCGACCCTAATAAACTATTAAATTACTTGTCATCGCTGAGGGCGACTATGCGTGTTACAAACCGATACGGTGGCTCTTACAGCACTAAAAATGAGAATGTCATCAAGTGTCATAACTGTAAAAAACGTGGACATACTGCGGCTCGTTGCACGTATAAGATTCGCGACAAATTAGCTTCAGTCTGTAATTTTTGTGGTAGAAAGGGGCACCAAGAAAATAATTGTTTTACAAAAATGCGTAAGTGCTCTTACTGTAACAAAATGGGACACGTTAAAGAAGAATGTTTAAAATTGAAAAGCCGTAGGTCTTCCGCTGCGAATACTGATACAGGGCAATCGACACATACAGTGCGTGTTATTCAGGATGCGTCAGGTGGTTCAAAATATTATACGACGGCGAAAGTGAACAACGTGTCTGTTTACAGTTTCATTGATTTTGGTAGCTCATGCGTCACTATAACTGAAACCATTGCGAAGCAGTTACATTTAAATGTCAATGAGTGCAATGGTGTCAATGTGATTAAGGGTTTCGGCGGTTCACAAATAACACCAATAGGTGAGAGTTTGATTAACGTGACGGTGGACGAGGCTACTTGCGAGGGTATTAAGGCGTATGTTGTTCCGGATTATGCACAGGATCTGGGCCTGATTATCGGTCAACCTTTTACGGAATATTACAACGTTTACGTACTAAAGACACCTACTTCTTTGAAAATATATAATGCTAATTACTTACACGAATTACCGAAATCAAATATCTGTGAAGATAATGATCGCGTTAAGTTGTGTGCGCAAGAAAACATTCAATTGCAGCCTGGTGTGAATAAGATAGTCCTGTGTTGCACCGATGTATCAGGTCCCATTTCAATAAACAACACTGAGATTTCGAAACCAAGATCTGAGTATATTATACCGGAGAGTATTTCGGAAATAATTGAAGGTCGGTTGGTCGTAAACGTAATTAATGAAGGGAATGAGGTGGTAATGATTCCAAACGGTAGCTGTGTTGCACGTGCGACTGTCGCGACGGCTGATCTCCAGTCATATAAAGTAGGATCAGACTTGGAAACTTCTGTTGTTGCGACCCTTGAAGACATTCTTCAAGAGTTTTCGGAATGTTTTTCGGGTGATGAGAATAAAATAGGGAAATGCGCCGTTAAAATGAAAATAGAATTAACTGATAATAAGCCTATATATTATCGTCCCTATAGAATGTCCCTTGAGGATCGTCAGCTTGTACGTAAGATGGTATCAGAACTCTTAGACAAAGGCATTATAGAAGTTTCAAACTCACCTTACGCCAGCCCTGTCCTTCTAGTGTCTAAGAAGACAGGAGAGAAGCGCATGTGCGTTGACTACCGTGCTCTAAATAAGATAACAAAGAAAGAGCGCTACCCGCTCCCGTTAATACAAGATCAGCTAGACCGCCTGTCAAATCAACGAGTATTCTCTTGTTTAGACGTTACGTCCGCGTATCATTGCGTACAGATTGATGATGATAGTAAGGAGTACACAGGATTTATTACACCCGATGGACACTTCCAATATACTCGAATGAGTTTTGGTTTGGTCAATGCCCCATCCGTCTTTCAAAGAGCGATGGACAATATATTAGGACCGCTTAAATTCAAATTCGCTACCGCTTATCTTGATGACATAATTATTTACGCCGAGAATAATGCCGATGCTTTGGACCGTCTGCGATCGGTTCTAGAGAGGATTCGCGAGGCTAATATGACTCTGAGATTGGACAAATGCTCTTTTCTTGTGTCAACTGTCGAGTATTTGGGTCACGAGGTGAGCAACGGTGAGGTAAGACCTGCCCAGCGCAAGTTGAATGCTGTACGCGATTTCAAAGTTCCTGAAAATGTGCACCAGGCGAGGCAGTTCATGGGGCTCGCGAGTTATTTTCGAAAGTATGTCCGTAACTTTGCATCTATTGCGCGTCCCATCACATTACTCACTAAGAAAGATCAGCCTTGGGTTTGGGGACAAGGTCAACAACAGGCGTTCGACGAATTAAAATCAATTTTAATCAGTCGTCCAGTATTAGCACTATTTAATCCTGAGTATCAAACCCAGGTACACACAGATGCCTCTAAAGTCGGTCTTGGTGGGATTCTTCTCCAAAAGCAACCAGACGAGTCTTGGAAACCTGTCGCTTACGCCAGTAGACAGACCACCCCAGCTGAGCAACAATATCACAGCTATGAGCTGGAAACGTTGGCGGTGGTTATGAGTCTCCAAAAATTTAAAGTGTACGTCAGCGGTATAAAGTTCACAATCATGACAGATTGCAACGCTTTGCGTTGGACGTGGACTAAGCGCGACTTAAACCCTCGTATCGCCAGGTGGTGGCTCGAAGTACAAGGTTATAATTTTGATGTTGAATATCGAGCCGGTAAATCTATGGCGCACGTTGACGCGTTGAGTCGTAACCCCGTAGAATCAGTCATGCGTTGTGTAGAGAAAGACTTAGTTGAAAGTTTACAAAGAGGTGACGACTCAATACGATCAACTATCGAACAGTTACAGGACGAACTCTCAAAGAACAATACTAGTGGTCTGGCTCGAGATTATGTCGTTGAAAACAATGTTTTGTTCAGAAAGGTTAATGGCGAAAATAAGGTTGTCGTACCGCGGTCAACGCGTTGGTCACTCGTACAGACTTTTCATGACAATAATGGGCATGTAAATTACAATAAGACGTACGATGCAATGAAAAGTAAGTACTGGTTTAGTGGCATGCGCCATTTTGTACAAAAATATGTTCGTGGTTGTATCTCCTGCCAATACGCTAAAAAGCCTACAGGTCGTCAAGTGGGACTTTTACATTCGATTGAAAAGGTTGCAGTTCCTTTTCACACAGTACACGCTGACCATCTCGGTCCTTTTTGCAAAAGCCCAACGGGCAAGATGTATATCTTAGCCATCATTGATGCGTTTACCCGCTACATTTGGATCGAGGCGGTGCGTGATACTAGCTGTGAGAAGGTATTGCAAACCTTTGATCAGTTCATAAAAACTTTTGGTCTGCCAACCCGCATCATCACAGACCGTGGTAAAGCGTTCGATTGTCATGCTTTCAAAAAGTATTGTGTTGACAGGCAAATAAAGCACGTAATGACAGCTGTTGCTAGTCCTAGGGCGAATGGGCAAATTGAGCGTTTCAATCGCACCATTTTGGATGCTCTAGTGGCCTACGTTGGGGACGATGATCAAGGCAATTGGGAAAAATATCTTCCAAAGGTTCAACTAGGCATAAACTCCAACCAAAATAATACCACACGTAAGTCGCCCATGGAGTTGCTGTATGGTTTCCGCCCGCGTCTTTCGGGTGACATTGTCGTACCTACACGTAACGATATGTGTGAAATGAGAGAGACTGCCGCTACTCGTTCACGGGAGGCGGCTTACCAAGCGAAACAGCGTTTTGATAAAACTAGACGTGTAGAAAAGTCGTTTAAGGTCGGAGACCTGGTGCTTGCTGAACGTAAGATTATCCGTAAGGGTCTTCGCAGTGGCAAATTGATACCACGATTTGATGGACCATATGTTATTGTTAAAGTTTTGCCTCACGACAGATATGTACTTAAGAGTACAAATACTCGTGGTCGCCCTTACGAGAACGTTTTTGCAAGAGACAAACTAAAGTCTTTCCGTTCGTCTAGTACCGATTCAGATTAATTTAGCACTTAAGAGTGATCGGGTTGCCAATCTCTAATTTGTGATTATGTTGTACTTCTTCATTTATGATCATGTTTGTACTCGGATTAAGAACCGAACCACTTTTGTTTGATTGATTAATTATTAGAGAAATTGTCTAATAATTTGTTATTAGAGTAATGATGATTTTGTGTTATTAAATTGTCTATGATCGATCATCATTAATTATCATAACCGTTTACCAGGCCTGTACTCACCCTTAAGAGGTAGTGAGTTGAGATGACAATGAAAGTCGTACATAGACGTCACTTTAAGAGGTGGTCGTTTGTAAGTCATCTGGATACGTGCGCACGATAAAAAGACAATAAGATAACCGCATGCGGCCTTTCAGAGGGCAAGACTTTTACGACGGGATGCTAGAGGTGAGACCTTCAGAGGTGGGCCATCTGTTGCTAGCTTGCTGTTCGCTGGCCTTCGGAGGCTAGTAACCTTCAGAGGTTTGTTGAACGATCACGAGAATGAAGTAAATATTACCCGTCCATTGTCAGCCTTCAGAAGCTGACTTCACCCAACTGTCAATGTTGGATCCCAACCTTCGGAGGTTTAATCATCTGCTTTCAGAAGCCTACTGTTCCCAATCTTCAGAGATTGGTGAGGCCTTTGGAGGCCGTATAAGATTTCCCTTTAGGACTTCTGCGCGGGACGCGCAGATATCAGGATGGCCGACTATAAGAGCGACCATAGTACACCCTAAACTACGAGGCCCTTGCTTCCCTGCGTGTACGTCTCTTCCCGGTGCGCGGGCGGCAGGGTTCAGCCTACAGTGTTCAGTTCCGCAACGTCGAGCGGCGCTACCGCGTGACCTATTGACATTTTTTTGTAAATTCTTAAGTTATTCGAAATAAACTAAGTGAATACAAGTTCTCGGTGTTTCCCTTAAAATAGGTAGCACCATAATTCTTTACATAATGTGATCCAAATATCTTGCTTGCTTGATATTTGGATCATACATTATGCTTCTGCCATTACATTGTATTTTGGAACAATCATGTACCAGAGTAATGAGAAAATAGGTAATTATCATATTTAAACTGAACAACGCATTGTTTTTGGTGAACATAGCCTGGTAATTCCCTTATTGTTTCAATTTGGCGTTTTTAGACCCCCTGTTTGGTGAAGACTACACATGCAAGTGGCGGCGTTTTTTTTTGTCCACCATGTGTGCAACGAGCTAACACGGAAGTTGGGATGGGCATTACAAATTATTAGAAGAGCTGAAGCTGCACTAGTACTTGGGACCACAGAACAACATGGGCCTTTATCATACTGGACTAGAGTAGCCATGTTATTCCTCAATACATTTTTGTCGGACAGTTTTCGAGAGGCGCGGAGAGTATGACTACTCTGAGCTTGAGACTGACGTAACTCTATCAGGTTACTAGGCAATCAGTTGACTGCCATGAGATCCAATTCTATAGGAATCAATACAAAACAAGAAATGCGCAACTTACCATTGATCAATGTAGCTAAGAGTCTGCTGTAGGACCCTCGGGGAGACATAGACCTTGTTCCGGTACTGGTCCAGAACTCTGAGCAGCACTTCGAGGATCCCACCAGTGAAAGTGGTCAGGTACCACTCAGCAAACTGAACGTATTCCTCACGGGCATTCACCGGACTGCCGTACCTGTTATGTTATATATAAAAAAAATAAGTAAATATTAGGTATTCTTTTTATGATTTAATTAATCTAATCTAATAAAAGTCGCAGATGTGACGAAAACAATAAGGAGACTCAAATGGCGTTGGACAGGACACATGATGAGGTGTAGAATAAAAAAGTGGACTAAAGACATCACAGAATGGTAAAAGGCAAAAAGGGAGACGAAACAAAAGGTGTGAAGATGATCTACCACAAGGTTGAAGAAGGTCAACAGGCGACAGACAGGTGTGGCGCAATAAGGAGGAGGCCTATGCCCTAGGACAGCCCGACAAATAAATAAACATATAGATAATTAAGTAAAACTATATAATATTGTCAGTGATTAAAGGCTATTTTTATTTTATTTATTAATCTGGAGCACAGTCCGTGAACTTCTCACTAAAACCTCTCAGCGAAACTGACGGTCCGCGCGCACTCCCTTATTCCTTAACGGCTTAAATATACTAAAGTGACTCGCATCGGTCGTGACGTAATCCACGCTCATATCAGTGCGAGTCTCCGTATATTTGGGGGCCAAATAATGCACCCCTGGGAAGGCATGGAGCTTTCTCCCAAAAAGACGCTGGGGCTCTTCGAACGGATCGGTCACAATAGATCTAACAAGGTCGCAGTGATCTCGCGGGCTGTATCAATCAGTTCGGCCTTCACAATTCTCAAATAATAGTAATAAAGTATTATTTTATTCCATGTCATGAGGAAGAAATAAATCAATACATTTACGGCTTACCGTTCAAATAACCGGTAAAGAGAGTGCACTGCCCATTTCTTGCATTTCCACCAAGGCAGCTCCATCCGTTCATCCTCGTCCACCTGCAATGTGTGCTCAGGCACCGGCACCTCCATCACTGACCGCAGCACTTCCATCCACTTGGTAAACACCTCCCGAGTGATCAGATCCAGAGGCAGAATGTACTGAAACATACAGGCTTGTTAAAAATTGACAGTCAGTACATGTCAACTCTGCTTATTAGAAGTAGAAGGGGGTTTAAATGGCCACATTGCAACAACAAGCAATTCATCTAAAAAGCAATATTGCTATTTGACATTTGCGCACTTACTATTTTATGCGGAAATGTCAAATTGCAATATTGCTTTTCTAGATGAATTGCTTCAATGTGGCCTTTTAACCCCCCAGTTTTATCTAGAATTTCTTATCTGTCAAGTGCGCGTGCCAAACGACCAGCAAACATTACTGTCTTCATGATTGTCGAGACACCACCATTTTTAGTGGAATCAATGAAGGGTTTCAATTCTAACTTGCCAGAGACAGGTCCGATTTTGATGTTTTTTTCTTTTGTGAGGGTAATTTTTTATATCATTTAAAAACAGAAACATCTTGGGTGGGACAAACAAATATATTGATCATATATAAAAAAATTTTGTCTCTCAGAGGGTCTCAAAGTTCAACCTTTAAAATATATATCTTTTGAACCACATTTGATACGTCATTGAAATTCGCAAAGAATACACATTATTATAGCATTATTATTTCAAGTAATAAAAAAAACCAGAAAGTAAAAAATGAGGCCCCATACATGTAACATTATTTTCAACGTCTTTTTGGCCTCATTCTTTGCATTGGTTACTTTATAGTAATATTAATGATGTAAGTAGAAAAGTGAAGAACTTTCCAGGCTATGTTCCATAAAAAAAATTGTAGACTAATCAAAAATAGTAAGAAAATCGATAAGTACAACGCCATCGGTCCCTACTCTGCACCAAGATACAAATATCTTGATGACGAGACTGCATGGGCACCAACAGCATACTAACTTGCCTAGTTTGAGCGCTAAGTGCTGTACTGTCTCCCGAAACGGCATGGCGCACATATAATTGTAAAGATATAATATGCAAATATCATAGCTATATTCAATCCGGCCTGTCTGGCCCAGAGGTCGCGAGATGTACACGCACTGGAATGTGAGTGCACCACATTTAATTATAGTTTGGGGTTTAATTATATTTAATTACAAGTATTATGAAACAACAAGAATAGTGGAGCCTTACATGCAGTTTATTTCGTCGTTATGATCCCTATGGCATTAAAAACAAAGTTAAAGTTCAATTGGTAATTCAAAATGATAAATTAAAATTTCATATACCCAGAGACTGCGCACAACAAGTTATTAATTCAAGAGCAATTTGCCTGCGCTTGCCAAAGCTGATTACTGTTTGCTGTTATATACTGATCCATATGATATTAATTCATTTTTTTAAAATAACATCAATAATAATATTTTACAAGTAAAATCAGCATGAAAACCCCTCACTATCCCTAATGACGTAGGAGGTCTTAAGAAATAAACTTGCAGCCACTTTTGAAGCTGATAAAAATCACCATTAACAAAGAAATCATCTTCAATATATGTAATTTGGCCTTAAGCCATGTACAAATAGTATTTGTTAGTATTGTGCTTACCTTTATTAGGCCATTGAAGCACTTGAGTATTTGTTTCTGGACAAGTACAGACTCCACAGACTGATCTGCTTGGAGGTTGACAATTAAATTGTACATCATTGGGAGCAGCAGATTCATAGCCTCTATTAATGGTACCCTCTTCTCAGCCTGGTGGTATTCGTAGTTTTTGATGAGCTGGTACAAGCAAAGCAGGGCTCCCATCCAGCTGTTTGCATCAGGGTTTTGTAGATAAATGTGTATTTTGTCCACAATTTGTGTCCAGCGAGTGGGGAAATCATGCTTGATGATTGTCTTGAGAGCGATACACAGCTGAACTCTAATGATTTCCGGTGCTTGGACTATAGCATCGACAATGTTGTCTCTGATCATGGCGCGGTCCTGCTCGTGGATGCTGAAGGGGATGGGCTCCCCCTCTTCTACCTCCTTCTCTTGCCATCCTGCTGTCACCAAGTTCTTGAGGTATACTACTCCAGCTTGACGGACTGGTATGGTCACTTCATTTAACATAACAACTTGCAGCAGTGATGGAGCAAAGCCTATTATTTTATGTATCTGAAAATAAATAGTATTTATTAAATGTTTACTGTCTGCAACAAGTGCAGAATAGCTCAGCAAAAAGAAGGAATATGTGAATACTTAATTATGCCAGCTGTGAATGAAGAGGACAGGCAATGTCAGACAAAACATTTAGAGTCCTTGGCCAATCATCTAAACCCCCTCTCAGCAGAGCTTTTGAACTTGACAAATGTGGGAAAAGATGAAAGAGAAACTATATTATTATATTATATTATATTATATAGATAATATAACATTTTATTATTATATTATATTTTATTATTATATTGTATAATATAGGAGGCTGTACAACTGGTTGTAGCTCCTGATACATAATTTGTAATATTTATCACATTAATTTTAATTATTCTTATTTTAGGCCTTTTTTATATTATGACTAACCAAAAAAGTATGATATGGTTTTGTTTTTAAACATAGGTAGCTGTTTGCAATTATTTTAGTTTGAACATTCTAACCTACACCTAAACAAAAGTAAATAAAATAAAGTGTTGGGTGTTGAAATTTTGGGCAATTGAAACTGAAAAACAGGCTTTTTGGGAACCTTCCATCGTTTTTTGATTTATTTCATATTTTGTCGTAATTTTCACATAAAAGTATGAAAACTTTACCAAATTAGGTACTTGTCGTAATGTCGCACAATATCATTTTACTTATATTGTCATACTGCATCAAAATTTCCCAAGAAAGAGCACATTGAAAACATAGATAACATTAATTTCTTAACTGGCTCTTGCACCAAATAGAACAAATAATTGTATGTTAGTTCAAACAGCTTATTTCTATAAGTTTGGTCTTTTGGATGCTAAGTGATTGCTTCCTTGCAGCAACAAGTATAAGAAAATTAATGTCAACCAACTTTATAAGATCTGCATTTAGTTGACATAAGAACCTTACCTACTGAATATGTATATTTATGTCATTGTTATAAGACGAAATTTGTAGCTAACCCTATCACAGGCTTCGGTCTTTTTGGGTTGCTACTGTAACACTGCATTAAAAACAATTTATCGCGTTAACACGCTCTTTTGGGTCTGTTTTGGATAGTGGTGTGAATTAGCTATAAGAACTTGTAATAATAATAAATAAATAAATAAATAAAAAGAGAACACTGGTGTTTTTAATTCTAAAATAAGCAAACAAACTATTTCGGGCTCAGAGCATCCCTAGTAACAAATAATAAAATACCCTAACACCAGGGCTGATGAGGTCGGTACTCCACCTCACAACCCATACGATAGAAGAAGAATAATAAAATATATATTGGTAGCATAGTGTAAGAAGAGATTTTTACAATCAGTCTTATCGTTCCATTCGTATTCATACAGTATATGGCGAGTATATACGACATTTATACAATCGTCCGTTAAATTGACTAATATTCATTGCTACTTGCAAACTAGATGTAAAAATAACCATAATAGGAGGGTACATATTTAACAAGTTTGGTTAGACCGTTTCATCGAGTCATTAGCCTGGCAAAGGCGGCCGTCTTACACTTCGAAGAGATATAAATAGACTCCAGACCTCCTGCCACCATTACAGTATAATAAAAACAAATAATTTACAAACTATCTGAAAACATGCTCTCGAATCATACCAGCGCGGCATGTTATTATACGGCCCAATCATATTGTCGCACGCACAATGACTGGAGAAGGTGAAGACGGACTCCTCTATTTGGTCGGGTAGTAAAATTCTCGAGCATGTGGTGAACCAAGATGATAGATGATGAATACCTGCGAGAGTTGCTCTTCCGCCTGCTGCCTTTGGTTGGGGTCGATGGTGGCGCGCAAAATTTCGGTCAGCTTTCTTGTATCCATTTTCCCGTAATTAACATTAAATTTATAAAATAAATACTTTTCCAATGAGGGGCATGAGCCGCCGCCGGGCGTGGAAGTAAAAAAGGCAGATTGTCTGTGGCACACGGTCACGTGACAAACTAGGGCTGTTCATTTCATCTTTTTTCGATTTCATTATAATTAATTTAGGAACAGAGTATTCCTATGCGCAGATTGTATTAAATTGTATTATTGACCCACTGAACTGCTGGACAAAAGCCTCCCTCATATCTTTCCCTCATATCTACGAAATCTCAGTCTTTTGCGACCACCTGCAATCTCTCCGATAACAGTCAAGAGTCAAGATTGAACCGACGCCACGCCATATTGATTGAGGCGAATTAATGGGTTGAATCTTGGTTGAATCGTATCAAGCGGTTATCTAGATCCATCTTGCCCGACACCTGATCGTGGGATCATGTATTGTAGTATAATAGCAAATTGGTAGGCGTAACAATGATATAATAACCACGATCGCTGAGGAGGTGACCTTAACGGATCGGGCAGGATCGACTAGGCCGTTTGGTAACCGGTTATTTTATTTATTTTATTTTATTTGGGTAGCTTTTTAATAAAATGCACAAGTAAAGAAAAAGAACTATTATGGAAGCCCGCAGCGTTGAATCACTGAAGACTATACAGCATGGTCATACGATTTTAGCCTGTCCCTTGAAAGGCAAACAGATTTATCACAAATACAGTAAAAGACCTGTGATTATGTACAATAACTTGTAAATGACTCGTGCACGTGCAAAGACAAGTTCTTTGCGAATATTTTCTTTGTAAATATTTTTGTTAGGCTATTTGGGAATTGATTTGACATTTTTTGTTGTATAAGTTGTATTGTGAATATAACTGAAGATATATGAAGATTACCTACTGAAGACGTTACTACTCAAAAATGACAAAAGGAAAATGATGTCTTCAGTGAAGACATTATTTATCGGATTATATCTAAAGTACATGAAGCTATAAAATTGAAAACTAAGGACGTGAAGCCTGAAGACATTTTCTGGGTGCTTCTCCAAAAAATCACCAAAGACTAGGCTGTATGGGCTAAGTTCCCTTTGCCTGCCCGAATGGGCAAATATAAAAAAAAAAAGAAAAAAAAAATTGGCTTTGAATTTATTTTATTTAGCTATTTGACAAATATTTAATATACATTGCGAGTCTGACATTCACAAAAGTACTTAAACTAAGGATATAAACTGCAATGTACACCAAATATTTGTCAATTACGCAAATTCTCACTCGGACGTGACCCACGCATGAGCACACTGTTTTGTAAACTTTATATATTTATGTGGCCGGTCCCTTGATTTATTGATTATTCTTCCATGATATGGTAAACTCGTTGTCAAACACCGGCAGGCTGCCCGCATCCTACATATAAGGTAGGCTGTGTCGAACATAAATCTTTATCAGTCTGCTACCTAGCATTCCAGAGAACCGAAACCTTTTTTAAAATGGATCGTGAGCGGGTAGAGACGGAGCGTCGAACCTTCTTCGAACGTGTATCAGTGTTGTTAGCCGAAGTAAAACAACTCGGAGACGAGAAAAACTCCTTAATAAAAGAAATCCTTCAAAATTTGGAAACTCAAATCAAAAATAGTTGTTGGGAAATTCGAGCCCTGAGAGACCTGGAACTTTCAAGTGCAGCAGCACCTGATGTATATGATCTGATAAGGACTGCGCCGTTTGAACTGCGTACTACGCGTGACAGCGCAGATCAAGCTACTACACACAAACCCGAAGAAAATACCGCACAGCCGGCTGCACAAGTGGCTGCTAAACGATCAGCACAGTCAAGTTCACAGCAGAGTGAACCAAAACGCTTTAAGCAGGAACCCAAGAATAATCGTAAGGAGCCAGAAGATGTTTCACTTCAGGACGAAGAGGTAAACTTGACTGCATCCTCTTTAAATAATGCATCTGTCAAAATAAAATTGGAGGTTGACAGTGATGAAGAACCCTCTACAAGTTATGCCTCTCAAATCATAGAAGAACCCTCTACAAGCTATGCCGCTCAAATCAAAGAAGAACCTTCGACAACCTATGTCTCTCCAATCAAAGAAGAGCCCTCTACAAGCTATGCCTCTAAAATCAACGAAGCACCCTCCACAAGTTATGCCTCTCAAATCAACGAAGCACCCTCTACAAGCTATGCTTCTCAAATCAAAGAAGAACCCTCTACGAGTTATGCCTCTCAAATAAAATCCATAAGTAATGAGTCCGAATGCAGTCCCCGAGCACATATTGCCTCTCGTTTAATATTCGAAAGTGATGATGATTATGACAGTCCCCCAGTAAGTACGTCGGGCATAAAATTTGAGGGTGACGATATTGATGCTGATGCCCCACCAAATCATAACTTTGATACAAAAATGAAAACAATTGTAGCTGCATGGCAAGCTAAATTGGATAATTTCGAAGCTGTATTTGCTCGTAAAACTGAATTGGATAGTGACGATGATACCGATGAAGCTTCAACTTCTGCGAGTCAAGTTACCGATCCATTTGATGAGTCAGATTGAACTGGCAAGGATGATTTTATGAAGGACATGCACATGTCCATGTACAGAAACTAGGCATATTTTACCCAACATCAAAGTGAAGCGTTATAAACAAATGTATGTAAACAAGTTTTATTGGCTAGATCTGGGCCAGTAATGTTAATAATTACAATATTTACAATGTAGTGTAAAGACATGTATGTCTAAATAAAAAAAGTGTCTTTTTAAGTAGTCGTTAACTATTTCGGCTAATTTGGTTATGCTAACACACAGCAGACATAAATGTGTTAAAGGGTAGTGGAACATGATTTAATTGAAAAGATGGAGCTACAGGTGAGAGGAAATTGTGTAGAATTTGGAGGAAATAAACCTTACTAGATTATTTTTTGTCTCTTTAATATAATAATGTAAGTATAAATTATTAGAATGTACCCATTATATCAGCATTTACATATATGCTTAAACTTAACATTAAGTCAATAGTCTGCCACTCAGTACTTGTATATAAAGTTTAGCCCAATTTGGGTCTTAAAAATGCAATTAAAGTAGAATTCATCTTTTAATAGTATAATAATAATTCCTAGTTTCATACACAAGTTTAGAAAGATTTCTGCTTTATGTATGAACTCTCTCTCTCTATTTAAGAGCTGCGCTCTTGTCGGTGGAGTAACCGCCATTCCTCTCTTCTTCCCGCCAAAACCTTCACCTCCCGATACGACACGACCTGCACCTTCTCTTTTATTTGTTTCATAAATGTTATCCTAGGTCTACCCCTTCCTCTCTTCCCTTCAATTTTTCCTTCTATAATGTTTGTTATAAATGAATCGTGTCGTATCAGGTGGCCAATCATATTTCCTCTCCGGTTCTCTATAGTCTTCAATATGGTTCTCTTTTCTTCAACTCTTTCCAGCACTTTTTCATTTGACACCATTTCAATCCAGCTTATACCCTCGATCCTTCGCCAACACCACATCTCAAATGCTTCCAACCTCTCTCTGTCTCTCTGTGTCATAGTCCATGTTTCACTTCCATAGAGTGCAATGCTCCAAATATATGGTTTAATAAACCGTTTCCTTATTTTTAATGATATGTTTTTGGTTTCCAAAATGTATTTTTTCCTGTTAAATGCTTGTTTGGCTATTGCAATTCTGGCTATTATGTATGAACTGCTAACTAAATATTTTGCCAATGAATAATAATTCATAGAGTAGTACACACCTCCATGAATAGTGTTACATAAACTTATTTTTTCGATCAAATGATATGTTGTTGTTTTCTGTGTTCTAGTCATAAGTAAGTATATTTCAATAATATTATATTCCACAACTATATGTCTATTTGATGTTTATGGTACCTCAGGTAATTTCATAAAATATGTGTATATTAATATAGCCAATTAAATAAATACAGTTTAAAATACATTTTCTGATCTCACTGGGTACTTATGTGTATTTATCTATTCAATGGTTGTAAGGATTTGATTCTATAAAGCAGGTAAATTTATAAAAAATATCAAATATGAAAAATTATATATATAGTTATGTTGATGTATGTTATATAAAATGCTAATTAATTAGTAAGAAAAATACTATTCTATTAGATTATTTATTAAGTAGGTTTTAAAAATAGTTCTATAAAGAGGTTGGATGACTGTGCCTCATTGAAGAAGGTTTTTCGTGAGAAGGCATAAAGCTACAGGCATAATGCTGAGGTCCATCAATGTTATGCGTTTTTGTTGTTATAAGCTTGTATTGTAGCATCCTTAATAGAAATAAATATTTTTTCTTACTTCCTTATTACTTATTATTAAAAAATAGAAAAAATATTTAATAAATGTCAGTAATTAAGGCTTTAGTATAATAGTAGTCTGAATATTATGTCATTTTACCATTATTATACACATATAAGTAACATAACTTATTTGTGTAACTCTGGATTTATAAATGTCTCACATTTTGTAATTAATTACCTACTTATATATCTTTTTTTATCTTTCACACACTGTCTATTTGGGATACCTGACTGTCTTTTCTTCAATAACTTAGATCTATTTTATTCAGTAATCTTTATTGGGCATCAGTCCATTAAATTTACTTTGTTTCATTTACTTTTCTATTTCTAGTCATCAGTATAATTAAATAAATAAGTAGGTAAGTACTGTTCCTTCTATATTCATGCGAGATATAGTCTCATTAGTATTACACAGATAAATAATTTACGTATAATGAGTAATGGACTTATAAATAAGCCCCCAATTGATGTAGAATCCCTCTTAAAACTATCATAAGTGTTTCACGTAGGTACATTTATTTGGGATGCCTAACTATCTGTTCTACAATTACTTAGATCTATTTTGCTAATGTTTATTGGGTTAAATAATATTTAGATAGGTAGAAATTTGATTTATTTTTAAAATTGTTACACAAATAAATGTTTCCTTTACTTTTCTGTTTCTAGTCGTAAATTTGATTAAATAAGTTGGTACTGCTATTTCTATATTCATGCAAGTTAGTGTTGCCGAAAATCGATAGCTTTAGTATCGATAGTTGAAAAACAAAAAACTATCAATACTATCGATAGTTTCGCTCTTCGATATTGCGCAAGCTATCGATACTATCGATAGTTTTGTACGACCGATAGTGACCTTAATTTCGATAGTATTGAATGTAGCATTGTGTGGAACAATTCACACCATTTAAAGCTCGTATGGGTGTTTTTGCAGTGGATGTTTGGTTTTGAAGTAGGCAATTCTCTAAACTTAAAAAAAAACACTATCAAGTGAGTGGATAGGATTTCTTTTACAATACTATCGAAATTAAGGTCACTATCGATCGTACAAAACTATCGATACTATCGATAGCATGCGCAATATCGAAGAGCGATACTATCGATAGTTTTTCATCTTTTAACTATCGATACTATCGTTGTTTATCAATAGTATCGCCAAAAAAGAGCTATCGATAGTATCGATTAATTATCGGTACTATCGTTTTTTGGTAAACTATCGATAGTTCGATCGAAAACTATCGATAGGGCGCTATCGAGCGACAACACTAATGCACGTCGTTCATTATTATAAATTACTAACTTAAGTACACTTTTGATTTGTAATTAAGCGCCCAATTAATTTAGAATCCCTCCTAAAAGTATCAATTGTTTCACGTGGGTACATTTATTTGGGACATCTGACTGTCAGTTTTACAATACTTAGATATATACTTATTTCGTTAATCTTTATTAGGGCTCGGCCTTCAAAATTAAACATCTTGAATATTTTTGGAAGATATTTTTTGATACAAGTAGATATCTATGTTTTATAGTGTTAGGTAACAAGAAGAATTTGTTCCCTTGACTGTACAACTTTTCTATTGCCAGTCCTAAATAGAATTAAATAATGTTATTTCTATATTACTAAAATTTGATTATTGGTGTCATTCAAGCGAAATAAAGTTAGTAGGTATTTCATATTTTGTTTAATTTATAACTGCAGGTTTTACACGATTTTTCCCTTTTGAGCGTATTTTGTTTGTTTCGAAGTGATTATTTTTCGATTTTGTTTTTTGTATATGTACACACTGTTTGCTGACGCGGCGAATTTGTTTGGTATGCTGTACTTTGCGAAAGGTCTGCAAATGTGTCTTGCTTAATGAAGAGGCGGATGTTGCTATGCTGTTACTCTGCCCTTTCGTTCAGGAAACCTTATTGGATTACAATGTTGGTTGTGATTGCCTATTTGGCAATGCACTCCAGGCATTTTTGTTTCGGATCGCCGAACCCTAGCTTCGTCTCTGCTACATATATCAAGTTTGGTATCGTCTTCGTATAAATCGTCGACGAGGAATTAATTTCAAATTTCACTCACAAGGAGAGAAATGATTTTAACGTTTTTCGATTTTTACGAGTATATGATAGACTGGAATGGAAAATGCTACACCGACAAGAGCGTGGCTCTTAAATTGATGATGATGAGACAATACAGATAAGTATACGACAAACGTGAGGATTTGATCGTGTAAAATACTTGTAAAAAGCCCAGTAGTAGTTTGATAAGCAGTTCAAAGAGAATATAAATCACGTACGTACCTAAGCAGAAGCTAGATGTTGCAGCATAGTGAAAGCAGGTGCGCTGAAAAAGAATGTTTCTCTACGACGTACTGTTTTTTAGATAAGTATTAGCGAACAATACAAAAGTGGGACCTTTCTGTACCTCCCCCCCCCACTCTTGAGGACCTCCTAGACGTTAGATCTTTTAACATGTGGAGTCCCTAAGCACCCTAAACAACTTCCGCTTAGGTCTCCCACCACTCTGCAGCCCCTTTTTCGTTGATTAGGGCACCCATTAGGGTTTATGGGTACGTGATGAGACGATTGGTGATATCTAATAAAAAACAAATGGATATGGACAGGTAATTGTATATTTGTATATAAATATTTTAACAGGGATACACCTTTGTTGTTCTATTTGCAACGAGTCTATACAATAATAATTTGTTTGATATGTATTTTTTATAAAAAGAAAATTATATCTATGCATATATTTCAACCGTGCAATAAAAATATGTCTATTAGTATTATTTGCAATACATATTTGGTTATTAAAATAGGTATTATAATAGTTCATTATAGATTTATCGTTCATAATATGATATATAAACAGTAATTTCAGAATTATATCTATTTCACTAAAATCCACTTAAGTATTAGTATAGAATAAACAACTACGTATAGAACGGACAGTCCTTCCCGCACCAATTCGTACCGGAGATTTACTTCACCCCCTCAGATTTGGGCAGATCTAGGGGGAAACATGACTCCCATTAACGGCTTTCATTCATAATAACACTTCATTGATTTTACTACCTAGGTATATTGCTTCTCTTTATTTTGATCAGAATAATAAGATGGGAGATGTGTTGTGCCTTTGTGTAATAATGAGTCATCATTTATACCAAAAAAGCAAAGATAAAAGATGCATACATGTCTGTTATCCATGAAATTTGTTAATTTTTACGAGATTTTCAGTAAATATTCACTCAAGACTATAGATGTAAAACAACCGATTTAAAACGTTTTAAACAAACTGTTGCCGTTTTAAACCCCAAACAAATCGTTTTAAACTGTTGAAAACTCGCCTACAACAATAAAATAACTGTGTTTTAAACTTTATTATGGGCAATGTTTGGCCACCTGGCGTCATATTTCGTTTTTATTAGTTTATAGAATGTCAATAGAAAGTACCCACAACGGACCAACTAGAACTAAACACGCTTAGTATATTATTATGAATAACAGTATCTTACACATTTAATAATTCTTTATAAGTACAGTCCGTTATATCCTTACCTCGGTAAAATCAAGAAAATGTAGTTATAATTAAGATAACATAGTCATCTGTTGATAGCTGTTTTAAACAAAAAATAGGTCGATTTCGGTCCTTAACGTCTTATTTCGTTTTAAACCGGCTTTACATCTATACCCTACATTCTCATTTTATACGCGAATTTTACCTCAGAAATGTCCAATGAATGGCTCATTTCAATTACGTAAGTTGGTCGTTAAATAATATAAGCTAACGACTATATCCCACTTGGGGTAGACAGAGGTGCATCTATCGCAAGATGAACACCTCGCCTTGCTTTCTGAAATAGTTGCTCAATAAACAATTATAATATTTAGAAGATCTAATAAATACAAATTAATTTTGAAATATGCAGAGACAATTTATTTTTAAATTGAATTACAGTCATAGAATAAAAGAATAATAGAAAGGCAACTTTCCGCTGCCCACCAGCGGCTGAGCAACGTTTAGCTCTCCCCCACTCGGTCTTACTTTAGTCTTCAATCGTATGGGCGTGAGACGTTACACACACGATAACGTCAATGTGTATTGTCTGTGTAAAACGAGGTTTTTTTTGTATGAAGTGTACGGGGTGTGGGACAGTACAAACTGTTGAAGTGCTGACTAAATGTAATATTTGAAATTATTCAAGCGCAAGCACGCTGCAAAGTTTGCCATAAGGCCCATAGACATGGATGTTATTCGCGCTTACGCTAGATGCACAGTTCTGCAATCCAATCTAAACCTTAGTACCTGAGATATAGAACCGCGGCGCGCGAATAAAAACGAAATGAGGTGCGGCAAACAGTGCATCTGTCGTGACCAGACCTTAAAATTGATCATTTCATGATATGTTCGACCATTTCATGAAATAGCCAACTTAAGTTGACCATATCTTTGAAACGTCAACGTTAAATGATATTTCAATCAACGTTTGGCCATAGTGTTAATGTACGCACTGTCCATGTTATGTGCTGTAATAAACATGCGAATAGTTGATTAATTTCTTAAGTTCAATATGATTTACGTAATCGATATGGAAAATTGTATAATTGTTTCATTGATTATAATATCAATCGAGTTTTAAATATAATCGACACCAGCGCCACTACCGGTGGATAATGTTACTAAACGATATAATTGCCAACGTTTGGCCATATCATGAAGTAATCACGCATTCAGTTGCTTGTATCGTTAAATGTTTTGTGTTCATTGATATGGCCAAACTACATCATGATGTGGCCAACGAATGATATTCTATTTCATGAAATATGAAAATTTCGTGAAATGACCGAGCACATCATGAAATGATCAATTCTAAGATCTGGCTACGTCACATCTACCAACATAAATATGATTCCGTGGACTTTAGTGGAACAGACAAATTTAATGTAGGTACAGCTCTGGCTCGGTTCTCGTCACTATCGTCACAAAGACTCGAACATTTTTCAAAAGACATTTACATTAAGTCACAATAGTTCTGTCCATAACATCCAAAATTGTTATAAAAATAAAACTATATTTAGACATAAATCCACTTTATAAATGTAAAAACTTTGCCACAGTAATTATAATTAAAGCTGTATACAAAATAATATTCTAATTAGACTCGCGTCTATTTCGAATGATACGCGACTGCGGCTGGTGGAATGACAAAGTAAAATGAAATTCTTACATTTGTAAAGTGACTTCGTAGTAACATTTCTCATATCTTCGACTAACATCGAAGTAAATATTTATAGAAATGGTGACAACATTAAAATTAGCAAATTACGTTTCTGTTTTATATTTCACGTGACTAATTTGGATGAATTGTTCCACTTGGCAGGACAAATACTGTTGTAATCATGTATACCAGACAAGACCGCTTTAATAAAAAAAAATAATACAACAAATTACTAGCTTAGATTGGTGGTAGCAATTGCAGCTTACGCACGCAACAAAACAAAACATTTTATAAAACACTTGTAACTTAACTACACGCTTGTAATAATTGTCATAGGTTCTTAGATAAATGCGTATTTCATTTTAATACACAATTCTAACTATATACATATACATTATTGTTATGCTACTTCTCTTACGTCTCAATGCTACTCCGGTATAACATAGGGGTAGGCAGGGGTGTATAATATAAGCTCACTGCACGATAGCTCGGGCTCCGGTAGTCCGCTATGATTAAGACGTTAAAACTGACTTATTAAACTTATAGTTTATCATCTAACGCCATTTATAATGCCGTTAAACGTTGGCCAGCTCTGTGCAACGCCTTTAGTTGGCCACCTAGTTCCGCTCACATGCAACAGATGGCGCCACATTCAATAATGCAGTCTTCAAGCAGTCGTGAAATGCGATATCGAAGTTTACACAGCAAGACGCATATATACCACTTCCAACACAACACTGTTGGATGGTCGATCCCTAGTCACACTGCTAACTTGTGGCTAGCGGGGTACTATGCTCAGTTCGGTACCCCGAAAACATAATAAAATAGTATCAATATACACGACAGGACGTAAGAGTAGCCGCAATGTCGCAATAAATATATTTTAAGGAATAGTTTTAACATGCTAATTTACCATCCCTATTCTGTTACTAAGATGTAACAAATTTTGAAAGGCATACTTAAATATCTGCACCATATGTATATTTAAAATAAGATTTTTATTAACATCATATTCTATTATACTCTTAAAACAATATAATTCTAACGACATCATAAACATTCAAATACGTTATCGTAACTATTTACATACAACATTTACTTAACAAGTTTAGGGTTTTGGGACCCCAGCTCGACGACAATAGATGGCGTAAGTGCAGCCATGCCATTCGGTGATCGAAATTATTATTTAAACTAAGCAAAATGAGCTCTACACCTTCCTATTTTCTTCAGATTTACTCCGAGTCTGGAGTTATTGTCATCTTCCTACTTGAATGTTATTCTGATTACTTATTATTAGAAACTTTTATTTGTAACAAAAAGAGCCAGTAACGTAACTTCAGACCTAGAGTAAACCTGAAGAAAATAGGAAGAATTTATAATATTTTTTATAGTTTGTAGGTTCTCGAGGCCTTCAAGTAGTGGCCAAAAGGTGTAGAGCTCTTTTAGTTCAGTTTATCTATGACAAAAATAATAATTTCGTTCACCGCTACACTTGTCTTACGCTATGTATTGTTGCTGAGCGACACCCTTAAATATATTGCAGAATTTGTGCTGTCAATTGAATGGCGATAGACAAGCGCCATTTATACTCTTTAAAACAATATGGTTCACCATTTTCAAAGGCATCCGTTTTAGTAGTAGTTACAATTACTAGTATAATTTGTAAGGACAGTAAATTATGCTGGAAGCTCCCCAAATGAAATACAAAGACGATTTACATCGTTCTATTCATACAATGAGAGAAAAAAAAACGGAATATAGAACCAATTGTAGTAATACTGAGTAGAGAATCGAAGCGGAGGAGACACGTTACAGCTTTATAACATTCAGTTAACCAGTTACAAACACACTTTCGCGGTTAGCGTATCTTTTTTACTATCGTAATACATGGGCATTTCGTGCAATATTTTTGTAATTCAAAAATTTTTAAACCCATAAGGACATGCATGTCCTATTTGTGGGCACATTTTTCATGCCATAGTGTGTCTATGTAGGGACTATATTTTCTATCACCAAAATTTATATTTGTCATCAAGATGTATCACCTAATAAATAGATCTATCGCCACGAAATACTTTCGTTCTCAGATAAACAAAAATTGTTCCCAGGTATGAATTATCAAATTAATGTTAATATATGTGTAAAATAAGAGATCGATAACCAATAAAATTATATTGCATTACATGAATATAAACTTCGTTCTTATAATAACAGTTTTGTTACTTAAATAATAACTCTGTGCTCAGAATGGTAGATCTGTCACCAAATAAATCGATTATCGATCCCTGACTGCGACTCCTTTTTATTTGATATTTTGTCACCAATACAGTAGTAACATTTTATTTCGTTCAGATATTAAATTAATAGTATTCGTTACCAATTTAATACATCAATTTATAATTTTAATGAAAAAATGATCAAAGGGGCGGAGACAAATTGGCGCGCTTTAAAAATTGACCAATCCGGCCTCAACGATGGGTAGTAGGTAACTAGGTTCGATCACACGATGCGCGACGCGGGCGGCGTGCCATAAGCCAGCTATTTTAAACCAGCGCTGATTGTTCAGTGGTAATTATTTTAAACAATAAATATTGATTATATTGACTTTAATTGTTTTATTTACTACTCTGCTAAATATAATTTATACTACCAGTGGAAATTTAGAACCTTGGGAGTCTAGTTAAGTAGCAGAATCTTTTGGTTGAAACGATGATGACAACCCTAATTTTTTATTTGAACTTAATGCAATTTTCTAGTAACATAATATGATTTATTGGTAATCTCTTTAAATTAGTTTGTTTAAATACTTATTAGGACACACCTATTATAATACAAACAAAAACATTTATTTGGTACTAGACCTTATATCTCAGGATTTTAGGTGATTTATTGTGGAACTGATTTTGCATTGTTTGGTGACTACATTTTGGTGACAGATCTACTATTTTGAGGACAAACCCTATTATTTAAGAAACACAAAACTAATTAAATAGGTGATAGCTTAAATGATACCCGTCTATGTATGTATGTGTTTATCGAAAAATAACATTGCACGCGAGGGGTTGATATCTAATTTTCAGTTACACAGTGAACGTGTTAAGTTTAAATGCCAGTATGGATACCAACTGCAAAAAAAGACTGGTAAGTTATATGTATCTGTTTAAATGTAATTAGATACTACTTGATGTGTTCGAAAATCTAGTCTGCGCGGACGTTAACTACCACTTAAGTAAAGATACGCTTTAGCGATTAAGTATAACGCTCACAACTTTTAAATCTACCCTACACATTAAACAAAATTAATAATTATAAAATAATGTCACAAGATTAAGGCCAAGGAGCACTAGCCACTAATGACTTAAGAACATAAATAATTGAACAAGACTCAACTTATTAACTTATTTGCCATTCGGCATGTGCCATTTAAGCTCGGATAAATCACATGGGATGGTCCCATTTGACCAGATACCTTTTTGCGGGTAGATGGCATTCTATATCGAAAATAAAGAAAAGAAAAAGAGCGACACGCTATCAACATTTGGCCTTTGACGTTGTGAAGGAAAGCGAAAAAAAATACAGTGAAAGATTTTTTATACCGTGACTTCGCCGTCGAGCTGTGGCCGCTCGTAGCAGGTTCTATGTTGGGCGCGGTGAGTTCACCTGGCGCTGGCGGCGGCCTCCGACTCGGGCCCGTCGTGGTACTCGTGGAAACATGGCACTATGCAGAGGTTGGTCCGGCACTCCGGGCAGTGGTACTGGGTCTTCCGCCGGAGGATCCTGCCGCACTCGTCGACGGTGTTCCAGCAGAAGTTGCAGCTGAGCGGCGGCCCGGAGCGCACGGCAGGCGTGTGGCTGGCGCGCGTGGTCTGCGGCGCTGACGCCTCGCCCGCCGCCTCTAGCGACGTGGACGGCGTCCCGCTCGACGACGACGACTGCCGGTCTATCACAGTCACTGCCCTGATCAGGAGAGACCCCACTTCCTGATCTTGCGTTCTCACTCGTCGGTTCTGGAATAATATAATTAATCCTGGATCTGATCGCATTATGTACGCCTAGTCCTTTTCCAACTCCACCACTACTCTACTACTGCTATAGCACGTAATCCCAACTGAGCACCCTTAGGCCTGTTGTCTTAAATTTTGTATCGGGTAAGAGCCCTCAGCGCTCCCCATTTGTCCGGCCAAGTAGTTAACGCTATCTGCGGCAAATCTACAATAAGTCATATCAAAAAATATGGTGCAGGTACCTTGTACTGCGGATAGGACTCGTGTTTCTGTAGCAGCGGCGCGGAGGCGGCGGGCGCGGGCTCCGACACCTGCTTGCGGAGCCCCATGTCCTCAGGCTGCACCCGGCTCTGCCGTTTGAAGTATTTGGTACGCCGCATCTTCAGCCCTGCCTGCCCGCTCGATGAATCTACGGGGATTTACTGCGTGTTATCGACGGTACAAACAAATTAACTTACTAGGCTAGTTTCCAACTAGGAAAATCTATTACTTTTTACTAAACGTCAAAACAGCCTCCGTGGTCTAGTGGTTAGAGCGTTAGGCTCACGATCTGGAGGTCCGGGTTCGATTCCCGATGGGGACATTGTCGAAATCACTTTGTGAGACTGTCCTTTGTTTGGTAAGGACTTTTCAGGCTTGAATCACCTGATTGTCTGAAAAAGAAAGATGATTCCGTGCTTCGGAGGGCACGTTAAGCCGTTGGTCCCGGCTATTAGCCGTAAAAACACCTCCACCAACCCGCAGTGGAGCAGCGTGGTGGAGTATGCTCCATACCTCCTCCGGTTGATTGAGGGGAGGCCTGTGCCCAGCAGTGGGACGTATATAGGCAGTTTATGTATGTATGTATAAACGTCAAAACACGAAATTACTATGGAATTTGCATAAAAACGCACACTGTGACGTCATAGAATAACAAGATAGAATGACAGACTTATTATTTCGTTTTCCTGTTTAAAATTCATAAATAAGTTTAATATAAAAAATAAAAGGTTTTTCGTTAGTTGTAAATCTGACTTTATTTAGTAAGCACGAATAATAATGTGTAAAGATAGTCATCGTTTATTACAATATTTCTAAATAAAATAATATTAATATACATAAATAATTAACAATTATGAGGCAGGTGGGGATACCTGGTTGATGGTTGCGATGATTGCGAGTGTGGAGTATCACCACAAACTATGGCTCACCTTTTGTGCTGTCCTAAGTGCCCTAACACCTGCACTATTGAAGACCTGTACGAAGCCACTGACAATGCCGTAAGCGTGGCCAATTATTGGTCAGCAAAAATTTAGCTTCGATCGCCATCGACTCGCAAAGAAGAAGATTAACAATTCAATGCCTTACGCGTCTAATCGCAAACAATCCCCCCGAGTTGTTCCAGGCGCAAATGTCCCCATTAGGTACACTCGCCGCATTACCACGGTGTATGACGATGGACAACCTTTGCGCCAAGAAAGAGCTCGCACGCATATCGGACCTCTTCTCTCTTAACCTACGCCTGCGCGCGCATTACTGCGTGTTTATTAATCAGAATTTCATGATTTATCTTGAACCCAGTAGTCCCAGTACACGACCACTCCCCGGACACTTCATACAAACAACCTCGCCCGGTCGGTGTTCGTTGAATGCTGTCAGGTGGCATCTCGTATCCATTAGTACGGTGTGTAAGGTGTGTTGACAGAGTCAAGATTTCAGGAGCCAATAACTCTATATCTTTTGCTGTTAGTGGAGTTCTTTTTGTGTGTTTCACCAACCGATAACACGAAAGAAAAGGCTCTGATTATAGTAAGAGCATAGATAATACATCAATATTACAATCTTCCCTTGTAAATTTTCGTGCAAATTTCAATATGAATTGCCGAAAGTGTTTATTTCTGGCTTCCGCTGTTTCCTCCGCTGTCTCTCCTGAAGAGCCGTGAATCAAAATTTTGTGGACCGTGGGAGACATCGGAAGCCAGGAATACATAGATACGTAGAATTTGGCAGTCTCAAAAGTAAATGCCGCGTATTTATCTACGTCAACAGAAATACCACAAGAGATAACTTCTAAGATTGTTGCAAAGAAAGAAAAGAAGAATACTTTTTTTTTAAAGAAAGCTTCATTTCGTTTAACATTATCCCATTTATTTTTGAACTCAGACTTAAATCTCTTAAGAATTGTTTTAATAATATTCTCCTCGCAACCAAACTCTTCAGTCAAATATGTATTTATATAAAAATTCAAATTTTTTATCAATATTTTTAGACTGTGTCCCTTTTATTAAGTATGTTAAATAAATCATTTCTAGTGTAATATGTTTTCCAATGTTCTTCCTGTTCTGAAAGATAAAAAATAATAAAATGTAATCACTTCGACTCTTACCTATTAAGCAATTTGTAACGTTTTATGCTAAAATGCGTCTGACTTGCGGATTAGCAACAATTAGGGAAGTTTCATATTTATATCTTGTAGTTACCAAAATATAGACCGACGTTGCCAGACTCATAAACATAACCCTTCGTGAATGTTCTAAATGCTGTTAATCTTAGTCTTTGATATGGTCCAGTTATAAGTTCATATATCTGGGGCAAATATATAATAATTAGTAATAATGGTTATTATTATAACACTTCTTACCTTGATTAACAATATCCATCATTAAAATATTTGGTCCGCAACATATACCATTAAATTACAAGTCTTAAAGATCGAGATTTTTTTAGTTAAAGAACGTAATGCAAACAAAAGCATACAACAATGAACTTCAATGACTGATTACTTGCAAAAACCACAAATGTGGATATATTTGAGGGTAGTTACATATAGGGAATTTATCTAGCTGTCAATTGGTGACATTCGTTAAATAGTATTACCATTTTCGAAATTTGTATTTATGGGCAACTACCTCCATACAAGCATCCCTATGTGCAACGGTTGTATTTTAGATGGTGCGCATCCATTGGAGCGAAATTATAATATATTACTATACACTTCTGCCTACCACTTATTGTGCTGCAGCACGCTGTCGCGTTCTTTTGGCATTTGCTTTGCTCACAGTATAGCGTGCGACAGCGTTCCGCCGCGTGCGCACATCTCGCTCTAGCAAATGACGTTTCTGAGTGACAGAAAAGGACAGAAGCAGTGCAGTTCCGATCTCTCAGATGTGGTTCAACCGCGTGCATCAAGCTAGCGGCCTCAAAAAAAAATGGGCACGAAAAAATAATTTGACCATACCAAAAAATAGTATTCTTATTGAAAAAAATAGTACCTGTTGTAAAAAAATTAGTACCATCACGAATCTGGATTTATAGCCATGTATTATTGCACTTGCTAGCTTGATGGTGAGCGAAATTTGGCGAGAGTTAACGACAAGGTCTTTCGCTTTGATTCAAACGCCAAAAAATAGTACCGAAATAGTACTCACCCCCTGCAAAATACCGAAATTAGTACTTCAACGGTTCCAAAGTTATAAAGGCAGTTCTTTGATCCCGCTGGCTTGACGTTTTGAAAATACCTATTATCTAGGGAACGCTTGCATACTTCAGTTTGTAACTAATGTCAATAAACTCGTATGAAATAGTACTCCCTACCATCATAATTTGGACCTGATTCTCTTTGTAGAAATATGTCAAAAAGTCATTATAACCTATGTCATACATTTATCAAGACAGGTACAGTCGCGAACAAAATTATTACACATGCTCAAGAAGAATGTTGTCAGAATTTAGTATTATTCCCCATTTTTGGGTAAAAATTGGTGAAGTGCCAGGGTTGTCAGATGAAAGTAATATCATTGTTGAAACTCTTTGAGTTATTCTACAAATACTGCAAATTGTTTATTAACAAACACTTCGCTCCGTAACAAATTGAACATGAAGGTATAAATTATAAAATAAAACAGCAGATTAAAAATGTATTATGATGTATTAAAATCACAGATTGTTTTCAATAAGAACTAGACCCATGCAGCCATTTTCTATTAAAATTAGTGCATTATGGGTGTATGCAATAGCAATTTGTTGTAATAGCAACACTCTGAAGTGCAAAGAAATGGTAGGGTAGACCTCCAAAATGGCAATACTGGCGATGGCAATACTTACGAATAAATTGTGAGGTTATGTAATTGTCTACGAGACTGTATCAACAACAAATGTATGGCATGGGTTATGATGATTTTTTAACATATTTCTACAAAGAGTATCGGATCAAAATTATGATGGCAGGGAGTACTATTTCATACGAGTTTATTGACATTAGTTACATACTGAAGTATGCAAGCGTTCCCCAGATAATAGGTATTTTCAAAACGTCAAGCCAGCGGGATCAAAGAACTGCCTTTATAACTTTGGAACCGTTGAAGTACTAATTTCGGTATTTTGCAGGGGGTGAGTACTATTTTTTGGCGTTTAAATCAAAGCAAAAGACCTTGTCGTTAACTCTCGCCAAATTTCGCTCACCGTCAAGCTAGCAAGTGCAATAAAACATGGCTATAAATCGAGAACCGTGATGGTACTAATTTTTTTACAACAGGTACTATTTTTTTCAATAAGAGTACTATTTTTTGGTATGGTCAAATTATTTTCTTCGTGCCCATTTTTTTTTGAGGCCGCTAGCTTGACGCACACGGTTCAACCTTAAGTCACATTGGAGCAACTGATGAATGAATGAATGTGAAATGGGTTCTTGTAGGGCAAATAAAAACCTGGTTACAAAATAATCAAAGTTTTATTATCTAGGCAATGTAGTGCTACGCACAACACGGGTATTATAATTTTATATAAGTAATTAGGCTTCATTATTTATGCTATGGCATAAATATTTCATATTTCAATACATGATTTAATACGATATTATTGATTTCTGGTAACACAATACTGACTACGGTAAGTCTTGTGTGGATTATAAATTATTTATATGGTATAACAAGAGCAGAAATATGCACGAGTTCACAGAATGCAAATCAAATATCTTTGGTTTTCTCTAAGACAAATCTTAGAGAAAACCAAAGAGAGCGGGAGTAGAGTTCTCTTAATAACTCTATCTATACAAAATGGCGCGCGGCGTAATTCGGTGTCAATCCACACAAGACTTAAACCGCTAACATAAAAAATGGCACTGAATACTTCAAAATCATCATTAATTAATTACATTACAAAATATATATTCCAAATCACGATTACATGGTACACGCCCTCAATTTGATCGCAGTCTTCGTAAACCGTTCGCGTAGCCTATAAATGCCTGTTTTATTACTTATGCTAACTTCACTTATGTACATTCTATATACATGCAAGGATTGCAGACGTATCGATTGATCACTCTACAGCAGCTATGTTGCCATATTAAATAACTATATTCCCTCTAAGATTCAGAGTTAAATAAAAAAAATCAGTCGACATTAGAGATCTTCGCACTCGAAACAATAAGTATCGTTGTAATACTAGTAGATTAGAAAAATACAATACTCCCTACGGTAAAACATAATAGGTACATATTAATATGGAAGGTTTTATCTATATGGCATCGGCGGAAATAATACATGCATTATAAAATATGCTACATGCATACATGCATTATAAAATATGCTACATGCATACATGCACAATCTTATTTATTTGGAGATGTCCATTAATCACGTGAGGTTTTTTTTAGTTGTTTTTAACCCTTAACCTGGTGATACGTGTTGCGGTGATATTTCGGATTTCCTTATCCTGGCACTGCCACCATCACGGATCGGGATTTAGACTACACAGAAACGGCAGACCGGCAAATTCTGGTATTCGGCGACAAATTATCGTCATCTTTTCTGTGTAGTCAGAATCCCGATCCGTGATGGTGGCAGTATAAGGCCAGGATAAGGGACTCGATGTTTCGTGGTTATGTTCTGCCGTTGCATGTAGACTAAAAAAATCTTTAAACCGTTTTGTGGTAACACTGTTAGTAAAAAAGGCTCAGACACGAACGCGCTTGTGGCTAAAAAATACTTAAACTAACTTAATTACAAATGCATGTGATCGTAGTTACAACACTAGTTTAACCTAACTAATATTATACACAATCAGAGATCTTCCATGATACTGTTCTTACATTGAGCTGCGCTTGCGTCTACAGTGTACCTTCAACAAATTGACAATCCTCCTTGATAACATACGCACCTTAAGTCATAACCGTAATCTTTAGAAGTAGCCAGAGCCGGTCGTGACAACTAGCAGCCACTTTTGGTATTTCAAATAAATAATGGCCCTGATTCCTGCAGGTACCTCTTAATTTTAATATATCCCTTTCCTTTTCGTCAAGTAAGAAAATGACAGGTAAAACTTAGTTTTGCAAAAGTAATGCAATCATACAAAGGAATATAAAAAAAAATGTTTGCTGCTGTTCGAATCGGCACCACTGCGTCGAGGTAATTCGGTAACGACTGGATCGTAAATTATAAAATGATCATTTATAAATAGGATCCAGTTTAAATTTATAAATAGAATCCAGTCTAAATTTATAAATAGAATTCAGTCTAAATTTATCAAAAAACAAGACCCATTCATATTTTTAACTACGTGTTTTAAGTAAGAATTACGTAGCAATAAGTTCGACGTTTGACCACGTTTAATGATGACGTCATGACTTGGTATTTTCGGTTATTTACGTCTCATAATAAAAAATAGTACAAGGTTGACATCTAGCATATGTTTTGCCAACTTATAGAAGACGCAGCGCGTATCGCGTGACATCGCTATGTAAAATTTTTCCTTATTCTAAAGTCTGACCAGCAACAAAAAAAAACCTGATTTAACGGCGCCACTTTCGCATTTCACAATAAGGTGTCCCTTATCCTGGCACTGTCACCATAATCGAATCGGATTCTGACTACACAGAAAAACTGTCGAAAATTTGTCGAAAAATATCAGATTCTGTTGGTCTGCCGTTAAAAAATTACAAGGATTTTTGGTATGTGTTATGTGTCAGGATAAGGCTTTCCCCAACATCACTTTTTGATTTCATCAACAAAATGACGATAGTCCGGTCAATATAGGGGTTGTGGAGTGCATGAGAGGGATCCTAAGGTTTTTCTTCAGGAATTTGTTTAGGGAGTTAACATACGAAAAGTCCTCGTGTCTAGGGGGCGAGCCGGAGTGGGGAAGGGGGGGAAAGCTTCCCTTTTTGGGGTTTTTCACTTGTATCTCAAAAAACGGTGCGTCCTAGAGATAAAAGTTCTTTAATTAAATAAAAGGTCATATAATTTCCTATATTACATTGTCATTATACATACACTTTTCTGAATTCCCACCAGTTTTCGAGCTACGGGCTTCGGAAAAGTGACAATAAAAAAATGAGCCCAAAAAGTAGGAGATCTTAGGTCCGCCATCTTATATTTTTGAAACAAAGCCAACCGCTTGGAATAGGTGTTTCTTAGGATATTCTGAACTGATTTAGTCCGGTTGCAATGAGGTTGCCCACCCCCCGCAGGTAGGCAGACGTGGGGGAGGATTTTTTTTTAGTGCCTCACGCTGTCCTTGATTTGTTCTACTTCTAGCAACTGTATCAAATTTGGTATCGTCATCGTGTAATTCAAAGATGGGGAATTTATTCCGCAACTTAATTTTTTGCCCAACTATACAAAAATATCTAAAAATCAATTTTTCCTAAAAAAAGTGTCCCTTTTTTTCTTAACTCCAAAATGAAAATTGTGAGGATTTCTTCAAGAAAAGTCAACATTGGATTTGTCGCATTAGATTTCAGAATTTTGAAAAAAAAAAAAAGAAAGTTTAATATTAAAGTGCGCTACAAACGAATATCTCAAAATGTAGGAGATCTTAGGTGCAACATCTTTAAGTTTTTGAAACAAATAAAAGATGTTGCATTTTCATACCATGCTCATTTTCCATCATCATCCAGCAAACCCCATCCCATCATCTTCTGTCACCTTTCATCATCAATCAACATCTTTCATCATCTATCACCTTTCATCATCGTTCAAAATCATCCGTCAACATCCTTCATCTGTTCAGACCCTAGATAAGTTACACCAGATTGCTCTACAAGACAAATCTAATGCGACAAATCCAATGTTGACTTTTCTTGAAGAAATCCTCACAGTTTTCATTTTGGAGTTAAGAAAAAAGGACACTTTTTTAGGAAAAATGGATTTTTTTGATATTTTTGTATAGTTGGGCAAAAATTAAGATGCGAAATGAATTCCCCATCTTTGAATTACACGATGACGATACCAAATTTGATACAGTTGCTAGACGTAGAACAAATCAAGGACAGCGTGAGGCACTAAAAAAAAATCCTCCCCCACGTCTGCCTACCTGCGGGGGGTGGGCAACCTCATTGCAACCGGACTAAATCAGTTCAGAATATCCTAAGAAACACCTATTCCAAGTGGTTAGCTTTGTTTCAAAAATATAAGACGGTGGACCTAAGATCTACTTTTTGGGGTTATTTTTTTATTGTCACTTTTCCGAAGCCCGTAGCTCGACAACGGGTGGGAATTCAGAAAAGTGTATAATGACAATGTTGTAGGAAATTTTAGAATCTTTTATTCAATGAAAGAACTTTTTTATCTAGGACGCACCGTTTTTGAGATGTAAGCGAAAAACTCAAAATTGGGGCCTTTCCCCCTCCCCCACTCCGGCTCGGCCCCTAGACGTGGACTCTTTTAGTGTGTTAACACCCTAAACACCCTGAATACATTTCTGAAGAAAAACCTCAGGATCCTTCTCGCGCACTTTACAACCCCCTTTGGGGCATTTGTTGACCGAACTACTATAATTTGAACTCCTCGACACACCGTTCAAAGTTACTTTCTTTGTATCTGGATAACTACAGCAGTTAGCGAAGGGATGATGTCACCGAAAAAAAATTGAAAAATTTCGACAAATTATAGACAGTTTGTTGGTGAAAAGTGATGCTGGGGAAAGGCTTATCCCACCACGGCCACCAAAATTGTAACTGCTTGTAACTTTGTAACGGTAGACTAACAAATTCTGGTATTCGGCGACAAATTTTCGAAATTTTTTCTGTGTAGTCGGAATCCCGATCCGATATGGTGGCAGTGCCAAGATAAGGGACACCACAATATGTATAGTATTGATCCAAACATTTTTTTAAAGGCCGCGCTTGGGCAACTACACACTTAAATAACGATACTATTTTAAGAATGACGGAAGAAATTAGTTCCATGTAACGTTACGAGGTTTTTTGTAAGCCTGGTCAGGCTATAGCTTGTTTCATACAACGGTCAGCTAACCGCTAAACTATTTGACACTGATAAAGAACATTTCGATACACTGCCATACCCTGTCCGATAATATCAGGGAGGGAAATACAGACCTGTTACCTAAATGTTTGGATATAGATTAGCTGATCGATGTTACTGGGTGTGCCAACAAAAGTAAAGATTGCTACGTCTACTATGTCCACCTTCGAAGTTCATAACTGATACTTAAGTACATTATTGCAAAGCAGAACATTTATCTACATATATGTCTCATACACAGTATATTAGGGTTTTATATATAAACCTGACAAAATAAACATTCAACTTCATACAACATTGACAATACATTAAATTAAAGTTGGTTGAAATATTATCAACGAATCATTTTGTTACTGGGCTGAAGGCGGATTATTTCAAAAATAAATGCATATAAAATATACTTAATACGTAGTTCTAACATTATAAAAAAGACGAATTCTGACAAATTATAAAAAAATATTAATTGTTAATACAAAAATAATACTAAACGTTTTTGGTGAACGCTAAATAGGGTAAAAAATTGTAAATGTACGGTAGAATACTTATAGATAGAGGTAGTTATATAAACTGAATGCACTCACGGTGTCTCTTTGCGAACTTATCACAACTTATTGCTTATCTCATCTCTTACTGAGAATTTACATTCATTTTTCGATACCATGCATTCACTGGCAGTTTGCCTCTCTTGATGTAGTCGAATCAATGAAGCAAGAGCTTCCTAACTTCTTATTTGCCAAGACAGGTCCCGTTTTGATGTTTTTTTTCTTTTGTAGGGGTAGTTTTTATATGATTTAAAATCATAAACATTTTGTGTGGCGTAACCCGCGTAAGTAAATATTTGGATTACTTATATAAAAACAAGTTTTTTTTTGTCCAAACGAAATTTTTTTAAAAAAATACTTATCTGGTTCTGAGAGACTGCTTTAAATTAGCACATCTAAACCGCTTTTGTCCGTCAGAGGGTCTCAAAGTTCTACTTTTAAAAGGTTGTATCTTTTGAACCATTTTTGACCCCTGCTTGAAATTTGGACAGAATATGTTATTATAGCGAAAACTAGTCTTACAAAAGCAAATAAATCCATCAAAATTGGCCTTGCTTCTGGCAAATAAGTGAAACCCTTCATTGACTCCACTGAAGCTACCAATCTCAATATAAAAACACATCACATTCCGCGCCACAATCAATCTCAACCATTCATCAACCCACATCAGTCGCTTGGAATCGAGATATCCAGTCAACCACCGGAGCGCCTGGCCCGCCTCTTTACTTAAAGCTACCATTGAAGGGTGACAGAGGGCAACAATATAATACATCATCAATTTAAGAGCCACGCTCTTGTCGGTGCAGCATTTTCCATGCTACTTTTTAGGGAAAAATAGGGCAGTGGTTTCCCTCTTGCGTTTCGCCCCGCAGTACTATGTCTGACGCAAGTGGGATGCCGCCCAGAATAGTCTATATGTTACGGCTAATACCCGAAGTGCACCTACACCTAGTACAAGCCGATTGTTTTCGGGTAAAACTAGGTCTAGCCTTCATCATGCCGGCTACAACTAGGTCCAGCCATTCCTTGTTGGATAAAACTAGGTCTATCCGATATCATTCCGGCTAGAACTAAGTCCAGACAATTCCATTAGATAAAACTTAATTGCGTGTCCCGCCAAGCCTTCCGCCCCGCGTCACACCATTTGTACAACGGCACAACGCGTACTAAACTCAAAGCGCAAGGGCAAACGCGGGTGTACAGGTGGCGGGCGGCAGAGGCGCGCGAGCGCGACGCTGGACTTAGTTCTAGCCGGAATTATATCGGATAGACCTAGTTTTATCCAACAAGGAATGGCTGGACCGAGTTGTAGCCGGCATGATGAAGGCTAGACCTAGTTTTAACCGGAAACAATCGGCTCGTACTAGGTTTAACCAAGAGTAAATGGCTACACCTAGTTCTAACCGGCTAAAACTAGGTGTAGCCGCACTTCGGGTATTAGCCGTAACATATACACTACGATATAAATTCGCTATCACATTTCAAACTCTTTACAGCAACTAGTTGTGCAAAAATAAAAAAAGCTGTTTTATCAAACACCAATTAGTTTACACCTATTGAGATCTACATATACATTAATGATTATGGCATAATCCTCCACTTGAACTGTCACCTTGATAAGTTCATGTGCCGTCGCTGCCAAACTGTACACATACTAGTAGAGCAGTAGCTGTAATAGTATGTGTATAGTTTGGTAGCAGCTACCCTGGCGAGTGCGTACGTGTATGCGTTAATACTGGACGAGGTAACTAATATTTACAAGGACATGTGCATATACACGTCGTACCGTGGCTGCGGGCGCGGCGGCGAGGGCGGCGCGGGGGCGAACTCCGCGCCGGGCCACTCGGGTCACAACGAGTAGGACTCGTCGGCGGGCGCGCCGCATGCCGCGTTCTATTGCATCGAGGTTGAGGTGAAGTTGACCCCGAGGATGTTGAGGGGCGAGTTGTGGGCCATGCCTTGCAGCGGGAAGTCGACGGGCCGGGAGTCAATGTAGTTTACGGGCACGGGGTGCGGTGGGCAGATGAGCGCCATCTGCTGCTCCTGTTGCGGTACGTCATCCTTGACGAGGTCCCTCGGCGGGGGCGGCGTCGTGCGTTCACGTTTGATGCGGCTCTTAATGCTCGGCCGGTTGTTGGGGTAGCCCTTCTTTTTATATTCAAGCCACAATGTGCGGTTGTTGACGCCGAAAAGGCGCGCGGCCTTGCAAAAGCCTATGCCGCCGAAGCGCACGGCCTCGAGAGCGCGCTGGAAGTTTTCCTCGGACTGCGGGTTGGTGGCGCGGCGGCGCTTCTGCTGCTGCTGCGGCGGCTGCTCGGGTGCGGCGGCAGCGTCCGCCACGCAGCTGGGTCCTGGCGAGGGGCCTGCCACGCCACCCACTCCGCCCACGCCACCAACGCCCAGCGCCTGCCCGTACTCGCTCAGCCCCGCGTTCATATGCTGGCTCATGTTGTTCATGTACATCGCCTCGCCCTGCAGACTGCTACCCAAGCACGCATTCGAGTACCGCGGGTACGTATGCTCCATCATACTCCACTGTCCTCCTGGGAAGAGAGATAAACGATTTTGTAAAACATTTTGCTACAGTCGATAAATAAAAGCGAATTTTAAATAAATAAAACTATGGTATTCATTGATCTCCCTTCCCTGGAAAGCACACAGTGTAGCCAGGTACTTGTATAACATTTGGTAAACTGTGGTTACGAGATTGTCGCGGTGTTACTGTAAAACTTGATAATAAAACTTGTTTCGAGGCTCTGTCTCCAACTAGCCTATTTCAGATGGAATAGGCCAGTGGGAGAAGATATTGTAAGCAATAAAGATGATAACAGAGATGAGAGCGATGCGACGAACGTGTCAGGCAGAGGGATATGACAGAGAGTAGTAGTACAAGTACTGGGCTCACTAGGTTTGGTAACATTCCCCGAGCGGCATGTTATCACGTGACGTTACTGCATGGAAAATCGCATTGCAGTTAAACATTGAGATAAGCTAAGAATTTTCTACATGATTTAAAGTGTAAAACGTTTTCAGTTCCGTTTTCTGCTTAATTATTATATTTCGGGGAAGTAAATAATATTCTGGGGAGTTAAAAAGGCCACATTTAAACAATTAATCGAAAAGCAATATTGCTATTTGACATTTGCACATACAAAAGTAAGTGCGCAATAGCAACAAATGTCAAAAACCAAAATTGCTTTTCAGGTGAATTTATTCAAAGGCATTTTTACACCTCCCTTTGTTCATGATTTAAAGTAACGAAACACTAACACGATGAAGGACTCCCAGAATGAATATCATTTAAAAACTTTAAACTTGTCATGTAAAAATGTAAAATGAGTAATTTAAAGTTCATTTAGGAGTAATATCCTGCTAAATTGGTATGATGGTCATGACATGGGTACATTAGACTTACCTTGAGCCATTCCTCCCCCCTCCATTCCCAATTGTTCCAAGTTTAAATTTTGTCCTTCGGCCGTCTGGAAGGGAAAAAAAATGTATTATAATATGTACATCGAAGAAGATTTTACTACCAATTCTTGAGGCCGTCAACAAATGAAATTAAACTTTTTAAAATAATACATTATTTTGATTATTTTTCTTTTCTTTTCTTTCGGGTTCGAATCCCGGGACATTTTTTTCTGTTGTGACCTGTCTTCGATTACTTCGACCCAAAATTTGCCGGCAGCGGCGCGCCGGCTTTTTAGGGTCGGCAGCGGCGGCGCGCCGGCGGCGTGAAGTGATTCTTGGTACAATTAACAATTAAATTTACGAGTAATCCAGTAATTAAATACGCCTTGTTCTTATTCGTATTACTAATAAATGAAATGGTAGTATGGGGGTAAACAAAATAAAGCAGGCGAATGAAAAATGTTTTAAATTAATAAATTAAAAATATATATATATCTTTTGTAATCTATCTAATTACTTTCAAATCTTTTACTCTTATTTGTTAGAAATTGTACTACCCATTTTGCACAGTGCATAATTATCATGGACAAATATTATTTTATCGACCCGTGTTGGGTTAGGCTACATGATCTAAAATTTTATTAAATAGTGAATTAAATGACTTATTTAGATTTTAGTTTATGTTTAAAATTAGTGGTCCAGTGAATATGCGTTAGGCTCACGATCCCTAGTTTGGTTGGTTAGTCGGTATATGAGCCTTGTCAGGGGCTTTTGCCGGCTCAAGAGTATACCTGTTATAGGGTCTGTCACTGACCTCTTACTCAACCCACGCGAGGGAAGAAGTGAAGTGTAAGCACACTCAATTTTGGGTTGGGATACAATGGGAAATTACTACGAACTCCGTTTACCTGGATAATTTGATTGGTGTAACTATGCTAAAATACGTTATGTAACAATTTTATCTATGTAGTCTTACATTGTAGTGTCCGTAATTAAAACTAGAGTGTAAATCTGCAGTTGAACCTAGAGTTTTATATGTCCTGTAAGCAAAGGTGTAACCACGTGATCGGCGCGCCGACTACGGGGTCGGCGGCGGCGGCGTGGTCTGGGAACAGGCGCGGCTTCTACCTCTACTAGTGCTATTTCAAGCCGTGTGACCTACTTGTTGTGAACCGTCGACGGCCCTGTCGTCGTGATACTCCCGGCTGCGCCGCTGCGGCACCGAGCTTAAGGTGATCGCTTCGCCCCGCACCACATCCACCGATGGGCCGGACTCCTCGCGGCCCTCTTCTTCCACCATCTGCCCCGAGCCTGCCGAACTCCTCCTTCGTCTGTGAAAACATTAAAGTTACAAGAATCCAGAAACACATTTGAATTTATTTTTTTACATGTTATTGTAAGTTTACCTCTGATGAGGGAGTTGGTTCTTCGCTTGCTTCCGCTGGCTCTCACCCGTTATAAAATTTAAGACAACATGCAGTTGTGCGGGAACTTCGGCTTCAGTTTGAACCTGGGCCGATAGCGATAAGCGACACATTTCAAAATATACTTTCCGCTGTGAGCAGCTGTAGTAGTTTTAGGCGGATGAGACGTGCGACAAAGCTTTTTCATTTTTGATTTTTGAGTTTATCGTTCGATCGATTCGTGAGGGGTAAGACTACGGGAAGTGGGTTCGTCCTAAGTGATATGTTGTATTTTAAATATACATAAAAATACTCCATGTGGATGGTGCAAATCGCATTGTTTACAACAATGCAACAACACGGCTGGAGTACGGATTACGTCTTGTACACAACATTAGATCACCTCAGGCTATTCAGCGTCCTAATGGTGCCTAGTCGTTGCCAATTTACAATCTATTATGTGCAATCGGGTCAATTTTACAGAAATTAAAAAAAAGCTTCCGCCTGAAAATGATTTGTATGACTGTGTTAAAAAAATATTAATAAATAATTGATATTTGCGTACATAAGAGTTTGTACTGAATATTTTAGGAGTAAAATACTATTCAATCCTGACAAAAAAGAAATTTGGTGAGGGCGACACGAGAGCTTTTAAATTGGCAACGAGTTTTTAGTTTGACAGTTTTTAAACTAGTGCCGTCCTTCACTTACAATAAGAGAGCTAGTTTTATTCCTGTAAAATTAAGTCATAATTGATTGACTATGTGCCATTTTAACTATGAATGTACAATATAACACTTTCAAGCTTGTTGTCGCAATTCATTTCTTCCGGCGCACGCACAATAGGCATTGTCCGTCGATTTATCTAATAAAACCAGCTTCGTCTGTGTATGTTGTTTACAGAAGTATATCTTAGTCTTTTACTTGTTTGCTTCCCTCCGTAAATAATAGTTGTTTTTACCTGACTGCGGCGAAGTAAAAAGGAGGGTTCATCATCATCAGCCCATTAACGTCCCCACTGCTGGGGCACGGGCCTTCCCTATGGATGGACAGGGAGATCGGGCCTCAAACCATCACGCGGGCCCAATGCGGATTGATGGTTATTAACGACTGCTAAAGCAGCCGGGACCAACGGCTTAACGTGCCTTCCGAAGCACGGAGGAGCTCGAGATGAAAACTTTTTTTGTGGTCACCCATCCTATGACCGGCCTCTGCGAAAGCTGCTTTACTTCAACAATCGCAGACCGAGCGCGTTAACCGCTGCGCCACCGAGCTCCTCAAAAAGGAGGGTTATCAGTATGTAATAGCGGTGGGAGCCGCTACTCTCAACCCACGCCGCCGTCGCCGACCCAGTAGGTCGGCGCGCGGAGCACAGAAATCAAACCGATCTTTTGGGAAGCTAAGTCTTCCTCTACAGGCCAATTGCTGCTTTAGCAACTGGACAGACTTTGTAGCGGTTCCCATGGCGTTATGGTCTATTTTATAGTCCACGAAAGTCCTTGGACTAGTCGTAGACTTGATGTCTTGTACACCATGTATGTTTAAGTTGTGCCCTGCTATCTCTTGGATAACTTTATTATAAGGAGCAATAGAATGACGTATTTTTTTGTCATAGTGGTATTTCATGGGCCTACACAGACTATGCTTACCTTCGGAAATCATAGGGTTCCCTATGATAATAATATTTTTAAAAGTGATTATTAACTTTACGTGTATGAAGTTGTAGAAAGATGCTGCGTTTTAATACTATTTATAAAACATGTGAAAATACAAGCTCACGCCGCCGGCGCGCTGCCGCCGCCCACCTCGAAACCCCGACGCGCCGCAGTCCACTAATTTTGGGTCGGCGCCTAGTTCTAGTATACAGCACTAATTTGAATTTGGAAAACCCCCAGTGTTGCTTTGCAAAATAACGTTTCCGCTTTTCCATTTACCAATGTATTTACCAATTGTGAACCATTTGTGGTGGAGACCTCTGGGCTAGAGCCCATGTAATACATTTGCATGCGGTGATGACAAGACCATGGCCCTCAAGGTAAAGGTTCTTAAACAGTTTTTATTGGTATATCACTTTTGGCGATGTTGGCTTTGGTAAGTGGAGGTATATATTGTGTGTACTTACCCCCGTTTCCGCCTCGGCGAGATGCTTGGCGAGGCGGCGTGACGCTGCGAGTCGGCGGAGTCGGTGGGGAAGTCCGCGGACGTGCCCTGCGACCGCGTCAGTAGCGTCGAGTCCGGCATCTCCGTCAGACCCTTAATCTTTAATGTCTTTGCTGTGTCCAGCACCTGTGAGGACAACCGTTCAATACATTCTTCTTCTATTGAGTGGTGTCAAGGTTATTACTGCAACTGATATTGTTCGTGTAACGACCACCTGTTTGTCACCATTCAGTTAATAATATCCATTTCAGAACTTTGAATCAAAAAATACTGCAATTTCGGTAGTCCCAGGACAAAGATAAATTATGGAATTCTGATTATTAAATAAAGACAGATGTAAAACTGACGAATGACATTTTCTTTTTTCTAATCAATTTATTTATGTATTTTTATCATGAAAAACGTGAAAATAAATAGGATATTTTATCAGGATGTTTTATGACGCCCTAGTTTGCTTTTTCTTACAAATTGCATTGTAATTTCGTGTTTTGACGTTTATTTATTTATTTATATAAAGTATTGCCACATGGTATTAAGCATTTACTATCTCTAATCTTAAAATTATAAAAGGGTCTGATGTAGACCACAGTAACAGCGTACATAGCTCTATCTATAAGATTAAGTGTTAAACTTTACTAACAATCAAGATCATGAAAAATGTCTATTATATATCTAACATAGATGTTCTAAAAGCAAACAAAACGTTAAGCAAAAGGTGACTGATTTGGCTAGTTGGAAACTAGCCTATTGCCTACTGGTTATTTGTGACTTCGTGGAATCACGGGCGTGTGATATTTACCTGTGGGAGCTGTTCCTCCGTGACGTTAACTTCTCCATAATACATAAAATCGACCATTGTTCGCAAATCTGCGAAAGTGACATCTTTCAGGATCACGATCGGATGCCGAGACGGGTTGTCCATAAACAGTGCCTGTTAACAAAAGAGTTTTATTGATTACTTTATAGTAAAATTATTGTAGGATTACTTTTATACCGGACTGGCAGCGTACATAAAACTTCTGCTGCTTATCGTAAAAACTGGCAGAGGGATTGTGTTCTCCCTTTCCAACATGATAAAAAAAAATGAGTCGACTATTATTAAGCGGTTTACTAGCCGCCGGCTCTATTACGGCCATTATATACATTTTAAAACTTCGTATCAAGAGTGGTTGCATGTTACCTTCTACCGTGTGGGTTGTGTGGTGGATTACCAACCCCATCATCTCTGATGTTAGGGTTACTACTTAGCCGCCAAAGGTCCCTGAGGTTCTCTATTTTTACGCATCATTTTTTATGTAATAATTTACCATGGCATAATGTTACTTGTCCTATTATTAGTTAAGCATAATGTTGAAACTCATAACTACCATAAGCATAATAATTAATGACAATAATGACATATAAGCATAAGTATTATAAGCATAAAACTTAACTCCGAATAAGAAAAGTTGTGGCACAACTTTGAACATTTCTGAAACTTACTTTTTCCTTGGTTGCATTTGGTTCATGATTGTGACTTTTTATATTTTTTGACTCTATTTCATGCTGTTGGTGATCATTCAGTATACTTTTCGTGTGTAAGATAAACATGCTGGCGGCGTAGAGTGGCCCAAGGGCCACCCCCGCCGAACCCTAACCTACTGTTATGCCTTGTAAAAATTATGACAAAACACTATTAAGTATTCTAAAAAAGAATTATGGATACCTATTTATATGCGAATCAAATTTATACCAACAAATATTAGTCCAAAAATAAGTTATACCTAACAAACCAGTATTCTTAGATGTTATTATGGGAAAGTACTATTATGCTTAAAAATTCGAAAAGGATTATGATATTTAAAATTATGACAAAACCATTTATGCATTTTAAGAGAATCCCGGTCCCTGACATGGCTCATGTAATGATTACTCACATCAGTAAGAACCGGGACCAACGCCTTAACGTGCCTTACGAAGCACGGAATGTTCTCTTCTCATTACTTGTGACTCTGCCTACTTGTGAATATGAGCGTGTTTTTTTTTAATTTCGAAATAAGTTTGCGTTTGACCCCTATCTCATCGCCCGGGCAACTTAATGGTAAGTGAAGATGTGACTTAAGATGATCTTTAAGACTTTATTATGTGTAACGAATATGTACGTAAAGTCGAATAAATACCATTGACTTACCTGGTCTTCTTGTCACGAAATTTTCAGAACTTTGGCCTATTAGGTTGTAGGTAATTTCGATTAAAATTATTTTATATTTAAGGAAACAGACTTTCAAGGGAAATGCGTTTCGGAGCTATGTGACTTAAATTGATTTGGGCTGGTATCCCTTAGCGGTTGGAAGGTCGGACAGACAGTCGCATCTATAAAGACCAGCCCTGGCAAATCTTGAGGTTAGGTAGCCGGACCCGTAAAAACGGGGCGTTGAAAACGAGATGGCGATGCACATATTATAAACAAAAATAACACTATTATTAGCAGAACAGCAATAACGTTGTCATCCAACATTTTGTTGAATTCAAAAGCGAATTTACGGATGTAAAATAATTTAAAAACAATATATTTATATATTTCGAATTTATTTTTCTAGGTATTAACTGGTTCCAATACACGAGAGGAACTGAGAAAAAAAAAAACAGAAATCGCTTATTTGCATCTAAGTATCTCCCTATTCAAAAAGACGGCGACAAATCAGAGCCATGAATATATTTAACGTTATTGTTCCTTTAGATAGTTGCAGTGAGATCGAGATAAAACTCTCATGCATTTTGTGAAGGTTGTCTCCAATCTAGAAATCTAAGGTCGAGTCTCTGCAAAACACGTTGCTTACACTGGCGCCAATTCTGGCGGGTACAAACTTATCCCAGTTTGACAGCTCTTAAACTAGTGCCGTCCTTCACTTACAATAAGTGCAAGCATGATATAACAAAACCAGGGACCTTTGTTCAAAAGTGACAGCTAACATTTCAAGGTTAGCCCAGCGGACGTCATCCCACCCTGCGTTGCCATTTCGTAAAAAATAATTACCCATGACCAATGTTTTTAATTTACTTTGCCAGGAAATTTTGAACTTTTACTAAAAGATTTACTTACAGTTTTAATGTTTTTTATACATGTGACAAGTAATAGTTATTAAATACATTAGCCAGTAATTCACTTAATTTTCAACAATATTTTTTTTTTGCGTCCTTGCAATATTGGAGATACCAATTTAATGGTAACACAGTGGTAACACTTACGTCCTCAAAGGGCTAGCGATGGCGGCTTGTCATAGGATTGAGCATACCTGGTTTTCTTATACCGGGAGTGCAAGAAAAAACTTTTTTTTATAGGTTTACTTGTCATTTTCTTATCAGCCGAAAAGGAAAGGAACCGTCGACAGGCATAAAATTCCGCAGTTATCAAGGAATCCCTATATTTGTTACGCAGTCGTACTCTGTTCGCAATGCTTACTATGGTGATTCTAGTACACACCATCTAAGTTTATTTCAAGTTATACCTGTAATTGTCTTAAGGAAAAGGAAAGGGACATGTAATCGACGGGCACACAATTTATGGAACGCACATCAATTTTAGGAAGAAATTTAAAAAGCCCTCCCAAACTTTTATATTGGCCAATAAACCGACAGAATTAAGTTGACAGCACACGTCAGACGGGTTGCATATCAGCGAGATGCCTATTTTTTTGCTCCGCGTTATTAATTAATTCAATCATACATTTTAAAATTAACAGTTGTAAATCATCCGCCCCTATCCTTTTCGGCGGATAAGAAAATGTCGGGTATAACTGAAAATAAATTTAATAGGTGTCCGCAGGAATCGGGGCCATTAAAGGTCGGTTGTTGCCAAATCGACACCACTGAAGGAAATAATAAATCTAGCCTGCTTAGGAACTCGAAATATAATTTCCGTATATTCTTTTTGCAGCAACGTAATAGTCTCATAATGCGCGAAACGTTGCCACAATATACACAGACTTATACCAGGCATATAGTAGCATTAGTCAAGGTAACAAAGTTACAAAGAATAGTTCAAGACCTCTGATTATTCTGTTAGATAATGTGGTGCACCGAGATGTCAAGTGGGGCGTCTGCCAAACAATGAGTTAAGGAGAACCGGGTAAGAGCGCGTCGTATTTGCCGACGATAGTTCCATAGCTATTATAGACATTTTGTTAAAGTATAATTATGTCCGATTTTTGTCTCGATATCTATCACCCGCTCGCGCGCGTGTTAACGCGCTCGGTCTGCGATTGTTGAAGTAAAGTAACTTTCGTAAAGGCCGGTCATAGGATGGGTGACCACAAAAAAGTTTTCATCTCGAGCTCCTCCGTGCTTCGGAAGGCACGTTAAGCCGTTGGTCCCGGCTGCATTAGCAGTCGTTAATAACCATCAATCCGCACTGGGCCCGCGTGATGGTTTAAGGCCCGATCTCCCTATCTATCCATAGGGAAGGCCCGTGCCCCAGCAGTGGGGACGTTAATGGGCTGGTGATGATGATGATGATCTATCACCAGTGCATAGGGAAACTTACAAAGAGATCGGAAAATATACGTCCCGGCTTGACAAAGAGACAGACTTTTTCGATTTCATTTACTCTTTATAATTCTAACGGGTAAAACATTTTAGAGCTTAAAAAATAGATACGTATCTACTTTATTTACATGAATAATGGAAAGGGACGCCGAAAAGGAAAGGGACGGATGAATGACAGCAGTCAATTTTAAAATGAATGAGTGAATGGATGTATATCCCGAGCGAATAAAATAGGCTTACCGCTGATATGCAACCCGTTACACCTGTGCTGTCAATGTAATTCTGTCGAGTTATTTATGGGCTAATGTAAAATTTCGGGGTTTTTAACTGTATGCATAAAATTGTCATGTGTTCCATAAATTGTATGCCTGTCGATTACCTGTCCCTTTCTTTCTCCTTAAGAAAATTACATGTATAACTTGAAATAAACTTAGATGGTATGTACTGGTATCAGCAATATAATAAGGATTGCCAACAGAGTACGATTGCTAGCAAATACAAGGATGCCTTGACTGTGGAACCATAAAACTATTTACATTTTACAAAATATAACCAGTAATGCTTTATTTTTCAGCCAACTGCGCAGAATTAAATCTTTAAGTTGAGGTTCTGCGCAGTTAGCTTAAAATAGAGCAATATCTTTGTTGTTATATGTTGTTGTAACATATTATTAACTATATGTCGCCGAACTGTCGCGATTTCTAACATTAACCGGCGCTGTCTACTTAGTAAAACATGCAGTTTTTAGGGTACACAAAGACAAAGGGCTAAAATAACTTTAAATAAACTAACCTACCTCAAATATTTATAGGTAATATGATATGTACATAAATAGCCTGTACAATACGTTCCCACTGCTGTACAGGCCTCCCCTTAATCAACCGGAGGGATATGGAGCATACTACACGCTGCTCCAGTGCTGCATGGTGGAGGCGTTTGGGCTAGTAGCCAGGGGCCAACGGCTTAACGCGCCTTCCGAAGCACGGAATCATCATACTTATTCGGAGAATCAGGTGATTCAAACTTGCAATGTCCAGTCTCACTAAGTGATTTCGACATTGTCGCCATTGGGATTCGAACCCGGACCGGACCTCCAGATCGTGAGAACAACGCTCTAACTACTAAACCAGAGGTTGGTAGTCAATACTGTATATAGTAGGTAAAATATTGAATATAACCAACCTGAAAATATGTGCTGCAGGCAGACAAGACCACTTTGTGGGCCTGCAGATGTTTCCCCTCGGCCGCGAGGGTGACATCAACCAAAGTTTGCGTGTTCAACAACGTCGTGAACATTGAGATGAAGTTCGGCTGGTGGTTGTTCCACCTCAAACTGTACTGCTGCGACATCTTGGGACACCTGCGCCAACATACAGAACATTTTTACCGACTTCAAAAAAGGAGGAGGTTCTCAATTCGACCGTATATTTTTTTTTTTTTTTTTTTTTTTTTTTTTTTTTTTTTTATGTTTGTTCGGGCATATCTTCGTCGTATATGAACCGATTTTGATAATTCTTTTTTTGTTTGAAAGGAGATATACCCAAGGGGGTCCCATGTCAAGGAAGTCAGGATCTGATGATGGAAGACCAGAGAAATCGAGGGGAATTTTCAAAAATCGTAGGAGCGACTAGTGCGTTTGTAAAGTCATATTGATCGGATCGATCTTTAAGCTTCGGGAAAACTTCCCGGCCTTCGAAAACTGGTCAGCATCAGGGAGATACCCTATGGCCTGGCAAAACTATACAACCTGGAGCAATTTTTCTTTCACGAAACGTATTTAAATCTTGATCAAATCCAATCGCCGGTGCAAAAAAACAAAATGGCGGAAAAAAAAGATGGCCGCCATACAAAATTTTGTCGATTTTGGAAGAAGCCCGTTTGGGTAAAAATAATGTATGGGGCGCTTACTCAAAACGTCATGTAGAGTACGGAAATACTTTCTGATCACCAAAAACTGCTCCGCATCAGAGAGATACTCTACGGCCTGGCAAAACTATCGCACGTGAACCAATATTTCTTTCAGAGCACTTATTTAAATCTTGGTCAAATTCCATAGCGCGTAAAAAAAAACAAAATGGCGGAAAAACAAGATGGCCGCCATACACAATTTTGTTTTTTCAGAAAATGTCTCGGGATATAAAATATATATCGGGGTTGTGGTCGGATCGTCATGTTAAGTATGGAAATACTTCCCGATTTTCGAAAACTGCTCCGCATCAGGATGACACCCTACGGCCTGGCGAAACTATCACACCTGAACCAATTTTTCTTTCACGAAACCTATTTAAATCTTGGTCGAATTTAATGGCCGGTGAAAAAAATACAAAATGGCGAAAAAACAAGATGGCCGCCATACAAAATTTTGTTTTTCCAGAAAATGTCTTGGGGGTAAAAATGATGTATAGGCGTGTGATCGGAACGTCATCTTTGAAAACTGCTCCCAATCAGGGAGACATCCTACGGCCTGGCAAACCTATTGCACCTGGATTTTGTTTGTTTCCACGACACCCATTTAAATCTTGGTCAAATTCTGTCGCCGGTGAAAAAGAACAAAGTGGCGGAAAAACAAGATGGCCGCCATACGAAGAGGGACAGTTTCGAATAAACAGGACACGCGAGCTGCTTTAGCAGCGAGCGAACCACGCGAAATCTACTGTATCTATATGTATGCGTGAGTGTGTATGATAGCAGCTTCCACTGACAACCACATGTGTGTATGTACACATACACATGTGTGTGTGTGTGCGTGTGTGTGCGCGTGTGTGTGTGTGTGTGTGTGTGTGTGTGTGTGTGTGCGTGTGTCTGTGTGTGTGCGTGTGTCTGTGTGTGTGCGTGTGTCTGTGTGTGTGCGTGTGTACGTGCGCGTGTGCTCGTGTGCGTTAGCGCGTGTGTGAGTGTGTGTGTGTAAACATGTTCATCAATAATAATTGTGATCACTACTAATAATATATTATATTATTATATATGAATATAAATCAGAAAATCTGTCTGTCTGCATCCTTGCTCGGTCTAACCATCACTTAAAATCGTAAAATAAAATAAAATTTTTAACAAAAAAAAACCGACTTCAAACGCAAAACTAAAAAGCAATAAATAAATTTACTTCGCACAAAGTAATTAGTACGTATTTTCAATTAGTTAATTATTTTATAATTCTGAAGTCGGTGCCAAGTAAATGCTACAACAACCCTACTACAATATCAAATTACTATGTACACACAATATTGTTTAATACCTATATCAAAGCAATTACAAAACAATGTCAAACAAAAAATTACAAAACAATCAGTATTGAAAAATATATGAATCGGTACTTCGTTGTAGCATTTCCTTGGCACCGGCTTCAGATTTATAAAATAATTAACTAATTGAAAATACGTACTAATTACTTTGTGCGAAGTAAATTTATTTATTGCTTTTTAGTTTTGCGTTTGAAGTCGGTTTTTTTTTGTTAAAAATTTTATTTTTGTATACTTAGGGATTCTGGATCAGCTCAGAAAAAAGTCCTCAATACACTTCCCTAGTCTCCGCCACCGAGCCGCCAAAGTCACCTGACCTGGCTCATGTTTGTAACGACTAACTTACTTAAGTAAATAGTAACCTACACCGACTGCTTAACGTGCCTTCCGCAGCACAGCTCATTTTACTTTCGGACAATCGGGTGATCGACCTGCAATGTCCTAATCAAACTAGTGATCATAAAGGGATTTTTGTAATATGTTCCCAACGGGTAGTTTAATACCCACGTAAAAGATGTAAATGGGTCGTTCTTCTTTTTTATCGACAATGATCTGTCCTTCGTTCTGCTTCTGATAAGTTACCTTTTAGAATTTTGTTTTATGTTTGCATTGTCCAAAAATATAGTTATCTTATTATACTCAAAATACAAGCAAAATACTAATCGGTTCCTCAATTAGTCCTTAAAGTAGCTTGATTGTTTTTCACAAAATTCTGTGACAGAGTGGTAAATTGAAATGTTGTCTCCGATGAAAAGGACCACTCTATCACAATATTTTTTGGAATGCGTCTAAAAAGAAAAGTATGTTACCAAGATAAAGAGAACCACTAAATTGTCCTCTACAGACACATCTTTATATGATGTTTTAAAATATTTAATGCCGTTGTAATTTTAAAGATGTTAAATCCGATAAATTGAGAAAATGTCTTTTTATTGTCGATAAAAAAGAAGAACGACCCAAATCTTTATTAAATTACAGTTTTAATGGTTTCCTTATACCGTGGAATTGCCTACCTAAAAAATTAAACCAAGTTATCAATGAAGTTTGTATTCATCCTTATTCAAATAAATCATTTCGTATTCAAGATTGTTTCAATACATGTAGATTACTTTTTGAATTATTAAATTGGACATTCCATAAATATAAATCTTAAAAAAGTATTAATTATTGGTCAGCAAAAATTTTGTATCGATCGCCATCGACTCACAAAGAAGATTAATAAATCTTGCTAGGTATACCCTCATTTTTTTTGACGTGACTTATTGTAGATTTGCCGCAGATGGCATTAACTACTTGGCAGGACAAATGGGGAGCACTGAAGGCTCTCACCCGGTATACTATACTCACATGTATTGTGAGAAACATACTATAATTTTTACATGTGGGTAAAAAAGATTACCCACATATAATATTTTTACTCGGATACGATATTAATCCTTAATTCATAGACAATATAATTACCCTTCAGCCCATACAACTTAACCAATATCTTAGAAGTCATCGCAAAATGAAAACTAAGTAGGTATCGCGCGACACCATAAATTTAAGCGGTCCGATACTGCGCGTGATTCTATACCCACATTTTTTTTCTTTACACTCACGACCTTACTCTTGCTTGCAATTACTTCCTAATGGGATGGGCAGAGCCACAAGTCACCACAAGACAACTTGCAGCTGCTTTGGTTACGAAGTCCAAAGGAAATGATGGCATATGATGATACTACTCTCTGTACCTACCAGGCAACCAGTTTATATTGGAATGTGTCCGCGTGATTTAATATGCTGCGAACGCAATGTCTCAACTCAGAATACACTGGTGATGCAAGCTATGCCATAATCGAATAAAAAAAAAATTGTTATAGCTCTTATTTATCATATACCCTCAAAATGCTTTTGTACGTATACTTAGTTTTTATGTTCTCAAGTAAGTGAATTTGTATTCTTATTGAGAATAAAGATTTCTTTAAACCTATATAGTAACCGACACCGACTGCTTAACGTGCCTTCCGCAACACAGCTCATTTTCGGGTGATCGACCTGCAATGTCCTAATCAAACTAGTGATCATAAAGGGATTTTGTACTATGTTCCCAACGGGAATTGAACTTGGGACCACGATCGCCGTTAATAATTATCTAAAATTATTCAAATTACTTTTAAATAATTATGTGAGCTACCTTCCACTTGCATGTGATACTTTATTTACGACACACCCAATTACGTATATTCTTAAAAATCTATACTAATACTATATAGACGAAAGATTTGTACTATTGTACATACATACATACATACATAAACTCACGCCCGTAATCCCTAATGGGGTGGGCAGAGCCACAAGTAATCAAAGACAACTTGCAGCCACTGTTGATACGAAGTCCTAAGATGGATATGATGAACCTTATGGTGATAAGGGATCAGCCTATCGCCCATAACATTAGTCCATCATGTTAGAGAACACAATCCCTCTGTCGGTTTTTACGAAATGCCCGGGAAGAGAAGCAGCTGAACGTGTTCTATGTTTTTTATATGCTCCCAGAACAGCATAGAAGCACTATTGTTTGTATTGAATAAACTCAAAAACTACTGAACGGATTTCAAATATTCATTCAGCAATAGAAAACAAAGAACAACAAAGACTGCATTTCTTTCTAGAAAAAAATAGGGATTCTAACTTCTTCTATCGTGTGGGTTGTGAGGTGAATTACCAACCTCATCAACCCTGGTGTCAAGGTTATTAATGAGCGGTCAAGGCCCCTCACATGGCTCATGTAGCAACTACTTACTTACATCACTAAGTAGTAACCGGGACAAACGGCTTAACGTGCCTTCCGAAGCACGGATCATCTTACTTTTGGGCAATCAGGTGATCAGCCTGTAATGTCCTAACCAAACTAAGGGTCACAAAGCGATTTTTGTCATCCCGCCCTGCGTTGCTATTTCGTAAAAAATTAAACTACCCACAACCAATTAATTAAATTTTGAACTTTTAGTAAATGATTTACTTACAGTTTTACTATTTTTCTTATTTCTTGGTTTTCTTATTATTTCTTGCAACCGTGGAATTGACAACCTAAAAAATTAAACCAAGTTATCAATAAAGTTTGTATTCATCCTTATTCAAATAAATTATTTCGTATTCAAGACTGTTCCAATACCTGTAGATTACTTTTTGAATGATTAAATCGGACATTCCTAAATATAAATCTTAAAAATGTATTAATTATTGATCAGCAAAAATTTAGTATCGATCGCCATCGACCCGCAAAGAAGATTAATACTATACCCTCATTTTTTTATGACGTGACTTATTGTAGATTTGCCGCAGATGGCATTAACTACTTGGCCGGACAAATGGGGAGCGCTGAAGGCTCTCACCCGGTATACTATATTCACGTGTATTGTGAGAAACATACTATAATTTTTTCATGTGGGTAAAAAAGATTACCCACATATAATATTTTTACTCGGATACGATATTAATCCTTAATTTTCATAGACAATATAATTACTCTTCAGACCATACAACTTAACCAATATCTTAGAAGTCATCGCAAAATGAAAACTAAGTAGGTATCGCGCGACACCATAAATTTATGCGATCCGATACTGCGCGTGATTCTATACCCACATTTTTTTTTCTTTACACTCACGACCTTACTCTTGCTTGCAATTACTTCCTAATGGGATGGGCAGAGCCACAAGTCACCACAAGACAACTTGCAGCTGCTTTGGTTACGAAGTCCAAAGGAAATGATAGCATACAGTAACCGACACCGACTGCTTAGCGTGCCTTCCGCAGCACAGCCCATTTTACTTTCGGACAATCGGGTGATCGACCTGCAATGTCCTAATCAAACTAGTGATCATAAAGGGATTTTGTACTATGTTCCCAACGGGAATTGAACTTGGGACCACGATCGCCGTTAATAATTATCTAAAATTATTCAAATTACTTTTAAATAATTATGTGAGCTACCTTCTATTTGCATGTAATACTTTATTTACGACACACCCAATTACGTATATTCTTAAAAATCTATACTAATACTATATAGACGAAAGATTTGTACTATTGTTTGTATTGAATAAACTCAAAAACTACTGAACGGATTTCAAATATTCATTCAGCAATAGAGAACAAAGAACAACAAAGACTACATTTCTTTCTAGAAAAAAATAGGGATTCTAACTTCTTCTATCGTGTGGGTTGTGAGGTGAATTACTAACCTCATCAACCCTGGTGTTAAGGTTATTAATGAGCGGTCAAGGCCCTTCACATGGCTCATGTAGCAACTACTTACTTACATCACTAAGTAGTAACCGGGACAAACAGCTTAACGTGCCTTCCGAAGCACGGAACATCTTACTTTTGGGCAATCAGGTGATCAGCCTGTAATGTCCTAACCAAACTAAGGGTCACAAAGCGATTTTTGTCATCCCGCCCTGCGTTGCTATTTCGTAAAAAATTAAACTACCCACAACCAATGAATTAAATTTTGAACTTTTAGTAAATGATTTACTTACAGTTTTACTATTTTTCTTATTTCTTGGTTTTCTTATTATTTCTTACAACCGTGGAATTGCCAACCTAAAAAAAATAAACCAAGTTATCATTAAAGCTTGTATTCATCCTTATTCAAATAAATCATTTCGTATTCAAGACTGTTCCAATACCTGTAGATTACTTTTTGAATGATTAAATCGGACATTCCATAAATATAAATCTTAAAAATGTATTAATTATTGATCAGCAAAAAGTTAGTATCGATCGCCATCGACTCGCAAAGAAGATTAATACTATACCCTCATTTTTTTATGACGTGACTTATTGTAGATTTGCCGCAGATGGCATTAACTACTTGGCCGGACAAATGGGGAGCGCTGAAGGCTCTCACCCGGTTTACTATATTCACATGTATTGTGAAAAACATTCTATAATTTTTACATGTGGGTAAAAAAGATTACCCACATATAATACTTTTACTCGGATACGATATTAATCCTTAATTCATAGACAATATAATTACTCTTCAGCCCATACAACTTAACCAATATCTTAGAAGTCATCGCAAAATGAAAACTAAGTAGGTATCGCGCGACACCATAAATTTAAGTGGTTCGATACTGCGCGTGATTCTATACCCACAATTTTTTTCTTTACACTCACGACCTTACTCTTGCTTGCAATTACTTCCTAATGGGATGGGCAGAGCCACAAGTCACCACAAGACAACTTGCAGCTGCTTTGGTTACGAAGTCCAAAAAGTAGTAACCGGGACAAACAGCTTAACGTGCCTTCCGAAGCACGGAACATCTTACTTTTGGGCAATCAGGTGATCAGCCTGTAATGTCCTAACCAAACTAAGGGTCACAAAGCGATTTTTGTCATCCCGCCCTGCGTTGCTATTTCGTAAAAAATTAAACTACCTACAACCAATGAATTAAATTTTGAACTTTTAGTAAATGATTTACTTACAGTTTTACTATTTTTCTTACTTCTTGGTTTTCTTATTATTTCTTACAACCGTGGAATTGCCGAGCTGGAAAACGCCGACCCCACCTCCGTCGGAGACCGTGTCGTTTACTGTCGCGAGCTGTTTGACCACCTCTATGGCACGACCAGTCGATAAGACACTACGACAGAAAAAATAATGTAGGTAGGTATATGCTCTGGCTACCCGTTCTAAGCCGGGGCGAGTCGCTAATAAAAACATAAAAATGTTGTCATCTTAAAGCTTAAGAACAATAAGTTCGTAAATAGACTACCAAGAAACCGGATTACTTATTATTTTATTTCCCCTTTGTTACCCAAGCCGAATTAAATAAATGATAAATGTGGGTAGATAAAGAATTTTTTTGGAACCTAAAAAAACTGGCCATACATAATATTAATAAAAGTAAATAAAAGTATATTTGAAATGTGACTTTACCTTATTTGTCTGGATTCCTTTTCTAATTGTATAGCTGGACGAACTTTTTCTTTACTGCAACAAACGAAAAAATATATTAAAATAAGTAGGTATACGAAACATTTTCTATCTACATTGAATCAATTTCATTATAAAAATTGGTTCTATGCAAACAAGTTAGTGTTGAAAATGTTATAAAGTATGTACCACTGGTAAAAATTCGCAAGAGCAGTCGCGTCTAAATAAAAATAGATCTACCTATTGTCGCGGGAGTGACGGACGTCCGACGTAAGCCGAAGTTGGTAAGGATATGGACTGGAACTGGTTCTGTTCTCTTTAAATACATGTACGACAGTTAGGGATGCGCGATCCACATCGTCGATCCGATCCGCGGATTGGATCGCATGCCGTCGATCCGATATCAAGAAAATCGATCCGGATCGGATGCAAATAAGCAAGACACAATTACTTTTAAATATTTATTTTCCGCCTTCGGGTAATCTCGGGTAAACTGACTCCACACACTTTGTTTTTATAGGGGACACCATTTTTTGACCAAACAATTTTACAAGACAAAACGTCCGTACATCTGAGATACTCGGAGACAATAGCAATTAGAATCAAATCAAACCACACATTTTACTCGTATGTTTACTTACTCACAAAGTTAAATTATAATAAAATGTAATAGGATGCTCATATATCTATACCTACCCGCACGCAAAAGACGCCGCTAAGTTTGGAACGTAACGTAAACAGAAGATCGAGTTCTATCCTAACAAAATCGTAAGCAATTAATGTAGGTAATACGCTTTTCAATTCATACGATCCAAGCGATCCGATCTTTAAAGTTTTGTATCGATCCGCCTAAAAATCGCATGGTCTCGATCCGATCCAAAAATCGGCAGATCGAATGGCTTTCGATCCGATTTTCTAAAAGATCGGATCGGATCGGCGCATCCCTAGTACGACTGGTGTATTGTTTGGAGTATCGGGGAGGGTACACACATAGGTAAGAGCGATGTACTGCCGTGTCTACCGGGTGAGCTGCAATATCCTACTACCCACATTATTTTTATTTTATTATGTTCTGTACTTTAATTGTTCTTGATGTATATAATGTTTTTGTTAATTGATTGATGACAGGAAACCTAGCATCGAGACAAACCATTCCTGGTTTAGCGATGCTATGCGTCAAAACTGTATACCTACTCAAAGTTTATCAAATAAATAAATAAAAAATAAAATAATATAACGCTCAAGATTGGATCAGATTTCCGCAGACACCTAATTTTACTAAGTTATACCTGTCATTCTCTTATCCGCCGAAAAGGAAAGGGACGGATGATTGACAGCTTTTAATAATAATTTTAGGAAGAATGAGTAAATGAATGAATAACCCAGGCGAATCAAAAAATAATTCTGTCGGGTTATTGGCCAATGTAAAATTTTAGACGGTTGTTTTAGATTTGTGCATAAAAATGAAGTGTGTTCCATATTCTTTTTTATGCTTGTCGATTACCCGCCCCTTTCCTTTTCGGCGGATAAGAAAATGAAAAATATACATTGTTTTAAGTTTACGCGGTTATTATCATAATTAAAACACATAATAACGGGTTGACATGGATGACAGAGGGAGTCATCCCGTGATCATGGCACTTGCAACAGTGTCGAAATATCGGGAGTCTCATATCCCCATTTAAACGCGGTAAGAACCCGTTATTATGTGTTTTAATTATGAAAAATATAACTTAAAATAACATTAGATGGTGTTTACAGGAATTAGCACCATTATACGCATTATGCGTACCTATTACAAGTTGTTTCGACAGCAGACAACGTTGCCTGATGCGTCTGTCTGCGTACGATTTGACGAAGAAGAAGATACTCAAGGATTTACTATTCACTTGATATAAAAATGTATTCCATCTATACTTATATTTCAACATATAACACACATAGCAGCACGTCTTAAGTGTACAGGTAGTATATATGCATTCACCAGTTTCGCCAGCTACTATTAAGTTACCTTTAACCTATACACTTAACTTTATATGTTATTACCTATATTTAACTTGAACAACTAATTAAAGCGCGAAAAGTGAAGATATGAAAATTCAATACGTTAAGCGATTTTTTCTTACCCGTGTGCAATTTTCGCACGCAGTTTTACTTGAAACGAATGACCCGATCGAACGATAATACCCTCAACTTGTAAAAAAATATTAAGTACTATGCATTTTCATGCCACCCGCATTTTTCCCACGCACCCTGTAACCTACCTACCTACAAAGAAAAAACAAATGAAGGCTAGAAAAAGTTGACGTGGCATTTTTTTTTTGGAAATAATTAGTTTGATGTTTTCAGACAGCATTCACATAGCACACAAAAATTGTTCGCAAAAATAAGTTTCAATTTTGAATGTTCATTACTCTTTAATTTTGTATTTTAACTGAATTTTATTTGTTTGAAATTTTAAAATTATTATTCAGTTTTAACATAAATGGCATGTTAACAGTACATATAAGGGTAGTTTCCAACTAGTCAAATCAGTTACTTTTTACTAAACGTCAAAACACGATATTACTATTGGATGGAATTTGAATGAAAAAGCAATTTGTGACGTTATAGAAAACGTGATAAAATGTCGCACTTGTTACATTTTTCTTTATTAAAATTCATATTCATAAATAGAAACAAGAAAACGTTTTTTGTCACCTTTAGATCTGTCTTTATTTAGTAATCATAATTTCATAATTTATCTTTGATCTAGGAAACAACTCTATTGGGTACTATTTTAAATAATAGTAACATCATAATTTTTATGTGGACACAGTAGGTACATATAATGTAATATTAATGGAATAAACAAAAGTTGAGCATCTTAGAGTAGGTCATATAAAAAGTCTGTTTACATTATAAGGTATGGGTGAAATGTTGAAAAATTGTTTACATATTGCTTTGGACATCAAGGGGGTTAAAAAGGCGACATCAAAGCAATTCATCTAAAAAGGCAAAATTGCTATTTGACATTTGTTTGCATTGCACTCTTACTTTTATATGCGCTAATGTCAATTTGCAATATTTCTTTTTTAGATGGATTGCTTCAATGCGGCCTTGTTAACCCCCTAGATCTATGGAGAAATTGCTTTCTAAACTTAAGAACAAAATAATCATAAGTGAAAATAAATGGCAAAGATAGGGACACTACTTTTTCTGTCTTAAAAAATATGCAAATATAAGCTTTATTAGTAATGTGTAATAAAAGTATGACTGAAGAAACAAGCTCATTTGTAGTGTGATATCACAGTATGATTCAATACATAATGTTTGTTCACACTTTATTTATAAAACAACTATTTCAGTGTTACAGTACTATGTTTAAAAATAATATTGCTTTAGAACAAATTAATTATAAGTCTTCTAAGAAAATTTTACATAACACCCTATATCGCCTCTTATGGTGTTATTTAGAGAAACTCATAAACCACATTTCATTATTTCACTCAACAGTGTATCAGTCAACTAGTTTAAGTATGATTCATACATTTTCTCATATTTGTTTTGAATTTAAGGCATATTCTTTTTAAAATATTGTTTCTTGGTATCCTGTAGGAACCCACTCAGTAAGGTACAACCAACTCTCAACTGTCACTCAATGTAAACATATTTCTCTTATACTGTATCAACCACCATGTTTAAGTTTGCATATCACAATGTTACTCTTCCAGCTCATTGTTGTATTGATGATTATTGAATGATTACAAAAGTTTAACTTAAAGAGCAATACATAGCGATATGTAATTCCATGACTAAAGTATTATCAAAATAATTTAATGGTGAACTTTACATTATGAATCAAGTTATAACCTATCAATTTAATTTAAATAACAACGTGTATGATCGCATAGCTTTCACAAAGGCAGGATAACTTGCATTACGATATCCTTCTCAACATTTAGAGAATGCCCTGATGTTCCTATTTGTTACTTTTCTAACTAGCCATTGTACTTAATTACAGAAGATTTTCCTCAATAATCTGCATTGTTTGTAAATAGGCTGCATAAAACAACACTGTTGCATGCAGTATAGGAATGTTTTTTTCTAACTTCATCATGAATAGATAGCACTATGGTAGTTATCCTACATGTAGGTATACGATAAGGTTCGATGCTACAGCAGTTAATATCAAACTGACAATTGAACGCAGAAAGCTCCCCGCGATACCCCATGGGGACTACACAATAACAAGGCATCCTTTCCACTTTATGTATAACATAAACATGTACCTCATATCCTTACGACATATAAAGCTATCGCCAAGCTCGACTAACTTCGCCGGAGCTCTAAAAGTCTTAAACACAACCTGCAAAACGCAGCTGCACAAATGTAATAAAAAAAATACTCAGGATGACGAAAGGCCACCCCGGACGAAATGACATCAATCAATAACAATTCCATCATCACGTATCCACCAACCATCAGAAAATAAAGCCAGACTCACCCATGCTGTGACAAATATTTAATATCTTTCACAGCTTTCAGTCCGTCCAGTAGAAAATTAACAATAAACCCACGCTAACAATTTTCACCAAAACCCACGCCGACCTGTGTTGCCATAAAAAATAATTGTTAGAGTTACGACGATTCTTAAAGTAGTAACACACTGCAACACCAAATACGATCTGTCCGACCGACATGGTGCATTTGTATGGCTAAGGACATAATTTCTATAAAATTCGTTAAATATGAAAATAATAACAAAAACAACGTACAAATTGAATCGTTATTTAGTAAAGCGCGTAGTAATTAAATAACAAACTGTTTGGTTTATAAAAGGCACTTTCCAGGCTACGTTACCTTAAAAAAATATAGATTTTCTTTCGTTTAACCTACTATAGGTAATAATAATAATATTATAATATTCTCACATAATGTATTGTTATATTACAATGGCATTACTTTTTGTGAGAGTAAATAAAGATTTTATTATTATTATTATTACTATAGGTATATAGCTTGGACTTTGGTATATAGTATTAGAGAAACACGATGAGGGTGGCTTTAAAAAAACCCTCTATAAATAAAACTTGATTTTAAAAACCTAATTTCATGGATAACAGACATTTACGCATCTTTTATTTATCTTTGTTTTAGGGTATAAATGATGACCCTTTTTATTACAGGCAGGCACAATTACATTTTCCACCCATTATTATTTTGATCAAAATAAAGGGAAGCAATAATATATTATGTAACAACATTCCCTCATTTGTTTTATATATAAGCTTTTATAAGGTGGTTTACAAGTTTATTTCAAACAAACATAGTTCCGCAACGTAAACGAAATCACTATGATTATGAGTGTAAACTGGTGTAAACATTTATGTAACGCGATCTACCGCACCTTCTATTTTGATTCTACCGCATCTTAATGCGTGGATGGCAACCTGGAAACTCTATGATCTAAGTATTCTTTGAAAGTATGTATACCATCGAATAAGTACTTGATAAACAAAAACACAACGCGTGTCGTGTCGTACGTACCATCATGTTTAGAGTTTCCACAATTACTGTTGCTGGTGTTTTGGAAAGGCATATTATTTTCGCGGCGACTAAAAACTTAAAGGGCGACTAATTGTTTTGTTACAAATAATTACTTGGCAGCGATTAAATATTATTGCGACAATTATATTAGATGAGCTTCGAAATGCAAGGATTTATAAAAACTCAATAATGGCTGCTACTTTAAGGTAGCAAAAATATTTAATAGGGCCAATGAAATTATAGGTGAGGTATTATAAATAATGACTTGGCGACTAATATTAAGACAGGAGAATTAAAAATATTTTATTGGCAAATATAGGCTTCCATATAAAAATACACTTTCGGGCTGCGATTTGCAAGCACCTAAAAAAATAAAACGGGTACTGTAATTAAGTATTAGCATTCTAATATTTTTGTTTGGGAATCAAAATTTAATGAAAACGGCGCCAAGCGCGCACGCTTAGCAGAGTGCGGGCTGCGGTGCGGGGGGTGGTGTAGGGCGTTATTAGCCAATGGCAAGCGGCGGGCGGTTATCACGGGATGATACGATTGCCTGTTATTGTTTACTTGTAATATTTTCACATAAGTGTCACTATACCGAACAACGTTTCAACAATTTTTGAAAACAATTTTTACTATTAGCCGAAGTCTCTTTTGAAGTTTTTTCATTCCCTATATGATCTATTTGACATATTTTGGTTAGTTGTGACCATCGAGGCCCGAAGGGCCGAGAGGCGGCGGTGAAGATTTGTTTCGTAACGACAGCAGTCACGGGTGCGAGCGAAGCGAGCACGGAAATTCGCGGCACCCCGACACTTTGCTCGCCCCCTGCCATATAGCCGAGTAGGTTAGGTTACTTGTGACCATCGAGGCCCGAAGGGCCGAGAGGCGGCGGTGAAGACCTTTTAAGGTCACAGATTTTGAAGGTTTATTAACAGTAGTGTAATGAATGTCGGCATAATGATATTTTGGACAAAATGTATTTCGGCCAACCGTAACTTCGGAAAACAGTTTTTCCCACAAATGAAACGTCGGAGTAACGAAAAGAACGAATTGTTATTAAGTCAAACGAAACTTAGGCAAACGTGATTTCAGCGAAGTGAAAAAAAACAAAACGAAAATAGTCGAAAAGTTTTCTGTTTAATGAAATTCGGCAGAAAAAACCATCAAACTTAAGATACAAGTATTATTAAGTATTATTATAAACCAATAATATTTTTTGCATGCCAATATTTGCTTTATTTAGACCTCATAAAATGTCGCACATAGTATGTTTTATATGACCATGTGCATATTTTTTCTCACCCCATTTAATTTTATAAACGACCTCATTGTATAATTTATAAAAGCCTATTTTCTATATTTTATCCGCCGTCAAGTTGTCGCCTAACAATAAATTTAGTTGCTACACAAAAAAATCGCTACCAATTTAAATTTAAATAAAGCTTATAACTTAATATAAAGCTGCCATTATGCTTAAAAGGCTACTTCACTGTAGCTGCCAACCTATTAGTTTTGCTACCCATTTTAATTATTTTTAAAACCCTTAATCACATTAGTTTGTCGCCGCGTTAAATACATGCCTTTTGGAAATGTACGCGGTTTCTAAAGGGTTCCAACAAGTGTGTTTCCACCTTTAGAGGAAGTTGTCACAACGTTTCATTTTACGTTAAATTATTTATGTTTACAAAGCATACAGTCCGTAAGAAGAGTACTTTCTTAAACAAAATATTTAATGGTTAACTGTGAAAGGGCTATTTATATTCTTGTATAGCATTTTTTCATATTGACCTCTAGTCACGTGCAAAGCTGGTAGAGCAACGGCAGAGCTTTGACATGACACCGCGCCACACATTAATCACAACATAAGGCCTTAGTACATTACCAGATCCATCCAGCCCCATGCTTCGGGTGTATGTACTTAAAATGTTCAGCAAAATCGTAACCCTACCCACCAGATGGGCTAATACACAGTCCGATGCTGACGAGCCCCGATGGATTGGATAGTTTAATAACGCCTATACAAACTTCCATGCTAATCTAGTCAGTCGGTTGGTCGTACCATACATGCCTAGGCGGTAGGCGGCACAGAGTACTTTTAAGGCGGTCATTAGTAAGATTCTTAAAACATGAAACGGAACGTTTCGTACGTCATAAAATAAAATAGTTTTTACGTCTATTCTTTGTCCTTGTAAATAAAAACCATTTTTTTTTGAAATTACGAGAATAGTGTGTTTGTGACTAAACCAGTTACTCTACAGAGTCAATTTGGTAAGTTCTGATATACTGGTTTAAAACCAATGTTTGTGGTAATATTGCTTTGCGTAAACTTTGTTTGGAGAACTTTTCACACAAGATGGTTTTATGTAATTGTTTGGAATTCGCATTAGACGACTATGATGTCGTCTATGATGGTTCCTGGAGTATTTTTAGTTTGAAGGTAGGTCGCGTGTCCGTCTGTGGTGATCCCTTCGGGTACCAATTCGATGTTGTGACCTTCAGGCTGGGTAAGGTCATTGTAATGTTTATATAATTGTGCAGCGGGTTTGTTTGGGCAGTCGGCGGTGGTGTGACCGTCCTTGTTTACGGCGGCTCGACAGCGCTCTTTGTGTTCAAAACATGCTTCTGTTTTAATGTATTAACACGTCTCTGTGGTCACTATTTTTAGACATTTAAAACTGAGTATTGGACTTTAGAACTCCGCTGTCACAGGCGCTCGTTTCCTTTGGGTAGGAGTAAGTATTACATTTTTAAATTTTCTACATTTTTGTGATCACGGCACTGTGATTTCTTAAGGTAAAAATTATACATGGCCACGATTTGTCCGCATACTCTCTTGTGTAGCATAAGTAGGGCACTAATATTCATACACACATTAACCAATTAGTTAGCACAGATAGTTTATTTTATTTGTGTCCAGAATAATATGATGTGCCAAAGTTTAGTCATTTATTTGACACCAAATACTTATGTCAACAATATGAGAGCAAAAAAAAATGTTGCTAAATATAAAAATATAATAATTTCCAGCTATTAATAGGAAAACTATTTAAGTATTTATTCTAGGTATTAGATTTAAATTATGTCAACCTCAGAGTAAAAATTACCCATTAATAAAAATGAATTTGTATATAAAATATTGAATAAGAAATAATTTCCTTTTAATCAATCTCATTTTTTTAAATAATTTTTTCACACCTCTCAGGGGTGCCTTGGTTCACTTGCATGGATGATTTCCATAAGTACCTTAGGATGTGGACAGTTAAACAAGAAATTACTAAAACCTAAAGGAAGTACTATACAGAGATTGAGTTGCTCAGCACCAAAACAAACTGGTGTGGAGTATTAGTGAGACACCCTACATGAAACATCTAAAAAAGACACACACACCAGACACACACGGCAACACCTCAGCGAAGGCAGCCCACTAATAAGGGGACCTGTCATATTAACTGCTTATGGTCAGTTGACCAATTTAGGCCACAACAATGAAAAAATTTTCAATTCATTATACACGGGAAAATCAACATGTTGGAATTTAAATATTTTGTGTACTTAAATGCAATATGGAACATAAAATATTTTAAAGTTGCATATTCACTATAGTAACGTTATACATCAATGCTTAGATCTATGTATGTTTGCTAAGGTTAAAGACGTTATTACACTACTAAATCAATCAAGCCCGATCTATCAAGCACACTGTTGAGCTATTACACTGCCCAGTCCCAATGCTTGAGATCGCGACCTTGACATAGTGTGACGGTAGTGTAATAATAAGTACCTAAGCTTATAAAAACATGAATGAAAAATGACATTTTTATTTTAATTTAAAAATAAAAGAACATATTTTTGTTATAAATCAAATCTTTCACATTTTTCTCTATTCATAAATAAAGTATTATATCAAAGAAAAGAACAAAATGAGCATTCAACAATGGAAATATGTGACGAGTAATTATTTTTTAATGACATCTAAATAGCAATTTATACCACAACCTCATTGATAAAAGATAAAATAACAAAATACTTTTTAAACTGTTACTATTATGATATCTGTTAATATGTGTCTACACTCAGCGGGATCCCCTGTCTGGGAGACATAATTGCTTTGTTCTACTGAATTATGCTGAAAACAGAATTTGTTCCGATAAAAAAATGGAAATACAAAGTTTTCTAACCATCCTCCAGTCAGCGGGATATTTACCGAAGTTAAGTCTGATGAACTATAATTTGGTATTAACTTTGGCTTATTATTTTCGAGGCGACTAAAAACTTAAAGGGCGACTAATTGTTTTGTTACAAATAATTACTTGGCAGCGATTAAATATTATTGCGACAATTATATTAGATGAGCTTCGAAATGCAAGGATTTATAAAAACTCAATAATGGCTGCTACTTTAAGGTAGCAAAAATATTTAACAGGGCCAATGAAATTATAGGTGAGGTATTATAAATAATGACTTGGCGACTAATATTATGACAGGAGAATTAAAAATATTTTATTGGCAAATATAGGCTTCCATATAAAAATACACTTTCGGGCTGCGATTTGCAAGCACCTAAAAAAATAAAACGGGTACTGTAATTAAGTATTAGGATTCTAATATTTTTGTTTGGGAATCAAAATTTAATGAAAACGGCGCCAAGCGCGCACGATTAGCAGAGTGCGGGCCGCTTTTTTTTTTTTTGACGTGACTTATTGTAGATTTGCCGCAGATGGCATTAACTACTTGGCCGGACAAATGGGGAGCGCTGAAGGCTCTCACCCGGTACAACGTTTAAGACAACAGGCCTGAGGGTGCCCAGTTGGGCGCGAACCTCGGCTCAGGGCGTCGTCTGAGAGGAAAAATATTTGAAAGAATTAATCGACCCTAGTGGGTCGATAGCGATAAGCGCTGAATGAGGGAAATCGTCGACCACGCCGGCGGGGTCGGTATCGGGGACCTGAAGTGTTTGGTGTCGCGAGCTGATTGGCTGCCTCTATGGCTAGAGTAATCGGGTCGTCGGGATCGTATATTACGTCCTTCGGACGCCGATACTTTTCAGTACCGTCCCTAAGCGGAATGTACTCGGAAGCCGCAACTACCAGGGGATTTGGGTGGTGCGGAGCAGAATCGAAAAAACGTTTGGAAGCTAATTTGAGCCATTGGGCAATGGTTGGCAGACCTAGGTCAATGTGCAGATTTTCATTGCGAAGGAACCACGGAGCTCCCGTGGCTTTCCGCATGAAACGAAGTGCGGGGCGCGGCGCAGGGGGTGGTGTAGGATTTTATTAGCCAATGGCAAGCGGCGGGCGGTTGTCACGGGATGAAACGATTGCTTGTTATTGTTTACTTGTAATATTTTCACATAAGTGTCATTATACCGAACAACGTTTCAACAATTTTTGAAAACATTTTTTACTATTGGCCGAAGTCTCTTTTGAAGTTTTTTCATTCCCTATATGATCTATTTGACATATTTTTACTGCACCAAAACGACAATTTACCGAATACTATGTTATGTAATTTTGAAAATATATTTTTATTTTTTTCTATGGAGCTCGCTTGTGTGATCGAGGCCCGAAAGCTGCTTCGAGACGACTGCGGTAACAGGTGCGAGCGAAGCGAGCACGGAAATTCGCGGCACCCCGACACTGCAAATATAGGTTACGAAGGCTATATGGCAGGGGGCGAGTAAAGCGAGCCCCCTGGCATATAGCCGAGTGGGTTAGGTTACTTGTGACCATCGAGGCCCGAAGGGCCGAGAGGCGGCGGTGAAGACCTTTTAAGGTCAATGATTTTGAAGGTTTATTAACAGTAGTGTAATGAATGTCGGCATAATGATATTTTGGACAAAATGTATTTCGGCCAACCGTAACTTCGGAAAATAGTTTTTCTTACAAATGAAACGTCGGAGTAACGAAAAATAACGAATTGTTATTAAGTCAAACGAAACTTAGGCAAATGTGATTTCGGCGAAGTGAAAAAAACCGAAACAAAAATAGTCGAAAAGCTGTCTGTTTAATGAAATTCGGCAGAAAAAAAATCGAACTTAAGATAGGTAACCGTAGCCATACAAGTATTATTATAAACCAGTAATGTTTTTTTGCATGCCAATATTTGCTTTATTTAGATCTCATAAAATGTCGCACATAGTATGTTTTATATGACCTTGTGCATATTTTTTTAACACCCCATTTAATTTTTTAAACGATCTCATTTTATAATTTATAAAAGCCTATTTTTTATATTTTATCCGCCGTCAAGTTGTCGCCTAACAATAAATTCAGTTGCTACACAAAAAAATCGCTGCCAATTTAAATTTAAATAAACCTCATAACTTAATATAAAGCTGCTACTTTATGCTTAAAATGCTACTTGACTGTAGCTGCCAACCTATTATTTTTGCTACCCATTTTAATTATTTTTAAAACCCTTAATCACATTAGTTTGTCGCCGCGTTAAATACATGCCATTAACTTTTAGATCTGTATTTATTCTGTTCAACAAAACAAAAAAAAACTTCTGACGTCCGTACTTCAGCTACAATCAAGCTGCAATGAAACCTCCAGTCAGCTGACTTTTTTTCTCAATGACATTCTTTTGTAACTTTTACACTAAATTAATAAAAATTGAACTATTAACGACTATAATTTCACTTAAATTACCTATTCTTACACTTACAAACAGAGCTTTTTACTTAGAGCTTTTTTTTAACATTTTTCCTCACCTTATGGTTGTCTGGAAGAAATCGCTTTAAGCGATAAGGCCGCCATTTGCCATGTACTTAATTAAGAGACTTTTTGTAATTATTTCTTTTTATTTTGGTGCAATAAAGTGTATTTGTATTGTATTGTATTCTTACATCTAGTGTTTAAATTAAAAGTATAGAATTTGAAAGGTATTACGTGGGTAGAATACAAAAGAGTCTGCATTATCTTCCTTATTTCTCTATTATAAATGCGAATATTTGTAAGGATAGATATTTGTATATATGTACGTATGTATGTAGAATTTTTAATTACTTGTTCATGTAAAAGCTACTGAATCGATTTAGATGAAACTACTCACTACACATTCTGTTAATTTCTTTATTAGATTTTTACATTGTAGTTTTGTTAACTCAAATCAATGGAGACTAGTCTACTGATGATTTGTATGTACGAGTAATAATGACCTAGTTACATACATACATAAACTCACGCCTTTTCCCACTGGGGTAAGCAGAGACTATGGAATTGCATTACCTAGTTATGTAACTAATTTTACAAAAAAGCTCAACACATTGTCTAATTGTCAACATGAAATATCCAATACCCTCAGGATGCATATGCTAGGACCATATCATAAGGTCAACTTGGAGGTGATTTTAAGAGACCTGTCCAGTACAACGGCCTACAAACATTCTATTTTTGAACTTAGAATGAACTTTTTTCTCCAGTCTCACGTCTACCACCATCACATTGATTCAAAATGCGCGATTTTACCGTTATCTCAGTTTTGTCCTCGATACGGCTGTTGTCTGTTACATAAAACATTAGCAGATGTTCCATTTCGAAATTCAAATTGGGATAAAAACAAAAAAACTGACTTTCTGCTTGTACCTACTGTGTGCCATTCCGGAAAAAATCCTACTGTGTCTTATGAGACAGAATATTTTTAAGAATTTTGTTGAAGTGAGGCTTGTACTTCTGACTACCACAAGTGGGAATACTTTGTGAGCTTACGTTATGTTATTTTCAGAATAATCAACTGATTAATTGGGATTGTGTACGATAACGATGACGGGTTTATCACCTATCACAATAGGGTTCATCAAATTCATATTGGATTCCTTTCTCAGAATTATCTCCTGATTGCTTGTAGTTATTTGAGTACAACTTGAGTACAACATACCTTCTTTATACAGTGTGTTAGTGACATCGTAACTGTATACTGAAGGGATGATTCAGAACAATTCTTAGTTGATATCAAGTGGAATTTCCTACCGAAAAAATCAAGACCATTTTAAAGAAGAAGAAAGAAAGAAAGAAAATATTTATCATTAGAGGATGCCACAGTAACAATACAAACACAGTTTAATGTTGTTTTTTTATTTATATTAATTTCCATACTTTTGCGACGGAAAAATTCACTTGATATCAACTCATAATAATGGTCTGAATCATTTCTCAAAGTTTTCGTTACGGTGTCACCCGGTATATTGAAACGATTCGAATGAATGTTATCATCATTATACTTTTATAAGTTTAAATTGACGAACCATGAGCGATACAATTTGCGACGATATATATGCTAAGTGAGGTCATGGAACACTCAACCCAACGTAGCTGTTGGGTATTCGAGTGTTCCTATATCTAAGTGGCAGGAATCAAATATTGTTCTTGCGATAGTCACATAGTATTAATAGAAGAGGCGGTCGAATACGACGGCGTTATTGAGTTAAATTGTATGGGGACCCTCTTCAATTTGTTTGTCGTACGTTTTTCAATCATCTTGTCGCGTGTTGCGATGTTATCTCAATTTGGAATGTGTCTTGCGTGATCTATGGTGCGTGGATGTGCTAGAAGAAGACCTAGTTAGTTCGGTGCGGATATAGGTTTCGTTCGTCGTGCAATCGTTAAGAATTTTGTCGGTCAATTCTCAACATTACACTCTTTTAATAACCCTGTTTTTTGGGTTAATGGTTTTTGGACTCGGGACATAATTTTGTCTACATTTTACTTCTTGTATCTTCATGTCTTTAAGAGTTTCTCTTTCCGTGCTGGTCTGGAAGCGAAATAAAACATTAACCGACTGAAGGTTTGTGCCCTTTTTAACATGATCAACAATTGGCTAGTTTCCAATTAGTGAATTCAATTAACTAATTAAGTCGGGGAAAGTGAAGATTTTTTTAGCCCATGTGCAACTTTCTCACGCAGTTTTACTTGACTCGAATGACCCGATCGAACGGTAATACCCTCAACTTGTAAAAAAATATTAAGTACTATGCATTTTCATGCCACCCGCATTTTTCCCACGCACCCTGTTACGTACCTACCTACAAAGAAAAAACAAATGAAGGCTAGAAAAAGTACTGTCAAGTACATATTAATAGGGTAGTTTCCAACTAGTCAAATCAGTTACTTTTTACTAAACGTCAAAACACGATATTACTATTGGATGAAATTTGAAAGAAAAAGCAATTTTTGACGTCATAGAAAACGTGACAATATGTCGCACTTATTACATTTTCTTTATTAAAATTCATAAATAAATTATATAGAAAATAGTAAACGTTTCTTGTCATCTTTAGATCTGTCTTTATTTAGTAATCAGAATTTCGTAATTTATGTTTGATCTAGGAAACTACCCGATTGTCATGGGCGATAGGCTGATCCCTTGTCATGATAAGGTTCATCATAATCTATCTTAGGAATTCGCATCAATAGTGGCTGCAAGTTGTCCTCTGGTTACTTGTGGATCTGCGCGAATTAAGGTGTAGATAATTGAGACACAGACTCCGGAAGACACGATACGTTTATTCAAAAGAACGTAGTGTAAAGAACATCTTAGAGCTAGTTACTTATGTTTATATACTGACCTAATGCAATAATAAATTGCTTACATCTAAAATCTTAAACTAGGTTATTGCAACAACATACAATTTCTTAATCTAGTTCTTACATGTAAAGTTGACATCAGCATTGTTATGGAATGCTGATGATGCGGAAGTGGATTCCTTAACTCGCGCCACATGGTATTTGTATGTATGTTAGTATTTCAAAATCTGAGCCTTTGGAGGTATCCCGAACAATTGGACTTTTTATTTATTTATGGGACACTTACATCTAGACACATTTAAATATTCTGGACGATATCCATTCAATAATCGGCTTCTTGACGAGTGCAGTAAATAGCATTATTTTTGTTAATTATTTATGTAATTTCGTGTTTAGTTAATGTATTTAATTGTTTCTTAATAAATTAGTCTGCACTTGAGTAATAAATATTATACATACCTTCAATAATCAGTATCAATGTGTAAGCATATTAAAAGTGTACAAAACATTAATTGCGGTAATAAACGCGCCTGTCGGACAAAATTCGACAGCTCAAAAAGTTTTTTTATTGAAGGTGAGTTTCAATGCTGGTTTGGGAGCAAATAAAAACACAGAATACGTTCAGCTCAGCTTCTCGTCTTTCCGGGCGTGTAGTTAAATCCGACAGACGGATTGTGTTATTTCTAACATAATGGACTAATGTTATGGGCGATAGGCCAAGTTGTCTTCTGATTATTTGTGGCTCTGCCCACCCCATTAGGGATCACGGGAGTGAGTTTATGTTTGTATGTACTTATATTGAAATGGTAATCATGGTCACGATACTTGGATTGTGTTCTTACACAACTAATAAGATAACGTAACTCAATGAATGAACAGTCAACGAGTTCATAACCTGACTGAATAATACATTTAGAATTTATCAATTTGCATGATCTTTAAATAAATGGTTGGCCTTCGTTACAACTGCACAATAGACTATTTTTAAACTAAAATGTATCAAGTATAACCTACGACATAAAAAAAGATAGGTACGCTGTCTTTATGTTACATAACGTTATCCCGTTTTCACGGAGCCCGCCTAACCTGAAGATTTGACAGGTCCGGTTTTTTACAGAAGCGACTGACCTTCAATCCGCGAAGGGAAAACCAGCCCAATACAGGTTAGGTCACATATCGCAACGCATTTCTCGGGTATGTGGTGGGACCTAAACTGTATAGAGCTGATATTCCTTTTCTCGGGTTGGAAGATCAGACGGGCAGTTGATTTTGTAAAAAACTGGACCTGTTGAATCTTCAGGTTAACGCTAAAACGGAGATGGTGAACCGGTCTAATCTAATCTAGCCTACAAGATCCCACTGCTCACCTTTAATTATTTACGCAATTAGATATAATGATTTAAATGTATGTGATGCATGAATATATTGTAGTAACTGTTGTGTGCCAAATAGATAAATAAATAAATAGTGTACCTACAATGGCATGCAAATAGTCCTAATAGTAATAGTAGAGAAGTGTGAAACGTTTCAATTTTCATGTTCTAATCTGTGTTTTTCTTACCTCCTTATCATTATTAATTTATATTATTCCTTCATTATTAATTTATATTATTCCTTGAGGAGCTCGGTGGCGCAGCGGTAAACGCGCTCGGTCTGCGATTGTTGAAGTTAAGCAAGTTTCGCAAAGGCCGGCCATAGGATGGGTGACCACAAAAAACAAAAGTTTTCATCTCGAGCTCCTCCGTGCTTCGGAAGGCACGTTAAGCCGTTGGTCGGCTGCATTAGCAGTCGTTAATAACCATCAATCCGCACTGGGCCCGCGTGGTGTTTTAAGGCTCGATCTCCCTATCCATCCATAGGGAAGGCCCGTGCCCCAGCAGGGGACGTTAATGGGGTGATGATGATTATTCCTTATCGAAAAATCTCGGAGGTAAACAAATTGTTTAAGGTATTTTGTTATTTATCAGTTTATCCACTCCGCTGTTACAAATATGAAGATTGATCAATGTTTTGTTGTGATCCCTTGTTTGGTAAGGAGATTACAAGGCTGGTCACCTGATTGTCCAAAAGTAAGAATGACTACGCTTCGGAAGGCCTAAGCCGTCGGTCCCGGTTACTAGTCGTTACATGAGTCACGTCAGGGGCCTTTGGCAGCTAAACAATAACCCTGACACCAGGGTTGATGAGGTTGGTCATCCTCCTCGTAACCTACATGATAGAACAATGCAAATAATCATGGAAACGAATTAAATTTAGCCCTATTCATCGGATTCGTTCTAGAAAAGTGTCCTAAATGTAAATAAGTCCTTTCTAGGGGGTCTTTGTTCTAGGTTCTAGAACCTTGCTTCTCTGGGTGGATCTTCGTATGTAGAAGTTTCAGGGTCTACTTATTTCATCTGAGCATTTCATGAATATGTCTAATCTAGCTTCTATAATCGAACTGTTGAAGGTAGGGCGTAGTTTGAGAGGTTTATATTTGAAAGAATAAATCGACCTTAGTAGGCCGAGAGCGATAAGTCCTGAAAGAGGGATAGCGTCCACCACGCCGGCGGGGTCGGAATCGGGATCTTATTGTCTGGTGTTTCTTTTTACGAGTTGATTAGCCGGTTCTATGGTTAGATTCTTTTGGATGTAAGGGTACCCTTCAAATGTCCGGGGCAATAAACGCGGTAGATGTATTTTTTTTTATTTACTGTCAACGGATCAGTAAAGAAGTACTTAACAAGGCAAATGTTTGTATGTTATTGTAATATTTGCATTTAGTTATTTGCTATGATAATGATATTACATAGACGGTACGCGTGCGCGTTGTAAAATGCGTGTCTTGTTTGTTTTTATATCGTTCTACCTTACAAGCCACTTACATTATCACGACATTGCGTGCGACAAACTACGTTAATGTTTTCAGTTTAAAATAGACTTGTGTGGCAATACTATTGTCTTTAAATATTAAATGGACGAGGCTATGTACAGCTGTCGTAATATACAGTAAAAAAACGAAATCATTGGTTAGTGTTTTATTGCTATTAAATGCGTCGTAATTTTCAATTTACACATTTCTTCAGACTATCAACTCCTTTGAGGTTGTATTTCTCTTTTGAACAAATAGATTAAGATATTAAAAGTCTTAACGAAGATCACCTATTAGTCGAGTTCCGAAGAGCTATTATTATGTACCCACTTTCTGGTCACTTCATTTTGTACGTGTAAGGTCCATATACTTTCTTACCATCATAGGATAAAGAATAATACTACGTATAGAACGGTAATCTCCGACCCGCACCAATTTGTGCCGGGCGCCGATCTCACTCGCACTGGGTCGTAATGGTTGTAAACCGCTAAGGAGTAAGGGAGATAGCGAACGAACTGTGTCGCTTAAATTTACACATTAGACGGCTGACGTAAGAATGTATTTTTTGTGTCCGGTGTCAACCATAGCAATCCGTAACATAGCGTACTCTTGTGCAACTCGAGTTTTCTCTTGCAGATAACAAGTCACGATGAGTAAGCTGTGCAGACAGGTATCGATAGAGTCCCCCGGGCCGACGTTGAAGGAATGTGTGTTCAGTTTCGACGTGCCCGTGCCGGAGGTGCCCATGTACGGCGCGAGGATCCGTGTGGTGTACGCAGGCGCCTGCTACCGCGCCAACAGGACCCGCTCCGCCTCCGTGTGCAGCACCTCTTCCATCTCCTCCATCGGCAGCCTCTCAGGCGAGATGGAGGGCTTCGGCATCCACACCTCCACCCCCGCGCACATAGGCCTCCGCGACGGCGCCCTGTTCCCAGGCTACGAGGTCGCCGGAGTAGTCGACGCTATCGGCAAGGCTGCCGAGTGCACGGACGGCATCACCGTGGGCACCAGGATAGTTCTGTACCCCTACGAGGGTGTGCCTCACGGCTACGCTGACTACATCGTGGTCCCGGATTTCAAGTGCCTAGTCCCGGTGCCTGACCAGTTGCCGTTGAGCGTGGCCGCGATGTTGCCCACCGGCGCGCTGCTGGCGATGAACACAGTGTTCACGGCTATAGACTGCCTAAGCCGAGTACTGGAGGGTCCGGACCACAAGGACCAAGCGACGGTGCTGATCGTGGGCACTGGCGGGCTTGCGCTATGGGCGTTGCGCATCGCGACGCACTACTTCAAGCTGGAAGGTCCCCTCCACGACCGCATCCACATCTCAGTCGCCACCCTCAAGGATGAAGGCTTCGTGCTCGCCAAGGAAGGCGAAGAGTGAGTTTGACTTTTTCGTGTTCTGACTTTGAAACAAGAGTTTTAATTTTATAGATTATCAATGCTGCGATGGTTTTCCGTGCGTTATGCATGTTTATGTTAAATAGTAAAGAAGGTTAAAATTGAATTTAGACCATTATATCAACCATTATACCATACGGGCCGTATCGATCCTAGATATTTTCGGTTTACAAAGACATCGTAGTAATTTTCCGGGATATAGGAATCAATAAAAAACATGAAATCCTGGTTGATTTTCTTTGGGGATGGTATATGAGTTGTAACAAGTGTTGGTTGTCCAGGGTGAAGGTGGTGCAGTGGAATGAAGATCTATACGAGAAACAGTTGATCGAGCGCACGACAGACGCGTGCGGCGGGCCCGTCGACCTGGTGATGAACTTCGGTACCACCAGCCGCTCGCTGCACCGCTCCCTGCAGTGCCTCGCACAGGTCAGGTGCTCGCTTCATCCACATTCACTTCACTGAAAAGGCAGAATTACGTAAGCGCAAAAATGCCATTCCGAGAAAAAGCCGTTTAAAGTATTTTTTTAGTTTTTCCTCCATAACAACAACAGTGGCTGCAAGTTGTCTTTGATTACTTGTGGCTCTGCCCACCCCATTAGGGATTACGGGCGTGAGTTTATGTATGTATGTATGTATGTCCTCCATAACTTTTTGCCTATTTATCCAATTTAGATGACGTCAATGTAAGATTACAGTGTTTTTTCTTTTTGTATGTCTAGCTATACATATTATAACACGGACAATACTATTTTAGGATATTTTGGCGCTTACTTATCATGGCTTTCTAGTGACGATATATAGCTTGTAATCTCTTTATCCCTCACTGTTAGCGCAAGCCGAGAGCAACGGCGACGCGATCGCTCTTTGACAACATTGCACGCGCCATCATTTTCTGTTAACAACTCTGATTCCAAGTATGGTTACACTCAAGCCAGACACTCCGTACAAAAATTTCATTTTTACCTTGACGCGTGAAAGCGAGGGAGACACAGTCCGTACGCTGTCTCCCTTACACCTTAGCGGCTTACAGCCATTGCGACCCAGTGCGAGTGACTCGCCGCCCGGTACAAATTGGTGGGAACTCTAGGTGATATTCGTAAAGAATACCTTAATCTATTTGCTTTAAAGTAAAGTACAACCTCAAAGCAGTTGATAGTCTGAAGAAATGTGTGAATTGAAAATTACGCATTACATAAACTGCTGAGCACAGGCCTCCCCTCAATCAACTGGAGGGGGTAAGGAGCATACTCCAGCACGCTGCTCCAATGCGGGTTGGTGGAGGTGTTTTTACGGCTAATAGCCGGGACCAACGGCTTAACGTGCCCTCCGAAGCACGGAATCATCTTACTTTTTTGGTCAATCAGGCGATTCAAGCCTGAAAAGTCCTTACCAAACAAAAGATGGTCTCACAAAGTGATTTCGACAATGATAGTATTACCACACAAGTCTATTTTAAACTGAAAACATTAACGTAGTTTGTCGCACGCAATGTCGTGATAATGTTAGTGGCTTGTGAAGTAGAACGATATAGAAACAAACAAGACACGCATTGTAAAGGAGCCATCGCTTCCAACAGGGAGGTGTGGTGCTGGTGACAGAAGACGTCGGCGAGAAGCTACTGCCCAAGTTCGCGAAGAAGGCGGACGATATGGGCGTCCACATTGCCATCGTGCCCAACGGCTCCATCGAGCAGCTCAAGGAGCTGGTCGGCCTCGTGGCGCGCGGCGAGGTGAGACACCTAATTACGTCATAATATAACACATCACGCCTGTGTACTGTGGCGTCATCCATACAAATTCCATAGAAAATACTTTGACATTTCGTAAGAAGTACCTCTTTCGACAAAGCTGGTTTGTCCTTAGGCTATGTAGTTTAGGGTAGTTTCTAACTAGTCGAATTAGTAACATTTTACTAAAAGTGGAAACAAAAAAATTACTAAAGAATTTATATAAATTCGAACTAGAATTTGTCGTTGGCGTATCGTGTGGGTTGTGAGGTGGATTAGCAACCTAATCAACCCTGTTGTCAGGGTTACTATTTAGCCGCCAAAGGCCCCTGACATGACTCATGTAACGACTACGTGCACACATCAGTAAGTAGTAACCGGGACCGACCGGCTTAACGTGCCTTCCGAAGCACGGATCGTCTTACTGACTAAATAACTGATTTGACTAGTTGGAAACTAGCCTATTGTCGTTGTTTGTAGATCGAGCCTCCGCCGCACTCGGTGTTCCCGGCTGAAGAGGCGCAGGAGGTGGTGCGCAAGTTGTGCAACTCGGAGATACAAGGCCGAGCCATACTAAAGTTCCACAACGTCGATTAAACGCTCCGTAAGTAAAAAAAAACATATAATACTAGCTTTTGCCCGCGACTTCGTCCGCGTGGCGTGTTATAAAAGAGAGATCTTTGTGTGTGTGGGAGTGCATATCAAATTTCAAGCATCTAACTTATGCAGTTTAGATTTTTTCATACAAAAGTTTCTTCCCGCTAACTCCCGTTTCCGTGGGAATTTTGCAATATCCTGTTGCAACTAAGCTTTAAGTTAACTAAGGTACCTACAAGCCAAATTTCAAGCGTCTAACTTAACCAGTTTAGATTTTTCATACAAAAGGATCTTCCCGCTAATTCCCGTTCCCGTGGGAATTCCGGGAATTCCTTTCTTAGTGCACCTCTACGGTACCTAAGCTACGTCCCTTCCAAATTTCAAGTGCCTACGTTTAACCGTTTAGGCTGTGCGTTGATATGTCAGTCAGTCAGTTTCTCCTTTTATATATTTAGATACCCAATTCCACGACAATGGTGCTACTTCCTGCAGACGCCATCTAATTTTATTTTAAGTTATACCTGTCATTTTCTTATCCGTTGAAAAAGAAAGGGACGGGTAATCGACAGGCATAGAATTTATGGAATACACGTCAATTTTAAGCAGAAATCTAAAACAACCGTCTAAAAGTTTTACATCGGCCAATAACCCGGCAGAATTAAGTAGACAGCACGTTAAATGGATTGCATACCAGCGATGCCTATTTTATTCGCACGGGTTATTCATTCATTTTAAAATTAACTTGTTGACAATCATTCGTCCCTTTCCATTTCGACGGACAAGAAAATGACGGGTATAACTTAAAATAAAATTAGGAGGTGTCGGGGCCACTGTCTGGTTTGATCTGTTGACAGAAAAAAGGGCCAGGCGACACGAAAGTGGCAAGGCGCCTCCAGCCACCGACTACAACTGCAAAGCGCATGGTAGACCTTGCCGCTCTTGCATTGGCTTACCATTCTCATCACCGACATTTTTTTAAATTATTTTCTTTCCCGTACTTTTGCGACGTAAAATTCCACTTATTTTTTCTGCATCTATGTTAAAAAAAGAACAGAGCATTTCAGCTGTCTGTTTTCCCGGGCATGTCGTAAAATCCGACAGAGGGATTGTGTCAATTGTTACCTTCTTTCATGATGGACCCTTGCTACCATAAGGTTAATCATATCCATCTTAGGACTTGGCTGCACACGACACACAAGTAATCAAAGACTTACATGTGACTCAGCCCACCCCATTAGGGATAACGGGCGTGATTGTAAGTACTGTAGGTATTTTTTTTTTCTGTTGCAGTGTTATGATCTGAGTGCGTGTGAAAAGATGGGGAGAGATGCGAGGCACTGTCCGCCCCGCAGCTGAAGACAGCGCGATGTATTGTATGTACGCTGCAATGGTTCGCCTAAATCAGAAATCTTATTATGTTTACGTAGATTTAAGTCTGATGTGATTCTAGTTATTTATTAACGGCTATTCGTATTCAATTTAAATAAGCGAAATTAGGTCAAGATTACAAGAATCCATTAAAACTGCAGAATTAAAGTACAATTGTACGTGACTATTAATAAAATAATGTTCTTATGTGTAACTGAAATATTATATTTGAATGTAGTCAGAAAACAAGAGGTTTGTTGGATAGAAATGTAAAATTTTACAGATATATATGTACCTAATCAAATTAGGTAACATTCGTATGTCGGAAAAACTTATAAAGTTAATTTATAATTAAAAAAATATTTCTTCCTCAATTCTATACAGGGTGTTAGTGACATCGTAACGAATACTCAGGGAGATGATTCAGACCATGATTCTGAGTTAATATCAAGTGGAATTTTACTCAATCACCCCTCAAAGTTTTCGTTACGATGTCACTAACACCCTGTATTTTAATGTGCAGTGCTTGTTCTATATATAAGACTTGGCTATTGCGAAAGAATTAAAAATAAAAAAACATTTATGTTGCATCTGTAAAGTTGAGGGTAGAGACTAAGTACTAAAGGGAAGGAACGTTTCATAATTAAGAGGTAACATCTCGCTTGCATCCCCGAAGGTAGTAGGCAGAGGTTTATAATATTATACGCCCACACGTCAACTGATGTGTAATTGACGGCGACCTTATAGACATTCTTATTTTTATTATTGTATTGAATATTTGTATATTGTTTTGTTTTAATATATGTTGTTATATTAATATTATATTGCATTGAAACATATATATAATCGTCAGTTTCCCTAAAACTCGACTTCTATGAATAATTCAAGACTAAAATTAGTCAAATCGGTTCAGCCGTTCTCGAGTTTTAGCGAAACTAACGAACAGAAATCCATTTTTATACATATACAGACATGCATTTTAGACACCGTGTAAATGCATTATCTATCTATCTGCAATCATGCAAAATGTGTAAAATGTTGTTAAATGTTGCAAAATGCTAATGCATCGATAGATATATAGATTTTACACGGAGATTATACAGATAGATACATTTACGCGGAGTCTAAAATGCTATTAAAAGTAGATAGCAGAATTAAATATTATCATAGAAACTAAAATAATTAGGACATGATTATGTTTTTACTCAATCCGTGAGTACTTCTGTACACAACAAAACAAATCGTAAGTCGTTTAGTGGAGCGGTGAATCACTCTCGTGGCACACTGCGCCCGCGTGCTCGCTTTGCTTCCTCCTGCCGTAAATAACTGATAGTCCCAAGTAAACAGTAAATACGCATTCACGTATGCCACAGATAACTAGGGACAAGGGAACCCGCGACTTTATGCCCCTTTATGACCTCTGCAAAAGATTAAATTATGGTTACCACAAAGGTTTTAAGGTGATTCGTTTTCCATACAAAAGTTGATGCACTGCTACAGGAAAGCACACTCTGCGTCGAGCGGCCGTCCCGAACGGTCGTTTGTTCAGAGGTCCCGAGCTGCGCCCCGCAGCTCCCCGCGCTGCGCCCCGCAGCACCCCGCCGCGCGCCCCGCGCCCCGTGCCGCCATTGTCTGCCGGCTACCTGCTGGCGTGACCCTGCCGCCATACATTGAGCCAACAATAGTTCTTCTCAGAACTTGCTGGCTTATCTAAGTTTCAAGGTTAAAATAACGACTGTTATTTTACAGTTGCATCGATCTTAATTTAAAACCACAGTTTCGTGGTCCTCAGTGGATACCTTGCGGTGTTAACTAAGCTGAGTGGGACGTGGCCCTGGGGCGTCCGCTTGCCTCACTTTGAGGCAGGCATATTACCCGGACGGGGCTAGAACCACCGGCCTTGGGGTCTACCCTAGTCGACTCTAGCTGTCACCCGGGGTAGAGTGACCAATCTCTACCCCTTATTCTTTTCTCTTCGTGTTTCGGGGTGTAAAAACCCTCCGCACTTAGAGCATAGGAACCCTCTTGCACAATAAGATCGGCAAAGGGATACCAGCTTAGGGCACACCATAAGCACACATCCTCTTTGTTAACCCCAACCAAAGAGGCAAAACTCACTCTCACACACCCTCGAGCAATCCCACTCGAGTTGCGAAAGTTAGCGAGCGATCGCCTCAGAGTTTCTTGCGCCGCTTATTCTCTGAGGAACGCTTTTGCGAAGCGGTAGTAATTATTCTATAGCAGATTGGCCGTCCCTTAAAAATGGCCGACAGCTCCGAGCTGTGGGCCGAAATCGGTAAACTCATTTTGACGCATATCCTAGCGGATAAAAGCAGCGCGCTTTACGCTGAGATATGCCGTTTAGTACCGCAAGTTGCGGCGTTAACTTTGCCTTCCGCGCCCCGCGTTGATAGCCCTCGTGCCGACCGCGCTTCGTCACCCAGTCTCCCCGCGACCCCCTGCCCCACCGCGTCCTTCGCGTCGTTTCCCGGCCCTGCCCGCCCCACCGCGTCTCTTGCTTTGTCCCAATCGCGCGCGTCATCTCCTTCCCCTGCTTCCCTCCTCGCCGGTGACGATGAGGTATCGTGCGATGTTCGTATGGACGTTGCCGAGTCCGATTCGTCGTCGGAGTGTGTGGAGTCGTCCTCTTCGGAGGACATATTCACGCTCGTGGAGGGCCGTAAGGGAAAACGAGCCCGCCGTCACCGTGAATCTGAGCCTGCTAAGGTTCAGAAAACGTCCTCGGGAACGTCGATCCCCTCTTCCATCCCCGAGGTCCGTAAGGTCCCTTCCAGCCCTTCTAAGGCTGTCACTGAAGTACAAAAAGGTCCCACCCCTCCGCCCTTGTACATGAGGGACAAAAATAGGTGGAATGAAGTCTCCCTTCGGGCGAAAGAGGAGAACATCGTAATCACCAGCGCCCGCACGACCCAAGATGGGATCAAAATCCAGGTCCCGTCATCTTCTGAGCATAGAAAGCTCACTTCGATTCTGAAAGGTAGAGGAATACAATTCCATACCTACGCCCTCCCGGAGGAACGTATCCTCCGTATTATTCTAAAGGGAATCCCTAAGGAGTGGGAAACCACTCTTGTTAAGGAGGACCTTATTAAAAACGGTTTTCCGGCTCTCGAGGTGCACCGTATGCACCGCGGTCGTGGCCAAGTCCCGTACGACATGGTCACCGTTATATTAGAAAGGACGGAGGAGGGCAAGAAGATCTTCAACCTGAAGACTTGTTGCGGTCTATCTGGCCTTAAAGTTGAAACTCCCCATAAGGGAGGCCCCCCAACGCAATGTCATAGATGCCAACTTTACGGGCATTCTAGTAGGCATTGTCATGCCAAGCCTAGGTGCGTAAAGTGCCTAGGTGATCACGCTACCTCGGATTGCCTTAGAGGCAAAAACGAGGTGGAACCCCCTAGCTGTGTGCTGTGTGGTCAGCAAGGTCATCCTGCGAACTATCGCGGATGCACCAAGGCTCCACGCACCCACCATAAGGTAGCTCAACGAAGGGCAGCCCGCGCTGCAGCTTCCCAACCCGGTCCCACTAAGGCCCATATGGCCCCTTCCTCGCACTCTACTCGCGATTTCCCGGCTCTGCCACTCACGCAAACCAAACTCGCGCCACAGCGTCCATCCGCATGGATTCGTCCCCCGGCAATCGTCCGACCCACAAATCCGCTCCGCGCCCAACCTAGTAGCAACTTAGGTATTCCTGCAGCCACTCTTGCGCCTCATCCGGTTCCTGCGATGGCCCCTCAGGCCTCTGCGTTTCCTGTCAACCAGTTTAGGGAATTTAGTATTCTCTTTAAGTCGGCCCTTAGTCAACTTAACAGTTTATTAGACTCCCTGTCCCAATTTAAAGCCTAATAATGGATTGTACGAATAAAAGTAGAGTCAAACCGCGTTCCCTTACAATAGGTTTTTTCAATGCTGATGGCATCTTAGGTCAACGTGCAGAGATTCACGAGTTTGTAAAACATCATCAGGTAGATATTTTATTAGTGCAGGAATCTTTCCTCAAACCCTCTAATCGCGACCCCAAGATGGCGAATTATAATTTAGTGCGAAACGACAGGATCTTTGCGCCCAAAGGGGGCACTCTCATTTATTATAGAAAGTCACTTCACTGTATACCTATAGACCCGCCTGCCCTCACTGACATTGAGGCTTCGATCTGTCGAGTGGGCATGACAGGACATCAGCCAATCACACTAGTGTCGGCTTATCTATCTCCTAATAACTCTAAGAGGTTACTTAGAAGTGACCTCGAAGCCCTCTTTAATCTCAGTAATTCAGTCATAATTGCTGGCGATCTTAACGCTAAACATCTTTCTTGGAGTTGCTTAACAACAAACACAAGAGGCAGGGTATTAGAAACTCTAGCCGAGCCCCTCTATTATGATATAATAACACCATTGCAGCCCACTAGATATCCCCCTGACTTGAACCACAGACCAGAAATACTCGACTTGGCGCTTCTAAAGAACATAAACTTACGTTTTTGTTCTATAGAAGTACTACACGAGTTACAATCCGACCACCGACCTGTTATATTAAAACTAGGCTCCCGTTTAGACGCCCCTGACAATCCAGCAACCCCTAAGACAGTACTGGACTGGGAGAAGGTGGCCGAAGGCCTCCAGTCTTCTAGTTCAGTATACTTAGATAGTATCCCAGTAGAAATAGCCTCCTTAGAGGAGGCCTCGACAGCTATTAACTCCCTCACGGATCACGTGAGGTCGGTTTTGAATGAAAGTTCAAAACAGGTTCCGGAGATGGAAGACCATCGCTGGAAACTGCCTACCGATATCCGTGATCTGCTAACGGAGAAAAACGCAGCCACCCGCGCATATGATTCCAATCGCACCGAGGAATGTCGCCGTCATTTGCGTCTCTTGCAGCATACTGTAAGAAAACGTATTAATGACATGCGACAGAATCGGTGGGATAATCTTTTGAGCGGCATTGAGCCCCACCACCAGGCCATCTGGCAGCTGTCTAGGTCTCTTCAAAAGGATACGGTTGTTCCTACTCCTCCTCTCAATAGGCCTAACCAACCCCCCGCTTTTGACGATGACGAAAAAGCCGAATGCCTTGCCGACAGTCTCGAAGCCCAATGTTCGCCCAGTACTCTCCCTATCGATCGTAGGCACCTCTCGACGGTGAACTCTGAAGTTCAGCGTAGGGCTTCTGTACCTCCCACCGATCCTCCTCTTCCACAGGTTACTGAGGAAGAGGTACTAGGTATCATCAAAAGATTTCATACCCGAAAAGCCCCTGGCTCAGACGGTATCACGAATCGTGTCCTTAAAAACTTCGGTGCTCCCCTCATCTGCTTACTAACGGCAATATTCAACGTCGCCATGAGCAACTGCGTCTTTCCACAGCAGTGGAAAGAAGCAATTGTAATTGGTATACCAAAGCCTGGGAAACCTAAAAACGAACCTTCCAGTTACCGCCCTATAAGTCTCCTCAATACCATGGGGAAGATTTATGAGCGGCTCATATTTGCTAGATTACGGGACTACGCCGAATCCAATAGTCTTATTCCACCAGAGCAGTTTGGTTTTAGAACCAAACACTCCTGCGTTCAACAAGTGCACCGTATTGTTGAACATATCTCCAGTAGATTAAACTTAAAAAAACCTGTCGCTACGGGAGCGCTCTTCTTCGATGTGGCGAAAGCGTTCGACAAAGTCTGGCACAACGGCTTGATCTACAAGCTTTATTCACTGGGAGTGCCAGACCGTCTCGTGCACATCATACGAGACTTCCTCTCAAATCGAACCTTTCGCTACCGCGTAGAAGGGACGCTCTCGTCACCGCACCCGATACATGCCGGAGTCCCACAAGGCTCCGTCCTCTCCCCTTTACTATTTTCATTGTATACTAGTGACATTCCCAAATCCCCTAATACCGAATTAGCTTTATTTGCGGATGATACAGCCATCTATTCTTCGTGCCGTGGTCGAGTTGTGATGACCGGAATCCTCCAACGCGCGGCCAATGCCTTGGGCAAGTGGTTTCGCAAATGGAGAATCGAGGTAAACCCGGAGAAAAGTGCAGCGGTGTACTTTTCAAAGGGCTATTATAACACGCCACGGTCACGCCGTCAACTTAAAATCATTAAGATGTTTGGCAAGCCGATCCCTTGGGAGGAGCAAGTCAAATATCTCGGCGTAGTCTTAGATAGACGTCTTACTTTCAAGGCCCATATCAAACGTGTGCGCGATCGCGCCGCGTTTGTAATGGGCCGTCTTCACTGTCTTCTTAACAAGCGAAGTAAATTGTCCCTTAGGAATAAGGTGAAAATCTACACGACTTGCATCCGTCCGATCATGACCTATGCAGGGGTAGTTTTCGCTCATGCGAGTCCCTCTCAAATCCACCGTCTACAGGTAATACAAAATCGTTTCATGCGGAAAGCCACGGGAGCTCCGTGGTTCCTTCGCAATGAAAATCTGCACATTGACCTAGGTCTGCCAACCATTGCCCAATGGCTCAAATTAGCTTCCAAACGTTTTTTCGATTCTGCTCCGCACCACCCAAATCCCCTGGTAGTTGCGGCTTCCGAATACATCCCGCTTAGGGACGGTACTGAAAAGTATCGGCGTCCGAAGGACGTAATATACGATCCCGACGACCCGATTACTCTAGCCATAGAGGCAGCCAATCAGCTCGCGACACCAAACACTTCAGGACCCCGATACCGACCCCGCCGGCGTGGTCGACGATTTCCCTCATTCAGCGCTTATCGCTATCGACCCACTAGGGTCGATTAATTCTTTCAAATATTTTTCCTCTCAGACGACGCCCTGAGCCGAGGTTCGCGCCCAACTGGGCACCCTCAGGCCTGTTGTCTTAAACGTTGTACCGGGTGAGAGCCTTCAGCGCTCCCCATTTGTCCGGCCAAGTAGTTAATGCCATCTGCGGCAAATCTACAATAAGTCACGTCAAAAAAAAAAAAAAAAAAAAAAAAAAAAAAAAAAAAAAAAAAAAAAAAAAAAAGCTACAGGAAAGCGGATAGAGGAATATTGTTTTAAAACCGATAAATAGTAATATTTCGGTGTATTATTTTCGCTAACTAACAAAAATTTAGGGTCCGACTACGAGAAGTACCATATTTCAGACCCTCAATTTTGATCAATTCTACATTTGTAGTGGTGCAGATTACAGTGTATTTACTTAACATTCATCAACTGCTATCGTAGATATTTCCCGACACAATAGTTGAAAAAAATGGGGTTTTGATTTTAAAAGAATCCGTCTTACGATCTTAATCAAAATAAAATAGATTGCTTAATAGGTTTTTGCAACAAACCATTTTGATAAATAACTTCCAAATGTCGCGTAAATGGGTATTTCAAAATTAGAAACAAATAATATACATATTCTTCTTCTAATCGTGCGGCTTGTGAGGTGGATTACTAACCCCATCAACGAACGTCAGGGTTATTATTGAGCCGCCATGGGCCCCTGACATGGCTCATGTAACGACTACGTACTTACATCTGTAAGTAATAACCATAATACATCAGTAAAAAAAACACAGTATTTACGATTAGTTTACGGCCAACGAAATATACCTAATTCAATCTTTTAAAAATGTCCCATTAATGTATGTGTTTTACGTGACTAAGAGGTCTTAATTCACAGGGCAGGTGTGCCCAATCTTACTCCCCTGTAGGTCCGGGGCTGCCAGCCAGAGTGGTCCCGTCTTGGCTGATTTTGGCGCCCCATAAAACGGCGCCCGGTGCGATCGCGCTCCAGTGTCGCAACTGGACAACTTTTACACATGACATGCGTCTGAAAGTTCTTAGGGACTACGGAGTTCTAATTATCACTACGTATCCCTAAATACCTCCAACACGGACGTATCACGGGGTCATTGGGGTCATTTGGCACGCTCACACAATGTGATTGCCTTCAATGTTATAATATTGTTTTGCTATAAAAACTTTAGGTATCTGAGATAACATTCTATAAATATTCCTTGTAACACGTCAAATGTTCACTTGACTTGTTTGCTTCAGAAGTTATCTCAGTTTATTTGCTTAGCCCACACGTATTGTTTATCTCAGTTATTATGTAACTTGCATAGTGCAGTATCTTTGTTTATGCAAATGTGCCCTTCATACTCGCGTGCGCACAAAGAACTACTTTTAATAATGCTAGTTTATGCACAAAATAGAAAATAATTATGCAGCCATATTATATTTGGAGGAGCTCGGTGGCGCAGTGGTGAACGCGCTCGGTCTGCGATTGTTGAAGTTAAGCAACTTTCGCAAAGGCCGGTCATAGGATGGGTGACCACAAAAAAAAGTTTTCATCTCGAGCTCCTCCGTGCTTCGGAAAGCACGTTAAGCCGTTGGTCCCGGCAGCATTAGCAGTCGTTAATAACCATCAATCCGCACTGGGCCCGCGTGATGGTTTAAGGCCCGTTCTCCCTATCCATCCATAGGGAAGGCCCGTGCCCCAGCAGTGGGGACGTTAATGGGCTGATGATGATGATTATATTTGGCATAAAGTTCGGCCTTTTATGAGCAGGATACATAATGAGGGACTTCTCAGGCTACGTTCCCTAAAAAAATGTAGATGGCGCTGTTCAGATTTAACGTGATAATTACCTATTTTCTCATTGCTCGGGGTACGTATTTATTAAAAAATATAATGCAATGGCAAAGGCGCATTTAAAATAATTGTTGCTTGTTAAAAAAATATTAGTCAGTAATTCACTTAGTCTTTGACACAAGTCCTTGGAATGTTGGAGATACCAATTGAATGGTAACACTTACGTCATCAATGGGCTTGTCATAGGATTGCGCATACCTGGGGGGTTAAAATGGCCACATCGAAACAATTCATCTAAGAAAGCAATGTTGCAATTTGACATTTGCGCATATAAAAGTAAGTGCACAATGCAAACAAATGTCAAAAATCAACATTGCATTCCATGAATTGAATTGAATTGAATTGCTTCGATGTGGCCATTTTAATCCCCCTGGTCATAACACCAGCATCATCTGGAGCCTTTATGTCATCGAACCTGTTCGGCAAACGTAAAAAACACATTCAATTCGAAGCATCCGTTCTGAAGCTACGGTGGCACAGACAGTCAGGCACGGAACTTATAACACACCTCTTTGCGTTGCGTCGGGGGATAAAACACTATAACTTGCTGATAAGGCTCTGTTTGTACAAATGACTTTGACAAAGCAAAAAACGTAATAAGATTTCCACATTTTTCCTGCGTTTCTCCATTGTTTGATACGGCTGTGTAGGAGAAGCTGTCTTTGTTTTTTCCCGTCGCCCATAGACAGAAAGAAAAATATTTTGAGGGGCGCCTCTGTGAGACCTACCTAATTAAATCTTTTAAAAATCTCGTTTACGGCCACCCATCAAATGTATCATATTTTATGTGGCCGCTAAGAGGGCCAATTCACAGGCCAGGTGTGCCCAATCCGTATACTCCCCTGTTGATTTTGGCGTCCCCCTATTTCGGGGCCCGGTGTGATAGCACCGCTTGCACCGCCGAAGGGCCTGCTTCTCAATTGAAATATACCTTTATTCAGTAGGTAACATAGTTACACTTTGAATCGTCATTTTTTACTTAACGAACGCCCCATCCGCCTAAAACTACTGCAGCTTCTCACAACCTGTATTGTAGGGGAAAAGAAGCTGCAAGAAATACCTCGGCACAGGGCCCTAGACTTCTTTAAAAAAACATAAGATATTGTTACAATTTAGTAATTTAGCTGCCTAATATCAGTTTCCAGACAGTTAATCCCATGCATTCATATCTTCCAAATAATCACTATGTATATCTTCTAAATAATCGGGGAGCGCCGGTTCCAACCACGGTAACAGCCTAACACCAATGAGTTATTAATTTATCTTAAGTGCAGTTTTCACTAACACAATTAAAACACATTTGGCTCGACCATTATAGACGGCTATAGGGCTTAGAACCTATCACGTTGGTCTAACAGAAAGCTCGGTGAGGTGTGGATACTTAGTTCATCTTGCGATGGATGTACCTGTGACTACTCCAAATGGGATTTAGTTTATTTTTATTATTAAAATTGGGACGGATAACTACCGGTTTGTAGTATGATATCAGTGTACGTAGTATACATAAAATTGTTATGGAAAAAAATATAATGTAGAACTTTTGTACCAATACATAATTGTATTTACTTTTGTATATTTTAACTAGTTCAGTTCGGCTTTAGGCGTTGTTTTAACAATGATATTATAACGGTAATGAAACGATATATCTTTTTAAACAAAACAATTACAAGTCTTTTTATACAGCCGGCATTGCACATTAATAACATTTTTAATAAACAAATACGAATCTATGTGTCGAACAATGTAAAGCAATAAGATGCTTTTAAAACTGTATATTATTGGAAAATAGATATGAAATAACATCGTATAAATGGAAATGTTGAATGTTAATTATATTAAGTGTTGGAAATTAAAAATCGAGGCTAACAACGTCCTTGATAGTTGATAAAGGCAATTTTTTTGGAAAAGTAAGGTAGTAACTTGAAAACCGATATTGATGTAAATTCATACGTAATAGATAAGTACTTACTCAGGAATGGAATTGTCTAAATATGTATTTAACGATGTCTATAGATCTTATTAATGTATGTCAATCATATAATCAAATTGCTAAAGTGATTCCATGTAATTAACATATCCAATTACATTTTTGGCATATTTAACGAAATAATGCGTTCACAGAAATTATTTAATGAAAAGTACATTAAGGGCTTGTTTTCTATTATTGCTGATAAAACACCCAAATGTGTTTTTTATTGGTGTATTTCCAGGCGACAGACCCTTAATACACACTCACCTCGTATTTTAAAATGCCATAATAATAGTCTAATATGCTTACGTCCGCAAATAAAACAATCGCCATGTTTTGCAATGTGTCTAGTCAAACATGTGTTTCAAGCAATATTTATGTGAAATTGTCCATAAATGAATCATTTTACAATACATAATGAGTATTTGTAGTGTTAAGGACAAGTCATATTTGTTAGTTGTAAGACGTTTACATTGTAAAAGTATATCGATATAATTTGTTAATAAATGTACCTTTATTGAATAAAGTCAAATAATGTTTGTTATAATTGTTTCTTATTTATTTTTGAATGAGTAATTTTACCTGTCACTACATCTCTACTAAAATAGCTTGATTAAAATCATAGCAGGGCAGAAGATAGGAAAGCTGTATACACACATGTCTAATAAATTAATTACCAATGATTTTGTTTAAAATAAATTGAGACATTACATTACACTATGGACGGCCGTCAATCCGCACTGGGCCCGCGTGATGGTTTAAGGCCCGATCTCCCTATTCATCCATAGAGAAGGCCCGTGCCCCAGCAGTGGGGAAATTAATGGGCTGATGATGATGATGGACGGCCGTCATACAACGACAGTGACATCGCTTCCAAAATATTTGGAACATTATCTGAAGGATATTCATTCTATCTTAATCAAGATAGCCTACTAAGAACTAAACATTTTTCGCCTTGAAGTTATTTATTTTAGCCGCAAATCATTGATAAACTGCACGCAATCAACATAGACCAAAAATACATACTATTTTAAACTTCAATTTAAACATAACTCTGTACCGTCGGTGAAAAGTAATACAACTCGAGTTGTATCACTTTTGAGTTATTAGCACACACTTCATGTTCAAAAAATTCTCTTTCTTTCTGTCTAATTCTCGTAACTGTAGCTATTATAAATTCGGAGATAATTTTTGTGTTTAGTGATATAAGTACTGTTTGTGAAGGATTCATGCTGTTATAACACGTGTAACATAATTCTGTACCGTCGGTGAAAAGTAATACAACTCGAGTTGTATCACTTTTGAGTTATTAGCACACACTTCATGTTCAAAAAATTCTCTTTCTTTCTGTCTAATTCTCGTAACTGTAGCTATTATAAATACGGAGATAATTTTTGTGTTTAGTGATATAAGTACTGTTTGTGAAGGATTCATGCTGTTATAACACGTGTAACATAATTCATCTTAACTTGTATTAAAGTGAAATGAAGATTTTCATTAAATATTTTGGTGTAAGTAAATGCAACTCAACATATATTAAAATACACGTAATCCTTGAATTCTCACGGTCCGTGTTTAATGATATAATTTTAGTTGTAACATCAAACACCAAATTTATTTTTTCGTGAAAAGTAATATAAATTAATATATATCAAAATATTTCAGAAAATACGATCTTGGATATCAATAACGTGTCGTGTATAATGATACATACAAGTTCGATTCCATGCGCCACCAGTATGTATCCTAGGGTGACCTCCGCATAAACCTGTCTATGGGAAGACATTTTGTCTAGAGCCACAGCAAACCATATCTGATCCGCATTGCGAATGGGTATAGGTTAAGTTAGTACTTCAGACCAAACCGTGTTTTTTCTCTTTCTGCTATAGCCACCTTGTAATACTTAATTACAGTACCTCAATAAGTTGTGGGTCCTGATCATGGCGTCGTTATCACCATGGCAGGGTTAGTCAAGAGGTATTTGAGATTTGTCATAACTGTCGTTAGTCTCCTTCCCTTAGCTCGAAGCATAGCTGTTTTACATATTTATTTATTTATTTATAAAAAAGGTACACCAACAGCTTATATAATAAAACATTAAATAAAATAAAAGTTACATCAGGAATTAGACTGTTGCATAAGCCAATTATAGGTGCACACAACATTTGCAAAGTAGGACAACGTAATCGTTTAGTAGATAACTAAATAATAAAATTTAAAAAACAGATAATTAAAAAAATACATAAAAAAGTAAAATATATGTTATGCTGGAGGACATAAATATTTATAAATTTTATCCTTATACTGCCTGAGAGAATTGAAAAATAGGTCTAGATCAGGCATTGCGGCACTTAGTTCATTATGAGTCACGCAGATGCGACTCAACGCTGTATGACTACCGACATTGGTTCTGTTAGCAAGGGGACAAAATTTTTTGCTGATGGGCTTTCTAGGTAATGTTCTGGGCACTGACAATCTAAGACGAGAGAGAAGTGGTTCACATCTAATAACTCCATTCACAGACCTATGAAGAAAAACTGCATCATGCACTTTACGGCGATTGTACATAGTTTTCTTGATTACATGCAGGTTAAGCGGTGGCAGATTGAACGCTGCCTTCATTGCTAAGGAGGTTGTAGACGTGAAATAATGGCTCCAAATATTACCGAGCTCCAATTAATATGCAAGCCATTCAATACCCGCTGGTTAGATCTTTGATGCAAGCGCTGGTAGTGGTATGTTTGAACCTACCCAGCCATAGATGATCGTACATACTTTTGGGTTTACTTTTGCTACTGGGATCCAGCTCGGCATCGGCAGCATCGGGATCTGCCACATCTTCTCAAGAGAAGATTACCAGTTTCTCAAACACGTTGAATGATGTAAATTTGTCGAGCTTCCTCATTTTTATAAAGGGAATAACTTCTCTGAACTCTTGAGCACCACCAGTAATATTTTTTTCTGTATTTTGATTACATAAGAGAGAATTACGCACAGGACTGTGAAAAATGGAAAGAGGAAGGGGAGGCCTTTGCCCAGCAGTGGGATCTTGTAGGATAGATTAGATTAGACTAAATAATTGGCAACATCACGGGCACAACCCCTTAAATAAACCAGGTCACAAAGTTTGTAAAATCCCAGGAGGTATTTGAGCTTCTGAAAGGAGTTAGTAGGCTTACATAGTCAATAAAAGCACGCATAATGGACCACTTGCGTTTATGCGGAAAACTGAGCCCATTGAAATAACATTACATATGGGACATTCGAGTATTCATTGAGTCAAGTCAGGGGTCTATGGTGGCTCAGTTATAACCCTGACACTAGGGTTGATGGGGTTGGTAATTCACCTCACAATCCACACGATAGAAGAAGAAGATGGGACATTTGCCCATACATGTTGTGCCGACCCCACCTAGAGTGAGATAAGGGCAGGAGGATGATGATGATATAGTGGGAAGTTTGCCCACTTCACAATAGTGGTCCATACGCGAGGATACGCGGAAAATCCCCCACGTGTGCTTACGTGTAGAGTTTTGCGGAAACGAGCTAATTTAACCATAACAGACCATGGTAAAGGTGATAAGACCTACCCTGAGCATAGCCCTGTGTAACCAATATGTTTGGAGGTGAACCAATGATCTTCATTTGCACTACCTATTCTTATCGTCAACATTGATTCGACTCCGTTTATCGTTTTGTCAATGTTGCGGGCTACCATTAGACCGGGAATTTTGATAATTCAAAATATCGAATGTTACTGTACTTTAGGGGATTTTGATTGTGGAATGAGTTGTGATCTTTTAAATAGTTTCAGCAGGAAAGAAGTAACACTTACCGGTTTGTGTGATTTTGGTTTAAAAGTAAGTAGGTACATCACCTTTATCTTCAGGCCATACTGCCAGGCTAGCCCGAAACATTCCTAATGACCAGTCTTAATATGATTTCTCTTACCTTCATTTGTTAGGGGTAGAAAAAAGTGGTTTTGATTAGGGGCGTAGTGTAGTGTACAAAATGTGTTTGTAGCGGGCAGCAGTGGTGGTTTTGACCGGTTATTTATGAGTTTAAAATCATAACAAAAATATCTTATTATCGCCACCTTACACTATATATACGTGTACCATCTTTATATGTATTTATTACTAGAAATTCGTAAAAACATGTATCATTTTACACAATAAAACCGAAAAAATAAGTCATGTTAAACCACTTGACACAAATTCGTTATAGTTTATCGTTTGTGTCAATTGATATAAGTTACGTTTCTTTACTTTTTAAAGAAAATAAATAGAATTTTGCCTTTTTACAACTTTATGAAATAAACTTTCTTCCAAGACATTTTGTTTTTTGTAGAATAAGACTGTAAAATTATTAATTGAAATATGATATATCAACGATGACTTTTGTATAGTTATGTCTGTAAAAAGGTATAACTAGACTTGTATCAATTTACACAGTATAAAAGTTGGTGTCAACTGATACGTGTAATTTATTTTGATCCACTACCATTTCTGTTTAGGTTCTAAATATAACTAAATATTAGAAAAGAAACCTTCCATCATCACCTATCGACACATCTAACTTCTGTACCATTATTCCTTATAAGTCGCGAGCTAGATTTTTTTTTAATTTAAACTCGATTTTCTCAAAACTTGAATTTTGGACTTGTATTACTTTTCACCGACGGTACAGAACTTTGAATGCTGCTATTGTGTTGTACACATGTAATGAAACGATATACTTTCCCGCTTGAATAAGTATAGAAAGATGCAATATAAACTTTCTACTTTTTAGAACGCGTGGCTTAAAAAAATCATAGTAACTAATTCTTTCTATTTGAGATTTAAAGCAAGCCCGGGAGATCCCAAAAAAAGTATCAATGTAGGTGTGTAGACACATGTGCTAGGAATAGTATTCATTAACATGTAGCTGCTAGTTTTGTGCTTTTTCGGAGATAATCGCATCCGCGAGGTAAACGCCTGGAGAAACATATGGAGCAATATCTTACATGGCATCATTATTTTTTCAAAGAGTGGGTATTTATTTATTATTTTTTAAAGGATCACTTACAGCTTTGCACATTATAACAAAGATATCAAAGATTATGTTAACTTATCTAGGTATATGTTTAATCATCGTCTCATTCAGTTTGTGCTTCCTTGACGTGAAATTTCTAAGGAGAATTTATGTTATTAAGTGTTGGCGTCAGGCTTAAAAATAAATTTAGAAAAAATTTAGAGATACACACGGGAAACGACTGAGTTAGGTATATGTTTCATAGTGTCCTTGGTATAATATGCCAGTAACAGTCCACATTTAGTTTATGGTATCGTAGAATACAATGGAATAGGGCCCATAGATCAGTTATCAAAAGATACGCAAGAGTCAAATTAAAAGATATTTAGGTAGTAGGCTAAACCATACTAAGCAAAATCAAGACATTTATCCAAAACTGATGTCATATATTCTCTGCTTTTGCTATCGAATCTGATTATATCCAGCAGTTTGGTAGGTAAGTAAATCGCAACATGCGTTTTTAGCTGATGCAAAAGAAGACCAAACTTTATCTTTTATGAAAGCATAAATTGTAAATTAGTTTTAACTTGAAAAACAACGGCCTCCATGGTCCAGTGGTTAAGCGTTGGGCTCACGATCCGGAGGTCCCGGATTTGAATCCCGGTGGGGACATACCACTAAAATCACATTGTGATCCCTAGTTTGGTTAGGACATTACAGGTTGATCACCTGATAGTCCGAAAGTAAGATGATCCGTGCTTCGGACGGCACGTTAAGCCATTGGTCCCGGTTACTACTTACTGATGTAAGTAAATAGTCGTTACATGAGCCATGTCAGGGGCCTTTGACGGCTCTATAATAACCCTTGACACCTGGGTTGATGAGGTTGGTAATTGACCTCACAACCCACACGACAGAAGAAGATTTTAAATTTTTTTTGTACGAGTATGTAAGAAGTCTTTTTTTATCGACAAGTCCACCAATTTTGCATCTCTCATCTGTTTCATGGTATTTTTTGTTTGCAATCAATTAATCTTTATAAAAGGAAAGCGCCTGATAAAAATACATAGCAAAAGTGCAGCCACGCTTTGCACTTTGTGCAGACGCAACTATAAAATGTACACTCCATGCCATAATTTACACGTAATGACACTATAAATACACCAAAAGATTATTATATTTTGTGTTTAACTAGTTTATTGTACATTACACTATGGACGGCCGTCAATCCGCACTGGGCCCGCGTGATGGTTTAAGGCCCGATCTCCCTATTCATCCATAGAGAAGGCCCGTGCCCCAGCAGTGGGGAAATTAATGGGCTGATGATGATGATGGACGGCCGTCATACAACGACAGTGACATCGCTTCCAAAATATTTGGAACATTATCTTCGTTATAAATATGTTATGATTCTGATTTTTTTTTATTTTTTATTTATTTATTAAATCTTAATACTAAAAATACAATTTGTCAATGCCCTGCAAAACTGTTAAACAGTTTGTCTGCAGGAAAGAGTCTCTCCTAATAATATGAAATTATATCTAATAGTCAATGAATAACATAAGTTACCTAGGAATAATAAGTTAGCTAGACACGAGTCTAGAAGGTGTTGTTTAAGTATTTTTTTTATATTTACTTTTATTTGGTTCTAGACGGATGTTCTCAGGCAAACTATTCAGTAAGTAGGGAAGTCCCTTTTTTAGAGTTTTATTTCCTATTAATTACGCAATATAAATATCATTCATTAGTCAAGTGCATTCAAAAGAATACTTATTCATTAATACCCACAAATGTATCGTATACATAAACTGAATACCTGTTTTGTTAACAACAATGATCTAGCATCAAGTCCGCGTGTCCGGGCTATTGTATGCTTCTTCTTATCGTGTGGGTTGTGAGGTGGAATACCAGCCTCTTCCACCCTAGTGTCAGGGCTATGATTGAGCCGCCAAAGGCCCCTGACATGGCTCATGTAACGATTACTCACCGGGACCGGGATTAGTAACCGGGACCAACGGCTTAACGTGCCTTCTGAAGCACGGATCATCTTACTTTCGGACAATCAGGTGATCAGCCTGTAATGTACTAACCAAACTGGGGTACAAAGTGGTTTTTGTGATATCTCCCCACCGGGATTTGAACCCGGGGCCTCCGGATCGTGAGTCCAACGCTCAACCACTGGACCACAGCGGCCGTGTTGTATGCTGATCCACTGTGTGTCATAGAAAAACATGGCAAAAAGTCGCACGTATTATAATAATTATCTTTATTAAAATTCATAAATAAGTTAAATAGAAAAAATAAAATGATCTGGCTTTATTTAGTAATCAGAATTTCATAATTATTTTTTTACTTAGGAAACTACCCAATTGGTGCAATTGAAGAACAAATCTATAATTATGCAGCCTAGTTCAAGAGCTAGAGGGCATGTATTGTTCTTACAGCTGTCATTCTATTCAGGCTATTTTTGGCGGACTTTAACATAAAAATAGCATATAGGTAAAAAAACGTAAAAAATGGTAAAGTATGTTATCCCCCTTGGCCGTAGGTTTCGTTGTGGATGTTGTGGTTGACGGCGCGGTTGCCCTTGTAGAGGTAGGTGCTCTTGAGGTTCTTGAGCTCGTTGGGGGTGAAGTTGGGGCGTGCGCGGGTGGGATCCAGCGCGCGCGTGCCCCAGATGTCGATCACCGTGCGGATCTCCTGGTAGGGCCCCGAGTGCAGCACGATGAGCACCCCCGGCGTGTTCACACCGCCCGCCTTGACATAAATACACATATACATTTTAATGCAAAAATAAACAGTTACACACTGCGGTTACACAGGTGATAGAGGCTTATCAATTGGCGACTTAGTCGAGTTCCTGCAGGTAACCAACCTAAGGCTGTTTCTGAATGGTGGCCAAAGTATGGTATGTGATAACGAGTCAGACCACCAGCCCGGTGGTCGGATGACATTGTGAGGTACACCGGAAAGCAATGGATGAAACTTGCACATGACCGGAAAGTATGGCGTGAAAGAGAGGAGGCCTATACCCAGCAATGCCTGTATACAGGTTGAGTAGATAATAGAACCAACCTTAATAGTGGCGCTTGCGCCGCACGAACGTATCGCCAGGTTGTCCACGTGGATATACTTGATGGTGCGGTTGGGGAAGTAGTTCTCGTAAATGTATATCTGGCCTTCCTTGACGGAGACGGGCGGATTCTCGATGGTGGCAGTATCCATGCGCGCGTATTCGCGCTTCCACTCGCCCAGCTCCACGGGCACCTTGCTGCGGTCGCAGAACATTCGCCCCGACACCAGCGGCACCAACACCAGCACCATCAACACCTCCATTTAGCAAGAAAGCATTTGATCGTTTGAACCGACTCAAGTACTATGCGCGGCCGCACACCTGACCCATTGTTTCCACTTTTGTGTTGATAAGGTTTGTAGTTTATTTCTAATTTGAATGGCCTCACTGCGGTTGTCTGAGTGATGTCACGAGCCACGAACGCCCAGCTGTGTTGTTGGAAAGTACGCCATACTTTATGACTGTAACGTGTAGTTTGTTTTGGAAAAAATCAAAGCCAATTTCTAAGGTTGCATTCATGCAATATTTTATATGTTTAACAAGTATTTTCGGTAGATAGGGTAAGTATTTTAGAAATGAAACAGGATGTTCAACGGCACAATTTATTTATTGTAGACATGAATGTGGTCCCTTAAATTAAAACTTCATTTAGTATTTAAATTTAGAAATTAATAACATTATAAAACTATTGGAGCAAAAAAAATAAGTTCGCATCGCTTTAACAGCACATTTAGAAAAGCAGATCACCATTTTGATTGTTTAAAATATAATAAAACGCGAGATTCGAAAAAAGAGGATATCATAGATTTTGAAAGTTCTTTGGTGTAACTAATCAAGATTTTTAAAGATCACCAGATTTATTAAGTAACTTAAAAACGATGTCTGAAAATATAAAAAATAACATAATGATAATATAATTATTTTACACATAATATCACTCTAATATTCATAAAAATACTTAAACTACGACAACTAACTTTCAGTTTCGTGTATTGTGCGGGCAGGGGCGCGCGCGCCGCCAGTGGGACGCCGCGCGCCGCGCCCGCGCCGGGTGCGTGCACTAGGTGCGCGCCCGATAGAGTTCCGCAGGACAGGGTACACGAACCATTACATGGTCAGCTCAACACGGGACTTTCACGTCCATCATAAACACACAGATAATATTGTACAATATAATTACATGATTCTTTTTGATTCAGTGTAAATAGTTTTATAAAAATCTACTTATTTTAAACTTTAAAAATTGTTACGAATTGATTTAGATTTATTTTTGTATTGTGTAAATTCGGTTAAGTAGGTAATGTTCCTTTAACTTTTGAATGTGCATAAAAGTGCACTTATACTTTGGACAACAACAATAATTGTATGTTTGACATCTGTCCCACTAACAAAACAACACATACGACCAAACTAAGAACTATCAATAGAAAGAAAGGCTTGTCGAGACTTAAGCGGTTTTTTGAATAACGTAGATGGTAAACTGTATGTGTCCTAAATCTAAATAAAATTTAGAAATAATTCCAAAATTTAAGTAACAATGATTAATTGACGTTAAATTTTACTACTATCAGTGGCGTGACGTGCATGTGGCGTGCGAGTTATGGATATACGGCTATATAAAACGCGATTGAGCTTGATTTTAGGGCTTTCATTTGAGCATATTTTCTTTAAGTATGTTCAGTGTCGCATACACCTATAAACGAGCATTTCATTACTACGTTTTTCAATAAATGATGACTATTAGGTAGTAGTAAGCCACCACTCGTAATGAATTCGTAAATATCTATGTTTAGTGATAAAGAAAGTAATAAGTGCGGCGACTGTAGGTCGATGAAATGAGATAGAAAAGTATTAACACCTTAAAGACGTGGTATCCATCGTCGTAGCAATCGCCGCGCCACCGTAACTAACCTTATGTTCGCACTATAATACTAACAAGGACGGACAAGCCAATATTGACCTCACGGAACTCAAGACACGTTAGTTGAGGACTTCATACGGTTATTTTTTGTGATGTCTCTGAGCATAGGTGTTGGCTGGTGCCGCTACTATATCGCGACACTATACCTAATGTTTACTATTGTTATGATTCAATGAACATTTTATTCATAACGTGTTTACAGGCCAAATTCGGTTCGCAGTAAAAATTGTGGTCTCGTATCAAAGTGCATATTATTAATAAAAGGTGGAAAACCTAATAGAACACCATTCCATACTTATCAAATTCTTGTATATCATTATAGTATATTTGTACATAGTTATAATAAATATCAAAAATGTTCATATTTTCGTGCGATAAATACACGGAAAATACTTACTGCTACTACGAAAAAATGTTTAACTTTACATTCATAAAGTAAACATTCAAATTTGTTCATCTCAATAAAAAATATTTTGTAATTTAAGCCCTTTTCGGTAATCCACCTTAGTGATATGTTTATTGACTAATCTTATTTAAATTGAATCTATATAAAATTGGTCTGAAAAGTCGCGACACAGCAGTAAGTTCACTTTAAGCTCACATCATTTCAAAATAAGTATAAATAGTAGTAAACGATCGAATCAATCGAATTTTCACTTGTTAGTCGCGGCTGAGTATTGTACCGGAGTAACCTGTATGCTCGCGAACAATACTTTTTTGACGTAGTGTTTCTAATCACAATTATTGCACTTAAGTGTTCAAAACAACTCGTATTTTTTAAATATTTTTCTATATTACTACACTTAGTAATTTGCACTTGCATTAAGTATTTCATCGAGCACGAAAATAACTGGCAATACGAGCTATTTTTCTAGCAATTTTTGATATATATTTAAATTAGCTAGTTACTTTTTGCGTTGGTGCCCCCGGCAGCCAATACTCGCCGCTACCAAATCTCATGTTCACATCAATAGACCAGACCACGCCGGAATTTGTTCTACTTAGAGCATCACGAATGCCGATACCTATACATACGTCTCACTTGTATAATGTGTAAATTCTTAAACGTACATCTGTGCACAGAGCTGCTTTACGATTTATACTATTTCTTACCAGGAACGGAAAAGATACTCTTTTATATTAGCAGCCAGAGCTTTAATATTTTTTTATAAGCAGTTTTTTTTTTGTAAAATATAGTAATAGATCGGCAGTGTTTTACGGTTGTATATTCAGTTAATGTAAATTGTTCCCAAGAAATATATTGCAGTACTTTCCGTTCCCAATAAAGTATCACCATTTTCAAACGTACTTTCATAGCTACATCTCAAACTCACCGCTTGAATGTCATCAAATTACATGACTAACTGCATAAGATAGCGGCCTTGTTTACAAAAAAAAAAAATGAGTAAAATGTGTATACACCTGGTTCTAAGGCACATAAAAATGTAAAAATAACATTATTTTAGTAAAAGCTGCATAGATACATCGGAGACACCTAACAAAATTATGATTACGTATAAAATATGATTCGAACACAGCCGATGTTATTACAAAACCAAGTCAGAAAGATAAAGTAGGTTTAACACGTTCATGGTAAATTTTTCGCCATGTTTTGACCCAAGTATTTTGTACAGGCGGATGTGACCGTTTTGCCGACACAGGAATCGATCGATCAGTAATACATAGTGACCCTAAAGGCTAAAGCTGCTGTTGAGGGCTATAGCACCGGTGACACTTTACACAGAAATATACTTGTGTAATTAGACATTGTTAAACGTTCTGTCGTTACTGCAAAATTTAAAACGACTTAGCAGTTCTGTAAGATTTAGTACGTTAAACACGACGGTTATTACCTTTCTGTCAACGTGTTAAAATTCAATTCGCACCACGAAATAAGTCAAACGAAACGCATCCATATCGCGTGGCGCCACCTATCGACTTATTATGCGACGACGGTCTTCCGGTTCCTGCAGCAACCGCCATATTCGTTTCATACTTTTTTGAATACACATACCACGACGTCGTCTAATACGCACTGCATTTGTTTTTATTGTAGACTTACCTACCTTTGTTACTAAAAAATAAATTTAGTGAACAACGTAATAAAGCTACTCATTGAAGAGCGCCTGCACACACCCAAAAGAAAAGGGGACGAGAGCCTGAAGTCCTCAACAGGAACTAATTGCCAAGTCATAGGCTAGCAATTCTATGCGGAATCTGCGACAGCAGCGCGACGACCGCTGGACTCCTTTCATGACACGGACTATATTTTAAAACCTAGTTTATCTTTTAATCTTTGTTTTGTAATAACACTAAGCGATTCAGTTAATGCTAAGTCGGTGTAGTATGTTGCATATTACCCTTTTGCGATAGAATTACAGTGGATAATTACGTAAAAATAGCTATCAGTCCTATGGGTCAGGATCCTTATCATAAACATACGAGAGGGGTAGTCAGGATCCTTATTACACACAGATCTGAGGTTAATCGATGACATTAGCTTTAGGCATTATATTTGAACGAAATTGTTGAATAACAGCAGTGCGATAAAGATATGTTTATAAGTGACGTAATAATAAGCTGCGCGTCCACTAGATCGGTATACGCGCAAGCGATGCTTGTTTTCTATACAATACATTAAGTATCGGTAAATCCACGTGTTGTACACTGACAGATTCGCGCAGGTTATCATATTAAATGGCACACAGTTGCAGAAACGCTCTTCAAATTTTAAAGGCGTCTTCACATACTAATGAGCCATTAAACTGATGCACTAAACAACATTATCGAACTATGAAATTCTGATTACTAAATAAAGACAGATCTAAAGGTGACAAAACACGTTTTCTTTTTTCTATTTAACTTATTTACGAATTAATAAGTGCGACATATTGTTAGGTTTTTCTATGACGTCACCGGTTGCTTTTTCTTGCAAATTCCATAGTAATTTCGTGTTTTGACGTTTAGTAAAAAGTAACTGAGTTGACCAGTTGGAAACTACCCTATTTTTAAGTTCGGATTTTTGAGTTGCATAAAGCATCATTAGCGCTTATGGCCGCATTAAAATGTCAGTTTGAGATTATGAGTTTCTTAAAGTCATTAATAAGGTGTGTTTTTCTCATACTTTTACCTAATTACATTAACACAACACAAACATCAGTTTGATAATGTCATCATTGGATAAATGCGGGCGCTCCGTATGGTCTACTTAAGTGGCAGGGCAGGGTAATGACGTTAGGTGTCTCCGCGGTGGTTAGTGGTGGCGTAAGGGGTGAGGGGTCGGCTCGTGCGCTTGCGCAGAACGGGCGTGGCGCGTGGTGTCTACATGTGGATGGTCGCAGCCGTGTAGCGCGCCTCGCCGCGCCGCCAGCTCCACTGAGACGGCCGGTACTGTTCACATATTAAGTCAATTAGCTTCTACAATTTTCTTGGGGGCCTGGTTAAATCTGGGGGTAACCAGTACGATTTTTCATATAATAAGTACGATTTTTCTTAGAAGCATTTTTTAATTGATTGGAGGAAGTGATGGTGTGACAAGATCGTAGTAAATTGAATTCCGTCTGTCCGTCTGCCTACCCAGGATCAGATGATGGGTTAAAATGGCCACATCGAAGCGATTCCTTTAAGAAAGCAATATTGCAATTTGACGTTTGCGCATATAAAAGTAAGTGCGCAATGCAAACAAATGTCAAATTGCAATACTGCTTTCTTATATGAATTGCTTCCATGTGGCCATTTTAACCCCCTGATCATCTGATCCTGGGTAGGCAGACGGAATTTACTACGATCTTGTCACACCATCACTTCCTCCAATCAATTAAAAAATGCTTCAAAGAAAAATCGTACTTATTATAATTAAACTAAGTTATTTGTATGGGCCTTACATAATCACGCGACGCCGACAAAGGAGTTAAGAAAAATCGACCTTATTATCACTATACTGTGATCGTTGTTTGTATTGTTTATATATACTGATAAAAATCAGTCAGAATATGGGCCATACAAATAACGATCACGTTACGCGAGAGGTTTGTCACGATAGAAGCAATTCGAAACCCAGCCTCTGCCTACCCCGGTAGGAAACAGGTGTAACATAAACAGCCTGTATACGTCCCACTGCTGGGCACAGGCCTCCATCAACCGGAGGGGGAATGGAGCATACTCCACCACGCTGCTCCAATGTGGGTTGGTGGAAGTGTTTTTACGGCTAATAGCCGGGACTAACGGCTTAACGTGCCCTCCGAAGCATCATCTTACTTTTTCGGACAATGAGGTGATTCAAGCCTGAAAAATCCTTACCAAACAAAGGACAGTCTCACAAATGGATTTCGACAATGTCCCCAACGGGAATCGAACCCGGACCTCCAGATCGTGAGCCTAACGCTCTAACCACTAGGCCACGGAGGCTGTTATGTGTGCACGGAGGAAACATGTGTAAGTATAAATGTAATATACCTTGATAAGTAGCTGTCCAGAACGCGTGTGGGGGTTCTTGAAGGCGTAGAGTGTCCAGGCGGCGATGCTGGCGACGAGCGCGACGGCCACGAAGGCCGCGACCACGCCGCCGATGGGCGAGTGCGCCGGCGCAGGCTTCTCGTCGCGCACCGGCTCGTGGAGGGGTGTGCTTATATGGCTCGGCGGCGCGGGGGCCGAGTGCACTGAGGATGATATTACTATTATATCGTCACCTTATAGTGGAAACCACGTAAGCACAGCAAAGGATTGGAACTGCCTTCCGTAGATTGGTTTTCCAACTTGTTCAATACATCAACATAAATATTGAAAGTGTATAACAACTTTTTATTTTTATACTTCTAAAATGGTAGCTTTTGTATTTTTGTAATGTGGCAACATTGCCATTTGTCTTTTCTCTCTTCTTGACAATGTCTTGCGAGCGGCCGGACGATGTCCGATCTTAAATTAATATTTTTTCAATAGTGAAATCCATATTTCCAAGTTACTTTGTTTTATTTATAAACACAACTCGTTATAATCTGGACGTCTTAAAGGCTACAGTGAATAGGTATTTACTAGTTAATATGATCTATCCTAGACCACATCGTCATTTACCAAAAGGTGAGACTGTGGACAAACGCGAGTCTATATAATTAAAAAAAAATAAAAAATAACTGTTAAAGTGTTCACACTTGTTTCTATATCAACTACTTAAAGACACTTGTTTCTATATCGACTACTTACTTAGATCAATAAGTAGTAACCAAGGGTTTAACGTGCCTTCCGAAGCACGGATCATCTTACTTTTTGGACAATCAGGTGATCAACCTGTAATGTCCTGACCGAATTAGGGATCACAAAGTGATTTTTGTGGTATGTCCCCACCGGGATTCGAACGCGGGACCTAGTATATTATAGTTATACTGACTGGTGTTGACGACGGCCTGCGGGTAGGGGTGCTGCGAGTCAGTCACGTAGGCGGTGCTGCCGCCGTCGTCGGAGGCCGGGGGTTGCGACGCACGCGCCGGACACGCTGTCTCGTTGCTGATCGGGACCTTATCGCAATCTAGAGGGAAAAAATATATATGTTATTTAACTCATAATGGAGGAGCTCGGTGGCGCAGCGGTTAACGCGCTCGGTCTGCGGTTGATGAAGTTAAGCAACTTTCGCAAAGGCCGGTCATAGGTGACCACAAAAAAAAGTTTTCATCTCGAGCTCCTCCATGCTTCGGAAGGCACGTTAAGCCGTTGGTCCCGGCTGCATTACCAGTCGTTAATAACCGCACTGGGCCCGCGTGGTGGTTTAAGGCCCGATCTCCCTATCCATCCATAGGGAAGGCCCGTGCAGTGGGGACGTTAATGGGCTGGTGATGATGATGAACTCATAATTGTTGTCGTCGTCCACGCCAAGTTGCAGTGGTATTGGGCAAGTCAGTTATTTATTTAAAACCTTTTTTAAAACGCAAAGGTTGTCCATCGCCATACAACGTGGTAACGCGGCAAGCGTGATGGGGACCTTTGCGCCCGGATCCACCCGCGGGGGCTTATTTGACTAAATAGATTGTTATTGTCTATTTTATATAATGTGTATTTCTGTGTTGACTGTAATGTTTATTACGAATATTTGGTTGTAATATTTTAAAACCTTATCACTATTTAAATGAACGTTGTAGTAAGCCAATCTTTAAAACTAAATTAAAGTTGTTTTTATTGAACTCATTTGATGAACATATTGAATAGTTAGAAGATTTGTAGCATTTAAGAATTAAGTTTAAAACTTGCTGTAATAGATATAAGTAAGTAATGAGTGCATGATTTCGCCAACAAACTGTTTTTCAGTTTGGCGAATGTGTTTAAAATTGTAAACGGTTCTTATATTGTTATTAAATAAATAAAAATATAAAAACTACCATTTCAGAGTAGTTTAATGCGATAGTGCAGTAATTAAATAATCTAAGAAAATCATTTGAAAAAACACGACGGAAAATTTTACTTGATATCAGCTCTGAATCATCACCCAATGTTTCCGTTATGAATTCACTAACACCCTGTATAATACTTCGCATAACGGATACACTTACTTCGCAGCATCCAGTCCTGTTTGTTTCTGTCGGTGCCGCTGGAACATTTGTGTATCGCCTCACACCACATGCACTGGAACAAACATATCTATTATTCACAATACCTACTATACCCTAGATAACGTAGTGAGGTCGCAGGTTCGAAATCCAGCACAGAAGATCAGGTTAAGCCGCCCTCACACCCCGGACACTTCATACAAACAACCTCGTTTTACACAGACACCATACATTAATGTTATGTTATTCGAATTCATATATGGATCATAAATTATTCTCAGCAGCAAAGGAAAACATCGTCGAAACCCACATTCCCGAGAAATGCGTTTCGGAAATATGTGTTCGAACCTGTATTGGGCTGATTTTTCTTTCGCGGGTTAGAAAGTCAGGCAGTTGCATCTGTAAAAGCCCGGACTTATCGAATTTTCAGTTTAGGTAAGCGGACCCCGCGGAAACGCTAGACGTTATATAACTAAGTTGTTGTGGGATGTTTTATTACTAAGTAAGCGTAAATGGTAAAGATTTATGCTGCTGTCTTTGAATATTGTATTCAAAGTGACTTATGCCGAAGAAGGCATCGAGACACACCTGTTTAGGTTGAGCGACGTTCGTAAACCAATGTCACAAGATCCCACTGCTGGGCAAAGGCCTCCCCCTCCTCCTGCAAATTTTGCGGTCCTGTACCCGTCATGAGGCACCCAATGCGTGACGATCCGTGCCCACCGCTCAGGGTGCATGCGACAAACATGTCCGGCCCAATCCCATTTGAGTTTGGCGGCCTCTCGTCCCACATCAGCGATTCCCATTTTTGAACGCAGTGTTGTGTTCCCGTTTTTGAAACCAATGTATGTGTATTTTATGAAGTGTTATAAAAAAATAAATAAATAGGGGGAGAGCCCGCAGACATGGCTATGTGTAATGTGTGGTCTCACATCGAAGCCAGTGTCGTGGTTTACGCAGGTCTCGCAGGAGTCGTACTGCAGGCACGTGGGCAGCGCCGTCAGCCGCAGGATGGTCCCGCTCTTGATCTCGTAGTTCTTGAACGAGACGCGATGGTACTCGTATATCGTCTTGCGTCGCACCACTGCAATCACACATTAACAAAATTCAAATTCCAAAATGTCTTTATTCAGTAGGTAAAATTATACTTTGAATCGTCAACAAACACAGTACAAAGTTCAAATTATACTTTGAACTTTGTCCCGGGTGAGAGCCTTCAGCGCTCCCCATTTGTCCGGCCAAGTAGTTAATGCCATCTGAGGCAAATCTACAATAAGTGACGTCAAAAAAAAAATGAATCGTCAAGTGAACGCTCATCCGCCTAAAACTACTGCAGATTCTCACAACCTGTATATCCGGGGAAAAGAAGCTAAAAAAAGAAGAAAAATACCTAGGCATAGGGCCCTAGACGTTCCTTAAATAAATACAGTTTAGTATTTTGGCTGCCTAAAACATACATAACGTCGTCTTGTAGTGCAAACCACATAAGTACATTTAAAAATCGCATTCTAATGTGATTTCCATCTACATAACTCCCATTATATTATATTCCCATTGTATATTTGATTTGATTACTTTAAAAATTGAGACCAAAATTTAATGACGATCAAAATACGAACAAAGTCCTTTCGGTCCAAAAGGTCTCCTTCCCAAAAGTACCACTCATCCAAATCGTCCACTTTCGCAAAAAGTCTACTTCCCGAAAGGACAACTCCCAAAATGTACATACTTCCCTCATCGACTACTTTCTAAAAATTTCAGAATATGCAAATTTTTGGAAAGTATTACAGTGTTACTACAAAACAAAGACTAACAGATAAACTGTTTAAAATATAATCCGTATACGAAAGAAGTCCCGAAGGCCGCGGCGCTACTGTCGCAGATTCTGCATAGAATTATTATGACTTGTCAAGTTAGTTTCATTAAAATCCGCCGACTTCCTTCGTGGCGCGAAATACCATTTTAAACCTAGTTTATTTTTAGTTTGTGTTTTGTAGTAACACTGGTAGTGTCTAGAAATGTAGGTTTTAATCAAGTGGCACGCATGTTAAGGGAAAAAACAAAATTTATTTAACCGATCCCTGGAAGTCGTTAGAGAAAGGGTGTTAAGACTTACGGAAGAGGATCCTGTCGGTGAGATACGCGTCGCTGATGCCCACTTTGACGGGGTGGTCGGTGTCGTTAATGTTCTGCACGGCGAGCGGTATCGTCTTGTACGCGAACACTATGTCGCCGTTTTTGTACAGCGTCACTGCGAACGTGAACTTCTTCGACGTGTCCTCTTGAAGGGTCACGTTCTCCCAGAACGCGGTGAACTTCTCGCCTGCAAATTACATGTTGTTTATAAAATAATAATAACTTCTAATTCTATACAGGATATTAGTGACATCGTAACGAATACTGAAGGGCTTAACTCAGACCATGATTCTGAGTTAATATCAAGTGGAATTTTTCGTCGCAAAATTCATGTTTTTTTTAATTATGTTCAATTCTATACATTTACGATGGAAAATTCCACTTGATATTAACTCATAATAATGAACTGAATCATCCCTCTCAGTATTCGTTACGATGTCACTTACACGCGTACAAGTACATACAGGTAGCCGTACAAGTATGTATGGGTGTTAGTGACAACGTAAAGAATACTGAGGGGGATGGTTCAGACCATGATTCTGAGTTGATAACAAGTGGAATTTCCTGACGGAAAATGTATGTAATACTTGTGTAGGTATTTTTTAATTGTTTTCAGTTCCATACTTTTGCGACGGTAAATTCCACTTGATATCAACTCAGAATCATAGTCTGAATCATCCCTCAAAGTTTTCGTTACGATGTCACTAACACCCTGTAGTTTGTAAAATTCGTCGATTATTTTTTTTACGTTTGATGGTCGTTACACTGAGTTCCGATTCGATGAGCCTATTTGAAAAAAACATTTTCAAAAGTGATTTTTGCTAACAAATAATGTCAACGTCCTGACAATGTGAATGAACGATTACTTTATTAGTAAACGATTACTTTATTTGTTACTTTATTACTTTATTGTACTTTTTTATTAGTATTACTTTAATGTTGTAAATGTATATGTGTGTCGTAGATTTTACCTAAATAAACTTTTTTATTATTATTATTTTTTTTTTATTATTATTAGTTTTTATTTTTAGAGTTACATACCTCAAAAGAATATATGGAAGCCTTATGGGATCAATTTGTCCGTCTGTCTTTTTCCATATTCATCAGATTGTTCATAATGATAATCCTTCCACATGTACGTACCGTCGTCATACATCTTGACGTAGCTATCGTTGGTGAGCGTGGTGTCGAAGTTGGCCATCAGCGGCGCGATGTACTGCGTGGCCGCCAGCCAGTTGTGCACGTGTTCGCCCGTGTAGATAAACCCGCCGGTCGCTACCGTGATGTTGCGCAGGTTGTGGCCGTAGAACGGGAAGTCGAAGCTCAGTCGCGATGTCTGTAACAAATGTGTCTTTCAGGCTTGGCAGTAGCAGCGCATGCGCGGCGCGTGTTGTTATGCAAATGTAAAAGACAATGCTCAAAAACCCCGACGTCAACGTCCGACATTTTGTGACTTTTTTCTAAGACGTCACAGTGTACTTTTTCATACAAAAACAATTGTAGTTTCGTTTTGTGTGTGTAACTGATTTGACTGGTTGGAAAGTGGTCCAGCGATTTCAGCGTTGGGCTCACGATCCGGAGGGCCCGGGTTCAAATCCCGGTGGGGACATATCACAAAAATCACTTTGTGATCCCTAGTTTGGTTAGGACATTACAGGCTGATCACCTGATTGTCCGAAAGTAAGATGATCCGTGCTTCGGAAGGCACGTTTTAAGTTGTTGGTCACGGTTACTACTTACGAATGAGTCTTTACATAAGCCATGTCAGGTTCCTTTGGTGGCTCAATAGTAACCCTGACACCAGGGTTGATGGGGTTGGTAATCCACCTCACAACGCACACCATAGAAGAAGAAGTTGGAAATTAGGCTTTACCATAGAGTAAGGATTAACACTACATATATAAGGGCATTTCTCATCATTTCTCATCTCTTCGCTCCTCACTAGCGGCTGAGCTAGGTTTAGCCCCCCCTCGGTCTTACTTTAGTCTTCAATACGTCACACGGGAGGAGCTCGGTGGCGCAGCGGTAAACGCGCTCGGTCTACGATTGTTGATGTAAAGCAACTTTCGCAAAGGCCGGTCATTGGATGGGTGACCACAAAAAAGTTTTCATCTCGACCTCCGCTTAAGGCACGTTAAGCCGTTGGTCCCGGCAGCATTAGCAGTCGTTAATAACCATCAATCCGCACTGGGCCCGCGTGATGGTTTAAGGCCCGATCTCCCTATCCATCCATAGAGAAGGCCCGTGCCCCAGCAGTGGGGACTTTAATGGGCTGATGATGATGACGTCACACAGTTGCGCGTGTACGATGACGTCAATGCGTAATAGCTATGTAAAACGAGGTGTTTTGTATGAAGTGTTCGGGGTGAGTGTACACTTACAGTGGCCCGCCGGTGGGAGTTGCTGAGCGTGGCGTGGACATCAGCCTTCTGCTTGGTGATGTTCGCCCAGTACTCGTCGAAGTACGTCTGGTTGCCGATGAACGTGCTGTTGTAGAAGTTGTGGTTGTCCTGTCACATACAACACAATGAAAATAACTACTGCACCAAAAGAAAGAAACAATAGAGTAGTTTACAACTTATTTTTTAATATGGCAATTGGTCGCTTGGGAGTTCCAACTTTTTACTAAACGTCTTTTTTTTGACGTGACTTATTGTAGATTTGCCGCTGGCATTAACTACTTGGCCACACAAATGGGGAGCGCTGAAGGCTCTCACCCGGTACAAAGTTTAAGACAACAGGCCTGAGGGTGCCCAGTTGGGCGCGAACCTCGGCTCTGCGCGTCGTCTGAGAAGAAAAAAAATTTGAAAGAATTAATCGACCCGAGTGGGTCGATAGCGATAAGCGCTGATTGAGGTAGTTACTAAACGTCAAACACGAAATTGCCATGGAATTTGTATGAAAAAGCAACCTTGAGACGTCATAGAAAAACACGTCAAAATGTCGCACTTATTATTACATTTTCTTTATTAAAATTCATAAATAAGTTAAATAGAAAAAATAAAACGTTTTTTGTTACCTTTTGTGATCTTTATTTAGTAATTAGTAGTTAAAATTAGAATTTTATCATTTATCTTTGACCTAGAAAACTACTGAATTCATTTTAGAGACATGGCAACCTTATCCTACAAAACAAATGCACTATTAACCAAAAAACTCGATGCAAGTATGTTTCGTCTGAATTATTAGAAAAATATTAAATACGAGTAAGTATTAGGAATCACCTATCGCGTTGGTCTAACAGAAAGCTCGGTGAGGTGTGGGTAGTTAGTTCCTCTTGCGATGGATGAACATACATACATAAACTCACGCCTATTTCCCACCGGAGTAAGCAGAGACTATAGAATTCCATTTGCTTCGAACCTGACACACTTCTACATTGGAGATGTCCTTAGAAATGGTTTAATACGATATACTCTGAACCGGCGTGCGTGTATGAAGCGATTGATGAATGTGGAGGAAGCAAGAGAAGTGCGATGGATAAAACTCTGACCCAATTGGGATATTGTCGTGTGCTAAAGTATTCATGCAGTAGGAATAAAAAATAAATGTCATATGCAGTGGCTATTAACACGGTTTTTAATTTTTAATATTAATACAAATTTAAAATTTATTTGGGTCGTTCTTCTTTTTTATTGACAATAAAATGTCATTTTCTCGATTTATCGGATTTAACATCTTTAAAATTATAACGACAATAAATATTTTAAAACATCATATAAAGATGTGTCTGTAGAAGACTATTTAGTAGTTCTCTTTATCTTGGTAACATACATTTCTTTGCAGGCGCATTCAAAAAATATTGTGACAGAGTGGTCCTTTTTCATCGAAGACAGCATTTCTATTTACCACTCTGTCACAGAAATTTGTGAAAAACAATCAAGCTACGTTAATCATTAATTGAGGAACCGATTAGTATTTTGCTAGTATTTTGAGTATAATAAGATAACTATATTTTTGGACAATGGAAACATGAAATAAAATTCAAAAAGATAACTTATCAGAAGCAGAACGAAGGACAGATCATTGTCGATAAAAAAGAAGAACGACTCATTTAAACTCGTTTTTTGTTGACAATTTTGTTGTCAAAAGTTTGTTGAAAGTATATAGATGGCGTTGTACAGATTTAACATGATAAATAATTATTTTCACTTTGCTCGGTTGCATAATTATTAAAAAGTATAATGTAATGGCAGAGTCATTAATAAAAATAATTGTTACTTGATTTTTGCGTAAGATATGGTATAGAATTATTTTGCTACCTAAATTGCTTCTCTTTATTTTAATTAGAATAATAATGGGTGGACAATGTATTGTGTCTGGATATAATAACATGGGTCATCATTTATACTCAAAAACAAAGATGCATAATATATCTTTTATCCATGAAATTAGAATGCGGCCTCCGGGGTCCAGTGGTTGAGGACTGTGCTCAAGATCCGGAAGTACCAGAACGAATCCCAGTGGGGACAAATCACAAAAATCACTTTGCGATCCCCAGTTTGGTTAGGACATTACAGGCTGATCACCTGATCGTATAAAAGTAAGATGACCCTTGCTTCGGAAGGCACATTAAGCCTGTTGGTCCCGGTTATTAGTTACTGATGTAAGTACGTAGTCGTTACATGAGTCATGTAAGGGGTCTATGGCGGCTCAATAATAACCCTGACGCCAGGGTTGATGGGGTTGGTAATTCACCTCACAACCCACACGATGGAAGAAGAAGGTTAAACGAAGGCAAATTTGAACAGCGCCATCTATATTATTTTTGGGAAACGTAGGAAACTCCTTCATTACAAACACATGATTCAAATTAACACTATCAAGGGCACAGGCCACAAGTCGATGACCTTTCATTCACAATAGTATGATACTTGGGCTCATGATGATCCTAGAAGTCCTTTCACGTGTTTAAATAACTTTTAATTACATAATGGTGCTAATTCCTGTAAACACCATCTAATTTTATTTTAAGTTATATCTGTCATTTTCTTATCCGCCGAAAAGGAAAGGGACGGGTAATCGACAAGCATAAAATTTATGGAACACACGTCAATTTTAAGCACAAATCTAAACCAACCAGCCAAAAATTTTACATCCGTCAATAACCCGACACAGTTAAGTAGACAGCACGTCAAACGGATTGCATACCAGCGACGTACCTTTTGATTCGCCCGGGTTATTCATTCATTTACTCATTCTTCCTAAAATTAAGAGCTGTGAATCATCCGTCCCTTTCCTTTTCGACGGATATGAAAATGACGGAATAACTTAAAATAAAATTAGGCGGTGTCTGCAGGAATCGGGGCCATTAGCGTCATAAAAAACGTACACATTCAGCTGCTTATCAACAAGTTTTTAATTTAGAAGGAATTTTTAAACAAATGATATTAAATTAAGAAACAAAATAATTAATACGATTCGCACTACAAAAACACGTTCGAAAACAATTTTTTCGTCACCTCACCTAACAGCTGTTTAGAGGTCAGATGTAAATATGAGTTTTTTTCTCATGCGCGTTAGTAAAACGGAGCGTAAAAATCTTTTACTTACATATTTTAAGTCTGTTATATTCTGTTCCGCTTTCATCATTTCAGGAGTTTCTTTGAACACATCTGTGGTAATATCTGTAATTTAAAACATATCAAATGAATACACCCGAAATATGATCTCTAACATACATACATAACACATAACATAACATAAGCAGCCTATATACGTCCCACTGCTGGGCACAGGCCTCCCCTCAATCAACCGGAGGGACATACATACATAAGATCACGCTTATTTCCCGTTGGGGTAGGCAGATACCACGGAGTTCTCCTTACTACGATCTTGACGCACCACCTTCGTGTATTCCACTCTCATCAAAGACTTCATGCATACATAAACATAAACTGCCTATATACGTCCCACTGCTGGGCACAGGCCTCCCCTCAATCAACCGGAGGGGGTATGGAGCATACTCCACCACACAGCTCCACTGCGGGTTGGTGGAGGTGTTTTTACGGCTAATAGCCGGGACCAACGGCTTAACGTGCCCTCCGAAGCACGGAATCATCTTACTTTTTCGGACAATCAGGTGATTCAAGCCTGAAAAGTCCTTACCAAACAAAGGACAGTCTCACAAAGTGATTTCGACAATGTCCCCATCGGGAATTGAACCCGGACCTCCAGATTGTGAGCCTAACGCTCTAACCACTAGACCACGGAGGCTGTGACTTCATGCATCTCTGCTCTTTTTCAATAAGCATTCAGAATAAAGTACACTGTCTATCAGTGAGTTTATCATTCATTTCTAGAATCAGCAAGCATTAAAAGTGTACATCTTTTGATGGTTGCGATGATTGCGAGTGTGGAGTATCACCACAAACTTTGGCTCACCTTTTGTGCTGTCCTAAGTGCCCTAACACCTGCACTATTAAAGACCTTTACGAAGCCACTGACAATGCCGTAAGCGTGGCCAATTATTGGTCAGCAAAAATTTAGTATCGATCGCCATCGACTCGCAAAGAAGAAGAAGAATGCTTGCCATGTGTGGCTGGCGGTACAATATGAAATGACTTTCAGCTATCTATTTGGGCTATGGTCTGTTTATCTGCCGCGATGCGCTCCATAAATCCATAATATATCTTAAAAAGAGTATCAGAATTGGCTTGGATTTGACGCTGCCCACCCCAGAAATGAATATATTTTTTGAACAGGTTTGGGAGGTTGAATTTATACGGATTTATCTACTACAAGATTTTGTCACGTATATAATTTAGCAACGAAATATCATGCTGGGCACTTTCCATTGGAATAGTACAGTGTTCTGTTCTGTGAAAAATTGTAAACTATCATTGGACTTTGTCACTAGACAATTGAAGCTATTATCCCTCTATGTCATTGTCAAAACGCGGTGTACAATGGCTGATGTAAACGAACAGAGGAAAAGTGAAAGTCGACTTTATTGTTACTCCAACGACCACATGTTACTCTCTGACTGTGAATTCATTAAACTGTTTTAAATAATTGCTTTGAATAAGGCTGATTATTATTGGTTGGGGTAGACCTAGGAGCACATTTATGAAACAAATAAAAGAGAAGGTGCAGGTCGTGTCGTATCAGGAGGTGAAGGTTTTGGCGGGAAGAAGAGAGGAATGGCGATTACTCCACCGACAAGATCGCAGCTTATCAAAGTTTCTTCCACTCTTATCAAAGTCGTGTATAAATATAAACAAATAATAAGAAGTGGCATCATAGAAGGAAAGCTAGAAGGAAGGAGAGGAATGGGAAGACCAAGAAGAGCTTACATGGAACAGATTAAAGAAAAGGTTAACGTCGTGTCTTATAGGGAAGTCAAGGAATTGACCTTTGATAGACTGGAATGGAAAATGATGCACCGACAAGAGCGTGGCTCTTAAATTGATGATGATTTAAGTAGTGGAAAGGTACTGACTGTCATCAGGGAAGATGGGGTCGCTGACGCGCGGCGTCTGCCCTGAAGTGATGTTGACGCGCAAAATGCCCGTACCATTGCGTCCCAGCAGTGGGATCTGCGTCACCGCTGCCACCGCTGCGGTTGTGCCTGGAACAGACGCAAAAAAAACATGAATTTGTATGCAAGTATTTAAAATTACTTTAAAACAGGCGAATATGAGAGCGACAAAAGAGTATTATACTTATACATACTAACGCTAACGTTATATATTTATACTGTTCTAATATTGCGTTCATAACACTATTTATGCAACAAAAGCACACCGATGTCAATAGTGCCATCTGTCATTCTTTATAATCAAATATTCTTTAACAATTGCAAATAATTGAAATAGGTAATAAAACTAAAAAAAAGAAATTGTGAGTAGAGCAGGTATTATTAAAAATAATTTGTTGAGGGTAGAAAGAACTCAGCAAAAATACGTTATTTCGTAGGATCATGTTTGGTTTATTTATTTTATTGTACAATAATCTTATATGTAGGCATCTAATGAAATCGCTAAACGGTCAGACTTACTGATGACAATACCAACTTTTGGAGTAAGTTGGAATTTTTTTAAGACAGAAATCACTGAAGGACTTGCCACTTTTGTTATTGTGAATCAAGAAAAATACAATGAAATATATGGCGATTGATTACCAGTCCGTTGTTAACAAGTAAGTCACGATGTACAGTCATAAAGAATAAAATTACGTATAGAACGGACCACCAATGAGATGGAAGGACGACATCGTATGGCACGCAGGTTATGGCTGGATGTCGGTGTTATGTCGATAGCCCAGGATTGTCGGAAGTGGAAAAACATGGAAGAGGCATACGTCCAAAATTGGATATGAATTGAAGCTGATATAGATAGATAGAATGGACACTGCCAAGCTAGATTTACCTTCAAACAATTAAACATTAAGGTCAATTAAACATTTTTGAATCTATGTCATTTCGCAAGGCGTTATGGCTGAGGAGAAGAAATTACAAGAAAGTGCCCTGGGTCTCATTTCAGTCTAAATTCCCGTAAGCCGTTAACGAGTAAGGGGATACGCGCGGACTGTTTGACTTACGCGTACTTACTTGGTAAAGTGGCACACAGAAGAACGAAATTTTGGTATGAAGTGTCCGGGGTGTGGTATAGTTATTGTCTTTTAAACGAACCCCACGGATTGCTCGGGAGAATAAGCAGGTAAATTATTCAAACCAAAATCAGTTAAGTTGCGTTTCCTCTTGCTTAAGATTGCATGTTACCATGTGCTCAATACATATATGCACCTTCTTACGTCGAAGTCCGTCTTTTTTGTTTATTTGGGACAACAACAGTCTCATATCTAATTGTACAATGTACTTTTTGTTTAAAACATCTACAGCTGCAGAATCTGCACGACAACCGCGCCGCGGAATTTTATCGAGGACTTCGATAGACGCCGCGAATGCTGTCTACGTAGATAGACGTTACGGTAGCCGTGTCGCGAGGACAGACCGCGACAGTTCATAAGTGACGGAAATAATGCGTATTTAATTATCGCTCCAAACGGTTTTGGTACGCATATTTCCGATACTTATATTACGGTACATACATACAGGGTGTTAGTGACATCGTAACGAATACTGAGGGGGCTGATTCAGCTCATTATTCTGAGTTAATATCAAGTGCAATTTTCGATCGCACACCGGTTACATACAGATGCCATACAAGTAGGTATGGGTGCTAGTGACATCGTAACGAATACTGAGGGGGATGATTCAGACCATGATTCTGAGTTGATATCAAGTAGAATTTCCTATCGGAAAATTTTTGATTTTTTTTGTGTTTTTTAAATTTATTTTCCGTTCCATACTTTTGCGATGGAAAAATTCCACTTGATATCAACTCAGAATCATGGCCTAATTCATCCTTCAAAGATTTTGTTACGATGTTACTAACACCCTGTATATCTGAATACCGTCGCCTTATAGTGAAAAGTGTACCTAAATAAATAAATAAATAAATATAAGTGTAAGCTACATAAGCGCCTTTTTGAAAAATCACATTCTGACGTCATTTTCATCAACAAATCTAATAATTTATTTTCAGGTAAAATATTTGGTCACAATTTTTCCTATTTAAAGTAGCGTCGCTATTGCGAGTTCTTGTTAACGAAAATCACATACGAGTGCGAATGAGTTTATTTTTTAATGGCGCTTGAGTTTAAATCGTTAGTTTAAAGCATTATTAGGCCGTCTTATATTTAGTATTCGCATTGTGCGTACGTTTAGCTATGCATTTTCTAATTTTAATACACAAATCCAATTAATGTATTCCATTATTGACATTCGCCAGAGTAATCGCATGAGCATATCGCAAGCCTAATAATTAGTATTTTATTAGCTAGGGAAGAATTTCAACTCGTTATAATCTGGGAGTCTTCAAGGCTAGAGTGAACAGGCATTTGCTAGGTAAGCGTGATCCACCCTAGACCACATCGTCACTTATCATCAGGTGCGATTGTGGTCAAACACGAGTCTATATTAAAAAAAAAAGATGAACGAGAAGAAGCGAGAAGTAACAAATGAGGTGACACCAGGGTTGATGTGGTCAGTCATGGGCTTCACAACCCACACGACAGAAGAATAGCAGCTTATTTCTTCTAAACCACTGATAAGATTGATAGATATCTTGGCAATCATGTTTCCGATTCTGCCCTTCATTCCATGTAAAGTAAAATGATCCGTGCTTCACGTGGTCCCGGTTACTACTTACTGATGTAAGTAATTGTTACATGAGCTATGTCAGGGGCCTTTGGCGGCTCAATAATAACCCTGATACCAGGGTTGATGGGGTTGGTAATTCACCTCACAACCCACACGATAGAAAGACAAACTAAAAAAATATCCTGTGTTGTCTTCTTATAACTTATGGAGTTGCCCACTTAGGGATTGATCGTTAGTTTATGTAGTTTTATGTAAGAATAATCGATAGTAGAACACTGCTTCCTAAGATACAGGTAAACCTAGTTTAAGGGGCAGAGTGTATCTTTGAGGAGCTCGGTGGCGCAGCAGTAAACGCACTCGGTCTGCGATTGTTGAAGTTAAGCAACTTTCGCAAAGGCCGGTCATAGGATGGCAGACCACACCACCAGGGTTGATGAGGTAATCCACCTCACAACCCACACTATACAAGATTCCATGTAAGTTTTAAAATGATTACCGTTATTATATATAATGTAATGAACATATCGTCAACACCCAGCACTTTATGTTATTATTTAATGTTATTTTGTTTTGTTATTGTTACTTTGAATGACAAAAACGTTACGCAATAACTTCTTAATTTCGTATGGTATTTATAAACATTCCGGCCAGTATTACAATTTTCGAGTAACGTATACAAAATATCAACTGTACCCCGCGTACATGCACAGAATTCGCGAGGTATGTTTTCAGTATTCAAGGTCATCCTGTTTGAGAGTATATTAATAGTTCACGTGATTTGTATGTAAACACCGTAGGAATAAACATCTCGTTTTAATATTGAGGAATTGAGTAACACAAATCCGCGTTACTATTTATTTATTTGTTATTATAAGATCACATGTTCTTATAGCTACACCACTATCCAAAACAGATCCAAGAAAGCGTAAACGCGATAAATCGTTTTTAATGCAGTGTTACGGTCATCACTAATTTAAGAGCCACGCTCTTGTCGGTGTAGCATTCTCCATGCTACTTTTTAGGGAAAAATAGGGCAGTGGTTTCGCTCTTGCCTTCCGCCCCGCAGTATGTCTGACGCGAGTGAGATGGCGCCCAGAGCAGTTTATTTCAAAGCCGTACTGTCCTCCGCCTCTGAATAGTATTGACAGTTACTGCTGCCCTCAGTCAGTTTCCAGGTTACAGTCCCTGTCGTCCGTCCTGCATTCCCGTACCGATGGCTTCCATCTCCGCCAGTGTTACAGTAGCAATCCAAAAAGAAGGACGTATGTGATAGGGTTAGCTACAAATTTCGTCTTATAACAATGATATAAAATCTAGGATATTTTAAAGAAAGGCCCGGTGAAGAGTTGCCAAGCCGTGAAGCATTCACGAAGACTTTAGATGAGAGTGGAGGAAGCGAAAGTGATGTGTCAGGCTCGTAGTATTCCGTGGTCTTTGCCTGTATCCCAAGGAGTAGGCAGGGGAGCGTGGTATATAAGTACACCCATTCCCAGTAATAGGGGACCTATTGCCATTAACCGGGCACAAGGCTTGGAAACCACGTGTTTCAAATCCATAAAGACGAATTCAGTGATAGCCCGGACCGGGATTTGAGCCCGTGACACTACCGATGTAAGTCACACATTCCCCGAACGCTCATCATCTCCCCAGCATTATCCCGTTTTTCACAGGGTCCGCTTACCTAACCTGAAGATGTGACAGCTCCGGTTTTTACAGAAGCGACTGCCGAAGCGAGTGTATGACTTTCCAACCCGAGAAGGGAAGCCAGCCCAATACAGGTTAGGTCATATCCCTCCGAAAATGCATTTCTTGGGAATGTGAGTTTCCTCACAATGTTTCCCGCATGTTCACAGATTCGAATTAAATAACAAACTGTTGTTTAATAAGTTCTTTTTCAAGTAGAAAAATCACAAAGAAAAGGAAAAATATAAAATCTATCGCGAATTTCCCACGGCTTGCCGTCGCTCGGCCACTAACAAGGTCATTGATAATTGTCAAATAAATGACAGGTATTCCTTTTTTAACAGAAAACGAGTAATTTTCGTTGAATAGTTGAAAAGCATGCATTAGGTATAACGTATTGCATTAATTCAATTTATACGTGACTAATAATAATAACGGCCACCGCGGTCCAATGGTTGAGGCGTTGGCCTCACGATCCGGAGGTCGTGAATTCAAATCCCGGTGGGGACATATCACAAAAATCACATTGTGAGCTCTGGTTTGGTTAGGACATTGCAGACTGATCACCCCATAGTGCGAAAGTAGGATGATCGGAATGCACGTTAAGCCGTTGGTCCCGGTTACTACTTACTGATATGAGTACGTAGTTGTTACATGAGTCATGTCATGGGCCTTTGGCGGCTCAATAGTAATCCTGACACCAGGTTTGATGAGATTGGTAATCCACCTCATAACCCACACGATAGAAGATGATTAATTATGTCGCGAGCCATCGCAGCTGTCTTTCAACTTTTGAGACATCGAGGTACGAAATAAAGCAATACAATTTATTTACTTAAACTAAACTTTTATTAGATGATATACCTTATTACACTACCGAATCCGTCGGGCCTGATACATCGGGTGTAGGGACGAAATCTATGGCAAAATTGTGGCTCCCAGGCCCGTACCCAGCAGTGGGACTTATATAGACTGTTTACGTTTCATGTTAGAGAGGACATTACCCCTTGTCAGTTTTTACGACATGCGATTAGGTACTGCGCTATTGATACAAGAAGTGGGCGACATAGAACTCGACGTTTGCCTTTAAGAATAATAGACTATTGTTTTGGTCTGATTATTGTTAGAGTCAAAGGTTTGTAATACGCAAGTCTTTCACATTCATGCAAAGTCTACAAGTTATCTTGATATTGATAATGAATTTTAATATGTTACGATACATGTTACTTTACGCTTTAAGATTATTTTTGGTCTAGTTTCACTAAAGTATTCGAAAATAAGGACGAATAAATCCATCGGTAAAAAACTATTAATAAAGTACGCACAACCACTTTTGATACGTATCCTACTGTGACAGCGTTTAAGACTAATACATACATAAACTCACGCCTATTTCCCATCGGGGTAAGCAGAGACTATGGAATTCAATTTGATTCGATCCTGACATACTGATCACACATTCATCAATCGTTTCATACACGCACACCAGTTCAGAGTACATCTTACTGAACCTTTTCTAAGGACATCTCCAATTTGGTCAATACACCTCCTTCTAGGTTTAAGATTAATAATACAACATAACTTACGCGTTAACTTGCGATATATGCGCCTCTGACTACCCCATTTGGGATAAAGTCGTGAGCTTATGTTTTGTTATTTATTAATCTTGAACGTGCTTACGGGTACGTATCAAAAGTGTTCGGACGTACTTTATTTTTTTTTTACGAATGGATTTACTCGCTTTTATTTTTGAATACTTTAGTGAAGTACCCACACCTCACCGAGCTTACCTATTGTTAGACCAAGATTAACATGTTTATGAAGTTAACTATTTATTATTCAATAATCGAATGTAAACATGGAAATACTAGACATATACGAACGTAGACCAACATAATGGTGAGAACAGTGTTTAGCAAAACAATCACGAATAACAAGCACAAGGAGCGTATGCGCATCAGTCCATGTTAATTATACTTCAGGTGTCAACCGAAGACGATTACATATCACTTGTAGCAGTACACGAGCATGTACCATCATCATGTAATCGTTTTCGGTTGACGGTTAACAGGTAAGTTCGTTTGACTCCTGATTATGCTCGGTGTAATACGCAGCGACGGGTATTTTCCATACGGCGATGGCAGATTTTTTCGGATGTTTTTTTTTTACGTACATACATAAACACACGCTTATTTCCGTCCGGGGTAAGCAGTGATCGAATTCCATTTGGTTCGATGCTGACACACTTCTCTTGCTTCCACCACATTCATCAATCGTTTCATACACGGACGCCGGTTCAGAATAGATCGTTCTAAGGATATTTTCAGCTTGGTAAAATAAAAAAAAAATCTGAAAGAGAAGCGGGAAATCATTCTAAGAAACACAGATTTCATAGAAGGAAGGTAATTTTAAAAAAGCGTTTTGAGAGATACCTTGTCTGTTTACATCGACATTTAAGAAGACAATTCACCACGCGGAGAAAATCTAAAAAATAGCTACGGTCCCGTCAAAAACTGGTCGTTAGGCACCTCTAGTTGGACACTTGAAATGAAGTGGTTCTTTGAGTTATTTTTTAAAAAAGTAGCGATAATTATAACTTCGACGGTAGGCGAACAGCCACATGGCTAGACGCCTGCATTGCAAGTTCCTATTCAAAATTCTATCATTATTCCGTTGGTAACATAGTTACACTTTGAATCGTCAATAGGCTAGATTCCAACTAGTCAAATCAGTCTTCTTCTTCTTTTGTAAGTTAGTAGTCGTTACATGATGGCCCCTGACATGGCTGTCAGGGGCCTTTGGCGGCTCAATAGTAACCTTGACACCAGGGTTGATGAGGTTGGTAATCCACCTCACAACCCACACGATAGAAGAAGAAGACTATGGAATTTGTATGAAAAAAGACACTGGACGTCATAGAAGAACGTGATAAAATGTCGGACTTTATACGTTTTTTTTTATTAAAATTCATAAATAAGTTAAATATGCAAAAGAAAATGATTTTCTTTAGTTTTACACCAATCTTTATTTAGTCATCATCATCACCAGCCCATTAACGTCCCCACTGCTGGGGCACGGGCCTTCCCTATGGATGGATAGGGAGATCGGGCCTTAAACCACCACGCAAAGGCCGGTCATAGGATGGGTGACCAAAAAAAAAGTTTTCATCTCGAGTTCCTTCGTGCTTCGGAAGTCACGTTAAGCCGTTGGTCCCGGCTGCATTAGCAGTCGTTAATAACCACCAATTCGCACTGGTCATCATTTAACAAAGTTTAAAGATGCATATGTCTAGATCCCATGAAATTTGAAGGTTAAACGAAGACAACGATAAACAACGCCATAGCAAAAACTTGGTGGAAAGTACCTAAGTAAGTTAGCTTAGGTATTAGGTATGGCATCTCGCAAAAAAGGACACAGATAAAATAATCGGGCAGAGGCACAGAGGTCAATGTTCGGAATTTATTGTATCTCGCCCATGGTCGTATGCATATTCATGATGGCTGTTTATAAACACGGGACGCCAAATGTGCTGGTAGGTACATCACTACACTTATTCGGCATGGATTATTAACCTAAACAAGTTCGAGCGAAACGTATGTTCTTTTTTTAAACTAATTAACGGAGACTATATGTATATAATTATATATACCTACCTACTTGAATTGGTGGGTTTTTTATGTAGTGTAGGCAACAATTCAACAATTGAGAGTTATGGAAATATTAAAGTTTACATCTTCTAGTGTGCATTTGTGTCTTTATTCACTAGGTATTGCAGCTTCTCACAACCTGTACAGTCGAGGAAAACAAGCTGCAAGAAAAACCTCTAGGCGCTAGACGTTCTTAAAAAAAGTTGATAAATAGTGACCAACTGCTTTTGAGCACTGCAGTTGTGACTCTGTCTGACCCGATATGGACCTCGGGCATGAGTTAATTGTGCTAACAGAGGGTTCTATCAACTGCCTCCTCTTAAATCTAACGTAACAATGTTGTATTGAATTCGACCTTCAATCGATAAGCAATTGTAAGGCTGTCAATTACAAATCAATAGGTACAAAGTGAGAGAAAATGGTGTCCTGTTTCCTCAATTGATTGATTGTGAGTACAATAAGTGTCAACTGTACACAAGTTGACACCACACAACACAGTAGCACGCCTGGGGCTAAGACGGGTTGACACGCGAATGACGACTCAGCTACTTTATACTTATGAGTCTTATTTATATTACGATGTTTTGCAGAAAGATCAGGGGGGTTAAAAACGCCACATCGAAGCAATATTGCAATTTGACGTTTGCGCATATGAAAGTAAACAAAAATGTCAAATAGCAATATTGCTTTTTTAGTTGAATTGCTTTGACGTGGCCTCTTTAACCTCCCAGGACTAGAGTACTTTAAACCGGTGCTGCATGAAGTCTCGACAGTCTCGTCGTAGTATGTTTTTTTGACGTGACTTATTGTAGATTTGCCGCAGATGGCATTAACTACTTGGCCGGACAAATGGGGAGCGCTGAAGGCTCTCACCCGGTACAACGTTTAAGACAACATGCCTGAGGGTGCCCAGTTCGGCGCGAACCTCGGCTCAGGACGTCGTCTGAGGAAGAATATTTGAAAGGATTAATCGACCCTAGTGGGTCGATAGCGATACGCGCTGAATGAGGGAAATAGTCAACCACGCCGGCGGGGTCGGTATCGGGGTTCTGAAGTGTTTGTTGTCGCCAGCTGATTGGCTGATAGAGTAATCGGGTCGTCGGGATCGTATATTACGTCCTTCGGACGGATCGTAGTAAGTGGATCTGCTTACGCGACGGAAAATAGGCGTGATTTTATGTTTTATATTATACGAGGTAAAGAGATGTATAGTCTTGTTGAGATCTACAAAACCTATAAAGAAAGCAGATAGATTTCAAAATTGACGAAATAAAACATGGCCATGCATACGGAACCCGGGCGTTTTTCTTTTTTCAAGTTCCTATTAGCAATCGCAGCAATTACCCATCCGTTGCTTGTTCAGCTTGCACGAACGTAGTGAACCGTGACGGACCTTGAAATGGTAACTGAAACGTACTCTAACGGCCATTCAGTACCGAATATATTCAATTCGTGTAATCTTAATATTATTTTTTTGTAAACAAAATTAAAGAATGTTTCACAGACACTCCATACAAAAACCTCATACTTACAGTATCAGAATCATTTCAGATTCAACGTAATTATGACGGATAAACTTGTTGAAGCTCAATGTAACAAATTTACGTCATTTCTCAAGGTGTTATGGCTGAGGAGAAGGAATGACAAGAAACTGCAACAGCAACACATCTTTTAAATCAATGAGATATATAACACCAAAAAAGATGAATTTAATTTACTTAATCTAGAATTTTGAATAGCAATTTTATTTTTATTTCTTGTATTGTAAGTATGCATTTCACAGTTTCTCGGAAGGAGAGATACATTTTTACGTACATTCATAAAGTGTAGTGTGCGGCCTAACGCGTAAGTAACACTTCCTCTCAGGCGGCTTCCAGCCATTAAAAAGTAACACTCAGGGGGTTGTCGTAGGCGCCCGATACGAATTGGTGCGGAGTGGAGAGTTACCGTTCTATACGTATTGTTATTCTTTGCCCGTATTCCCTTCTAGAAAAGCCCATAAACAAAGCCACAAGTCATCATGCAATAGTCAAGAGGACAACCTGATCAAATGAGTTACTTTTTAAAACGTCAAAAGGATACATTTTTAAAACAGAATTTGTTTAGAAATACACACGTATGACATGATCAATCCCTTCGTTCTTTCGTGTAGGCTGTGAGGTGGATCACCGACCTGGTGCCAGGGTTATTATTGAGGCGCCAAAGGTCCCTGACATGTCTCATGATGTCATCAACAAAGGTGGTATAATAAAGATCGGTGAAACGCGGGTAACATGCTTAACATATTATTATACCTCTCTCAAATTGGAAATGTAGTCGTTAGCTGATATTATTTATTATGTTACGAATTTGTCAGATAAGTTTGCATTTAAGTGAGACAGAAACATCAGTACTTATCGGTTAAAGCCAAACAGAACTGTAATTTAAAATACATACACAAATAGATCTTTTAGCACGTAATACATATTAAATGTTGGATCTACGTGCATAGTTGCATGAATGCTTATTCAAATTCGATCGCGGTCACATGCAATATGTATTTTATATGTGAAGATTTCTAGTTTCTGCGTTTTGCACATGTTACAGACAAACGCGACGTCATAATCGTTATCAGTGGGACGAATCACAAATTATTATGATCAGTGTAAACTTCGTAAAAACTCGCGAAAGCTAGGTTCACCTCACCCCCTTCGGACATAGCTTAGTCCTCAATCGTATGGCGTCAGACGCCACACAACAGGTGCGCGTGTACGATGTGTAGTGTCTGTGTCAAACGACGTGTTTTGTATGAAGTGTCCGGGGTGTGCTGAATATCAATCTGAAATTAGTTTTTATATCTCTTCTAACGCCGGAGATATTAATAGTTCGTATCTTCTTCGGAGAAGGTTCCATCCCTTTCCAGCAAAACGGTATATACAGGGTGTTAGTGACATCGTAACGAATACTGAGACGGAAAATTCCACTTGATATGAACTCAAAATCATGGTCTGAATCATCCCTCAAAATTTTCGTTGCGATGTCACTTACACCCTATATATGAAGCTTATTGTAGCTTGTATGGAACTAGGAAAATGTGACGTCACGAGTTCCTATTGCCATTTCTTTCTAACGATGTAGGATGGCTGTAATTTTCATATTTCGACGGATTACGATTCTGTTTTTACATAAACTAAAATTGATATCGCCCCGTCGGTGCGTTGTTCTTATACATAAACTCACGCCTATTTCCACGCGGGATAAGCAGAGACTATGGAATTCCATTTGAATCGATTCTGACATTCTTCTACTTTTGTGCTTAAGTGTAGAATTTTTGGACCTTGTCCAATGCTCACTTTACATATACCTAGTTACAACTTAAGTGTAGGCTGCAAATGATTCATAGCCTTTATCCTAACCAGCGGAAATGGCGATCCAGAGGTCAATTCGAATGTTGAGTTACGAATTATCAACGTACTTAATAATTTGTGGGTAGGCGATTAATGTTTTTATTTGCTGTAGAAAACTCCGCTCAACTCAAGAATATACAGTACTGTACAAACGGAAGATAGCTGGTACTTATAGCACAGGTTGTACCTATTGTAAGTGCCAGCAGTGTTTTAAATTTGTTAATCTTCTAGCATTATCTAATTGTTCCAATTAGGTATTAAGTTGTTGGAACAATAAATACATCATCACCAGATCATTAACGTCCCCACTGCTGGGGCACGGGCCTTAAACCACCACGCGGGCCAAGTGCGGATTGGTGGTTATTAACGACTGCTAATGCAGCCGGGACCAACGGCTTAACGTGCCTTCCGAAGCACGAAGGAGCTCGAGATGAAAACTTTTTTTTGTGTATCCAAGATACGGCCTTTGCAAAAGTTGCTTAACTTCAACAATCGCAGACCGAGCGCGTTTACCGCTGCGCCACCGAGATCCTCTATTATTATTAATAAGTGTCGTAAGCTGCCTCTGAAATATCGAATCAGGATGCCTATATCCGTATCATGAGCGGATCAGTGGGGGGGGGGGGGGGGGGGAGCAAATCGTTTCGCTATATCAATCAAACTAATATTTAGAATTTCCAATAATTAATAACCTACTGATTGATAAAATTATGTTCTTTTTTTAACATTGACTGTATTCCCAAATAGGTTAGTCAGTTTTGTGCGCATGACTTAAGATCAAGTACAACCTACGGCGTACTGCGCCGGCTACCCGGTAGTGCATAGTTCGAGTGGGAGGTGTTAGTGAATGGAGACAATGAATGGCTCTTAATGAAATGATTGCAAGTGTTGTCGAGGATTGCGGAAACCAGCTTGTTACATTGCGAATTGTCCGCAGGAGGTAGAAGGGCCGTTGCAAATTGTTTAACAGACCAGCTTGAGTCTATCTACACGTAAATAAAATTAAAAATGGTAACTAAAATCCCTGATAGCAAATTCAGTAGCAGTGAAATTATAAAATTTTACTAACTCAGATATAATATTCTATCACTAACAAAATATGGATAAATATCTGAAATAAATATTTCATTCATTCATTCATTCATAGCCCTGTTTGAAGAACGCGTAATTTACATCAGCTCGGGTTCTAAACCACTGAATTCCACTTTGTGATTTGAATTCATGTCTGCATTATTGACATCGCGTGGTTTCTAGGATGTGTGTCCGGTTTATGATAATTTGATCTACTAGGTTCAAGATAAATTATGAAATTCTGATTACCAAATAAAGACAGATCTCTCTCTCTTGGGTCGGTCCCTCATATCTGAGGATCGTGGTCAGCATCAGGGTTGCGAGGACTCTTCATACTGACTCTCTTGGGAAAATAGAAGCAGTGGTATCCCGTTGCCTTCTGCCCCAGATATTTTTGAAGTTATTTAAACTCCAAGGCCGCGGTTGCCTCTACGGTCGGTCTAAAGACAGATCTAAAACTAACGAATAACATTTTCTTTTTTCTATTTAACTTATTTATGAATTTTAATCATGAAAAACGTCCGACATTTTGTCACATTTTTCTATGATGTCACAGTGTGCTTTTTCATACAAATATCATAGTAATTTCGTGTTTTGACGTTTAGTAAAAAGTTACTGATTTGACTAGTTGGAAACTACGCTATTGGCTCGCCCTCTATTATCAGAATTTATCTTTGACCAAGGATCCCTGAATCTCGGACTTTTTCAAGATTAATTGTCATGGGACATAAACGTATCTGGCGAGAATTGGGTATACATGTCGTGGCCAGATCTTAGAATTGATCATTTCTTGAAGTGTTCGATCATTTCGTGAAATGGTCATATTTCATGAAATAGAATATCACACGTTGGCTACATCATGATGTGGTTTGGCCAAATCAATGAACACAAAACGTTTAACGATATGAGCAACTAAATGCATGATTACTTCATGATATGGCCAAACGTTGGCAATCATATCGTAAAATTAGTAACATTATCCACCGGTAGTGGCGCTGGTGTCGATTACATTTAAAACTTGATTGATATTATAATCGATGAATCAATTTAATTGTACAATTTTCTATAACGAATTTTGAACCTAAGAAATTAATCGACTACTTATTCGCATTTTTATTTAACCACATATGATAGACACCATCTACATTAACGATATGGCCAAACGTTGATTGAAATATCATTAAACGTTGACGTTTCATTGATATTATAATTGATGAATCAATTTAATTGTACAATTTTCCATATCGAATTTGATCCTAAGAAATTAATCGACTATTCGCATTTTTATTTAACCACATATCATAGACACCGCCTACATTAAGGATATGGCCAAACGTTGATTGAAATAACATTAAACGTTGACGTTTCAACGATATGGTCAATTTAAGATGGCTATTTCATGAAATGGTCGAACACATCATGAAATGATCAATTCTACGATCTGGCCACGACATATATACTGTACACCTCTGCTTACTCCATTGGATATATATTTAATGTATGCAACTGCATAAAAGCTACCCCACCTGGTATCTAGTCGGTGGCGCAACCAACAGATTACTTACCAGGTGACAGTTGCATACATTTAGTTGCTGGCGACGGTGGTGGCGCCACCATGGTTATGAACATGAGTATAGATTTACCGTTTCTGTGTCGGTCAAACCCAAGCTTTTTAAGTCTAAACTTGCTTTTTTTGCACATCGCTTGATCGGGCAGTTCGCTGACAACTTGCCGGACCTGTATTATCTGCATATTATCTACATATGCCTATCGAGGCTAAAAATATAACGCGCACGAATTCATGTGCTGCTTTTATTATTTACCACGTTGATAGTCCCCATACAAAATGTTTTGACCTCCTTGTAAGTCCCGCATATTAACTTAACCTTTGGTAAGTTACCCGGGGTCCAACTGGAGCACCCGCCCTTAGTGCGTACCAGGACGTGTCTTAGTGACCCATGTATGGGTCACGGACGTATGGAGCTAGTCCGTCATGACCCGTATATGGGTCACTGGACTGTCAACGTGTTAAGTCAAAGGGGTTCGAACCTTATTGGCGTAGCGCCAGTGGCGCCGTCTGGTGGATTTTAGAGAACGGCGGCACATGATGAAAACTATTTTCATTTGTTCCCTACTTACGATTGTTCATTTTATCCAGGACGAACCCTTTTGCATATGGAATCGAAACATAATCAGCTCGCTTTGCAATTAAATGGAACATAAGACTCAACAACATCTGCAACAGGAACCCGACAATGGTGAAAATGATGAACAAACGACGAGAATATAAATGGGAGTGTATAGTTCCCGAAAGAATAAACGGGGAAATGAATTCGTCCGTCTAGTAGTTTTTATACAAATGACAAGCTAATAATCAGATATTGGAGACAGTGATAGGATTGAAAATATCCTGCGAAACCACTGAAACAATCCACAAAGAATTATTTGTTTTAAGGAGACCTACTTAACCTGCAAGAGAGCGTGTCAGGATTGAAGCAAATGGAATTCCATAGTCTCTTTTTATCCCGATGGGAAATAGGCGTGTATCACTGTATTACAACTACAAAATTTTACCATCGTAACGTTTTGTCCGATCTCGATATTTTTACTATCAGAAGAAATTGTTTTGCGAAGCCGCATCCATACTTTCATATCTTTCGTGAGATTTTATGAAGTTTAAATACCTATATAAACGCTCCACTATCTGATCACTGGTATTCAACTATAAAAAGAAAAATATACAAGTGGGTCGTGTACTAGGTCAAAATAAATTATAAAATTCCGATTACTAAATAAAGACCTTAAACTAAAGAAAATTATTTTCTTTGAACTAATCAAGATAAACATAATAAGTCCGACATTTTATCACGTTTTCTATGACGTCACAGGTTGCTTTTTCATACAAATTCCATAGTATTTTTTGTGTTTTGACGTTTAGTAAAAAGTAACTGATTTGACTATAGTTGGAAACTAGTATATTAATAAATACAGTTTCAATGTGCGCCCCGATGTGGGGTGCCCCACTGCTTTGGAGTTCCTGATCTAAAGGAAGAGAGTAATATCGGTTTATTGGAGGCGACATGCCGACACTGCTATTTTCTTTTCTAACGGATTTTGATCTCATTTTGCTGGGCAAAGGCCTCGCCTTGATTCGTCCACTCTTCTTGTGCAATCCCTTCGGCAAGTATTGCTATAGTCTATATCCGTTCGATCCGATTATGAATTTAGGAAAAAAATACCTAACTTCCGATATCTTTTTTTGGATATGTATGAAGTATGTCTATTTCACAATACTTTATCATACTGCAAAGTTTCGTCGCTTGAGGAATTAATATTGGGGTCCACTATCTCCACTAAAATAATTAGACAACTTTTTCTAGAAACTATAGAACGTCATTACGAGTCGCAATGAGCTGAGCAGCAAACGTACAAAGACAGCAGCTGTTTAATTAGTAAATACATATACCGACTGGAAGGCTGTACACAAACAAAGCCAGATGACGAGGCCAATGGTAAATATGAGAAATATTCTCATTAATAATAAGCATATTATGCTTGTTTCAACGTTGAATTAATTACTTACAGGTTTCTTTTTTTATCAATTTTTTTTCGAGAATTGAGCCACTCTTGGTGGTTATGCCAGCCTCATAGTTTAGCGCGTTTAATGCTGATCAAATCATCACTTTACAAAAGAACACCATTACAGCACTACACCATGCTGTTCAGGGATTGTTATTCCTAAGAGACACAGTACAGTGTTTATATACAAGCCTTGCCGCTACGGATACTGGATCTGCCAAGAGGCACCCAATCTTTCCTCCATGTAGATTTTGGTGGAATAATTTCCTTCTAATCTCTTTGTTCCGGTCACACTCCACCAAGAAATGCATAAGGTTCTCAACAGTCCCACAGCGTGTACAATTGGGCAAGTCCTTTTTCCTCATTAAAAGTACAGAACCAACTCTAAATGTCTAAACTTACAGTTTAATAACTGTTGTGATCGTCATCTCGATTTGTAAAGTTCTTTATTTAATGCAATTTGTTACAGAGGTTGTTTTCTCGATGCAGTAAAAAAAAACAAACATACCTTATTAACATTCCTTAGCAAAAATACTGCTTATGACAAATAATTTTATCAATTTTTCTGAACGGCTGTAATAGCTGATAGGTGGGACAGCAGCTTTATAAAGCACTGGACCGATCAGCATTAAAGCGTGTGCCATTATGGTGTTTTATAGCTTTTAAGTATTTTCTTTCTTGTATTTTAGGTTAGTAGATATGGATGTAAATTTGTCCGAAATAAAGTATATTTTATTTAATTTTTTTATAGTGGGTGATATTCAATTTATAACCGTACCTTATCTTGTGTCAACTTAGAACAATACTTAATTTAATTTCAAAAATTTAAACCAGAGATTCGAACTTACCATGCCAAATTTTCCAAATTTGATAACCGCGTGAATAATGTGTTTATTTCAACATCATTACTCGATTACACAGATTCAAGATGTCTGTTTCTAATTTTTTGATAGAAACGCTTATTGTCACTTATTAATGATAGCATTGCTGATCAGAGATGCACCGACTAGATGCCAACTAGTCGGTCAAACCAGTAGGCGACTAAACTACTCAGAATATTATTTTAATGCGGGATTTGTATGAAACCGCAAACAAAATCCCGGCTTCCCGGCTGTAAGTGCATCCAGTTGAGTATAAATTAAACTTTTAGTCTCAGTGGTTTGGGTCATGCGCTCATGTGACAGTTAGCAATTTGATTGTGTTATTTAATGTCAAACTAGTGACCCGACCCGGCTTCGCGTGCAAATATTTTTTACAGTAAAGTGTGAGTCCGACTCACACACCGACGAATCCGAGGCTTTGCGCTTGACTATTTATACAGGGTGTTAGTGAAATCGTAACGAAAGCTATGAAGGATGATTAGACCATAATTCTGAGTAGCAATCGAGTATCAAGTGGCACTTTCCGTCCCAAAAGTATAGAACTGAAAATAATTTAAAAAAATACTAAAATTTCCATGGTTTCTCCGACAGGAAACTCCACTCAGAATCATACCCTTCAGTATACGTTATGGTGTCACTAACACGCATACGTACTTGTATGGTTACCTGTATGTACTTGTATGGTGTCATCGTAACAAATACTTAAAGCGGTGATTCTGCTGATTATATTGAGTTAATATCAAGTGGAATTATCTATCGCAAAAGTATAGAAAAATATAAAAAAAATCGTGAACTTTGCGACGGAAAATTTGACTTGATATTATCTCAGAATCATGGTCTGAATCATCCCCCTCAGTATTCGTTACGATGTCACTAACCGATTTATAGAAATAGATTGCGATTAGTTTACCAACGACAATAAGTTCGCGAAAACTTTTTTTTGCGGTTGAAAATCTGTTTGCTTTAAGGACCTCCTGATTGTGAGCTTATAACCACTGGACCACAGAGACCGTCTGTGTTTTGATCACACACGATACTTGGTGAACATACAAGCAGGCACATAGTAATAGCATAGCATTCATAGCGATGCGTGCGTTTCTATCTCTATATATTTTTGCTTTTCTGTCTCACCTATTACTTCTATGTTGTCGCTGTTTGTGGGCAACTATAATTTATGTAATTTTTATTAAGGCATTATGTAATTATTAGTCAGTAAGTGAATGATGTTGATCTCCCAAATCTAAATATAATAAAAGGAGAAACTGACTGAGTGACATATCAACGCACATCCTAAACGGTTAAACGTAGGCACTTGAAATTTGGAAGGGACGTAGCTTAGGTACCGTGGAGGTGCACTAAGAAAGGAATTCCCGAAATTCCCACGGGAACGGGAATTAGCGGGAAAATCCTTTTGTATGAAAAATCTAAACCGCTTAAGTTAGACGCTTGAAATTTGGCATGCAGGTACCTTAGTAAACTTAAAGCTTAGTTGCAACAGGATATTGCAAAATTCCCAAGGGAACGGGAGTTAGCGAGAAAAAAACATTTGTATGAAAAAACCTAAACTGCACAAGTTAGATGCTTGAAATTTGACATGCACTCCCACACACACAAAGACCTCTCTTTTATAACGCCACGCGGACGAAGTCGCGGGCAAAAGCTAGTATTAAATAAATAAATAAATAATTACAAGGAAGTAATATCGCTTGTTATCGTTAATACAAGAGCGGTTGTTTTTGATAGTTAAAACGTTAAGAATGCTGTGTGTCCATTGCATTTCTATTAGAGGAACACTTATAAGATAAAGTAAACAAGTTGCGCCATCAAATGGGTCTTGCTCCAGGTCAGGGCATGAGATCACGGGTACAGATAACGCGATTACCGATTACATTAATAGATTTGCCACTTCAAGCGAATGATGGACTTTCCAGGCTACGTTCCCCAAAAATAGATGGCGCTGTACAGTTGTGCCTTCGTTTAACCTCCTAATTTCATGGATAATAGATACACGCCTCTTTTGCCTTTGTTTTTGGGTATAAATGATGACCCTTGTTGTTACACCCCTTATTATTCTGATCAAAATAGGGAAGCAATATAGGTAGCAATAAAATTCTATATCTACTTATCTGGTCCAAATCCCTCCTTCCTCATCAGCCCATTAACGTCCCCACTGCTGGGGGGACGCCTTCCCTATGGATGGATAGGGAGATCGTGCCTTAAGCCATCACGCGGGCCCAGTGCGGATTGATGGTTATTAAGGACTGCTAATGCAGCCGGGACCAACGGCTTAACGTGCCTTCCGAAGCACGAAGGAGCTCGAGATGAAAACTTTTTTTTGTGGTCTCCCATTCTATGCGAAAGTTGCTTAACTTCAACAATCGCAGACCGAGCGCGTTAACCGCTGCGTCACCGAGCTAAAGATCCAAATATCAAGCAACAATAATTTTTATATATGCCTCTGCCATTACATTATATTTTTGAATAATTATGTACCCGAGTAATGAGACAATAGCTAATTACAGTGAAACTTGGTTAAGTGGGACCTGGATAAGTGAGAAACCTCCATAACTGGAACTCATGCTGAGGTCCCAACACTTTGGCACTGAATTACCTCTGTTAGTGGGACGAGGTAAGCCTCTATATCTGGGATTCGTTCTTTCGATTTATCATCATAGTTACCTCTATAACTGAGACAGCGAGTAAATTTTATTTGCATAAACCTCTGCAACTGAGATAACATTGTTTGTTTACTCATACTTATTCTACCCACAAATTCCACACGTAGTTCCAAGTACGTAAGTACAAATTTTGAGCTTCAATTACCTTCATTTTTAGTTTCGCTTTACTATCATACAGATGATTATTTGGAAAATACATAAAACGTTATTTTATTTAATGATCGCACCTGTATAACTGAAATAACCTGTATTCTCACCTCTATTAATGGAACCCTCTGTAAATGAGACAGATATTTATTTATACCTGTATATCTGAGACACTGGGTAAGTGGAATACCTCTATAAGTGAAACGACATTGCAGGTCCCTTGATGTCTCACTTAACCAGGTTTCACTGTATCACGTTAAAAGTATATAGCGCCATCTGGAGGAAATATTAAAATTCAGACAACCTAAATGTTATAAACGGAAGAGTACAAAATGGCCTCCATAGTCCAGTGGTTGAGCGTTGTCGGGGACATATTACAACATTCACTTTGTGATACCTAGTTTGGTAAGATCATTGCAGGCCGATCACTCGATTGCCGGAAAGTAAGATGATCCATACTTTGGAAGGCGCGTTAAGCCGTTGGTCCCGGTTAATACTTAGCTACTTACTGATGTAATACGGGCCTTTGGCTGCTCAATAATAATATTGCATGCTTATTCTATCGTGTGGGTTGTGAGGTGGATTACCAACCCCATCAACCCTGGTGTCAGGGTTACTATTGAGCCGCCATAGGCCCTGATATGACTCATGTAACGACTACGTACTTACATTAGTAAGTAGTAACCGGGACCAAAGGCTTAACGTGCCTTATAAGCACTAATCATCTTACTTTCGGACAATCAGGTGATCAGCCTGTAATATCCTAATCAAACTAGGGATCACAAAGTGATTTTTGTGATTGTCCCCACCGGGATTCGAACCCGGGACCTCCAGATCGTGAGCAGAACGCTCAACCACTGGACCACAGAGGCAGTCGTGATGCTATGTTATGTTACAAATTCTGTTTAAGAGTAAATAAAATATAATCATATTTAAAACAATTAAGAGATTCCACAGATAGAGATTTCCCGTGTTAAGTTATTAGATATGGTATGGCAAACATTGCAGATAACAAGAAATACAGGGTGTACAATACGGACACCGTAACAAAAACTGTGAGGGATGATTCAGACCATGATTCTGATCAAGTGGAATTTTCGGCCGCAAAATTATACAACTGAAAATATAATAATGGAAATAAAAATAACACTATTGGGATTAATTTTCCGTCAGGAAATAATCAAATCTGCTTTCTTTTATAATACGCCATGCGGACGAAGTCGCGGGCAAAAGCTAGTGGTTTATAACATGAACATTAATAGAATTTGTGGAGGGAGGAGTCTAAACAGTAACAAATACATTATGAACGGAATGTACGGAATACGATCTAGAATGTACGGAAATGATACTTATTTGGGATAGTAAGTGATGCAACGATGACCACATCGGCTGTCGCACGCTGCACAAACATAATAGATGACGTTCACGTCACCCGCCGTACAATGGACAACGAGACAATTAAGACTACGGCAACGAAACGAAGCTGTCATCGAACAGCCAAATTACTAATAGAGATTAAAAATACTATCATTGTTAATGATACAATGGTGCTGATACTGGCTGGCATAAACTTAATATTAAGGTGATGCGTTTCAGTCAGCTAGGTAACGCTGCGTCAACAGATGGCGTTACTTCTGCAGTTTTCATATTTTTTTCCATTTATTCGTTTAGTGTTGAGTTCTGACCCAGTGAAATGTTAGGTGGCGAAATCTTACATACATTATCTTTAAGTTAAGCTACAATTTTGAAGTATTTACTGCAGATATCATATTGAAACATTGCATCAAAAGTTGGTGTCATTTCAATTTGTGTACAAACACGAAGCTGTCACACAACACACATGCGAACTAGGTTAGCTATTAAAAGAGATGCATAATTTGAAGTCTACTTCTAACTTCTAAATGGCGCATTTGGTAAAGCAGTCGCCGCCATTCTTAAGTTTCACGGTTCAAACCCAAGTGCATGTTTTAATTGTTTTTACTTTTTGTATTTTTTTTACAATTGAATTTGGCGAACCCGTCTATTTATTACGGAATTTTCAAAAAGTATCACTTTTACCAATAATATTATAATTATACAATAATTGCACTAAAGTACCTTCCGTAATTTCCGTATTTTTTATTTTGTAAAATTCTAACAGGCATTAATCGCATCAGTGAACATGCGGCTAACTAAAAAACTACTGAACGGATTTTCATACGGTAAGGCAAAGGGAACTATGCCCATACAGCCATTTCATTTTATGTATTGATTTTTTATTATAATATATGTCCTCTTTTAAAACACGGTACTTACCCATTATTTAAAAATGTTTAAATAATATGCGTTAAAACAAAAATATTTTTCCAATAGTCCTTTTCTCAGATTGTAGTATTTTTAGTTTTTTATTTATATTTATTCTCTTCATACAAAATCTCTTTATAAATTGTCACTGACATTCTATTACACTTGTCAAGTAGTCAAAGCCTTTAGAGAAAAAAAACTATCACGCACACAAACTAACATTGACACCTCTACACGCTCAGCAAATACACTGTAATCTGCACCACTACAAATGTAGAATTGATCAAAATTGAGGGTCTGAAATATGGTACTTCTCGTATTCGGACCCTAAATTTTTGTTAGTTTGCGAAAATAATACACCAAAATATTACTATTTATCGGTTTTATAACAATATTCCTCTATCCGTTTTCCTGTAGCACTGCATCAACTTTTGTATGGAAAACGAATCACCTTAAGTTTGATAGTTGTAAAACTAGCTCCATCTCTTTCTTACGCCTATTGCACGTGAAGGACGGCACCAAAGATACATAACATAACATAAACAGCCTATATACGTCCCACTGCTGGGCACAGGCCTCCGGAGGGGGTATGGAGCATACTCCACCACGCTGCTCCAATGCGGGTTGGTGGAGGTGTTTTTACGGCTAATAGCCGGGACCAACGGCTTAACGTGCCCTCCGAAGCACGGAATCATCTTACTTTTTCGGATAATCAGGTGATTCAAGCCTGAAAAGTCCAACCAAAGATAGAGCTGCCAAATATTAAGCTCAGAATTGAGCGACGCATTGCCATAACCTAAAACCTCTGTGCGCCGGACGCAGCACCGCCGTCGTATTTTGCTAAATAACGTCATTTGGATTATAATAAGGATAAAAACTGTCTATTTCTTCCATCAAGTGTCGCTGCTGTTGAGTGTTCTTAAATTTTGACAGTTCCCTTTACTATTTGAGAAAACAAACGTGTTGGTTTGGTTATATTTCTACACTATAACCCTTTGCGCAGCGTTTAACTGCAAAATCAGTGTTATTATTTATTTCCTAAAGATTAGAAAGAGGAAAACTTAGAAAAACTTATTTACAATCAAAACAGCCTTTTTCCAACTGATGGCTTTTCTTTTTCTTACCTCATCGTTCCGACATTCCACGTCGCTCCACATTTTATAACAATTTATCACGAATTCTAGCAGGACAGTATGGAGAACTGTCAAAATTTAGGAACACTCAAACAGTGCTGCCGCCTACATTTGAGCTTCTAGTGTTTATCCTCGTTGATAATGTACCCAGACTTTGGCATACAAAAAGTATGTTTGTTGTGTGTGTTTGTATTCATAATATCCTAATAAAAGTAATCACACATTATCGAAGCCAGACTTCCTTTTATGCCATGTATCTACATACTAAACTAAAATTAAATCCGGCTCGTCGCAACGATATAAGGGTTTATCTTAAATTATTTCTCCGCTACACCAGTTCAAAGGCCGCGTAGGTGTATTTTAGTAAAATTCCAAGTGGTCGCGAGCACAGAACAAAAAAGGTCGATATTTCTCTTTGAATGCTCGGTGGCGCAGCGGTAAACGCGCTCGGTCTGCGATTGTTGAAGTAAAGCAACTTTCGCAAAGGCCGGTCATAGCATGGGTGACCACAAAAAAAAAGTTTTCATCTCGAGCTCCTCCGTGCTTCGGAAGGCACGTTAAGCCGTTGGTCCCGGCTGCATTAGCAGTCGTTAATAACCATCAATCCGCACTGGGCCCGCGTGATGGTTTAAGGCCCGATCTCCCTATCCATCCATAGGAAAGGCCCGTGCCCCAGCAGTGGGGACGTTAATGGGCTGATGATGATGATGATGATGATTTCTCTTTGAATAGGACAAATGTCAAGTTTCTTTTTTCAAAAAGCTAGTAATAATTCCGTAGCTTTTGCCCAATTTTGGCAACCAAGACATCTTCTTATCGTGTGGGTTGTGAGGTGGAATACCAACTTCATCAATCCTGGTGTCAGGGTTATTATTGAGCCGCCAAAGGCCCCTAACATGGCTCATGTAACGACTACATACTTACATCAGTAAGTAGTAACCGAGACCAACATCTTATTTTCGGACAAACAGGTGATCAGCCTGTAATGTCCTAACTAGGGATCACAAAGTGATTTTTGTGATATGTCCCCACCGGGATTCGAGCTCGGGGCCATCGGATCGTGAGCTCAACCACTGAACCACGGAGGCCGTTGACCAAGACATCAAATGGCGACATCCATTTTCATATAAAATTGACTCCACACCCCATCTACGTATCTTGTTTCTTTAATCTATGGTCGCGAGCGCAAAAAAAAAAAAAACAAATTACAATCGCACTGCATTTTTAAAAATATTTTCATTTCGACGAAGCGGAGCGTATTTATCTACAAAAGTTATTTTAATGTCAAACAATATCTTGTTACAACAAATATTTTGTTATTGCACAATGCTTCGTTGATTCGTCATGAGTCATAAATATGAAATAAAACACAATAGTAAGGTGCCACGTGAATTATCACATAAACATAAGGAATCATGAAAAACGTGGTTTAGGACTGTTAATACACATTTACACAGTCTATGTACGTCCGGTCCGGTTTAGGGTTTCGATCGGAAAAGAAGGAACCCTATTCCCACTACCAGGCGCAGACAAACAAACACATAGCCTTACATCTCAAAGTAACTTTTACTGTGCAAACAATAATTAGTGACTTACTTGTGACGTTGACTGTCCTATTGGAGTCATCAGTCGCGTTGGCGGCTGCGTTTGCGTCGACCACGGGCGGCTTGGCCTCCGTGACCGGGGCTGGCGCAGCCGCGTCTCGCTTTGCTCTCTGGACCACATCCAAATTAGAGAATATCGGCTTCAAGTAGCTCGGCGCACTATTGTCGTCGAGTGTGTAAAAATTGTCCGACGCTGCAAAGATATTATCAACATTAGATTACAATGCCATATTTATTTAGATAATTGGTAATTTATTCACAAATCATATTTATTTAGTAGTACGTGACTGGGTCAAGGATAATCTATAAAATAGAAGACAATAATATAACTCCTTATTTGAATTGTTATTTTTTTTACGTAACTTGTAATTTTTTAAAAAAGGTACTTTTACACAAAAAATATTTCAATAAATCCATCGAGTTATTTTAAGATAAGTACTAAGAACAGAACACATAAACACCCAGGCCCAGTTAGAAGAAAGCTTGAATCTCACTATGTGGTTACAAGTTCGAAACCAGCACGAGTCTAAACCCATTGGTTTTATCTCGGCGATGAAGGAAAACATCGTGAGAATACCCACATTCCTGAGAAATGCGTTTCGGAGGTATGTGACCTAATGTGTATTGGGCTGGTTTTCCCTTCACGGGTTGGAAGGTCAGATAGAGACAGTCGATTATGTAAAAGACCAGAACTGTCAAATATTTAGGTTAGGTTAACGGACCCCGTGAGAAACGGCATAACGGTAGGGAGATGTAATAGTGGGCGAGCCCTAGACATGGTAATATGTAATTTATGGTCTTACATCGAAGCCAGTGACGTGTCCCGACTATTAGGTGTATTGGTACCCTCGTTCAAGTTGAGACCAAAAATTTTAAGATAATTTTACAACAAACATGCACGTACTGTACTTAAATGTCAGAAAGATAACCTTTCCTCTTATGATTAATAAACGCGTTTGTGATGTGTATATTAAACGTTTATTATATTAAATGTGAGGAGCTCGGTGGCGCAGCGGTAAACGCGCTCGGTCTGCGATTGTTGAAGTAAAGCAACTTTCGCAAAGGCCGGTCATAGGATGGGTGACCACAAAAAAAAAAAAGTTTTCATCTCGAGCTCCTCCGTGCTTCGGAAGGCACGTTAAGCCGTTGGTCCCGGCTGCATTAGCAGTCGTTAATAACCACCAATCCGCACTGGGCCCGCGTGGTGGTTTAAGGCCCGATCTCCCTATCCATCCATAGGGAAGGCCCGTGCCCCAGCATTGGGGACGTTAATGGGCTGGTGATGATGATATTAAATGTATTCAAACCAAAATGAGAAATCATCCATCTTAAGTTCGGGCATCCACAACCTGCGCGACATGTACCATGCAATGCGCTGCAACGACTTCAAACACGACCCATTGTCTCGCTGCGAAGTCTGCAACCCGCCATATAGCACGTAAAAAGTAAGTTCGTAAAAAGGCAATGCAAGTTGTCTACTAATTTGTGGCTCCACCTTCCAAGAGTCAAGGGCGTGTAGGACCTGGCAGCAATAATGTAAGGAAACTAAGCAAAAATACACCAATTGACGGATATACTACCAACACAAATAAATACAGGTGTTAGTGACATCGTAACGAATACTGAGGGGGATGATTCAGACCATGATTCTGAGTTGATATCAAGTCGAATTTTCCGTCGCAAGAGTATGGAACTGAAAATAATTAAAAAAACAAACACTAAAACTTTCATGAATTTTAATGAACAAGCTGATCCCAAAAATAATACGACCGCAATTTTCTCTATTAGCGTGTATTTCTTACAGATGGTACAAAAAAAAATTACAATGGAAACGGAAGGTCATGATATTGCCGGAGAATCTTGACACCGCGATGCAGAAAATTGTTATGTTATGTTATGAATTTTCCGACATAAAATTCCACTTGATATCAACTCAGAATCATGATCTGAAAGTTTTCGTTACGATGTCACTAAGACCCTGTATACATACAAGTATCTACCTAGGATAGGGCTTAGATGTGAACCGTAGCATAAGGCGGTGAGCACAATACATCTTACAGCTCGCAGTGACCCAGTGCATGAAATAGGGCTTGCATAGCCACCAGCTTCAAAAAAGTATATAACATTACGAGATCCCTTTGACTCAGGTCTCACAGAATACCAGCGTCGCGGCTCGGGCCGCGGCATAAGCTGAGTGAGAACCTTTTATACGGGACACCATCCACTACACATGGGTAAGCCGATATGACGTCACATTTTAATTTAGGTATAAGTTTCTGTGTTCGTTTTCCATGTTCTATATAGAAAATATTTCGTGTGTGCGTTGACTTCTGATGTGATGTCATTATAATGTATAATATGTAATAAAATCCGTGTCTGTGGTGTCCTAAATAATAAATGTTTCTTTCTTTCTTTCCTTCCTTTGGCTAGCCTAACGTGAACTTATAAACAGCCTATATACGTCCCACTGCTAGGCACAGGCGTCCTCTCAATCATCCGTTGGTGGAGGTGTTTTTAACGGCTAGCAGCCGGGAACAACGGCTTAATGTGCATTCCGAAGAATCTCCAATTAGGTGATTCAAGCCTGCAATGTCTCAAACAAAGGACAGTCTCTCAAAGTCATTTCGACAATGTCCCCATCGGGAATCGAACCCGGACCTCCCAGATCATGAGGCTAACGTTACAACCACTAGACCACGTAGGCGTGAACTTAAGACTTCAATACCAAATGTGACTGCAAGTTGTCGTACTGTGACTTTTGGCTAGGGATAACGGGTGCGAATTATGTCTGTCTATGTGGAACTTCTTATATTTCCAAAGGGCGGGAAGTAATTTTAAAAACATTACACCGCTTTTATCCGACTGCGGCGAAGCAAAAAGAAGGGTTATTATTATTATTCATACGGTTGATAATGCGATTGTTTTGCAACTCCTCGCATATTATTATTTAATAATAGTATTTACTACTACAATTGCGTAAGCGTTAATACATTTAGTAGTTTATATTTTGACTCTCTCAATCGTGTGTAAACAACGCGATAATTCTCATGCGAAATCCGACATTGTTTTCAAGAAGCCAATGCTCAAAGCCCTTTAACTGAATAGATTGATGGACTGTTGTCTAATGACGTAAAAATAGGAATAATTATTTTACACAAAAAATAATAATGCCTAAATCAGGTTCCTCCAGACACTAGAAACCCCCTAATTTTATTTAAAGTTATACCTATCATTTTCTTTTCTGCCGCAAAGGAAAAGTACGGATAATGTCTATTGACCCTTTTCTGACTTATATTTTTTTTGTAGGGACAATAACATTTTATTAAGGATCTTTTATATTATATAGTTAATATGATTATATAATAATATAATCTCGAAAATATACTCCGGCATAGAGATCATCAGACTGTTATCACCAAGAAGTGAATCAGCCATTAAAACCCAGAGTTTTAAAATCATTATTTAAATTGAACACAAGAACGTTATACTTGTTTGGACTTGCTTATGAGCAGATAAACAACGTCGCTACCTAAAGTTCATTAAAATAAATTTTATCAAATTATTATTTGCGTTTCACATTTTTAAGTTAAAAAAAAAATAAACTTGGGGCAGCAGGTAAAGCTATAGTTTCCATGACGCGTGATGTGGGGATTTCAAAACCGGTTGATTGCCTTATTTTCCTCGATAAAGTGACTCATGCGCACGAATGATGGCACCGAATGGATGGGGATTGACACCTTTGCTGTACAAAATAATCGTATATTCTAATTATTAGTCTCATCATCATCATCTATCATGTGGGTTGTGAGGTGGAGTACCAACCTCATCAACGCTGGTGTCAGGGTTACTATTGAGCCGCCAAAGGCCGACACGATAGAAGAAGAAGAGCCAGTTATGTCCTAGACCACAAAGTCATTTTTGTGATATTTCCCCATCGGGAATCGAACCTGGGACCTTCAGATCGTGAGCCCAGCGCTCAACCACTGAACCACGGAGGTAATTATTAGTTTAAACTTCACACGGTAGTGACTAGTATGTGCTGTTTTGGACATGTGGAGAGAATGAATGAAAGTACTTCCAAACGGATTTATGATGCGGATGAAAGTGGTAGAGTTGGAAGAGGAAGACCTAGGCTTACGCACCGCGACTAAAACTACTCTAAAACAGCGAGATTTTACGAAAATAAAAGAAGCGAAAAGTGGCAGGATCTTAGTAAGTGAAATTCCGCCTGCAATATTCTAGAAACAAAGGACAGTCTCACATCGTCACCACCGGGAATCAAAACAGGAGCTTCAGATTGGGAGTATAATACTCTAGCCGCTAGGACACCGAGGCTATTTATATCTCTCATCATCATCATCTCCCTAGCATTGTCCCGTTTTCCACAGGGTCCGTTTGCCTAACCTGAAGATTTGACAGATCCGGTTTTTTACAGAAGCGACTACCTGTCTGACCTTCCAACCCGCGAAGGGAAAACTAGCCTAATACTATTTTTTTATTTTATTTATTTAATAACAATATAAGACCATTTACAATTTTAAAGACATTCGCCAAACTGAAAGACAGTTTGTTGGCGAAATCATGCACTCATTACTTATTTACTTATATCTATTACAGCAAGTTTTAAACTTAATTCTTAAATGCTACAAATCTCTCCAACTATTCAATATGTTCATCAAATGACTTCAATAAAAACAGCTTTAATTAAGTTTTAAAGATTGGCTTACTACAACATTCGTTTTCGAACTCAATACTATTAAATAGGTATTCTTGGAACAAGGTATTTTAATATTCTCTCGCCATAATAATTGTTAGCACCTGGCTCTTCAAACATTTTTCTGGAAGTTTTACGGAGATTCCGACTGGAATAAACTAGGATGGGTACGGTCATGAGTACTAATATCTATACACTTTGAAACCATGTCACTTTATTGACAAATAAAACCGTAAGTATCATTAAATGTCAAATATGATAGTGCGACAGGGTTCTAAAGTGGGTACATAATATTGCTCATGACTGTACGTCACATACCTCCGAAAAATGCATTTCTCGAATGTGGGTTTCAGATACGTAATAATCATTTATGATCCAAACATGGACTCGAAAACAAATACGACAATTTAGTTAATTGGTTTAGGCCTGCGCTGGATTCGAACCTGCGACCTCAAACTGAGAGGCAAGCGTTCTTCCAGCTGGGCTACCACGGTTTTGCTAGGCTATTTATGTCTCTAAAACAGTTATCTAATAGCAACTGCAAGATCATTCTAACGCAATTGACCCTAGGTCTAGGAACATAGTACACACTAAGTACCCGCAAATGAAACGCAATGCACCAAGTGGTCAGCTCATACCAAAAGTGGAATGAGTTCATAAAATCAATCTGGATCAATCTTAACAATAAGTACGGTGAGGTACGATTGATGCACGCGAATGACGCAGATACAATACTGAATACGCTACAGCACTCGTATGTTCATATTTTACTTCACATTAAATATACTTAGATTAGAATGACAGCTGTCAGAACCAGGGGGTTTAAAATGGGGTTAAAAAGACCGCATCGAAGGACATTTGTTGACATTGGCCCCGATTCCTGCAGACACCGCCTAATTTTATTTTAAGTTATATCCGTCATTTTCATATCCGTCGAAAAGGAAAGGGACGGATGATTCACAGCTCTTAATTTTAGGAAGAATGAGTAAATGAATGGATAACCTGGGCGAATCAAAAAGGTACGTCGCTGGTATGCAATCCGTTTGACGTGCTGTCTACTTAACTGAGTCGGACTATTGACTAATGTAAAATTTTTAGACGGCTGTTTTAGATTTGTGGTTAAAATTGATGTGCTTGATGATTTATGCTTGTCGATTACCCGTCCCTTTCCTTCTCGGCGAATAAGAAAATGACAGATATAACTTAAAATAAAATTAGATGGTATTTACAGGAATTAGCACCATTGTGCACTTACTTTTATATGAGCAAATGTCAAATTAAAATATTGCTTTTTAGATGCAAGTGGTTTGATGTAGCCTTTGCAGATTACCAGTACGTTTTCGTGATAAGTCTTTTTCGTACTAGACGGTAACTTGATAGCAATGTACCGAGAATGCGTAGTGCCAAGACACCGTAGTGTCACGCGTTTGAATCTCGACTGGGTCTCTAAACTACCGAATTCTACTTTTTTAAGTTTGAGTTCATGTTTAAATCATCATCATCAGCCGCATGACGCCCACTGCTGGGCATAGGCCTCCCCCAAGGATCTCCACGACGATCGGTCCTGCGCTGCCCGCATCCAGCGGCTTCCCGCGACCTTCACCAGATCGTCCACCACCGTCGGTCCACCTTGTAGCGGCGTTTGAATCATAGATAATTATAATTAATATAGCTGGCGAGTAGTGGATTAATATTAGGGATATCAATCACAGTTGCTTTTCGAATTGGTTTGCTACTTGGCTAACTGAAATGCGAAGCTATAGTAAGTAAATAGTATTGTCGCTCGATAGGCCAGTATCGTCGTCTGCCAATAGCAGAAAAAAGCTGCCAGTATCTATAGTATGGTCACTATGATAGTATCGCTTTTTAGATTAATGCTATCGATTGTAAAATTACCGATTTTTTGGCAACACTAGTACGTGTTAAAATGAAAGACCATTTCAAAGTATATAGAGAGACCGCGCCACGAAATAAGTCCCGCGACAACGGCGCACCACTATGGATCGAAAAATGGCTTTCATAGACATAGGGATTTAAAATTTTAAGTGGCGGTTTTTTTGCTGGATATAGCTTCTATTACCTATTACTATATAGGAAAATGATACCCGAGTTGATTCTGTGCAAAAGCGGATGAATTATAATTTTTTTACGAAAAATTTGTATGGAGCTACTATGAAAAATCCGATTATCTCGAAAACGGCAAAAAAAACCGTAATATCCTGACAGATGGTTATCGTACTAATTATTTATGATTTTTTGACATAACTCATATAACGGTTTGAGATGCCGTTTTTTTTTAAAAAATCGTCAAAATAAAAATATTTATTTTTTGTTTAGAAACGGTTTCTTTCAAGTAAGACAGGTATTTAACAACATTATAAGACATAATGGCATCACGCCTGTATTCCTGATGGAGTAGGCAGCGGTTAAGTATACCCAAGTAAGTATAAAAATGGCTTTCATAGACATAGGGATTTCAAATTTTAAGTGGCGGTTTTTTTTTTGCTGGATATAGCTTCTATTACCTATTACTATATAGGAAAATGATACCCGAGTTGATTCTGTGCAAAAGCGGATGAAGCGGATGAAGCTTGGGTATACTTAACCTCTGCCTACTCCATCAGGAATACAGGCGTGATGCCATTATGTCTTATAATATTGTTAAATACCTGTGTTACTTGAAAGAAACCGTTTTTAATTAAAAAAAATAATATTTTTTATGTTGACGATTTAAAAAAAAATGGCATCTCAAATCGTTTTATGAGTTATGTCAAAAAATCATAAATAATTAGTACGATAACTAGCTGTCAGGATATTACGGTTTCTTTTGCCGTTTTCGAGATAATCGGATTTTTCATAGTAGCTCCATACAAATTTTTCGTAAAAAAATTATAATTCATTCGCTTTTGCACAGAATCAACTCGGGTATCATTTTCCTATATAGTAATAGGTAATAGAAGCTATATCCAGCAACAAAAACCGCCACTTAAAATTTGAAATCCCCATCTCTATGAAAGCCATTTTTATACTTACTTGGGTATACTTAACCCCTGCCTACTCCATCAGGAATACAGGCGTGATGCCATTATGTCTTATAATGTTGTTAAATACCTGTGTTACTTGAAAGAAACCGTTTCTAAACAAAAAATAAATATTTCTTATTTTGACGATTTTTTAAAAAAAAACGGCATCTCAAACCGTTATATGAGTTATGTCAAAAAATCATAAATAATTAGTACAATAACCATCTGTCAGGATATTACGGTTTTTTTTGCCGTTTTCGAGATAATCGGATTTTTCATAGTAGCTCCATACAATTTTTTCATAAAAAAATTATAATTCATCCGCTTTTGCACAGAATCAACTCGGGTATCATTTTCCTATATAGTAATAGGCAATAGAAGCTATATCCAGCAAAAAAACCACCACTTAAAATTTTAAATCCCTATGTCTATGAAAGCCATTTTTCGATCCATAGTGCGCACTACCGATATAGTCGAATAGGCTAGTTTCCAACTAGTCAAATCAGTTACTTTTTACTAAACGTCAAAACACGAAACTACTATGGAATTTGCATGAAAAAGCAACCTATGACGTCATAGACAAACGTGACAAAATGTCGCACTTATTAATAGATTTTTCTTTATTAAAATTCATAAATAAGTTAAATAAAAGAAAACGTTTTTGTCACCTTCAGATCTGTCTTAATTTAGTAATCAGAATTTCATAATTTATTTTTGACTACGACACTACCCTATTATTACGATTTGTCAATTAGTGCCATTAATATCCGCGGGAGTTCTTTTGTGGCGCGTAGTCTAGCTTACAAATTTGTCGACTAAACAGACGGTGCGTCTATCTGTGTGATAGATCAATGTTGATGCAACCGTAGATCGTGTCGCGTCAAGTGTAAACAGTCGTGTGAACTCGACGACTGTTTAACACTACCACGGGTGTTTCCGGGCGGCCAATTAAAAATAATCATCGCCAGTTGTTGACTCGCATCAATTTAGGACTAGGGAAGTGTTAATAACGATATGGGACTTGTTTATCGGTGCACAGGCTCACACAAAACTGACCCCCGTCCCTGAGTTGTCTAAGACACTAAACCACAACTTCCAGACACACTGGGGTATAAGAATAGGAAAGGATTCCAACTATAAGGGTTCTCGTTTTCATTATCCATGGAAAGCTATAATATGGTATTTGACTGGGTCAAAGATAAATTATAAAATGCTAATCTATAAATAGAAGCAAGTCTAAGAAGATTTTGTATCTACGTGTATTTAGACTTAGTTTTTATTTATTTATTATAATTTAATTTGTATCTGCCAGTCTAAGACGATCAAAAATCAATCTCATTTTAGTGAATACGACGTTTGACAGCTTTTATTGATGGCATCACAGAATAGTATTTCCATACAAACTGCAAACAAAAGTATCGTTTTGATTTTTCGTAAATCTCACTTGACTAAGTTGTCAAGTAGCCTATTTTTGTGTATCAGTTTAGCCGCTTTTCTTATTATTTTCCTTTCTTTTCAGTAATGATAGTCGCATATTGGCGGGAACTTGTTATTAGCGTCGCTTCAAGTATGGTTAACTAATAATGTACAATTAGTCTGTAAGTTCTGAAAATAAAATAAAAATATGGTTTCACTACTTCAAAAGTGCATGATGACTTTTCAATTAAATATAACATTTTTTTAGTTAAGTATATTAATAAAGATTATTAATACATCTCCGGACTCCACTCTGACATCGATCTATTTACGTGTTCGTTAGCGAAATTCAGAGACTTAGTTGTAAAACTTTTGAGATTATAATATTTATGTATATTTGCATTACAGTCGAATTGGGATTGCCTGTAATGTATTGACATTTCAATGTCAATTTACATTGGTAAATTGTGAATAAATAAATAATAATAAATAAATATTATATACAATATTCTTTTTAAACTAAAAACGATTCAAAACCGTAATTTTATGGATTACTCCGTGAAAACTAGACGGGGCTTACGTCTCGTTAAGTGTGTAATAAGTTCTTTTTATGGAACTTTTGTATAATATTGTCATTGAAATATAAGGATGATATGATATTGAACTTTACAACGAATAAATCAATATCTACGAATAGACACTTTGAAAGTACCCTGACACCAATGTCGTGAGAACGAAGAGTTCCCAGAGAGGTCAATATGTAGTCACATAGCTGTACTTAGGCGGGAAAGTTACTGCTCATAGACATGAGACATAGGGCGTGGTTAGACAACCACGCCCTACAACAATTCGGTACCACAGAATACATATAGTCCGTTCAAGAATGATCTTCATAAAAGGTAAACAAATATGGCTGCCGATATTTTTTATCTGTGTCAAACTGCATACTAGTGAAGTGCTGAATTGATTTTAGCTCAAGTTATTTTATCAAAATGAACTGACTCTCTTGGGCTGTTTGAATATTTTGTATGATAATATTAAAATATAATTGTATGTTTCTTTGTGGTTACACTAACTCACTTTGAAAGTCATTTTTTCTGCGCATTTCGGCTTATTAAGTACAGTACACTCACTTAAGTTATTCACGGAACTGACTCGTTTTCCTGACCTGAATGAAATGTCTCATCACTAATAGTCAAATTGACAGCTAGCCACAGATTAACAAGAATTTATGATGTCAACTTTTTTGTGTGAGGTTTTGTTTGATTTTTGTTTTTACATGAAAAAATGTGTTTTTAATCATTATTTTACGTTAATTTCACATTGAGCTAAGAAATCATACATCTATTGAGTGCTACGGATGTTATTAGAAGAATACTTTGCGTAGTTTAGGTGAAATTCGAACATTCTTTGTAGTAACAGGTTTGTTTACCTTTTATGAAGATCATTTTTGAACGGACTATACACTGGGACGTGAAGTCTCAAATAAAAAAAACTCTTCCAAAATATTAATAAATTGACTTATTTCCCCAAATAAAAAAAAACACTTGTATAGCTAGCGATATAATCTTGAAATGAACTTGAAATTTGGCGTGTCAACAAATACTTCAAACAACGCGGTGGTTATTAGGGAAGCGGCGGGGAAGGTAAATTCGTAGGGTGAGGAATAATGAACGTGTATTCTGCCAGCAAGACAACCAGCCAGGACGTGAAGTTACTGGCCAGGAGCGATGCCAACCACAGAGGTCGACATCGTTACAGTACTGCGTACACAAAGGACACTTTTCAAATTCAAAATATTTATTTCGGAAACTAGTCCGTATTATGTTAGTAACAGAAAGCTTATCTTAGTAGTCAAGTAGCAGGTAGTAGTAGTAGTCCTTTAAGTTTTTTTTTAATATAAATAAGTAGTAGGCTAACATCATGCTGCACCGAAACGCAAGTGGCTCTTATGGTTATGGAAGTTCTTATTATCGTGTGGATTATGAGATGAATTATCAACCTCATCAACCTTGGTGTTAGGGTTATTATTGAGCCGCCAAAGACCGGAGACTCATAGTAACCGTGACCAACGGTTTAACGTGCCTTACGAAGCACGGATCATCTTACTTTTTGTACAATCAGGTGATCAGCATGTAATGTCCTAACCAAACTAGCGATCACAAAGTGATTCTTGTGTTATGTCCCCATCGGGATTCGAACCTGGGACCTCCGGATCGTGAGCTCAACCCTCAACCATGGAGGCCGTTATGTAAGTTTATGAGGTGAGACTGGAAAGTATTCTAAATCAAATTGTAAAAATTCTTAGATAATAAACCTTATTGTATCGAACGCAGAATGTAGGCACGTAAGTAGTTGCACAGCAATAGGCTATTGCAAGGGTGATTGATAGCAATTGCGCTAAATCGTTTGTAGTTACTCCGTACAACTCTTTAATTTTCTATCGGAAATGCCTGGAACGAAATGGTTACGTCAAATTAGTACACACTACGTTCCTGTAATTGTAGCCGTAACTTGTAAAATTATCGAAGATGCGACGAACATCTAGTGACGTAAACTAAGTTTTTATCAACCGGTTTAGCCTGACTTGGTTGCTAAAACGCGTGCTCAAAAAAATCTAAAACGCGAAAGCCAAATCCTGCTTCTGAATCCATACCCAGACTCAGAACTCAGGATCCCATGATACTGATACTTCTGATGAAAAATCCTGACTGAGCTGCAGATTTTTAATCCGTGTGCCAATTTTCATTGAAATCCATCCAGCAGGTTTAAAGTGACATAGAATAAAAGTACTTCCGCCCATGACATTTCTCATCATACCTACATTTTATTCCTAAATTCAATAACAAAGTTCCATACAAAATATGAATCTCGCTAAATAATGGTGGGCATAAGTTGTTGTTTTGTGTTACCAAATGCGTATAGACAAATAGGTAGTTAATTTGATAATTTTTAGAAAATGCAATGCGGAACTTAAAACATGAAAACGGGAGAATGCATAGGAAAATAATGACTTTTCACAACTGGAAGACATATAATCTATCCACAATGGACATTTCTGCATTAGGGTTTGGAAAAAGCACAATATTGACACTTCTTTGAGACATTACAATTATGAGTACCGTAGGTCATTGGGCACAAGCCATGGTTTTTCAGTTGGTACTTTTTAAAAGTTTAATCAGCTGGAAGGGTATGAAGCATACTCCACCATGATGCTTTATTGAGAATTGATGAAGGTATTTGTGTTAGTAGCCAAACCATTTCCAGAATTTTTGAACTGCCCAAAGGCCTTAGACGATGTTAATCTAGTTGCTTTCACAGCATAAAAAACATTGGTTCCTGCAAATGTTGCATGTCATATTATTTACTTTTGTTGTTCTGGGCCCAGCGACTATAAATCCATTCGAGAGATGTGTCCTTTGTTCTTTTTGCAATAGTGGTGACCACGTGTTTCACTTTTGTCTTACTGCAAATTCTTTAATTGGTTTCCCAGCCTCACAGTAATATTACTAGTACTGATCTCTCCATGCATTTGCACTGCTCTGAAGTTCTCTCTAAGCCAACTAGTTTTAAGTGGTCTGTATGTACATGGTCTTTGTGTACATGTAAGACAGACTGCTCGAACACTTGGATTTTGAAATGTAGTGGTACATTTCCCTGAATTTTTTTGTTGGTTCTAATTGTGGTCAGGCTTGATATAGAATAAGGTAAATAAATTGTAAAAAAAAAAAAAATTTTTGCAATTTGCCTATTGACTTTATGATTACAAAAACACAATAATGATGAATTTTTGAAATGACATAAACAGCTGCGTTCACAAAAGGAATCTACATCTTCTTTTCTATAATAATTAAAATGGTAAGTAAAAAATAATAAGTAATATATTATCAAAGTACCTACTTAGCTGAATTAATGGGAAATAAGAAACGCAAAGACATTGATAACGTTCGCTTGAATAACAAAGGATAAGGATAAATGAGACAGAACAGATGGCTATTGCTCTCAAGGGGCAAGAAGCGACCTACTACAGCACGAAAATTTTGCTTGACCTAAAAATCTACCACTAAATACCTACGTGAACTTATCTAACACAGGAAAACAAAAGACATCGCGCAATCAAGAGATCATTAGAAAGCAATTAAAACTGTATGATCTGCGTCACATTACGGCAAATCCATAAAAAAAAACGCTTACGGAGATACCCAGAAGTCATAGTCATAATTCACAACAAGTAAACTTTGGATTAAAACTCACCGTTCACAGCATAACTGCAGCACAAAGTCAATAATATCACTGCGGCAGAATAAGTTTTCTTCTTAGCTGGTAGAGAATCCATTTCCGTGATTGTTATTCTAATTTTTTTTCACAAATAAAAACGTCATTTGCTCTCGCTAGCCTGACGTTATCCACGCTGGCGCTTGTGTGTGTGAATGACCACTTGACCATAGACAAAGGAGATCGTGTAGCGGTTTTCGAACGAACATATTCAACAAATGAAAAGAGAGACAGAGAAGGACAGAGAGAGCGTAGGGTTGGGAATTTAAAAAGTGCGTACAACGTTGTTGTGTGTTGTTTTATGAAAAAAATATTTGATGCCGATTTTGGCTGCAGCTAACAATAAGCGCCTTTCTAGGCTTTGACATTTGCTGAGCTGCAGCCGTTTTAGATTTTTGGCTAAATATTTATAAATGATAAATATTTTTTTCTTCTTTCTAATGCAAAAAGGCGGACTATCCGTATGTCTTTCATAAATACTAATAGTAGATAAATAATAATCGTACGGCGCTATTGTGCTAAAAGGCTAATAATTTGATGAAAGTAAGAAATAATCCGAAAACGTGCAGAATCGATTTTCATTTCTCAATTACTTATTTGAAGTCTAGTGACTTCATGCTGCTAAACTATAGATAATTTTCATCTAAAAAAGAGGATTCTATATCTATCGATCCGAAGAGTATTCTATACCCTCGAAGGCGGAGCTAGACAAGATAATAAACGTTGCCGCGATTGAAAAAAAATGTGGTTACCGCGCAAACTTGGTCCTTGCTGCGCAACTTAAGTTTCATCGTGTGTGAGCTCCAGTTTCTATTCCGTTACCCAGGAAACTGGAATATCCACGTGTGCGACGGCGCTTAGTTTTCAGTTTATTAGTTCTACTTCTACAATTTGTTCCGAGGTCTTTATTAATATATATGTACAATTTACGTATAACATAATTAAGGAAATAAAAGTCTTGTTAATCGCACTACTCCGATTTCTTATATGATTCAAATGACGGATTCGAAGTGGATGAAGTACCTACTATTAAGTTACTAGATTGTACTTAGTATCTTAATATTAGGTACTACTAGTAGGTGTAGTAGTAGCTTGCACATTACATCGGTCATCCGATATCTTTAACTTTTATAAGTATTTTTCTTTTGTCCCTCATTTTTGGACTCGGATCGGACAGCGAAAACTTTATTATTTTATAGGGATATCCCCTTTTTGACTTGTGTATCTAACATATCAGTGTGACATTTTTGTCAATTTCTGTTATTTATAATGTTAGAAATGACCCAGTAAGAGTATTAAAGCAGCAGTGGTATATACCTCATAAACATAAACTGCCTATACGTATATAGGCATTGAGGGGAGGCCTGTGCAACAGTGAGTACGACTCACTGTTGGGCACAGGCCTCCCCTCAATCAACCGGAGGGGGTATGGAGCATACTCCACCACGCTGTTCCACTGCGGGTTGGTGGAGGTGTTTTTACGGCTAATAGCCGGGACCAACGGCTTAACGTGCCCTCCGATGTGATTCAAGCCTGAAAAGTCCTTACCCAAACAAAGGACAAGTCTACCTATATACCTATTTAATGTATTTTGGAAACGCACTTCTAAATGGTATTTAGTTGAATCACATGCCCATTAGGGTAGCAGATATTTTTCTAATGATGGACTTTCCAGGCTACGTTCCCCAAAAATATAGTTAGATGGCGCTGTACAGATTTGGTTAAACCTTCTAATTTCATGGATAACAGACATGCATTTATATCGTTGTTTTTGGGTATAAATGATGACTTCCACCCATTATTATTCTGATCAAAATAAAAAGAAACAATATATGTTGCAACTTACTTCTTTACGTAACTGATCCAAATATCACGCAATAATTATTTTTATATATGCTTCTGGCATTACATTATATTTTTGATTAAATATTTTCAACAAATTAGGTAACAGAACAGCGTTATCTATATTTTTGTCGTCCCTTGTTGAAAGTCCCTCATTAAATGGTCACCCACATTTATATCCAGTGTATAGGCACCTAGCACATAGCGTACTTTGTATCTATACTTTTTCTATCAAGCACAAGTTTTCATTTATATAGAATTCCCGGCATATTTATTTTATCCATCACCTTTCTGATCCTTTTCCAAATTCCGTTCCTTGTTTTTCCTACTAATCCGTTTCCCTAACTTTGTTTGTGGCAAATGCGCAAGCCGCTTGAAGCCAAAATCTAAGAAAAAAAAGTTTTCATTTTCAAGCGTAGACAGAGAAACTAATAATATCCGTTATTTTTTTACTTAATGAGGATTCGACCACCGCTTTGAAGTCACTAATAATCTTGGAAAACACGAACGAGTGTAGTTTTTTCATACAACAGTGGGCTATCCAAGCTGAATGTCGTTCAACATGGCAGCGCGAATTCCTAGAAGCACTATACGTGAGTCAACGTATTTGCATCCCGAATATGAAGGAGAAATATTCAAAGAAGATTTTCACTGTGGACTATATAAACCCGGTGAAAACAATACTATACAAGTTATGTGAAAATATGAATTCAAGTTTGTTAGAGAATTTCAAACAATCTGTAACTGCTTATGACATTGATGTGGTGGAGTTTAGAGCTTGCGAACTGATAATATTGAAACTGATGTGTGAAAACTTTATTCAAGTACATAAGAACAATGTAGAATGCAGATTCAAAAATATTACAGCCATTCTTGATACTTTTTCTATGTTGAAACTTTATTCTGATCAACTAAAGAAGTTGGAACCTCCATCCATATCTGGTACGTGAGGGAGAAACCAGCAGTACTGAAGATTCTAAATTCCAGATCAAAGATGCATATGCAGCTAAGGACTTTGCTGAAGAGTTTCAAATGATAGAGCAGAAATTTAAAAAAAAACGGAGCTTTTTCTATTAAGAAAAAGAGAATCTTATGCATATTTTCCCATAAGCTCCGTTTTTTTGAACTTCTGGGCCACCCTGTATAAACGTTGTTTATACACATGAGCCTGTTCTATCTGGTAAAAGAAGTTAGAATAACGAAATGTTTCCTAATTAATTATAAACAAACCCCAACTTTGTTACTATTGTTAATACAATAGTAACAAAGTTGGGGTAACAGAACAGCGTTATCTATATTTTTGTCGTCCCTTGTTGAAAGTCCCTCATTAAATGGTCACCCACATTTATATCCAGTGTATAGGCACCTAGTAGTTCTATCTGGTAAAAGAAGTTAGAATAACGAAATGTTTCCTAATTAATTATAAACAAACCCCAACTTTGTTACAATTGTATTAACAATAGTAACAAAGTTGGGGTTTGTTTATAATTAATTAGGAAACTTTTCGTTATTCTAACTTCTTTTACCAGATAGAACAGGCTCATGTGTATAAACAACGTTTATACAGGGTGGCCCAGAAGTTCACGTTCAAAATGAAAAATTGGATAGAGGGGCTCATTAGCTACCAGAAACACCCCCATGTATGTTCAGCGATTATTTACGGTTTAGGACATATGACCCATATTGTACCTTTTTCTAGATTTTCTACCTTACTTCAGAAATAATCATTTTGTCGCTATTCCTTTCTAAATAATTATTTTATTTTACTTCATAACTATGGCTAAAGATATGTACCTCTAGGTGAAAAAAGAAAAACAGTCAAATCAAAGATAAAAATAAAGTTATTGGAAGTCAAAGTGAGAATTCGACCAAAAATGTTAAACTTGTTAAAACTTCGCCGAAGAATAATAAACCTGGATCCTGAAAGTATTACTAAAAAACTGCTCCATTTAATAGGCTTTTAGAAACATCCAAAAAAAGTAACCTTAATACGGGCAAAAACTAAACTTGCCAACATAAGGAAGGTGGTCAGCATCTGGGTACTATGGATTTGTCTTCTCTAGCCCCTCAAGTAGTTAATGCCATCTGCGGCAAATCTACAATAAGTCACGTCAAAAAAAAAAAAAAAAAAAAAAAATCTAGCCCCTCAAGCTGAGTGCGTAGTTACTTGGGCTACTGCCTCTGGTCTGAACGCATAATGTTAATTAACAAAGGACACTCTACATGTTCAGGTTATATATTCACAAAAACCTTATAAATAAATAAATAAATGAGAGAACATTACAAAAGTGTTTTTTTATTGTGCAGTTTTCTAGTATCCTGGTAACTCTAATAGCTCACGTGAGCCGGCGCTGAGCGCTAGGGGAGCTTCCGCACCAATAAAGGACTTTCCAGGCTACTTTTCCAGAACTGTTAACGTGATAACTGCCTATTTTCTTATTGCTCGGTTACATAATAGATCAAATGTACGAGTATAATGTAATGGCAGCGGAATACATAAAAATAATTGTTTGCTTGATATTTGGATCAGATACATATAAAATGAGGGACATTACAGGCTGTGTTCCCAAAAAATGTAGATGGCGCTCGCTGTACATATTTGCGTTCGTTTAACATTTGACGTTTGACATATGAAACCTTTATCTTTGTTTTTGGATATAACTAATGATCCTTGTTATTACACCTAGGCACAACACAAATTTCACCCATTATTATTGTGATCAAAAAAAGAGAAGCAATATAGGTAGCAACATCATTTCATACACAATGTGATCTAAATATCAAGCAACAATTAGTTTTATATAATATGATAATTATGTACCCCAGCAATGAGCAAATAGGTAATTATCACGTTAAAAGTGAACAACATAACATAACAAATACTTTATCGCACAAACAGGAAAAAACTAAATACAAAACAAAAGAGAAATAGAATGAACGCCATCTATCGTGTGTTTGGGGAACGTCGATTGAAAAGTCCCTTATTGACACCCAACAAAATAACATTTCCTAGTGACGTTATGATGCAAAAAGACATCGATATCGATTTTGGTCTATGGTAATCTGAAATAGCCCAGTGGCCCATAAAAATAATTCTGAACAATAAGTATTCATACGTCATGACGTTTGAGCGCTTTTATTGATAACGTCACAGGACGGTTTTTCCATACAAACTCCAAAGAAAACTTCCGTTGTCACGTTTCGTAAAAAGTACTTATCTCATTTGACAAGGTTGTCAAGTAGCCTATTAATTTATTCAAAATACCTATAGATTTTTTCCCGGTAACAGCTAATCAACCTATCCCCCGTTACTTAATTGTTATCCATCACCTATGTGGTCCATTGGTCCGCGGGCTTACAATTCGGAGGACCCGAGTTCGAATCTCGGTGGGGACATAACACAAAAGTCGCTTTGTGGTCAGATACAGTGATTGCGGCAAAAAGTCATATAAAAAAAAATCTTATGACAATGTAAAGGCTTAGGAGAAGCCGGTCAAGGAATTTTTCAACGACACGGTTTTTTCTTCATTAGAGAGAAGTTCTACCGATCTATTTCTATTTTGTTTTAAATTGCTATATATTATTCTAATTTTATTTCCACTAACACAGTTGGCTAGACGGCGATGCGGCTCACCACCTACCTATCACGATGGTCTAACCTATATACCTAATTACTATATTCTTTAGGTCTAACAGAAAGCTCGGTGAAGCTTTTTTTTTTTTATTGTAGCTTTGCCGCAGATGGCATTAACTACTTGGCCGGACAAAGCTGAGGTGAAGCGTGAGTAGGTACTTAGTTCATCTTAGGATGGGTGCAGATAGGTAGCTTGTAGCTTATATCAGGTAGGGCCACGAGACCTTTTGACTTGAGTAGTCTTGTGACAACTTCATCATCATCATCCCATTAACGTCCCCACTGCTGGGGCACGGGCCTTCCCTATGGATGGATAGTGAGATCGGCCCTTAAACCATCACGCGGGCCCAGTGCGGATTGATGGTTATTAACGACTGCTAATGCAGCCGGGACCAACGGTTTAACGTGCCTTCCGAAGCACGGAGGAGCTCGAGATGAAAACTTTTTTTTTGTGGTCACCCATCCTATGACCGGCCTTTGCGAAAGTTGCTTAACTTCGACAATCGTAGCCCGAGCGCGTTTACCGCTGCGCCACCGAGCTCCTCGAGCTTTGACAACTTAATAAGTTTTTATTAGTCTTCTGATCTGAGGGATTAATTAACTATTACCACACCCCGGACACTTCATACAAACAACCTCGTTTTACACAGACATCACACATTGACGTTATCGTACACGCACATCTGTGTGTGTGACGTCTGACATCATACGAGGGGGGGTGAGGTAAACCTAGTTCAGCCGCTGGTGGGGAGCGGAGAGTTGCCGTTCTATACGTAGTATTATTCCATTCTATGCTATTACGGTGACATGTTTGTGATAGATTACAAGCGCTCACAGTAGCATATTTTACGTCTTTTGATTACTTCTTATAAGCAATGCAATGTACTTAAAACAACTAGAAACTAACAGTGTTACTACAAAACAAAGACTAACTATGTTTAAAATATGATCCGTATACGAAAGAAGTCCCGAAGGCCGCGGCGCTATTGTCGCTGATTCTGCATAGAATTATTATGACTTGTCAAGTTAGTTTCATTAAAATCCGCCGACTTCTTTCGTGGCGCGAAATACTATTTCAAACCTAGTTTATTTTTACTTTGTGTTTTGTAGTAACACCGTATGTATTTAGGTACTTACTTATAGTGGATTTGTTCGCTTTTACTGAACACAAAAGCATTGAAAACACCTCTTTTGTCAGTTTGCATCCGCAGTCGGCAAGAACGTAGTGGCTATATCCTCTTTGGTCTGCAATAAATAGCTCAGAAAAGTCGTAGTGCTTTCTACGGCAACGTGTAAGCGGACCTTTTATTATTTTTCGCACAATATCTAACAATAGCTTTACAATTTCAGTAAGTACCTAACATAGTCCGACTTACCGTATACAGGGTGTTAGTGACATCGTAACGAATACTGAGGGGGATGATTCAGACCATGATTCTGAGTTGATATTAAGTGGAATTTCCTGTCGGATTTATGATTTTTTTTATGTTTTTTTAAATTATTTTCCGGTCCATACTTTTGCGACGGAAAATTCCACTTGATATCAACTAAGAATCATGGCCTGAATCATCCCTCAAAGTTTTCGTTACGATGTCACTAACACCCTGTATTAGGCGTATAGGTAACGGCCTCCGTGGTCTAGTGGAGTATGCTCCATACCCCCTCCGGTTGATTGAGGGAAGGCCTGTGCCCAGTAGTGGGACGTATATAGGCTGTTTATGTATGCTAGGGATTGATGATTTTAAGTGCAGTGATCACTAACACAGTTGGTTCGACCAAAATGTTTTCATATAATCTACTTTGTTTTATCCTTGTTTCGAAATCGCACAAGTTCCATCGTATAGTGAGGAAGTTCGTATAACCGCGGGACTCAGGTAAATTTCGATATCATGGCTGTTAGTTTGTTAATGTTCATCTTCACTGACCCACTTCTAGCAGTTTACGATCGCAACTCGCCATCTTTGGGGCTTTCTCACACTAGTGTCCAAAGTTATTACAAACATGTTTAGTTATTTGGTAATGGGTACTAAAATGAAAACCTTCCGGGCTATGATCTTCAAAAATCACCTTAAACATTCTAATATTATGGATAACAGACATATTATGCATCTTTTATCTTTGTTTTTGTGTGTAAGGGTGGTATTAATAAAAATTTCAGCTTCGAGACTGCCCTCAAGATCATGTCAATGTGACAGTTCTCATATAAAAACAGAGACTTGAGCATGATCTTGAGGGCAGTCTCAGCTGAGATTCGTTTATTAATACCACCCTAAATGTGTACCCGAGTAATGAGAAAATAGGTAATAAACCCAATAAATCTCAACAGCGCCATCTATATTATTTTTGGGGAACAATGCTTGGAAAATCCCTCATTATCACCGGTACCTGGAGTAAGTAATCCGCAAACACTAATGTTACATAAGTAATTTTCTTAAAAAAAGATTGTTAGTTTTTTGGTTGTGACATTGGCAACACTACGTAGTTGCCAATAAAAAAACTTAAAAAGAAAAAATAGAGATCGGCGGGATTTTTCAACTGTCACGGTGGCTCTTGTATTATTTCCATCTTTGTTAACATTGTGTGATGCTTTTAGAGCTCGAAATACATGTTTATAAGTAGTCATCATCATCAGCCCATTAACACCCCCACTGCTGGGGCACGGGCCTTCCCTATGGATGGATAGGGAGATCGGGCCTTAAACCATCACGCGGGCGCAGTGCGGATTGATGGTTATTAACGACTGCTAATGCAGCCGGGACCAACGGCTTAACGTGCCTTCCGAAGCACGGAGGAGCTCGAGATGAAAACTTTTTTTTTTTTGTGGTCACCCATCCTATGACCGGCCTTTGCGAAAGTTGCTTTATTTCAACAATCGCAGACCGAGCGCGTTAACCGCTGCGCCACCGAGCTCCTCAAGTTTATAAGTAGTAAACAGTTACTTCTATTATTTAAAACGCCTCTTCTAGACTTTTAAGATAAACATGTGTTCACTTCAGGATGCGGTTAAAAAGGCTGCATTGAAGCAATGAGGTTTTTTTCAGGCTGCATTCCCCAAATAAACGGCGGCGCTGTTCAGTTTTTCCACTGTTTAACCTTTCATGGATAACAGACATACTTATGTATCTGTTAAATCCACGTTTTTGGGTATTATTGTGATCAAAATAAGAAGCAATATATGTAGCAACAATCTTCATATCTGATCCAAGCAACCATTATTTTTTTTATAATGCCTCGTTATATTGTCATTATATTATTTTTTTAAAATAATTATGTGCCCCGAGCTGCAATTATCCCGATACAGATATGTAAAACTGAACAACGCCTTCTATATTGTTTTTGGTCAACGTAGCCTAGAAATTCCCTCGTTCATCTAAAAAAGCAATATTGCTATTTGACGACATTGTGCACTTACTTTTATATGCGAAAATGTCAAATTACAAATTAAATACTTACTTTTTTAGATGAATAGCTTAAATGCTTTTTATCCCCCAGACAAGACCCCTTAATAGACTGGTACAATAGCCCCGAAAACTAGGTAACAAGGGCATTCTAACAGCTTTATTACCTCTGTGGTGGTTGATCGTCAGGCTCACGATCTAGATAGCCCGAATTCGAATCCCGGTGGGGACAAACATGTAATGTGGGGATCTAAAATGGCCACATGGAAGCAATTAATTTAAAAAGCAATATTGCTATTTGATATTTGCGCATACAAAAGGTCAAATAGCAATATTGCTTTTTTTAGGTGAATAGCTTCAATGTGGCTCTATTAGCCCCCCTGGGCTGCTCAATAATGGACTAGGTAAAAGTTAACACCGCTGAACGCGCAGAGAGCCTCGTAAGTCGCGTAAACTATGCACGGATTCGAGACTAGAACTATGGAGGGGACAGGTAATAATTCAGCAGATTAATAATTCAGTACCGTGCTGCCGGCGGCGGGTGCGCTCGCAGATGTGCGCCGAATATAAGAGTAGCTGCGAACGAAGCCCGCCCAAACTGCTGTGTAGATACAGCCGAAACTTCAAGGGAACTGTTAAACATTAACAGGATCTCACAGACTAATGAACTCGATTTGCGAAGCTGGAGAGGCCGTGACTATAAATGCGACTTTTTTTGACGTGACTTATTGTAGATTTGCCGCAGATGGCATTAACTACTTGGCCGGACAAATGGGGAGCGCTGATGGGAAGGCGCTCACCCGGTACAACGTTTAAGACAACAGCCTGAGGGTGCCCTGTTGGGCGCGAATCTCGGCTCAGGGCGTCGTCTGAGAGGAAAAATATTTGAAAGAATTAATCGACCCTAGTGGGTCGATAGCGATAAGCGCTGAATGAGGGAAAATTGTATAAAAATGCGAAAGTAAGTCACTGTGGTCCTGTGGTTTACCGGATTGCTTCTGAAAACGTATTTGCTAGTGTCAACTGCACTTACGATAAATTCTTTTTCTATCGCGTGGATATAAGGTGGATTACCAACCTCATCAACCCTGGTGCCAGGGTTACTATTGAGCCGCCAAAGGCCCCTGACATGACTCATGTAACGACTACGTACTTACAGCAGTAATTACTAACCGGGACCAACGGCTTAACGTGCCTTCCGAAGCACGGATCGTCTTACTTTCGGACAATCAGGTGATCAGCCTGTAATGTCCTAACCAAAATAGAGATCACAAAGTGATTTTTGTGATTTGTCCCCACCGGGATTCGAACCCGGGACCGGATCCGTTACGATAAATTAATAACTCATTGGTGCAACGCCAGGTCGAGCCCAGGTACCTGACTTGCACCAATATGATAGTTAACTTTAAGTGCAGCTTTCACTAACACAGTTGGCTCGACCATTATAGACGGCGATACGGCATAAAAACTCTTACACAATTTAGCAATTTGGCTGGCTAATATCAGTTCCCAGACAGATAATCCCATGTCTAGATAATCACTAATCTTCTAAAACATCCTCATAAGGGAGATAGGGATTTATCCAAAAGGGAGTGGAAAGAATGTTCTAAGTCTCGAGCGGACAGGAAATCATGATCATACAAAATGAGTGAGTCATTTAGCTGACGACACTTACCTACCGACTTGTAAGTAATTTGATGCATCCATTCATGTTGGAAGAAACGACGTTTGAGCAGCTAATTACGGTGTTTGTACCGAAGCGTTGTATTCTTGCCGATATTTATTTGGGTCTTCCCTTTAAAATTTGCAAAGCGCTACAGAACTCTGAACCTTGTACAAAACATTCCGTGGTCTAGTGGTTAAGGGCATTTCTACGGAAGGGTCTATTTTTTCTCAATTCGGTGCCGAAATTGAAATTAGGCTTTTATGAATATTTTAATAACAAATATTGAACTTTATTCCATCTTGAATCTAATGATGCAATTGGGACCAGATTTGGTGAAGTGGTTTATGAGAAAAGTTAATCACCGAATTGGGCAACCATCGAATTGAGAAAATGAAACACCGAATTGAGAAGCGGCTCAGCGAATTGAGAAAATGAATCACGGAATTGAGAAATAAGCCAGCGAATTTAGAAATGCTGTCAGTTATTATAAAAATAATGCAATGAATGACCAATAATGATGTGGTATGGGCATCTGATGAAGAGGAATGGAAGTCATATTAGATGGTATGTGGTGAGTATGAATGTGCATGGACATAGGGGGTAGGAGACGACCGAAAAAGGTGTGGATTGGATTGCGTGAGGACGGATATGTGTATGAAAGATGTATTAAGATGACGAAAGACAAACAAATGAATATCGTAAAAAATAGGAAACTTTTCCCCACGAAGGGAAGAAAATGATATATTTCATGTCTTGCCTAGGCTTGACCATGTGAGACTACACCTTCCTCACTTCCCTTTGACATGCGTATCAACGCTGGTGGAGGAAATACCCAAGCTAGGTCGAAGTCCCATGTTTTGCGGAATGCATCTATGAAAATAGCACCTTTGTCCCTCACATCTTAGGGCACACAAATCGGAACTACTTTCGAATGAGAAGTTGCGAAAAGGTCTATCTGAACAATTCCCCGCTTTTTGAATAGAAAGTTCGTCACTCGATCCGACAGATGCCAGTCCGCTAGAGATTTCTGCCGCGAGAGGCTGTTGGCAATCTCGTTGAAAACACCTAGAATAAGCAAAAATTTCTATTCTGTTCCTTTGAGCAAGTTCCAGAAGTTTTGCTACTAGGTCTGTTAAGAGACTGGAACTTGTTCCCCCCTGATTCCTTATATAGGACACAACCGTTTTGTTGTTTGACTGCATAATGACTCGTCGTTCTCGCAGTTGGGGTAACGTCATCTGAAATGCTCGGTATACTGCATACAGCTCTTTGCGATTTATATGCCACAAGGTTTGGCTCTTCTCCCATACTCTGCTGACTAGAGACTCGTTGACATGAGCACCCCATCCGTTGTCTGAAGCATCTGTTGTGATGAATACTGTGCCCTGATATATGAAAATTGTTCGTCCTTTGTGAAGGTGTTTCAACCACCAAGAACATTCCTGTAGAGCTTTTGTCGGTATTAGAAATTTCCGTGTTTTCTGGTGTTGAGGAAGACAAATGGCTGCACGTTGAGGACGTCTGATATGTAATTTTCCTAGAGGGACCGTGAAAGATGCAAAGCCCAATTTCCCTACAAGACTTTTTCCTGTGACCCAATTCCAAGTTCCTGATTTCAATACTTCCATAAGGATACTTGTTAAGTTGTCTATTCTGCTGTCCAGTATAAAGGTTCTGTTTTTCTCTGTGTCCCACATTATCCCCAAGTAGTCTAGACAATGGGTTGGTGGGTTCAGAGATTTATTTCTGTTTATTTTGCATCCAAGCTTTTCCAGATAATTTACCACGTATAAGGTGTCTTCCTCTAACTGGTCTTTCTGTTGATTGGCTAAGAGGAAATTGTCGAGGTAAACTATCACTCTTATCCCCTTATACTGGATCACTGCACAGCTAAGGGAAAACCAACAGTTTGATACCCTTGCAAATGTGAGCAGTACAGTCGATAGGCCGAAAGGTAGGCAAGTAAACTGAAGTTTTCTGTGTTGATGTACTATTGTCAAGAATTTTCTGTGACCTGTCTTTATAACTTTATATCTATTTTAATGTAGCATGGTATTCATCTTGTGTCAAGATAGCATTTCTTCTCTGCTCAATAGCTTCTACCTTGCGACCGCATACATATTGTAGGACATCATCCGATATATTTTTGAAACCTGAGTTTGATCCTAAAAATGTATCCTTAAGATGTTTCAGAGTAGGATGTTTGGTTCAAAGTTCCTTCATAGTATTGCCAAGCGTTTCTCGTTGCAATAACAAGCCGTGTAAAGTCGTCCCGAAACCGGTTTCCTGCTTTATCAAAAAATCAGCTGTGGCATTTGACGAGTTAAACTTCTTTAAGCAAGGGTTAACTCAAAAGACGTGAAAGACGAATAACGTATCTGCTTTTATGCTAGTTCACCCAACCTCAAGCACTCGATTCCCTCAAGGATCTTGTTCCTTAGTCATGGAAGCGAAATCAAAATCTTCTACATCTTCTTTAGGTAATAGATCCGGAGCTTTTCAGGTGAACGATTTCGTTGTATCCTCCTCAAGACATCCTTCGTGTGAACGACATTCATCGTCTGAAGTATTATCGAGCCTCTTTAAGATGTTGGAAAACATTTCCTTCATCTCACTAAAGTTATGTTCTAATTTATCGACCCTGGACAATTTCTTTGACTTCGATGATGAGGACCGAACTGTAGATAGATCGTCTGTATCTTCACTATTTGCTAGCTCCTTAGACGCATCCTTACGGCTTAAAAACAGTGGTTTTAATTCAGCGAGTGAAGCCACTATCAGCTCATTTACAACAGCTGATCCTCTGATCCTTGAACTGATTTAAGGTGTGCCAATTATGAGACCTACACAAAAGGGACATCCCAGTATTTTAATTTTCATATCCCGGTAGGTCTTCTCCGGGAGGGATGTACATTCTGGGCAATATGCTCTTGCAAGCTCGACTGTCGGGAGAGCGAATCTAATTGTGTTCAGAACAAGCGGGTCCAAGTGTGAGGAATGACTTTCCACTGGAGCCATCCCTCCGGCAAATACGTTCTGGCCAACTGCTTTATTCGCTTTAAATTTTGATTGAATGTTCTCAGAATAATAATAAACTAACCTTCTCCCTAACCTACTCCTTCGGGGTAACAGGCGTGATGCCATTTGTTATGTAAACATTATCAAATCTCAATTCGGTGCAAGTAATTCTCAATTCGATGCCCCATTTTCTAGGGAATTGAGACCCATCGAATTGAGAAAATATCACATTTCATCAATTATCTAGTAAAGTTATCAATTCAATCAATTAATACAAAACATACAGTCAAATATCACCTAAATACTTAATTAATTTAGCACATATATTATTAAATACTTCATAAACAAAATTAATATCTTCCACCGATTTTAGAATCGACCCTACCCCAAAAAAAACGAACGATTTCGACCCTTCGAAAAACTCTCCTCTATGCAGCAGTCGGCCCATCCACACATCTCGGGCACTCGGGCGCACCTGGCTCTCTACGGGAACCCGGTAGTGATGATAGTACTGCGCGTAGTTAGTGATGTAAGTTGACAAAACTTAATTTCACCGAATTGAGACACATGCTGGCTTCAAAATTAAAATATGTTATTGTACTAAAACTAAAAGGTTCACAATAAACACAATTACGTATTTAGCTTTATTAACTATCCCTTGTTCTGTGAACGTTGGAATTATGTTTTAGAAACTAGTAGTTTAGAAGTTATGAAGCAATAACGAGTCAATTCTGGAATGGCTTCATGTCATTTTAAGCCAAATTTTGCCCGTTTTCAAACTTCGGGATTTTTTTTTTGACGCTTTAATAAAACTTTACGGTCTTCTAAATTACTCTCCACGAAGCCAAGAGTCCTATAAATACGTGAGTATTTTTTCCAAGTACGTAATTAGATGCTACAGGTACTTTTTTCACTGGAATCACTCAATCGGCTCTTCCCGTAGAAATGCCCTTAAGCTTTGGTCTCACGTTCCGGAGGTCCCGGGTTCGATTACTGGTGGAGACATATACCAAAAATAATTTTGTGAGCCCTGGTTTCGTTACGACATTGCAGGCTGATCGCCCGATTGTCCGATAGTCAGTGAACCGTGGCTCGGAAGGCATATAAGCCCTTGGTCCCGGTTACTAAGTACTTATAAGTACCTAAGTATGTAAGTAATCGTTATATGAGTCATGTCAGGGGCCTTTGGCGGCTCAATAACAACCTCGATACCAGGTTTGATGAAACCTCATCAAATCGGTTTTGTATCGGTTTTGATACGATAGAAGAAGAACTTACTTACATTTTAGTTCGATTTTTGTAAAACATTTTGCAGTTCCGGAATACTTACGAGTATAAGAACTTTAAAACTTTTAAAAGAAGTGTCCAAGAATCATAAGTTCTTAAGTAGCTATAGACTGCAACGGCTAGCTTGCCGCCAGCTCGGGACACCGGCCGTTGAAATTGGACTTGCAGGTTTCCAAGAATATTACAAATAAGTGGAACACGGCGCAATCAATGCAACCGCGCTAGCTTTCTACCCTTTTATTTATTTATTTTTTGATGTAGCTTACGAGTATTGTTTCTTTTTTGACGAGACTTATTGTAGATTTGCCGCAGATAGCATTAAATACTTGGCCGGACAAATGGGGAGCGCTGAAGGCTCTCACCCGGTACAACGTTCAAGACAACAGGCTTGAAGGTGCCCAGTTGGGCACGCGAACCTCGGCTCAGGGCGTCGTCTGAGAGGAAAAATATTTGAACGAATTAATCAACCCTAGTGGGTCGATAGCGATAAGCGCTGATTGAGGGATACGAGTATTGTAGACTTGCCGCAAATGGCATTATTAACTACTTGCCCGGACAAAGGGTAGCACTGAGGGCTCTCACCCGGTACAAAATTTAAAACAAGTGGCCTGAGGGCCGAGCCTTCGCTCAGGGCGTCATATAATCTTCTTCTATCGATGGCTTGTGAGGTGGATTACCAACCTCAGCAACCCTAGTGTCAGGGTCACCATTGACATGACTCATGTCACGATTACTCATTTACATCGGTAAGTACTAACCGGGACCAACGGTTTAACGTGACTCCCGAAACACGGATAATATAATTATATTTGAAATAATTAATCGACCATAGTAGGCCGATAGCTATAAGCGTTGTTTGATGGAAATCGTCGACCACGCCGGCGGAGTCGGTATGAGGGTCTAGCTTTCTACCACAGCCTAACAGCGTTAGTGCGAGTGAGACAAACACTTCGCGCGCGCTCATTTACTCTTTAACGTCTTATCGCCATTTAGACTAGATAAAGCGGGGTGAAGTAAAGTTTTAAGGCGGCTTCGGTTGCTAAGGCTGTGTTTCCATTGACGCGGAGCTGTGCGGAGATGAGCGGAGATGTGCAGAAATCGACCAATCACCGTGAGGGAGAGAGTGACAGAGCGTCTTCGTTTTTCGCTCTCTCGAATGCTGTGATTCCGCGTCAGTGGAGACCCAGCCTTAATCTGCGATAATAGACAGCTCTCTTCCATACGTGACTGCCATCAAACTTTCCGATCTGAAGGAAAAACTATTCAAAAATGGCTCAATAGAAAATATGTTTTTTTTTTATAGTTTAGATTCAGCTTTTTTGTATGAAGAGTCCGGGGTGAGTCTGCATGGTCGATATTCAGTTAATTTAATTTGCCTATTTTGGTGAAGTCTCTAGCACTTTACATGAAAACTTTTCTTTTGAAATTTTTCAGTGAAAGCAAAGAGAATGTTTGATTAAAGTTTAAAAAGTGCTTCCAAATTAATTCCCTTTGTAGTTTCTTCGTTGCACGTATTCGCATTGTTCAGCAACACGGGCCACAGATGAAAAGAGAAGTTATGTTTCATGCTGCTTATCCCGACAAATGTAAAAAATCCGGCCAACTGCGTGTCGGAATCGCGCACGAAACAACAGTAGGTACACTTTTGACATTATTGATATCGAGAAAAAAATGGCAAAAATGTCGCGTTTGCTGTGTGGGTGCCTCCCCTTACCTAAATGTTTATATTATTTTGTTTTTAGTAGTTTGTAATCAACTCTCTATTTATGACGGTTCTCTGACATACAGCCTGGAGCCAGACAGACAAAAAGGGAAGTCATAGTAATAGGGTCCCGGTTTTCCCTTTCCTTTGTGTACGGAACCCTAAAAAGCACCGAAATAAAAGATTTTGTCAATGTTTGGAAATAAATAAGAGAAATAGTTTCATAGACAATCGGTTGTGACTGCTTGTTTAGAAGAATGCATGTCGAAAACTAGCAGGAGAAGGCCTCCATAAGATAAATTAAAATGTATGACACGAATACACGCGGCTCTCGGTCCTCCTCTATAGAGCGGGGGGTTGAAGTACACGGTATATATTGTGTGGGTGTGAGAGTAGGTTGAAGGCCAGGGCTAGAGTCAGCTGAGCGCCGAGTAGAGAGTACGCTAGCGGAGCGCGAGGCTGGCCACGTGGTGCGGGGGAGCGGAGGAGAGGGGCGTGCGCCGCCGCCCTGTATCGAGGACCGACGCACATTGGGTCGAAAGTGCTATTGCAGGGACTTACGATTCAACTTTCGTTTATCACATATTTGATTATGCCAATAGATAGAGCTAATCAAACACAATAAATGTTATGTTAGGTCATTTTTTCCTAAAGTGTATACTTTGGTCAGAAAAAAACATTTTCTGTTTTTTTTGTATGAAACGTATCAAAGACAGTTAAATTTCTGCCAAGTCCATACCGATCCAGCCGCGAGACCTTATTTTCTGTAATCTTTGTCTAGTTGACTACTCAAATGCAAAATCAGCATCTGCCTAAAGTTGCAATTCTTTGAAAGAAATGGGTCAGAAAAGGACAAAAAATTCAACATTTCAAAATTCAGTTTTATGTTTTATTAATTTATTATAAGCTTAGTTCTATGTTGAATACTATACAGAAATACATTACAACACAAGTGACAAAGTTAAAATGAACAAAAAATTATTTTGAAGGTACCTACCCAGAACATTATAATTAATGAATAACCTTACCTTATGTTTTTTCGTTATAAAATTTCTCAAAATTAATTAACTTCTATATATCACTATTGCTCGCCATAAATGGTGACAATACATTCTTACAACTCTTAATCATTGGTTACCTACATAAGTTTTAACAAAATAATAATATAATCTTAAGAGATAAACAAAAATATACTACTTAACTTGTAAAAGACAAAAGATATTAAATACAAAAAAGTTAGCCATTATTTTAAAATGCTATTCACTTCACTATCACTAGAACTATCTTCTAAATTACTTATGTAACGGGGGTGGGGAGACGGAAGCAAACTTCAGGCGAGTTTCAGGATAACACCGATTTTATTCAGGGATTCGGATTACAGAGAGAGAGAGAGAGTACTATGGTGAGGTTGGTTGGAACTCCAAACCCGAACCGTCACTGGATACTCGTTATCTAATAAAGCGGCCAGTGCAACTGTCCAACAGTATTAGCTCCCTAGGACTCGATACAAAGCAAAAATCAAGGTTCGTACTTATACTTTTCTCGGGCGAATCTCACCACCGCGTTGTAGCTTTGCCCCACTGGCGCCATCTATTGGTGAGTAGTCGCAATAACCGTACTTATTGAGTATTTTCTTTTTATTAAATGTCTGTGTTCTTAATGGTGTTACAATCCTCCCCCTCTGTTCCTGAAGTCGTCCCGACGAAGAGGACAGGTGCTTATCATTAGAAGTATTATGTAGGTTAAGTTTCTATATCGTAAACTCATTGCTTCTTGTTTGATTTCGGGCGACCTCTAGGGCGAGGAGCCTGATTCAGTTGCAGAGATGTTTCTTTCCTTGGTCGACCTCGCTTTCGGATTGGTTGTACCGGAATAGGTGGACACGCAGCATCTCCTTTATATGGTGTCAAGGCTGATGTATGGAAGGTTCCTATAGGTTGCTCAGGGTGATCAGGTTTGGTTAAAACGTAAGAAGCGGCTCCTTGGCAGGATCTGATAGAGTAGGGACCATCTCGTCGTGGGGCAAACTTAGCAGTTCTCCCTTGAGCCATTTTGCTAGTTGCGTGCACTGTTGCGAGTACTAAATCTCCTGGTTTATAGCCTGGATCGGGTCTACGACATTTGTCTCCTTGAGCTTTTCTAATCTCTTCATTGTGTTCTTTGATTTCTCGAGCTCTCTTCAAAGTGTCGGCCAGAAGAATTAGTTTCGGCGTGACTTCAGGCACAAAATTTTCGGAGAGCACAATCTGCCTTAGATCATGTATGTTATCATCTGGAGTTCTTAATTCACGCGCAAACGTTAAATATGCTGGGGTTTGTCCTGTAACCAGACTGGTTGCTGTGTTCATAGCAAAACGTACAGAAGCGAGTTTACTAGCCCAATTACGGTGATCATCTTCCACCAGTATGGCCAGTTGAACCTTAAGGTCCCTGTTCTTCCTCTCTACGGGGTTGGCAGCAGGGTGATACACAGGAGTGAGGGTGTGCTGTATTCCCAGACAAAACATGATATGTTGCATCACAGCGCTCACAAACTGCGGCCCATTATCGCTATGTACCCGTCTTGGTACGCCGTATCGCAAGAAGACTTCATTAATCAAGGTAGCACCACAAGTCTCGGCGTTTGCGGTTTCTAGTGCAAACAGTTCGATCCATCCACTAGCAAGGTCTTCGACGATCAGTATCCAGTTCCTTCCACACTCGGTAGTCGGTAGAGGGCCAAATAGGTCAAACGATAGTGTCTCAAAACGTTGATTGGCCGCCGTAGTTTGCAATAATCCTGCTGGCTTGAGATTCGTGGGCTTGTATCTCTGACAGGCAACGCATTGTTTCGTATATGATTCGATATATTTCCGCATACCCTTCCAATAGTATCTGCGGGCTATACGCTGATATGTTTTGTCAGCGCCATAATGGCCTGCTAGAGGATCATCGTGATAGACGGCAAGTACATTAGCCCATTCATGCTGTGGAACTACAAGTTGAGCGTTCTCGCCATCTCCATCTGGACTGTACTTGTACAGTATTCCATTGTTTAGAACATATCCTTTACCGCTCCAGTATACTGCATTTTCTCTGCTGTCCGACTCTAGCGCATTTAGAACCCTTGCAACATTTTCATCCTTAATCTGTTCCTGCCTTATTTCCACCGGGCTTCGCGTAGGCATATCCACCACTACACTACAAATCCCGCAATCAGAGTTCAAGTCGCAAGTGGGCCTAGACAAGGCATCAGCCACATAGTTTGTTCGACCTGGAGTATATTGGATAGCCACATCAAAAGCTTGGATGACGAGAGCCCACCGCGCAAGTCGGCCTGTAGGGGTCTTTATTGACATCAACCATCTCAAGGCTTGGTGATCCGTCAGCACAGTGATTGGTGATCCTTCAACATATCCTCGGAATTTGTTTAAGGCCCATACCACGGCAAGCGCTTCTCGCTCGGTGGTATTATAATTCTTCTCAGCGGCAGTCAACAACCTGCTGGCATATTCTATGGGGTGCTCGTCTGAGCCCTCCCCCTGGACCAAAACTGCACCGAGTGCGACATCACTGGCATCCGTTTTTATAATATATGGCTTAGTTCCGTCGGCCTGTCTCATTATTGGTGCTGTCATTAAGCATTCCTTTAAGGTCTCGAACGCCTTATGCTGTTCATTCTCCCATTTCCATACAACATTCTTTTTAGTTAATCGAGTTAATGGTTCGATAATGTGGGCGAATCCTTTTATGAAACGACGATACCACGAACACATCTGAATAAAGGATATCAGATGCTTCAAATTCTTAGGCGGCGGTAGTTTTGCGATGGCTTCTACTTTGTCAGGATCCACCTGCAAACCTTGAGGTGTTATATAATGTCCCAGATATTTAATGGTCGCACGGCAGAAGTGACATTTTTCTGGTTTGACAGACAAGTTGTTTTCCTTTAATATCTTAAGGACCTTGCTCAGATCAGCTATATGTTCTTCAAAAGAAGCGGAGAGGATAATGAGATCGTCCAGATACGCCATCATCTTCACATTACTAACCATGACTTTTACGCGGTCTATCATTCGTTGAAACGTGGCGGGTGCATTCCGGAGACCAAAAGGCATCCTCCTGAATTGGTAAAATCCAAAAGGAGTTACGAAGCTAGTCTTACATTGATCTTCCGTCTTTACTTTTATCTGCCAATATCCAGCTCGCAAGTCAAGGCTCGTCATGTAGGGAGTAGGCTTAGCATCCTGTAACAAGTCATCTATTCTTGGCATGGGGTATTGATCTGGAACTGTTATTGCATTTAATCTACGGTAATCGACACATACCCGAACAGAGCCATCTTTCTTGGGTACCATGACTATGGGTGCCGACCATGCGGATGAAGAAGGTTCGATAATTCCGTCGTCTAACATATTATTAATTTCTGTTTTCAGAATGTCTTTCTGAGCCGGTGACAGGCGGTACGGGGGTACTGAAATCGGATTATGGTTCCCCGTGTCGATTACATGTTCCGTAAGTTGCGTAGGCTGGCTGCTGGGGAGAAACACCTCCTCGTATTCGTTGAGAAGCGTGGCGAGTTGTTTCCTTTCCTCCGTGCCTGTGTTTCCAAAGTCTATGTGCTCTATTGCTAAAGAGTTCAGGCCGATATGTTCGCATTCCCCGAACAAGGCTGCAGAGTGAGGCGATAGGTCCACTTCAGTCTCATTTAATGCCCTCTGCGCGTCTCGGTACATGTAATCAGCGAATCTGGGTGAGTATCCATCGAATACGGTCCCTCTGGCTCGCTTGTCATTCGAATGTGCACCTTCAATGTTCGCAACATAGCATGGAGGTTCACATGCTTCGGGAATGCTGTGACGTTTCTTACTAACCATGCGAGATGTTGGTACATAAGCAGATGTGGACGGTTCGTTGGGTCTGTGAGGCGAGCTTTCAATGACAGCCATTGAGATACCATCTGTCGATTCCAGATTGAGATCGTACTGTGTGTACGGGCGATCGTGAAAATGGAAAGTTTGCTGGGGAAGGTTTATAATCATTCCAGCATCTTCAATAAAGCCGACGCCAAGGAGTGTTTTGTTCTCCCTCGATTCTGGAAGCACTATAAACGTGGTGGGGACAACGCGGTCACATATCTTGACCGGTACTCGGGCGGATAGGATGTTCTCCCTGCGTTTAACGCCATCTGCCAATGTGACGATAACGGTTTCCTGAGCAAATGCTTGTCCTCTTTCCTTCATGCGACAGTATAACTCGAAGGAGGCGACGCTGGACTTGGCACATGTGTCAACGTATGCAGTGCCGGTAATGCCTCGTACTCTGATTCCTACTATGGGTCTCCGACGAGCATCCGTTTTGATGTTTAAGGCGCAGAACTCCAGGTTTTCTTGTTTTGCAGGTTGTTTAGCGACAGCACAATTAGGACATTTGCTGCGCACAACTCCTGGGGTACCGCAACCATAGCATGAGAACGCAGGTTGCGATGGAGACGGCATCTGAGTGGTTACAGTCTCAACTTTGGGTTTAAGAGCTGGAGGGCGGACTTGCTGTTGGTCAGCCCTGGCCTTTTTGCGGCATTCTGGGAGGGAATGACCAATATGTCTGCAATACGAGCAGCGTTCCTTTTTCCTCGTAATGCTTCCGCTAAACGAAGGCTTCGTTCTTTTACGCAGCAGTTCTTCGGCTCCTCTGGCAGCGTTCAGTAGGTCCTTGAAAGTAGCTACGTTGTCTCGGTGTACTCTGTCTTGGATATCCAGGTGCAGCTGACCGTATACCATGTCCAGTTGTTGGGATTCCGAAAGAACTGGAGGCGGTAGTTGCGCTAAGAGAGCACGAAATTTTGCAATGAAGATCTCCGTTAACTCCTCCGGACCCTGCTTCATTACATATATGTCTTGATAGACCAAATATGGCGGTTTGGTGGGCGCAAATGCGTGCCGGATAGCGCTAACGAATGTAGCCCAATCTTGGATTGAGTCTTTGACGCCCTGCCACCATGTCCTGGCGTCCTTCTTCAATATCAAGGCCATTTCTTCCACGGCATCGTCATCCGAAATACGCATGCGCTTCTTAAATACTGCAACCGATGAAAGGAATTCCTCTAACTCGGCAGCGTCCCTCGTCCCATCATACGTAAAGTTGGCGGTTGCAAAAGAGTTTTCAGGTGGGGCAACAGCGGCTGTAGCTGCGGTTACTGTTGCAGCTGTCACTCTGGTCACAAAGCCTTCAAATTGTTCAGGGGACATGTTGACGCTTCCTGTCGCCATCTTTCTTGATTTTTTAGGGCTGCGTGGTCTCGACGCTATCTTTGAAACTATTACCCGATGAGGCTTGGGTCTCAGTTCGGGGCGACGCGGAGTGGGATGTTGTCCACTAGTGGGATCCAGTTTCCTCCTCTTCGGCCCGAAGTTGGGCGCCAGTTGTAACGGGGGTGGGGAGACGGAAGCAAACTTCAGGCGAGTTTCAGGATAACACCGATTTTATTCAGGGATTCGGATTACAGAGAGAGAGAGAGAGTACTATGGTGAGGTTGGTTGGAACTCCAAACCCGAACCGTCACTGGATACTCGTTATCTAATAAAGCGGCCAGTGCAACTGTCCAACAGTATTAGCTCCCTAGGACTCGATACAAAGCAAAAATCAAGGTTCGTACTTATACTTTTCTCGGGCGAATCTCACCACCGCGTTGTAGCTTTGCCCCACTGGCGCCATCTATTGGTGAGTAGTCGCAATAACCGTACTTATTGAGTATTTTCTTTTTATTAAATGTCTGTGTTCTTAATGGTGTTACATTATGTCTATAAATTCTATATCAGATTCAAGCGGATAATGCAGCAAAAGCTCTCTGGCTTCGGAAGAAAGAATCATTCCCTTTTGCTTTGTCATTTGAGGTCTAAGACTCGTTATCACTGGATCAGAAGACAATAGAAGATTATGCAAAATGTTTTCATTTGTCGCTGTCCTACTTATTTTTCTGGAATGGTTCTCTCTGTATTTCCGGAAGTCTTTGTTACGAGCTTCTGCTGCTTCTTCAGATAGTTTTCCTATGGGCATAGCACCAAAAATGGATAAAATTTGCATAGCACCAAAATGGGCATAGCACCAAAATGAGCATAGCACCAAAATGTTTAATTATATCTGCTCCATGGATCAATAGCTCGATGGCATGTAATACCATGGATAAAATTCCTCATACATCTTTGCAGTGTTTTTACAGTACTGAGAAAAATTTGAATTTTATCCATTTTTGGTGCTATGCCCATAGGAAAACTATCTGAAGAAGCAGCAGAAGCTCGTAACAAAGACTTCCGGAAATACAGAGAGAACCATTCCAGAAAAATAAGTAGGACAGCGACAAATGAAGACATTTTGCATAATAATCTTCTATTGTCTTCTGATCCAGTGATAACGAGTCTTAGACCTCAAATGACAAAGCAAAAGGGAATGATTCTTTCTTCCGAAGCCAGAGAGCTTTTGCTGCATTATCCGCTTGAATCTGATATAGAATTTATAGACATAAGTAATTTAGAAGATAGTTCTAGTGATAGTGAAGTGAATAGCATTCTAAAATAATGGCTAACTTTTTTGTATTTAATATCTTTTGTCTTTTACAAGTTAAGTAGTATATTTTTGTTTATCTCTTAAGATTATATTATTATTTTGTTAAAACTTATATAGGTAACCAATTAATTGTAAAAAGAGTTGTAAGAATGTATTGTCACAATTTATGGCGAGCAATAGTGATATATAGAAGTTAATTAATTTTGAGAAATTTTATAACGAAGAAACATAAGTAAAGGTTATTCATTAATTATAATGTTCTGGGTAGGTACCTTCAAAATATTTTTTTGTTCATTTTAACTTTGTCACTTGTGTTGTAATGTATTTCTGTATAGTATTTAACATAGAACTAAGCTTATAATAAATTAATAAAACATAAAACTGAATTTTGAAATGTTGAATTTTTTGTCCTTTTCTGACCCATTTCTTTCAAAGAATTGCAACTTTAGGCAGATGCTGATTTTGCATTTGAGTAGTCAACTAGACAAAGATTACAGAAAATAAGGTCTCGCGGCTGGATCGGTATGGACTTGGCAGAAATTTAACTGTCTTTGATACGTTTCATACAAAAAAAACAGAAAATGTTTTTTTCTGACCAAAGTATACACTTTAGGAAAAAATGACCTAACATAACATTTATTGTGTTTGATTAGCTCTATCTATTGGCATAATCAAATATGTGATAAACGAAAGTTGAATCGTAAGTCCCTGCAATAGCACTTTCGACCCAATGTGCGACGCATCGAGCAATCCCTGTCTATTAATAGTGAAAGCGAACAGTGAAAGTCCAATCATATCTCGCGTCCACCACCTATTGTACCACACCACCATACCGATAGCCGCGACAAGTTTTGTCCCCCACTTCCTATAATTCTCAGGCCCGCTGTTTACTCCCGGGGAACGCTACGACACCTCTGCGAGCAGCGGCGGCTCACTCTACGCCGGTCGCAATAGTAAAGCTTTCAATCAGTATGCTATTCATAAGCTTGTGTCAGTCAGAGGCAGCCCCAAGGTGAGCGGGCTCGACCTCAGCCGACGCCCCAACTATACTGACCTGTATTTATACTTATGGTGTTACATTAGGCCATTCACGTGGACATTTTGATTAAACAAAATATTAAGCTAATATTTAATATAAGCTAGAAGAAAATTCAAATTTTCATAAAATTATTTTATTATGTTGGAAGGTATCCGACTGAAATTAAAAGTACATTGTACCTTATACTACCTTTAAAAAAGATATCGTTGTGGCATGCGGCGGTTTGTAAATGTACCTATTTTAATTTACGCTATGACTACACGAGGGAGCGGTAGCGTATATATCATTTTGTGGGTAATTTGGCGCGCTAGCTAGCAGCGCGGTGGCGGCGGCGGGGCGGCGGCGCACGCAGGCCGCGGCGGGGCGGCGGGGCGGCGGCGCACGCTGCACCACGCGGCAGGACGCGGCTGCACGCGGCTCGGCGAAGGGCTGTGTGGCGCCCGCAGCTCGCCCCACTTACACGATAACGGCGCTCCGCACGTCATCGTATAAGTAAAGGTTGTATAGTGCGGCCCGAAGGCGGGCAAGTCGCAGCGGGCGTGCGTGCGCCGTTATCGATCGTGCGCAACTGCGCGGGGTAGGGTTCCCCGGGGCGAAGCGGCGGGAGCTTTCTAGTCATGCGCGACTCGTCTCCGCCGCCGCATCGACCGCGTGACTTGTAGTGAGATTAATCGCGCGAGTGCCGCCGCCGCAGGCAGCCCGCACTATTAGCACGTACCCGCTCCGCCGGTGTCGGCCCGCGGCCCGCGATCGCGGCCTGCCCATGTGTGCCCGCGCTATCCGCCCGACCCGCGCCGGCGGCCGCGACCTGGCGATGTTCTGCAGCTAATCGCGAGGCCGTGGACGAGGCGTACCCCGCCGCCACACCGGCGCGCCGTCACTGACCCACCAGGTACGTCCACACATCGGATCACGTCCCGTTTGCCGCATTCCTCATTCATAAACCATACGCTAATGGATGCCGAAGTCCCGGTTCCAGGAATTACATTAATGACATGTGTGCACGGTAATGCAGTACTTGGCTCGATTCACTGACACAGATTCGTTTATGTAAGTGCGTCCGTCGATATCACAAAAGTCGGCAGCATAGAGGGAGAGGTGAATAGAGTTAGACAGGGAGGGGGAATGTACATCAATATAAAAAAAAACAGTTGTTAATAAAACGTGCTTGAGAAGTAGTTAAGATATTTTCTATTGTAGAAGAAGTTCGCGGGATGTAGGTGAGAAGGCGTACGATGTTCTTGTAATTAGTTAGTCCGTCCTCGTCGTTGAACTCACAGAGGTAAACTAAATGGAAAGTCTGTAGGGATTCTTATTTGTAGGGACGTTGGGGTTGACTGGTAGATGCTGATGACTCGTTTGCTGCTTTGCGTACCGCTGTAGCGTGGTGAAGAGCCACTGACCCGCTGGCGACTGTGCGAATGTGACTGCCATCTGCGATTGTCAATTGGTAACAGATTCACCGGAGGAATCGATTGAATTCACCTTTCTCGTTTCTAACATCGACGCGATCGAAGTACTCGCAAATCTTTTTCAGATTATTTGACAAGGCTGAGGTTCCTATCGTACAATCAGTCCCACTATAGTATGGCAAACTGTTTTCAATTTGAAACCTTCGGTGACCTGTTATTTTAACTTCGCAATGTGAATTACAAAGAAGGCTTAACACACTTCAGTGTAAAGGGTGCTTTACGGTTAATTTGGTATCATGAAATTCAGGATAAACTCTTTCATATAAAGGTTAAACATATTTTGTGTGTTAAGACTTTGATAGTATCCAAAAGAAAGCGTGTAATGATTGGTTCAAGCTATCAGTCAATCTATAAATGTACGAAAACAACTAATTGTTATATTTGTAAATTACATTTAAATATATAATACTTGACAGAGCCAGTATGGCTCTTGATTCTAATGATAAAAATAAGATTCTTTCACCAACAAAATACGCTAACTTCTGGATACATACCTGTGTGAAAAAAAATACAAAAAACACACTTTATATACGATCAGAAACGCCTTTAAATCTTATCTACACATCTCAAAACAACCTCGGCAAACTTTATAAACTCATACTCTTATGTTTTTCTTTGATAACAAGAGAACTATAATCATCTGAGTATTTTGGTTATTTACCAAATGCCCAAACAATTATACAGTTCTTTTTTGCACGAAATAATAAAACTTATCTACCTACTTAAAAGTTTTCATAACAACTATTTCATACCAACACACTCTTACCCACGTCACACACAGTTTTCAATTCTTTACGTGGACTCCGTTCTGAAGAATTTCTTTATTGCCAATATGGTCGTCATCATCTATTACGAGCTTTGTATTGTATATCAACAATTGGGACAAAATCACCGACAACCCCAACGTCTATTTTATAAGTATTGATTGATAAGGTTTCGTTTTTTTTTATATTCATTATCTCAGCCCTAGAATAGACAGGCTACGAGACTGGGCAGAATAAAACTTTACCATACAAACGTTAAAAGGCTGTTAAAATTCCGTCTGTTTTGCCCAATTCTGGTGCCAACAGTTAGCATAGATGCCACAGATATCAAAACCAAAACGGAGCAACGGATTACATATAAAATTGAGTTGACACCCTATCCCTTTGAAGTATAATATGTTACTATACCTTCCCATGTTGCTTAATCTATGATGTCAGCGGTAAGTAAAACTACAAACATTGAACACAGCATCTGTCACAAAAGCATAAAGGCGACTTATGTTCAGCATTCACTAGATTAAAATTTTCACGTAGTGTCAACTACGCCGCGCCGTAGCAATAAGCTACGGACGCTACAACACAAACCGTAGCGACACGTCGACGGTCAAAGATAAAAACAAGTATAAATCTAATACAAACAACCCCATATCTGTTCATATTCAATTAGAAATAAGGACAGTAAGCATAATATATTTCTTCTAAATACATTTTCGAAAACCTTGAGGAAAAACATTTAGCTCAAAATAAAGAATTGTTACGAACAGTGGGTCGAAGATGGCCAAATAATACTCTTAACAAATTTACAAATGGATCTATTTTTACAGAGTAACACCTTGTTATTGTGCTCAAAATGGAATGACGGTTACGGACAGTTTTTTTTAACACCAATCAGATATCAACCCCACCTTACTTACTTTTAGAATCATAACAATGTCCCATATTATATTTTTAATTGTAACCCGAGCTAATATTACTACTTATATTTTCATTAATCGAATTAAGTAATTAAAGTAAATAATTAATGTATGACAATCCAAATAAAATAGGTAATTAACTAAATGTATAAAATAATGATCATGTCCGGGCAGTGGCGCTGGCGTCGGTGGCAAAAGTCGGTAACATTATGTTTAGTGCTCCCCATTTGCCCCAGCCAGTAGTGACTGCTATTTGAGAGAAACTCGTGTAAATAAGTGACTTTCCAGGCTACGTTCCCCAAACAATATATAGATGGCGCTGTGCAACGTTGCTTTCATTTAACCTGTTTCATGGATGATAGACATATGCATCTTTTATCTTTGTTTTTAGGTATAAATGTTGACCCTTGTTTTTACTCACAACACATCATCCACCTATTACTATTCTGGTCAAAATAAAGAGAAACAATTTATGACATTTATTTTATTTATTTACAATGTAGGCAGCAACGTTAATTCTATACGTATCTGATCCAAATATCAAGCAAAATTATTTTAATGTATCCCTTTGCAATTACTTATCTTTGGACTTCGTATCAACAGTGGCTGCAAGTTGTCTTTGATTACTTGTGGCTCTGCCCACCCCATTAGGGATTACGGGCGTGAGTTTATGTATGTATGTATGTTTGCAATTACTTTATATTTCTGAATGACCATGTACCCGAACATAAAGAAAAAATAGGTAATTATGACGTTAAAGGTTAACAGCGCCATCTATTGGGCTCTATAATGCGGCCTGAAAAGTCCGTCATTACTGCTAAAATATGTCTCATATACAATTGACCTTGAAGACCTTTATTATATCCACAACGATTGCCCTTGGGTTTATCGGTAGTCGTGGCAAAGCCCAACTTAATTATAGTACTTGACATAATTTTACACTCAAACAAAATATCTTACACAACCATAATGCAATGAATAATAACCAAGAGAATAAGATAAATTATTTTTTTTACTTTACTCATGTTAATACAAACCGGCCATTGTAAATAATGAAGTCTTATTTAAGTATTATTATTCTTATAGTATGGGTTGTGAGGTAGAATACCAACCTCATCAATCCTGGTGTCAGGGTTATAATTGAGCCGCCAAAGGCCCCTGACATGGCTCATGTAACGACTATTTATTTACATCAGTAAGTAGTAACCGGGACCAAGCTTAACGTGCTTGCCGAAGCACGGACTTCACTAGGTTGTCATCTGCCACCCGCCTCCTCCCATTGCCTCTCTACCCTGAAAAGGAAGCGATGCGAGGAGTAATTGAACAATTGTCAGAAACGTTTACCGCATTCTCTCAAAGCTTTGAATTGTTAATGGGTTCTCTGAAATTGTTACAGGCGCCACATTTCACGGATGCCTGCGAGCTAAATGCAGCAAATGCAGAGTTCAATGTTTAAAGCCCTCGAGTAAACATTCATCGGTCGTGTTGTTTGGCAATTTCCAGCTAGGGTTGCCAGTAGCCAGGGTCTCTTTGCCAAGTTGCATCGACCCGTTGGTTGCTTTGATTAAAGGACCAAGGGGAAAGGTGCCAAGTTTCCGCCTGTGGCTCCATCTCCAAATATCACGTGTGACAATTTTTTTTAATTAAATGGGTTTGATTTTAACACCATTCTACCTGTGGTGATAATATTGTCGTAAAGGCCAACTGAACGAGTGCATACGAAAGAAGAAGAAGACCATGATTGATGGTACATCGTTCCGCCTTTGACTTTGTTCATATCAAAAGTTGCTGCAAGTTATTTTCAGGCGCTTGCTCCTTTCATAAGGATTATATGAACCAAATTTTACAATGAGGGACATACCACAAATAATATAGACGGTGTTGTCGAGATTCACTTCAGGACCCCGATACCGACCCCGCCGGCGTGGTCGACGATTTCCCTCATTCAGCGCTTATCGCTATCGACCCACTAGGGTCGATTAATTCTTTCAAATATTTTTCCTCTCAGACGACGCCCTGAGCCGAGGTTCGCGCCCAACTGGGCACCCTCAGGCCTGTTGTCTTAAACGTTGTATCGGGTGAGAGCTTTCAGCGCTCCCCATTTGTCCGGCCAAGTAGTTAATGCCATCTGCGGCAAATCTACAATAAGTCACGTCAAAAAAAAAAAGTTGTCGAGATTTAGTATGATAATTATCTATTTTCTCATTACTCGGGTACATAATTACTCAAAAATATAATGTAATTGCAGAAGTGTTATATAAATATAAATTCATGGTTGATTCGATCTATATTGCTTCTCTTTATTGTGATCAGAATAATATTGGAAGATGTAATTTTGCCTAAGTGTAATGACGTCATCATTTATATAAAAGATTCAGACACGTGTGTATGTTATCCATGAAATTAGAATGGTTAAACGAAGGAAAATCTTTACAGCACCTCTATGTTGTTTTTGAGAAACGCAGTCTGGAAAGTCCCTCCTTGAAAAATATTGTTGTTCGGTCTTTCATCATCTTTTTCTCGTACAGTTTAAGTATTACTGTAATATGTTAAGCCATAAATAGGCACAATATAAATATACTGGTCCCAACCGCCACGCTCGACAAAGCGGCAACATAAAACTAGGGCAAACTAGTTACATACATAAACTCACTCTCGTGATCCCTAATGGAGGAGCCAGCGCTGAAAATAACTTGCAGCAGCTTTTGATATGAACAAAGTCACACGTGGAATGATGTACCATCATGGCCTTCTTCTCCTTTCGTATGCACTCGCTCTGACGTCTTTTACGACAATATAACCACCAGGTTTATTTTGTAGAGGTGACTTATAGTAGATTTGCCGCAAATGGGTTTAACTCCTTGGCTGGACAAATGGGGAGTGCCCTCAGGCTCTCAGGTGATACGAATAGGACAACAGGCAGTTGGAGGGATTATATTTGAAAGAATTAATCGACCCCATTGGGTCGATAGCGATAACTTGCAATGTCACTAGCAAACACAACAATACAGTCGAAAATTTCAGTGTGGAAGCTAGTTGTGGTCGCTGCAGCGTTAAATATCTCAATTATCGCATATTTGACGGGTGCTTAGCGCATTTGTATCGGACGCCTGAACTTTGAACTAAGGCTACGTTCACAGGGCATTACATTCCGTATGACGTACGAGATTTTATCGAATTAAGCAGTGGCAATATAAAAATCTATTGTTGTTCAGGAATCTATGCGGGAAAACACTGTGTTCGATACGTATTCGCATGTGAAAAAACTGAATTGAATAGTTGACGTGTGTAGCGTAATTTTCAGTTATATTTTCAATAATAATAATGTAATTAAAATCACTATCATAGAACAGAGAAGGCCAAGAGAGAAGGTTGAGTAAATTTAATGAAATTTTCGGAATGATTGAAAAAATAATTCAACGCATATTTACCTACAATAAAATCATAATGTTAAAAAAATATGTTAGAAATAGTGTCCTTCAGTATTCTTCCAGCAAAATTATGATTTATAGGTGGATTTCTTAAGCTTATTCTCTTCATACAAAAAATAAGTTCCATGAAATGTCGCGAGAACATTTTAATTTAAAGTTTCAAAACACATTAAATAGTGTAAATTTCTAAACACTTTAAATATATATGCTATGTTACAATAAAATCACCCTAGATAACTTAATATTTTATAAAATGTTTTCAAATATCTAGTAAGTGTTGAGAGAATAATAAGTTTCATTCTCAAATGTAATAAAAAAAATAATAATAACGGAGTGCAAGTCTACTGGCTAATAAACTCAAAGTCATATCACAAAAATCACTTTGTGATTCCTACTTTGGTTAGGACATTACAGGCTGATCACCTTGTGACTGTGCGAAAGTAAGATGATTTCGGAAGGCAGTTTAAGCCGTTGGTCCCGGTTACTACTTACTGATGTAATCGTTACATGAGCCATTGTCGGGGGCCTGACAACAGGGCTGCTGAGGTTGGTAATCCACCTCACAAACCACACGATAGAAGAAGAAGAAGAAGAAGCGATGTAGTGGTGTTTGCACCGGCACAATAGCGATACCCTTCAAAGAGAGAGAGAGAGAGGTTCCTTTCCAGAAGACCGACTATACTGAGAGAGAGGTGCATGCTTTTGCTCCATCGCTACATCTCTCACAGCTGGTAAATTGCGCTAGAAAGGGTATGTAATGTTGACAGCCACACTGTTAACTGTTCAGACCTTCGTCAGACAACAAGTCTGGATCGATGCCAAGTATCGATGACTCTGACAGCGCGTACGATGTGGAACAGTTATGGTCTGCTGTCAGGTTATATTCCGGAAATACGAAGCATTTTAGATCGGAATTTTGGCAGTGGCCGACATTAATTGACGCGATTACGGTCACCGTGGTCCAGTGGTTGAGCGGTGGGCTCACGATCCGGAGGGATTCGAACCCGGGGCGGATCCCCGTGGGAACAAAATTCACTTTGTGATCCCTAGTTTGATTAGGACATTACAGGCTGATCATCTGATTGTCCGAAAGTAAGATAATCCGTGCTTCGGAAGGCACTTTAAGCCGTTGGTCCCGGTTACTACTTACTGATGTAAGTGAGTAATCGTTACATAAGTCATGTTAGGGGCCTTTGGCGGCTCAATAATTCCTCTGACACCAGGGTTGATGAGGCTGGTATTCCACCTCACAATCCACACGATAAGAAGAAGATTGACGCGATTGAAGCCCAGGCCGTAAATGTGCGTAGTTTACATGAAAGCATTTATTAATAGGATTTTTCAAGGAAAAAAGTTTAATTAAAATGGATAAAGGCGGCTTCTCATAAACTTGGAACATTTTCTCGGAAACTTAGTTGCTAAGTAAGTTTTCATAACTATAAATCTGAAAGTACGAATAAAAGGTTCCGGCTGGGAACTAAATATGAGGGCATTTATTATTTATTGTATTGTTCCATTAAAATAGCAGTCAGACAGAGATTATAGCTTAGTGCGAAAGAGACATTTCTGGTAGCTGTCACTCTAGCCAAGTTATATTTAATGAGGTAGGCGAGCGGCCACGTAGCAACTACGGCTACGCCATCTGTTGGGTTACGGGCGTCGCAAAAGCGACTCGGCCTTCGTAGCACCGCTACAATATCGCTACGACATTATTACTACATAATGGATAATTGCACCATAGTTAGTTATTTATAAAACTGTTTCTTTTCTTGAATATATTTTATTATTATTAGTAATACTACACGATATTATTCAGAACAGTTAAGCTTCTATGCTGTTCTGGGAGCAAATAAAAAACATAGAACACGTTCAGCTGCTTCTCTTCCCGGGCATGTCGTAAAAACCGACAGAGGGATTGTGTCCTCTAACATGATGGACTAATGTTATGGGCGATAGGCTGATCCCTTATCACCATAAGGTTCATCATATCCATCTTTGGACTTCGTATCAACAGTGGCTGCAAGTTGTCTTTGATTACTTGTGGCTCTGCCCACCCCATTAGGGATTACGGGCGTGAGTTTATGTATGTATGTATGTTAAGTTTCAGTACTTAACTATTCACGGTTTCGTAGAGATTTAACAACAAACAAACTACATAATATAACAGCGTAACGCCTAGCGTACATAATAATATAGCATATGCAAGACAAGAGAAAATGAGAAAAAAGAAAGGAGAGAGGTTGGAAGGGAGGGTAGGATGAGATTTAATAATATTATAGTAACATAAACAGCCAATACACATCCCACTGCTGGGCACAGGCCTCCCCACAACCAACCAACCAAAGGAGGGGGTATGGAGCATATACTCCACCACGCTGCTCCACTGCGACGGTATATTGTGGTAAACATCACGCATTTCAAACAATAAAAACATTTTATTATTACTACAGTTTTTAAACACAGTACGAGTATTTACGGCATTCGAATTTCAACGCAGATTCACGGGAGACCGTTTCCGATAGTCAGCTGTTTTTGCAGCTTAGTGCAATTTACAACTCTATGCAGTGGTGTTAAAATTGAAAGTTACGAACGTTTTCACCTTGTTTGCCTTTTAGCGTAAATATACGATACTAGCGACCGCGACTTCGCCCGCGTGGCGTGTTATAAAAGAGAGATATTTTTCATACAAAAGGATTTTCCCGCTAATTCCCATTCCCGTGGGAATTTCGGGAATTCCTTTCTTAGTGCACCTCTACAGTGCCTAAGCTACATCCCATCCAAATTTCAAGTGCCTACGTTTAGCCGTTTAGGCTGTGCGTTGATATGTCAGTCAGTCAGTAAATCCTTTTATACAGGGTGTTAGTAACATCGTAACGAATACTCAGGGGGATGATTCAGACCATGATTCTGAGTTAATATCAAGTGGAATTTTTCGTCGCAAAATTCATGTTTTCTTTTTAATTTATTTTTTAATTATTTTCAATTCTATACTTTTGCGAAGGAAAATTCTACTTGATATTAACTCAGAATAATCAGCTGAATCATCTCTCTCAGTATTCGTTACGATGTCACTTACACCCCACACAAGTACATACGGTAGCCATACAAGTAGGTATGGGTGTTAGTGACACCGTAACGAATACTGAGGGAGATGGTTCAGACCATGATTCTGAGTTGATATCAAGTGGAATTTTCAGTCAAAATATTCCTGAAAATTTTTGTGTTTTTTTTTAATTATTTTCAATTCCATACTTTTGCGACGGAAAATTCCACTTGATATCATCTCAGAATCATGGCCTCAATCACCCCTCAAAGTTTTTGTTACGATGTCACTAACACCCTGTATATTTAGATTACTAACCTTTTCGTTTGGCTTGCTGGTTGAAAAAAGTAATATAAATGAAATAGTTATTTTATAGGTAGTTTGACAGCTTCTACCCCTTGTGTTTGTGTGTTTTTGTAAATACATTTTTTAAGTTTTCTAGATTGGACTGGGAGCAAATAAAAAACACAGAACACCTTCAGCTGCTTGTCTTTTCGAGCATGTCGTAAAATCCGACAGAGAGATTGTGTCTTTCTAAAATGACGGATATTTTTTATGGCTGATAGACTGATACCTTGTACCAGAAGGATCATTATATCCATCTTAGGACTTCGTATCAACAGTGGCTGCAAGTTGTCGTGAATTACTTGTGGCTCTGCCCACCCCATTGGGGATTTAGGGGCATGAGTTCATGCATGTCCAAAGTTATAAAGCATCTTCACTTTTATTCTAAATACGTGTAGCATACATTTAAATATTTTCTAAATAATTACTTACTGAATTGTATAACAATATTTTACGTTTATTTAAGAACGTCTAGGGCTCTGTGCCGAGGTTTTTCTTGCAGTTTCTTTTACTCCGCTATACAGGTTGTGAGAAATCACTTTGTGAGACTGTCCTTTGTTTGGTAAGGACTTCGGAGGGCACGTTGAGCCATTGGTCCCGGCTATTAGCCGTAAAAACATTTCCACCAACCCGCATTGGAGTAGCGTGGTGGAGTATGCTCCATACCCCCTCCGGTTGATTGAGGGGAGGCCTGTGCCCAGCAGTAGGACGTATATAGGCTGTTTATGTATTTGTATAGCGCGCGTTTCGCGCTCACTGGGCTCTTCCAGCCTCTTTCTCCAGTTCCGTGGTTATACTCGACCACGCTACTCCACCGCAGGCTGATGGTACTACACATACAAAACAAATTCATCGACCCTGGGCCGCTTGTATGTGTGCGTACCCTATAGATAGTCATATTGCGGCGTCATATCGGCCACTCACTCCCAATTCAGCTGTTTCTGCCGCCACACGCTATTTAAAATTCTGTGCAACGCGTATAAAGTTCAAAATCAAAACAAAGTTTCTCCTGAACTACAATTTTGCGTCCATTTATTGCGGAGAAAGGCTGAAAATTAAATTTTCACGGCAAGTTATAGTCTTTTGTTTCGTAACCACATAAACAGGTTGTCGGTGACAAAGTGCATCCATTAGACCGGACTCCCAGCGGAGTCCCGTATGCGAAAATCGCTAACCGTATTCTGTCTTAATTTGGTAGTTTCCTAGGTCAAAGATAAATTACGAAATTATTGTATTACTAAATAAAGACAGATCTAATGGTGACCAAAAACGTTTTCATTTTTCCATTTAACGTATATATGAATTACGTTTTTTTATGACGTCACAGGTTGCTTTTTTTCTTCTGGGTTCCGCGGCTAGCGATGCGCCAATGACAAATCTTGAGAGTGATCTTGGTCTTCAATGATAATTAATTGTCGTGGTATCATTATGGCGTTTTATATTATTATTGTGCGGTCGTACAGGTTGCTTTATTATATTTAACACGTAATTTCGTATTTTGACGTTTAGTAAAAAGTACCTCCAATCCAATCCGCACTGGACCCGCGTGGTGGTTTAAGGCCCGATCTCCCTATCCATCCATAGGGAAGGCCCGTGCCCCAGCAGTGGGGACGTTAATGGGCTGATGATGATGATGATGAAAATGTACCTAACTGATTGTCTGATTTGACTAGTTGGAAACTACCCTATAGAAACTTCAAAACTAGATTTGATAAATAAATGTTGCCAATGAGTATTGTGGTACAAGATTATGTCTTGACGTGACTTATTGTAGATTTGCCGCAAATAGCATTAACTACTTGGCCTTGCAAATGGGGAACGCTGAAGGCTCTCACCCGGTATGGTATGAGTATGGTAAAAACATTGAAAATGAAAAATTCATATAAACATACATACATAAACTCACGCCTATTTCCCACCGTAGTAAGCAGAGACTATAGAATTCCATTTGCTTCGATCCTGACACACTTCTCGTGCTTCCTCCATATTCATCAATAACTTCATGCACGCACGCCGGTTCAGAGTAGATCGTATTAAACCTTTTCTAAGGACATCTCCAATTTGGGCAATGTGGCCGGACAAATGGGGCGTTGAGAGCTCTCGGACTGCACTACAATCAATTCTATCGACAAATTGCAGGCGACCAGCGCTCAATTTTTTTAATAAATAAAATCCGCCGTCATCTCTTTTCAGAACTACACGAATTTATGACCTTACCTCATGCAGTTAAAGTTCAATATCATTTTGAAGTGGGAAGGCTTCTGATCCCAGCGCTAGGCGTGAATGTGCAAGGCAAATGTGCTTGTGAGGCTCCATACATTTATTACTTGGCTAATGAACGTTATTTCTGAGATTCATATAGGAAAGTGAGTAGAATGGAACGTAAGCGAGAATACTATGGAAGTATAATGAATGGGGATTTGGTTATTACTGAATAAAGATATGTTTGAATTTGAATTTTGTTCGTAATTACTCGGTGTAACAATAAATGTATAAATAAATCACCGCTTTCACTGATCATTAGAAGTATCATTAGAATTATCAATAAATAATAATAAATAAATAAATAAGAATCATGTTCCAAATTACATTACATTAATCATCAGCTCAATCATGGCCACCCGGGATTTCTAATACACAGATAAAAAATCGCATTCTTAGTTTATAAAAATAAAATATTTAAAAATGATTTTAATTAAAAAAACTATTGGATAATTATCTTTAAATGATAAACTATCATATATCCGACTTATTAATATTTTATCGTTACAAATGTCAAGTAGCCAATTGTACACTGTTTTAATTTTACGCGGTTATTATCATAACTAAAACACATAATAACGGGTTCTTACCGCGTTTAAAATGGGGATATGTGTTGTAAAAAGCTTGAAACGGCCTAATGTGGTGACAAAACGTGAGGACACAGTGAGTACGGTTTGTCGTAGCGAGTTTGGTGCGAGTTCAGATGGTTCCGAACATTCCGATATCAAAAACATAAACAAGCGGCAAAGAAAGAGGGTAGACAGATATGTCTGCCCGTAGAAAATTATGGATCTACCTACTCCACTCCAATCTCATCAGTCATCCCGTGATCGTGGCACTTGCAACAGTGTCGAAATATCGCCATTTTAAACGCGGTAAGAACCCGTTATTATGTGTTTTAATTAGCCAATTGTAACCATAACAACGACTGACCGCATGACTTCACCACCCACTCGAGAGAAGAAGAAATAAGTGGTTAGACAGAACTGATTTAATAGCTTGAAGTAGCCAGTAGAGCGCTTAAAGCGGTTGGTATGCGCGAATGGACTAATCGGGCCGAGGGCGCCAGTAGTCGGTGGCTGTGACACTCAAAGTGACGTTGGGTAACTTTATGCACTAACCTCCCCCCACACACAGTTACGTAACTTTGTCTCTGTGAACGCTCGATTGGTTAACCAGGGCAGGGGTGTCAACTGAATTTTAGGTTTTTTTTTGGCATGACTTATTGTAGATTTGCCGCATTAACTACTTGGTCGGACAAATGGGGAGCGCTGCAGGCTCTCATCCGGTACAACGTTTAAGACAACAGGCCTGAGGTTGCCCAGTTGGGCGCGAACCTCGTCTCAGGGCGTCGTCTAAGAGGAAAAAGTGGGTCGATAGCGATAAGCGCTGATTGAGGGAAGTCGTCGACCACGCCGGCGGGGTCGGTATCGGGGTCCTGAATTATTTGGTGTCGCGAGCTGATTGGCTGCCTCTATGGCTAGAGTAATCGGGTCGTCGGGATCGTATATTACATCCTTCGTGAACTTTATGTGATGCAACTTTTGATTAAAAGAATCCGTAGCCAGTTGAATTTGTAGATTTATATCAATCGAAAAAGCTAAGTAACAGCCTCCGTGGTCCTGTGGTTTGGGCGTTCAGCTCACGGTCCAGAGGTCCCGGGCTCAAATTCCGGTGAGGATATATCACGAAAATCACTTTGTGATCCCTAGTTTGGTTAGGACATTACAGGCTGATCACCAGATTGTCCGAAAGTAAGATGATCCGTACTTCGGAAGGCGTGTTAAGCCGTTGGTCTTGGTTACTACTTACTGATCAAATCAAATCAAAATCAAATCAAATCAAATATACTTTATTGCACACAACATACAAAACAAATTCACACAGATGATGATAGATACAGTACAATCTGGCGGCCTTATTAAAGTTAGTAGTTTCTGATGAAAGTTAGTAGTCGTTACTTGAGCCATGTCAGGGGCCTTTGGTGGTTCAATAGTATCCCTGACACCAGGGTTGATGGGGTTGGTAATTCACCTCACAACCCACTCGATAGAAGAAGAAGAAAGCTAAGTAATGTCGAGAGTGTTCAAAGATGTGATGTGTGGCCGATTATTATTACTTACTACTTTTTTATCATTAAAGTAGGTACATTTTTTAACGAGAAACAGATTGAACTATGTCTTAAAGCTATCATTTAAAAAATAAAGCACAAACATACAACACATTCATCTAAAGATTACTTATAAATGTGAACTATTACGCGCTCGGTCTGCGATTGTTGAAGTTAAGCAACTTTCGCAAAGGTTTTCATCTCGAGCTCCTCCTTGCTTCGGAAGGCACGTTAAGCCGTTGGTCCCGGCTGCATTAGCAGTCGTTAATAACCACCAATCCGCACTGGGCCGCGTGATGGTTTAAGGTCCGATCTGCCTATCCATCCGTAGGGAAGGCCCGAGCCCCTGCAGTGGGGACGTTAATGGGTTGGTGACGATGATGATGAACTATTCCTCTCTTCTTTCCTGCGCCGCAAACAATCTCCGTCGGTCCATAATTTCATCTTAATTAGTGGTTTTAACGTGAATAGGTAACAGACAGACAGAGTTACTTTCTCATTTATAATAAAACATCTCAGTCTCTCTCTCTAGGGTAGACTGACTGTTCTGTCTATGTGTAAGATTACTTTATAAACTATTTTTAACGATACGTCGTGAATAAGTATTAAATGGGGTATATATTATTTACCTTATTCATTTGTTTATTCCGATGTTAATCTTTAAAAGTGACTATGGATTTATACGGTCACGAGCATTAATATGTATAAACTTTGGTACCATGTCACATTAACTTTTTTGACAAATTGAACTGTAAGTCTCAGTAAGTATATATCAAATATGTTAGTGCGACAGAGTCCTAAAGTGAGTACATTATATTGCTCATGACTGTACACTTTTGTGACAGCCCTATTCCCGAGCGGTTTACACCAAGCTCGTAGGACATCGCTTGGACACGAGTCGGATTAACAGCTTACTCTGAAATTGCTTGCACACAGCTATTACACGGCCTACCTATAGCTTGTGTATGTATATTACTCAGGTAACCAGAGACTATGGAATTCCATTGCTTCGAGCCTGACAAACTTCTCTTGCTTACCCCGGTGCGATATAGGCGTGAGTTTATGTATGTATGTACTCAGGTTGTGTATTTCGACACCTTCGTGGGTTGTGAGGTCTATCACCAACCGCATCAACCCTGGTCCGTCTTGGTCCGTCAAAGACAAGGGACGACTCCGTACTTACATTAGTACTTAGTAACCAGGACCAACGGGTTAACCATGCCTTTCGAACCACGGATTATCTTACTTGTACATTCGGACAATCAGGTGATCAGCCTGTAATGTTCTAACCAAACTAGGGATCACAAAGTGATTTTAAGAATACCGGGATTCGAATCGAAACCTCCGGATCGTGAATCCAACGCTCAACCACTGAAGGGTAGAATAGATTACTTAAAATAATACAACTTTTACAAATTGATGGTGACATAAAAAAGTTATGACGTCATCACAAAATGGTCAAACGTTAACTTCTTTGCTTCATGTGGTTTACTATTGGGCACCTTACCCTATAACCGCGCATGCGATATCGAAGCCCATAATGTCTATGCTACAAGCTACAATGTTACTATGAGGTTGCTATAGACACGCCGGCGCCTTTAGTAAGGCTCGTAGAAGCCCAAGAGCGTATCGGAGCGGGGAACGGGACAAGGAATCGAACTATTTGAACAGGCGCATCACAACATAACGCCTGCGTCCGCGAAGGGGTAGGCAGATGTGTAATAGTACACCCACTGCTCTACTATAATATCTGTTGCCATTAACCGAACACAAGTCCTGGTAACGTGGTATCAATTTTATCTATAAGCCAAACATAACATAAACAGCCTATACACATCCTACTGCTGGGCACAGGCGTCCCCTCAATCAACCGGAGGGGGTTAGCATACTCCACCACGCTGCTCCACTGCGGGTTGGTACAAACATGATTTAATAGGTAATAAATAATAAGAAATCTTTATTTTTTCTTTACAAACGTAACATAAATTAAATCTTAACGGATAATGATACATCTGTAGTGTCTTTGTGAGATACCGGAGGCGAAAGTAGATGTGACCCTGTGCGATAGATCACCAAGCTTCCAACCTCTTACGGAAATAGTTTATAACCTTATAAATATAGGAATGTGAAGCCACAATAAAAAAAACGAGTGGTACACAAAAGAAGACACGCAAAGATTCTGTGCGTGTTAGGGTGTGTGTGTGTGTGTGTGTGTGTGCGCGTTCTCTGAACAGGGCTATTACTTACAGATTTTTGCAGAAATTAAATAAAGAAACTCGTCATAGCGTCAACGTCCTGGACTCGCTGTCAAAGCGATAATTCTACTATATGTTTAAAATTTTAATTATGACTAACATAGTTTTTAAAACTTTCCTTTCGTAATAAATAAATAAGAGAATGGCCCCGATTCCTGGAGACACCGCCTAATTTTATTTTAAGTTATATCCGTCATTTTCATATCCGTCGAAAAGGAAAGGGACGGATGATTCACAGCTCTTAATTTTTGGAAGAATGAGTAAATTAATGTGTCGGGTTATTGACTGACGTAAAATTTTTAGACGGTTGGTTTAGATTTGTGCTTAAAATTGACGTGTGTTCCATAAATTTTATGCTTGTCGATTACCCGTCCCTTTCCTTTTCGGCGGATAAGAAAATGACAGCTATAACTTAAAATAAAATTAGATGGTATTTACAGGAATTAGCACTAATGTAGACCTACATTGTCTTATACCTACACATTGTCATATACCATATACATGTACATTTTTTTTATTAAATAAAAAACCTTAAATCTAATACAATTTACTGTCCACCAAAATGGAGGGCCATTTGAACGTGCACTAGCCATCATCACTGGCGTGGCTTACAAAGAAGTACCTATTATTATCTAAAGTAAACAATTAGTTGAGTGTAGGTACGCAGCGTGAGCACATCTTGATACACACACACACACACACACACACCGATATAACTTACAATAACCTATTATGCGTTATACAATTCAAACTTGCAAACGGGTACCTGTAACATTTAAAGGTCTAAATTGTCTAATTTTGGTAAAATAACATAGAAAGTAATGTTTGTGTTGCAATAATTCGCGGGCGCAGTGTTCAACTGCTACGTTACGCGCCGTCACGCGCAGGCTGTATCAAACTCGTATATCATTCATGTCCCTGCTGCAAAGGACGCGAAAATGTTACAATAGCATTCTAAAAATGTAGAGCGAAAAACTCGGAAGCCCCATCGTCTAGCACTCTACACAAGTCCTGGTAAGAAAATTATAGTCGTCGACAAGACCTACCAAAAAGTTCCTACTCATTCATTATTAATATTACCCCAAAAGCATACAGTGACGAACCCTTACTACCTGTACAATTTGTTTACTACGTAAATACCGTAGTGGCTGTGTAAATGTATAGCTGACGTAGTAGACAGCGGAGGCGAGCGTTGCCCTCTCCGATGTAGGGCAGGCTCACGGGAAATGCACAAAATCACAATCGGTACCGGCAGAGGTGGGTTTATCGGGAAGATATAAATAGCTCTCGTGCAGCGGGGAGCGGGGGAGGCAGTGGGAGGGGGTGTGTGTACAGAGGAATTAATGCCGCAACGCTGCGTGTGTGCTCACATACTGCGTCTGTGCTGTACTTCAATAAACCATATTGATTGTAGCCACTACATGCAGGCCATTGATAACGAGAGCCCGTGGGATGGGCGAGGGAGGCGGCCCCCTCCACCCCGCTCGACCGTGCGCAGCGCATCCCTGCAATGCCTCGTAGCCGACAGATGTGCTCTCACACTTTTTGATCCTTTTCAAACGCATCAAATGCTCTTTGGTACTTGCTCAAATCCTCAAAGCTCTTTTACTGCGCGCATCAATTTCGTTTTTTTCAATTTTCTACGGCGAGAAATATATCTGTGTGCATTTCACGTCACTAGCTTTCAGTTTTGAGTGCACACGTATTTTGTGGCAGAAAGACTTTAAAAAAATAGAGCGTTTTTTATTCGACTGAGCCGCTTCGTTTTTTTTTCAATCATTAGAAGTTGTGGGATGGAAATAAAACTTGGCCAAGTGATTTCCGACACACTTTATTATTTTTTTCTACACACTATAGCTGCAAGCTTTTCGCCATTCCCGGAAAAAGTAAGTAACGACTACAGATCATTCTAGAATATCGTCATAGACAAAACAAAATTGATCATAGACCTCTTTCTTCTAGTATACATTCGTTTCATGGAATTTTAAAATCGTACAGCTACTTATATACATTTTGCGTAGGCCATAGTAGGACTCATCCTTACGCGCGGGTAAAAGCGCAAGTCAAGTCGATTGTCTTGTGTCATTAGTCAGTTTTCTAACAAAAATTGCGTAGACGTTATGTCTGTAGTTCTTACAGGTCTAGTTCTTGGTATCGCAGTATTGTCCGCATCCCGCACTCGCCCTAAATTGGGTCATGTACCTACCCTAGTACAGAATTTCATAAATTATCTTGAATAGGTTCAAGATAGGTTCTTGGTTAGGTTGATTACTAAAGAAAGACAGATCTAAAAGTAATGAAAAACAAAGTACTAAAGAAAAGTAATGAAAAACATTTTCTTTTTCTATTTAACTTATGTATGAATTTTAATCAAGAAAAACGTTTTAATAAGTTCGACATTTTTATCAAGTTTTTTTATGACGTCACAGTGTGCTTTTTCGTACAAATTCCAAAGTCATTTCGTGTTTTGACGTTTAGTAAAAAGTAACTGATTTGACTGTATACTAGCGTATTTAAAAGAGTGTATGTATAAAGAAAATTCGACGCGATTGCATTCCGTGGCGGGCGAGAAATCAGATTTGTTTTGAGTAGCATTACCTATTCCTCGTGAAAGTTCCATTAAGCGATTGGCATGGCACATCACGGCCGAGGCACATCGGCTCAAAGGACACGTAGTCACCTCTATTCCTCTTCAGAGGTATTGTCTGCGACGCTGCGATGCACCGGAGACAACCGACACGACGGGGCGCGTCGTTCCAATATGTATGTTCAAAATACAATGCCTGCCTATCAAAAGAAAAAGCATTGTGAAGTGTTCTTTAACAGAAATATGCAAAGTAAGTAAGTATTTGCAGAAAAGATATTTGGGTTAGGGTGTCGTAAAAGGGGTCCCGACACTTAGAAAAATTTCACTTCAATTTTGTATGAACCATCGACTTAGCCGAATTTTCGAATGAAATTACTATGGAAGCTGGACTTGTAAAATTTTCAAAAGTTGATTCTACGTAGTGTCGCAAAAAGGGCCCGAGATTTAGAATAATTTTGGTCGTTTTTGTATGAGCCATCGACTTAGCCGAATTTTCGAGTGAAATTACTATGGAAGCTGGACTTGTAAAATTTTCACAAGTTGAATCTACGTAGTGTCGCAAAAAGGGTCCGAGACTTAGAATAATTTTGGTCGATTTTGTATGAGCCACGGACATAGCCGATTTTCGAGGGAAATTACTATGAAAGCTGGACTTGAAAAAATTTTCAAATTTTTTTTAAAACGTAATTTTTTTTATTTTAATATATGCGGAAGAGGTGGGTTAGGAGTATCTAAAAGGGGGCAATTTTTTGTTGTTTTTGCGCTACGAAATTTGCGCAAGTCAATAGACTTTTCTATACAACAGGACAGGACTGGGACTATAAAAATAAGTCAGTCGCAGGAAGCCGTCTTTATTCACTCATCATCATCATCATCAACAGCCTATATACGTCCCACTGCTGGGCACAGGCCTCCCCTCAATCAACCGGAGGGGGTATGGAGCATACTCCACCACGCTGCTCCAATGCGGATTGGTGGAGGTGTTTTTACGGCTAATAGCCGGGACCAACGGCTTAACGTGCCCTCCGAAGCACGGAATCATCTTACTTTTTCGGACAATCAGGTGATTCAAGCCTGAAAAGTCCTTACCAAACAAAGGACAGTCTCACAAAGTGATTTCGACAATGCCCCCATCGGGAATCGAACCCGGACCTCCAGATCGTGAGCCTAACGCTCTAACCACTAGACCACGGAGGCTGTTATTAGGAGTATTAGGAGTGTTATTAGGAGGCTTTATTCACTAACCCACACTAATATTATAAATGGGATAGTGTATGTATGCGTCTGTTCGTTTGTCCATCTTTCACGGCAAAACGGAGCGACAAATTAACGTGATTTTTGGAGATAGTCGAAGCGATGGAGAATGACATAGGCTACTTTTTGTCTCTTTCTAACCCCCCACTTCCCTAAAACGGGGGGTGGTCTTTATGGAGCATTCAGCAATTTTCAAGGACTAACAAAAAAAGCCCTCAACCGGACTTTTCGCAGTTTAAAGGTGGGAAGCTAAAAATTGGTACATTAGGATTGGGGAACCGTGTTACCTGGAATTTAACGCAAGCGAAGCTGCGGGAAAAGTTGGTGAACCGTAAAAAGTTTTAAGACAGTTTTAATGTTCCTTTTTACTTATTAATTAAGTAAATGTCAAACCATAGAGAATATAATTACTAACTTAGACGCAAACACAACCATTTACTAACTTCATTATTTATTGTTTTATAAGTGGCAACTTTATAACTTTTATATAAAAGATATTATTTTTTTCTGAGGTTTTGACTTCGCGCGGCTTGTCTATTTGCCACAGAGAAAGATAGGGAAAGGAACAGGAAAAAGGTTTTTCAAGGAACGGAATTTAGAAAGGAGAAGAAGAAGGTAAGGTGAAGGTTAAAATAAACATTTTACAGGGAATTCTGTACAAATAATTAAAATAACATTTAAAAATAAATTTAAAATGAGCTGCATACGTTTTTATGCATCGACTTTCATTTTGGTGAGCCAATGATCGATTAACTATTGTCGATCTTAAAGAAACCTTGCTGCAACTGGACGTGAGTGACTATAATAAATTACCATCTGAAATAAAAATACCCTTGACTCAATTTAAGACAAAATTGTATATGGCTAGATGAAAAAACAAAAAACTATAAAATTGAAGAACTTATAAGATAAAACTGATTAAGAGTACTCGTCGCACTACAAAATACCTATTGTATGCCTATTTTTATAAGCAAAACATGATATACGTACTTATTTACACTTGTTACCATGTTAAAATACCATGTTTTAAGCAAATAAAAATGATTATGATTCTGAAAACGCGCTCAGTCTTAAACACATGGTCGCAATAAAACATTTCTATTTCTATTTTATTTTTCGCCTTTATACAAAACGATGACTAAATATAAACTACATACATAAACTCGCGCCTATTTCCCATCGGGGTAAGCAGAGACTATGGAATTATTTTTGCTTCGATCCTGACATACTTCTGTTGCTTCCTCCACATTCATCAATCGTTTCATACACGCCCGCGGCAGAGTAAATCTTACTGAACCTTTTCTAAGGACATCTCCAATTTGGTCAATGTATGTCCTTCTAGGTTATAAAGTAAAATATAAAATACGTTAAAAATAAACTAAAAAATACATATAAACTAGGCCTAAAATTATAATCCGCAGCACGAAAGAAGTCGACGGATTTTAATAAAACGACCTCTGTGGTCCAGTGGTTGAGCGTTGGGCTCACGATCGGGAGGTCCCGAGTTCGATTCCCGATGGGGACATATCACAAAAATTACTTTGTGGTCCCTAGTTTGGTTAGGACATTATTAGCTGATCACCAGATTGTCCGAAAGTAAGATGATCCGTGCTTCGGAAGGCACGTTAACCCGTTGCTCCCGGTTACTACTTACTGATGTAAATAAGTAGTCGTTACATGAGCCATATCAGGGGCCTTTGGCGGCTCAATAGTAACCCTGACACCAGGGGTGATGAGGTTGGTACTTCACCTCACAACCCACACGATAGAAGAAGAATGAAACTAATTGACAAGTCATAACAATTTTATAGAGAATCTGAGACAGTAGCGCCCCCGCGGCCGCGGGAATTCATCGTGACACTTACTATATTGTATTTAAAACCCATTTTATCTTTTAATTTTCATTTTGTAATAGCACTATTTAAGTTTGTCGTTATTCTACTAGCCACTAACGTTATCCATTGATGACTGATTGGTCCAACTTAGTTACATAAACTGCCTATATACGTTCCACTGCTGGGCACAGACCTCCCCTCAATCAACCGGAGGGGGTACGGAGCATACTCCACCACGCTGCTCCACTGCGGGTTGATGGAGGTGTTTTTACGGCTAATAGCCGGGACCAACGGCTTAACGTGCCCTCCGAAGCACGGAATCATCTTACTTTTTCGGACAATCAGGTGATTCAAGCCTGAAAAGTCCTTACCAAACAAAGGACAGTCTCACAAATGGATTTCGACAATGTCCCCATCGGGAATCGAACCCGGACCTCCCCAGATCGTGAGCCCAACGCTCTAACCACTAGACCACGGAGGCTGTTCAACTTAGTTACTACTAAGAAAATGTAATTTATTTCATCGTACACAGAATCTTATTTCCTACGTTAATGAACTCGGATGTAATCGCACTGGAATAATTAGAATCCCATCGCAGCGGTTGGTGTCTGTAACAAAGGAGGAAAAAAAATCAAATCAAATTAAATACTTTATTGCACAGAACTAAATTTCAACAGACATAACACATGAATACAGTACAATTTGGGCGGCCTCATTGCTCTAGAGCAATTTCTTCCGAGAAACTACTACCAGGAAACAAACATTTACAAACAACTTGGATGTGGGAAAACACTAGCTCATGCCCGTAATCCGTAATAAGTAACCAAACGCGGTAAGTAATCAAAGATAAGCAGTCAGTGTTGTTACGAAATCCTCAAATGGATATGAAGAACTTTATGGTGACAAATTAGCCTATAGCACATAAAGATAGTCCATTATGTCAGAAATGACGCAATCCTTACACATCATTCTCTCTCACACATACACACACACACACACACACACACACACACACACACACACACACACACACTCACTCACTCGTTACAATCTTTCTGCAACTACAATTTTTTATTTTTTTTATGTTTTCTCCTTTACTTTTGTTACCCCTTTACTAATTATCTTGTGACATGACTTACTCATGCTAGCACTAATTTATTTTAGTTTACTCGTATATAACTCAAGATGTGTGGTCGAAAGAGGCCGGTCATAGGATGGGTGACCACAAAAAAAAAAGTTTTCATCTCGAGCTCCTCCGTGCTTCGGAAGGCACGTTAAGCTGTTGGTCCCGGCTGCATTAGCAGTCGTTAATAACCATCAATCCGCACTGGGCCCGCGTGATGGTTTAAGGCTCGATCTCCCTATCCATCCATAGGGAAGGCCTGTGCCCCAGCAGTGGGGACGTTAATGGGCTGATGACGATGACGTGTGGTCGAACACTGATTTTTCAAAATACAGGCCTTTGTGCTTAGTTTGGATCAACAGAGTTTAGCAATTGTGTACAATCTTTACCCACTGATGTTTCCTAAGTGTTAACTACTTAATTTAAACTTGTACAAGTCATGCACAATAAAGAATTATTATTATTACATGTACAAAAATTCACGCCTGTAATCCTTAATAGGGCGGCAAGTAATCAAAGACAAGCAGCCATTGTTGTTACGAAATCCTCAGATGGATGTGATGAACTTTATGGTGACAAATTAGCCTATCGCCCATAAAGATAGTCCATTATGTCAAAAAGGGCGCAATCCCTGCACAAGTGCACAAACTCACGCCCGTAATCCTTAATAGGGCGGGCAGAGCGGCAAGAAATCAAATACTTGCAGCCATTGTTGATACTCGTACGAAGTCCTCAGATGGATATGATGAACTGTACAATTCGCCTGCGCGCTAAGGTGACAATTCGCCCATGACAATTGTCCATTATGTCAGAAAGGACGCAATCGCTCTGTCTGACGATATGCCCACATCCCCGGGAAGACAGTTTGTTCGCACCCAGAACAGCATAGGAACCAATTTTAGCATAGGAACCAATTTTAATACATTTCAACTGTTACAAGTTGTAAGAAAAGCATTTTGTAATACACAATAAAAACAAATACCCACATATGAACATTTAAAAGCAAAATGAACGCATCAAAATTGGAAAATGTTAAACCGCAGTTGTGAACACGACACAAGCTTATAGAGAATTATTGTTTCGTACATTTCGAGTTGTTCTTTCGCTGAGCCTTTGAAACTCTGTGAACGACGAGCTGGCCGACAATATTAATTTGGACCTGAAATTTTATTGTTATTTTCATCAAGTACTTAAGTCCATTTATTCACACAATAATTAAAAACAAAACAAATACGTTCCACATATAAATAAAACAAAACTTGAAAAAAGAATCATATTCATAACGTTAACCCGTTTTTGCACGGGGTCATTTTAGGTCACATACCTTCAAAACGCATCGAGGATGTGGGTTTCCTCACGATTTTCTTTCATCGCTGAGCACTTGGAAACTTGAAAAATGTAAGATAATTAAGAATTGGAATCATCATCATCAATTTAAGAGCCACGCTCTTGTCGGTGTAGCATTTTCCATTCCAGTCTATCAAAGGCTAATTCGTTGACTTCCCTATAAGACACGACGTTAACCTATCTTTAATCTGTTCCATGTAAGCTCTTCTTGGTCTTCCCTTCCTATCTTTCCTTCTAGCTTTCCTTCTATGATGTTTTTAATAAATTCGTCATGTCTTATTAAAATAGAATTGGAATAGGTGGTGTGTGAAAAATTGTGTTCCGACATGAAAAAGGATAGTTCTATAAAAAATAATAATATGAAAGTTCGTCACCAAACTTGACATTTTGATATTCACCCAGGTAAATAAACCAAAATGTAAAAAATAATAAATAAAACAATTAGCTTTTCGAAGATCCTCCTCGAAGAGAGCGTTGTCCAAAAGTGCCCTATACTTGGCCGTCCTTCGGAAATTGGTCCCCAGATTTAAAAATCAAGGTGTTTAAGAAAATATCTATTTCAATTGCACATGTTCGTCTATCGTCTGCCAATGCACATTCGTGCGGTTCGCCGTAGTAATGCTGGGAGTGTGGAGACCATGGATGCCCGCGAGAGGGAGACAGACATACGTAGGGAGATCAATATACTGTGTTTGCTTGATTGCACCAGCAAAATGGAATAACCCAGAAAACACAATACCTACCGCAAAGCATTTGCGTATGTGTATAAATACACATACGGCGGTTCGCCCGTATCCATTCTATCCTGAAGTACTTATTAAGTACTAACGGAACGTAATAGGCTAGTTTCCAACTAGTCAAATCAGTTCCCAAGTAGCAAACAAGAATTGTGATTAAGTCATATATGTCTAAACTTTAGCTAAAGTGAGATTTATCCAAATCAAATAGGACTTAATAGGACTTCATTAAATCATTTCTTTCTTTAATACTATATAGTTTTCAAAAAATCCTACTTTAGATAATATAGAATACACAAAACCAAGTTAAGTATTCTCAAAACTGTTTAGTCTTAAGTCAGCCTTAGTCTTAAGTCTAAAAGTGTTTTTTTACTATACTCAGATTATTTGAAGGCTCACTTAACACTAAATTGATTTACTGAAGTATGAGTTTAGTCTTGTATAGTAAAAATTGATTCCCAAGATATACTTAAGGCAATTTTAATACTAAGCTTTGATTACTCTAGCTTTGGTTGCTCTTGAACAAGACTGTTTTATTCGTTTTTGACTAAAATAAGTAAAACATAAGAAAAGTCTATTAACTGGACGATAAAATCGAAATAGAAGCAAGCAGAAAATGGACAAACTCCAAAAAATAAAAAGATCCGGTGGTTTTCGAAGGCGTCTATCCAAATACCAAAAATTAACCTGTGTCAATGCACATTCTACTGCTTTTGTTAGCGATGCGATATCTTTTTCGATGCCATCAACATCAATATCAACAGGAAGTATCGTTCTAGAGGAAAAAGAAGAAGAAGAAAATTTGGAAATCAAATCGATGTACAGTGATTCCGACTCTAATGAATCGATACCTGAAAATGATTTTAATTTTAAAGACCAATTAAGAAATTGGTCTATTGATAACAATATACCCCACTCTGCAATCAATAGCCTTTTAGAGATAATAAATAAACACGATCCAGGTTTAGTGCCAAAAGACGCAAGAACACTCCTCAAAACACCAAAATCTATAGATATTAAGTCTTGTGGAAGTGGCGAGTACTGGAATCATGGATTTAAGACATATATTGTGGAATATTTCGGGAATTTGAGTAACGATATCAATTTACACATAAATGTAAATATCGATGGGCTACCCACATTCAAAAGTTCTAAAGTAGAGTTTTGGCCAATTCTATGCAACATCCATGAAATGACCGCGGTTCCCGTAATAATCGTTGGCATTTACTGTGGAGTTGGAAAACCACAATGTAATGAATTTTTAAGACCTTTTGTAACAGAAATGAAGGAAATTTTGCAGAACGGTATCAAAATTAACGACTATTTAATAACTATAAAATTGCGATCATTCATATGTGATTCACCAGCAAGAGCTTTCATAAAACGTAAGTACTTACTATTTTTTCTCTATTTCTTATTAAAGGTACATTTTCTATATACAGGGTGTTAGCGACATCGTAACGAACGCTTTGAGGGATGATTCAGACCATGATTTTGAGTTGTTATAAAGTGGAATTTTTGGTTGCAAAAATATGGAACTGATTAAAAGGTCTAAAATTTTCTCGACTTTTCAGACGGAAAATTCTACTTGATATTAACTCAGAATCATGAGCTGAATTATCCCCCTCAGTATTAGTTACGGTGTCTCTAACACGAATCATCCTCCTCGGTATTAATTACGATTTCACTAACACCCTGAATATTGAATGGGTCTGACTGCATTGAGTAGCGAGAAGCTGCAGTAGTTTTAAGCGGATGAGACATTCGTTATGTAAATATTTACGATTCAAAGTGTAACTATGTTACCTACTGAATAAAGATACTGAAGAAAGTGGAAGTCTTTGTGCCTGCCCATGGGACTGGAACTTCCTATCTACTTAAAACACATAATACCGGGTTCTAGTTTCTATCTATTTATTTGCCTTTTATCAGGCATGACCTCAACCCTGACTCTACGGTTGCTGGAGTTGGTCATTCACCTTAAAACCGTTAACTGTACGTAAAAGTACAACTTCCTTAATAATTAATCCTTTTTATTTTATTATTTCAGATATAGCTAATTTCAACAGTCAAAATGGATGTCCGAAGTGCACAGCTGTTGGAGAATACTCTTATGAATCTCATTGCAATATATATCCTAGGCGTGAGTTTCCTGAAAGAACAGATGAAGGATTTCGTAACAAAATATACGAGGATCATCACAAAGGTGATACTATTTTAACGGAGTTGCCGATATTTTTGGTGGGATTAGAAACCATGCACACGCACGACGTTAATAAATTGCAAAGGTTCCTTGTATATACAATATTCAACAGATACTTGTTAATTTTTACAAATAAAATAACATTATTTTCGTTGGCAGTTAGAAACGCGGTGATCGTACCTAATTTGCGTCAGCGAACCATGTGCTACCTATGAGAATGTAAGCGCGGTGGCTCGTTAGCAAATTGAGTTTATGTTTGTTAGTTCCATTTGTGATAAATATTAAACAAGTAAATCACATTCCTATCCAAGTAAGAACTCAGCATAACAATATTTTTTATCTTCCACGAGTCGAAAAAATTACCTCTTAACAAACGTACTTTCCATAGTTTTTAAAAGCATGTTCGATTTTAATTGTTACTTGTTACATAAATGATTCTGGCACAAAATAAACAAACATGATTTTACGACATTACTTCACTAAATCAAAATAGAGGATCACTTTAGATATAAGAGTTTTAAGTAGGAATTCACTAAATACTTTTTGTCTTAAGTTGGTATACTCCTAGACAATTGAAGTAAACTTTATCTTAACTAGTACTTGATGAAGTGCAACTTGACTTTACTTTTCTAAACTGATTCTTACTAAATCATTTGTTTCTAAAGTCTTACTTCATTTAGAAAAATATTACTTAACGCCATTTTGCACATACAGGAAGAAAACATGTAATTTTTTTTGACAATATTATCTTCAAAAACTGAAGTAAATTAATATATATTTCTATTGTAGTAACAATTACTGCGTTCAGCTGTCACATATTAATATAAAATGAATTTCTCTGTACCATATGTGACCATTTTTTTTATTTGCTGAATAATCAATCCAAATTTTATTATTATTTTTCTGATATAATCAAGGCCCTTCTGTTTTTTACCACTTTCTATCGATTTTACACGAGAAACAATCATGCGTTTATAATTTCCTGTATGTGAAACGGCGGAATAACCTTTTGTAAAAATAACTTAACAAGTATTTTAGTCGCCATTTTCTTACAGACCGTCATTTCTTGTGTTAATGTAAATGTTCGCCATTATATTCTAAAATAAAGACGCGTGAAGTAAAAATCGTTTTAAGTATGACCTGAAGTTTTACTTCGTTAAGTTACAATTGACTCAGTGCAATTCAATCCTATAGTCTTAACTAAGTATTGTAGATATCTTCAAGTGTACATTTTTGGTATTAAGTGATACTACAAGAATTCTAAGTTTAGAATACGCAAGAACATTGTCTAAAGTAGGGTTTAAGTCTGACTTAGCGTTGTCTTAAGTCTGTCTTGTATAAGAGTTAAAGTATGTGCCCACTTTTACTAAACTGTGTCTTCAAGATATCTTGAGGGATATCTTGGAGACATATAAGACTTATCCAAGACAAGGGCTTGATTTAGTCTATTTGCCTTCAAGATATCTACAATTCTCTTTTAAGACAATCGGTTGCTACTTGGGTTGCTTTCTACTAAACGTCAAAACACGAAATTACTATGGAATATGGTATTTGACTGGGTCAAAGATAAATTATAAAATGCTAATCTAGAAATAGAAGCCAGTCTAAGATGATCAAAAATCATTCTCATTTTACTTTCCGACTTATTTTCGAATTTTATTTATGAATTAAGTAACAATGAGTACGAGGTCTCCGTGGCCTCCGTGGTTTAGTGGTTAGAGCGTTAGGCTCAAGATCTGGAGGTCCGGGTTCGATCCCGATGGGGACATTGTCGAAATCACTTTGTGAGACTGTCCTTTGTTTGGTAAGGACTTTTCAGGCTTGAATCACCTGATTGTCCGAAAAATTAAGATGATTCCGTGCTTCGGAAGGCACGTTAAGCCGTTGGTCCCGGCTATTAGCCGTAAAAACACCTCCACCAACCCGCAGTGAGGGAGTATGCTCCATACCCCCTTCGGTTGATTGAGGGGAGGCCTGAGCCCAGCAGTGGGACGTATATAGGCAGTTTATGAGTACGAGGTTTGACAGCTTTTATTGATGACGTCACAGGACAGTATTTCCGTACAATCTCCGAAGAAAACTTTCGATTTGACGTTTTGTAAAAAGTATCTCATAGGTTGTCAAGTAGCCTACCTATTTTTATGAAAGAGCACACTGTGACGCCATGGAAAAACGTGATAAAATTTCGGACTTATTATTACGTTTTCTTGATTAAAATTCATATAAGTTAATAAATAGAAAAAAGAATAAGTTTTTCGTTAGTTTTAAATCTGTTTTTATTTAGTACTTAATCAGAATTTTATAATTTATCTTGAGTCTAGTGCACGACTGGTCATTTTTATATTTAAATTCAACCAGAATTTTATATACTTATTTATATTTTTTTATTCTATTCTTAGGCAATTATCGTATGTCAGAAACTGACTAAATACAGATACGGGGTGTTAGTGACATCGTAACGAATACTGAGGGGGATGATTCAGACCATGATTCTGAGTTGATATCAAGTGGAATTTTCCGTCGCAAAATTCATGATTTTTTTTAGTTTTTTTAAATTATTTTCAATTCTATACTTTTGCGATGAAAAATTCCACTTGATATTAACTCAGAATAATCAGTTGTTTCATCCCCCTCAGTATTCGTTACGATGTCACTTACACCCCGCACAAGTACATACTGTACCCATACAAGTAGGTATGGGTGTTAGTGACACCGTAACGAATACTGAGGGGGATGATTCAGACCATGATTCTGAGTTGATATCAAGTGGAATTTTCAGTCGGAAAATTCATGAAAATTTTTGTTTTTCTTTTTATTATTTTTTTTTCCATACTTTTGCGACGGATAATTCCACTTCATATCATCTCAGAATCATGGTCTCAATCATCCCTCAAAGTTTTCGTTACGACGTCACTAACACCCTGTACATCCTCGTAAGGCCCGGATTTCCAGACACAATAGTTAAACAATGGGATTTGGATTTTAAAAGGACTTTGGGCCTTACGACCATATATAACAAACCACCCTCTGAACCGGTGTGCGCGTACGAAACTATTGATGAATGTAGAGGAAGCAAGAGAAGTGTGTCAGGATCGAAGCAAACGGAATTCCATAGTCTCTGCCTACCTCGGTGGGAAATTGGCGTATGTATTTTAAATAAATAACCAATCCAGTATGACACGCAAGGAGTTTAAGACAATAAGTAAACATTGCTTAAATATATTTTTGGTAAATGGCTTTAATGTGGTTTTTCTAACTCAGTGAAATCAGAAATCAGAATCATTTATTCAACGTAATTATCATGGATAACTTGTTGAAGGTCAATGTAACATTTTTGAATTTACGTCATTTCGCAAGGTGTTATGGCTGTAGGCTACTCACCTACTTCATAATAATATATTTACATTTTATGTACAATACATAAATTCTATAATAATTATAATATATTACCTATTTTATAAAACATTATCTTACTTATAATAATATTATTATTTATATATAAATATACATAAAATACACAATACAATAAACAGTTACAACAACACAAATATATACGATAATATAATGTATAATATATTTATAATATAGTATCGTAATACAAGTAGAATAGCGTTTACATACGATATTCATCCTAACATCAGCTGATCGTCCGGCCGCACCTGTTGCCGTACATCAGTGGAAACTTCGAGGCGAAACTAGTTTCTTTGTTCTCACCTCAGGCGTAGCTGTGTGACGTCAGGCCGGTCGATTCGCGGCGCCGGCGCAGACTGCGTGGCGCCAGTCAGATACCTATCTCGACGCGAAGCGCACGCTGCTTGAGCTTAAAATTTCCTTTGTTCTCGCTACGTTGTTAATTTTTTGCTGTATCTTCTGTGCTGTTCTCTAGTGTTCGTGCTACGCTTTGCCTATCTTTCCGTTACTGTTCTCCTTCTTTCTGTGTGCGTTGTTTATATATTTGTTGTATAATTTATCGTGTGGAGTATTGTATTATACGGACTTCTACCCCGTAAGGATTATTTATTTCCGACTGAATACCTACGCCGAGCACACTCACAACTGGAATAAAGGTATTTACTACGCTTATTTCCATATGGCTGAGGAGAAGAAATGACAAGAAACTGCAACACATCTTTTAAAAACCAGTGAGGGTATAGATTACAAGTTATTAAATAACTAGAGGAACACATTCAATACCAGACATTTTTATCATTTAGGTAGTCATTAAACCTTATTTTAAGCTTTTTTACATAAAGTAAGCTTCACATGAGCTTTAAATTTATTTTCTGACAAATTTAAAATATTATCTGGTATTTTATTGTAAAAACGTATACATAACCCCGAAAAAGATGAATTTAATTTACTTAATCTAAAATTTTGGATAGCAATTTTTTTTTAGTGTTTCAGAGACCTATATCATGAAGCCACGTGAACATCAAGTGCGGTTCCATTGGTGTGTTGAGTAGGTGACATATCAATCCCACATAGATAGGGTTCTTTATCATTGTCACTGACTTTCTCGTAACCGTTTACAAATTGGCTAAGGCCCCTGATAACTAAGCCCTGGCTGTCACTATACGGACCATCATATCAATGTTAGGATTCGTATTAAAAGTGTCTGCAACTTGTCTTCTGATTACTTGTGTTCCAGTCCACCCCTTTACGAATTACGGGCGTGAAATTAGGCATGTTATGTATTTTTATTTGCTCCCAGTCAAGCAGAAGACTATAGCAGCTTCTACGAAGAAGAAGAAAAAAGAATGAAGACGTCAGTGGCAATATTAGACATGGCTCGTCTTGCCTTACGGATACGTCTTGTGGCCAATGACCCACGGATCCGGTATGTCCTTACCATCATACCAGATCCGTGGACCGTTAGTTACAATGACGTTCTACAACGAGCCCACAAATCGAAAAAAAAAATATAACATAAACTCACGATATTCCTTTGTACGCCCTCAGCACGTCCTATTTGTCCGGCCAAGTAGTTAATGCTATCAGCGGTAAACCTACAATAACTCACATCAACAAGTAAATAAATCACATATTCCCAATTGGGGTAGTCAGAGGTACAATCATTATAAACACTCTTCACCGAGCCTCTTCTATCGTGTGGGTTTCGAGGTGAATTACCAACCTCATCAACCCTGGTGTCAGGGTTATTATTCACCCGCCAAAGGCCCCTGACATGGCATAACGACTACTTACTTACTTCACTAAGTGATAACCGGCACCAACGGCTTAATGTGCCTTCCGAAGCATCATCTTACTTTTTGGACATACAGGTGATCAGCCTGTAATGTCCTAACCAAACCGAGCCTTTTGTAACTCCATTTTTATTGCTATGGTTTTTAAAGCGCGCGTACTCAGTCAATCTCACGATGGATGTATTTCTGATTAGTGCAAAAATTGGGTATTATATTTGTGAGCTTATGTTATGTTATATCATAGAATAAAGAATAATACGTACAGAACGGTCACTCTCCGCCCCCCACCAATTCGAATCGGGCGCTGACCTCCCCCTCTGGGTTTTACTTTAGTCTTAAATTGGTGTAAGGGGGTGAGCGTGGAGTACTTTGTCTCGCTCGCACTTAGGTACGCGCACACGATAAGAGATTTTTGTATGGAGTGTCTGGGGTGTGGTTATAATGTTAAGTTTTGGCGCATCATTGTATTTTAATGTGTATTATTTTTGTATCCCACCTGTAGTAGACCAGTTGGAAGAACGCTTGACTGTCACTGTGAGGTCGCAGGTTCGAATCCAGCGCGTCTAAACCTATGTGCTCAGCAGTGAAGGAAAACATCGTGAGGAAACCCACATACCCGAGAAATGCGTTTCGGGTGTATGTGACCTAATCTGTATTGGGCTGGTATTCCCTTCGCGGGTTGGAAGGTCAGGCAGTCTCTTCTGTAAAATCATCAGGTTAGGTAAACGGACCCCGTGAAAACTAAGCGCTCAGCGCTCTTCGTTTGTCCGGCCAAGTAGGTAATGCCATCGGAGGTAAAACTACACAAAGGCCGCGATTCCTGCAGTCACAACCTAATTTTATTTTAAATTACTTAAACTTATTTTCTTATCCGCCGAAAAGGAAAGGGATGGATGATTGACAACTGGTAATAAAAAATGAATGAATAAACTCGGGCAAATAACATAGGCATCTCGCTAGTATGCAACCTGTTTGACATGTGCTATCAACTTGATTTTGTCGGGTTAGTGGCCAATATAAAATTTGGAAGGTATTTTTTTAACTTATGCCTAAAATTTACATTTTATAAATTTTATGGCTGTCAATTACCCATCCCTTTATTTTTCGGGGGATAAGAAAATGATAGGTACTTAAAGCTTAAAATAAAATTAAAAAAGTTGACTATTATTTTATATTAAGCATAAATTAGTATGCCCTAGTAAGATTTTGGCTTACCATAATGATGAATCGTCATTGTATATAATATAAAATGTTGTGTTACTTTTGTGTTCTATATAATATTGTTAGTCCAACAGATGAAGAAAAGAAAATAGAAGAAACGTCGGCGATAATACGTCTTGTGGCAAATGGCCCACGGATACTGTATGTTCGTATTATCATACCATATCCGTGGACCGTTCGCGGCATTGATGTACAAACAGCGAACTACAATGCAATACAACATAATACAATACAATAACTCTTTATTGCATTTCAACATCATCATGATCAGCCCATTAACGTCCCCACTGCTGGGGCACGGGCCTTCCCTATGGATGGATAGGGAGATCGGGCCTTAAACCACCACGCGGGCCCAGTGCGGATTGGTGGTTATTAACGACTGCTAATGCAGCCGGGACCAACGGCTTAACGTGCCTTCCGAAGCACGGAGGAGCTCGAAATGAAAACTTTTTATTTTTGTGGTCACCCATCCTATGACCGGCCTTTGCGAAAGTTGCTTAACTTCAACAATCGCAGACCGAGCGCGTTTACCGCTGCGCCACCGAGCTCCTCGAGCGCCACCGAGAACTTAAAACATATTAAAAATACATTATTATAATTAGTTATGTAGTACAGCAGGCGGCCTTATTGCTAAGGTAACGACCTCCGTGGTCCAGTGGTTGAGCGTTGGGCTCACGATCCGGAGGCCCCGGGTTCGTTTCCCGGTGGGGATATATCACTAACATTACTTTGTGGTCCCTAGTTTGGTTAGGAAATTAGTCAGTGCTAAGATAGACAAAATATGTAATTATGGTGGGTAATAAATAGCTCACTAATGTACATTGACGGACGGAAGACTATTTAAAGGCAGGGTAGGCTACAAAGATAATTATACCACTAAAATTACATGATACCAACCTTTGACAAAGGCGAATAAACCAAACCATAATGCCCATTCCCCTGGATTCTGTTTCAATCGATCTATTCTTGATTGGCAGTTTCGGCCATATTATATGACGGGTAGTTTACTATGGAGCGTTACTTAATTGAATTTAAGAACGCAACAATGTGGGGAACGCAACATCTAGGTGTTGGCGATGCTCTGCTCGATGGAATGCGGAATAATACAGCTGGACAGCGATATTAAAAAAAAAATAAAAAAATATATATTTCAGACAGATGCCCATATTTGTTAGTATTACAAAAACTTAAAAAACTATGTTAGTAGTGACAACGTAAACAGCCTATATACGTCCCATGCTGGGCACAGGCCTCCCCTCAATCAACCGGAGGGGGTATGGAGCATACTCCACCACGCTGCTCCAATGCGAGTTGGTGGAGGTGTTTTTACGGCTAATAGCCGGGACCAACGGCTTAACGTGCCCTCCGAAGCACGGAATCATCTTACTTTTTCGGACAATCAGGTGATTCAAGCCTGAAAAGTCCTTACCAAACAAAGGACAGTCTCACAAAGTGATTTCGACCATGTCCCCATCGGGAATCGAACCCGGACCTCCAGATCGTGAGCCTGACGCTCTAACCACTAGACCACGGAGGCTGTTAGTAGTAGTGACAAAACAAAACAAAATTTAATTTAAATATTTGCCAGGCCCGCCTGATGCACTAGGCACATGCATAAGTGCACAACGGCACTTTATTATTTTTTCTATTTTAAAGTTTTAACACACGATACAAGTTACGCAGGTTTTAGAAGAAGAAGCAGGCAAGTTTCGCCACACTTAAATATTAAAATATAATTTTGTTGGGGATGCCAACATAATCTCTGGTATTTTCTCTGTGATATGACGTATACATAATTGTATCTTTGTTATTAACATTGGTCGAGCAGGCGCCATAGTCCCATATAGCCCCAGTATCCCGGTCCACTAACCCCCAACGCAATCGACCAGTTCCCTTTGTTCCCGTAATCTGCAATAGTCCTACACGAAACGGGGATTGTCTTTGGGTGCACTCCCATAGTGCATACAGAGATAATCGCCGGTTGGTGTCACACCACATTTAGATTTCTCCGTGTTGGTTTCGGTCCCACGCACGCTTTTACAAAGTCCGGGACTACATAGGGCCGAGATATGGAAACGACATAAAAATAAAATAATAATAAATTGGTCTAAACAACTTAATAACTATTGGTACAGTTGGATAATAGCAGAAAAATAACAATTTTAAAGCAATAGGTATAACCAGTGTGATTACAATAGTCTGAATCATCCCGTTCAGTATTAGTTACGGTGACACTAAGGCGATTCTCACACTGCCCCGCATGATGCAGCGTAGCGCGTGAATGCGTTGTACAGAAAACACGCACGGTCTAACACACAGAAATGCATCCACGCGCGTTCATGCTGTGTTAGACTGTGTGTGTTTTCCCCTCCGGACTCGTGGTCACACCAGGTTGTCACACCAGTATGACAAACAGGAATTTTATTCTTGTTTGTCACACCGCTAACAATACAACACCTTTTATCCTGACTTGTCATTATAAGTAGTGCTGTGTTTATTGGCGTATAAATTAAAATTGATTTTATTTAAGAAATTCTACTTTATTTAACAGAAACTTATCGCTATCGACCCACTAGGGTTGATTAATTCTTTCAAACATTTTTCCTCTCAGACGATAGCGACATGCTAGCATTTCATATGAATAATCGTAAATTTTATTACCTGTTTACAATATAGCAATAGTTAACACCTCTCTAGAATTATTATAAACTAACAGTATTAACTCGGGGCTTAGGGAGCTCGGTGGCGCAGCGGTAAACGCGCTCGGTCTGCGATTGTCGAAGTTAAGCAACTTTCGCAAAGGCCGGTCATAGGATGGGTGACCACAAAAAAAAGTTTTCATCTCGAGCTCCTCCGTGCTTCGGAAGGCACGTTAAGCCGTTGGTCCCGGCTGCATTAGCAGTCGTTAATAACCACCAATCCAGACTGGGCCCGATCTCCCTATCCATCCATAGGAAAGGCCCGTGCCCCAGCAGTGGGGACGTTAATGGGCTGGTGATGATGAACAGTATTAATAATGTTACGGTAACAGATACTTACATATATGCATAGGTATATCGAATTACTGTTAGTTACATCTCGGCTGATACATCACTATGCTAATGAAAGTCTCACCACTGCCATACATTGAAGCTATTGTAAAACTGACTAGTTTCCAACTAATCAAATCAGTTACTTTTTAATAAACATCAAAAAACGAATTGCTATGTAATTTATATGAAAAAGCACACTGTTATATCAAAGAAAAACGTGATGAAACTGCGCAGTTATTATTGCGTTTTTCTTGATAAAAATTGGAAAATTAGTTAAATAAAAAAAGGAGACACCACTACCCTGTTTACGGATACCTAACCACTGTCATATTTTTGCCTAAAAAGCAGCATGTAGAATGCTATACCGACAAGAGCGTGGCTCTTAAATTAGCGATGATGCAAAAATAAGAAAACGGTTAATCATTATTATATTCATGTCATTTTAAAATATTTTTTTAAAATTTAAAATGAAATGAATTTTCTTTTTAATTTTTTTATCTTAAATGGAATTCTATAGTCTCTGCTTACCCCGGTGGGAAATAGGCGTGAGTTTATGTATGTATGTATGTTTATGTCATTTTTAAATCTGTCTTTATTTAGTAATGAGAATTTCATAATTTATCTTTGACCTAAAAACTACCCAATTACTAGACGTTCGGTTTAATACTACATGAGTAGTATGTAAAGTACGTATTGAAAATAAAGTAAAAAATAGAGGTGTCAAAGCAAATCCACCGCAGCCCAATAGAACGTAAAGTATGTGGGGTTATTTGTGTTGAATCTGTGTAAATAAGTTGTTAGAGTCAACACATCCTGCAATACCAATAGGAAAAGGCAAAGCAGGAGCGGCTAATATTTACTCGGAAAGCACGTTTCACAGAAGAGAACGTGTTTCGATTAATATTTGTTTGAATCCCGGGCTTAATGGGAAAATCGCGTTGATACTAGCGAATGGATCTTAATATTTGTGTCTTTTAAAGCGACAATTTATTTATTTTTATAGGCGGGCGTGTCTTAAAAACCGACAGTGTCCTTTCACATGTATTTTTCCCAATAAAAAATAAGTGGAGTACTTACCTACGTAAAGTGAGTTATTCATTATGCAGTCTTAAGGGCGAAGAGACCAGTTTTACTTACCTCTCACACCTTGCGGGGTTGGCTGGAAGAGATCTCTTTTAGAGACAAGTCCACCTTTTGTACCAATTTTATTGTCATTATGTACAATGGCCCAGAAACAATACGGAGAGATACGGGCAATTGAAAGGTGTTAATTTTAAAATGAATGAGTGAATTAATTCATAACCCGGGCGAATCAAATAGGCATCTCGCTGATATGCAACTCGTTTGACGTGTGCTGTCAATTAATTCTGTCAGCATATAATTTGACGTACAAACATTATAAACATTATAGAAGGAAAAATTGAAGGGAAGAGAGGAAGGGGTAGACCTAGGATAACATTTATGAAACAAATAAAAGAGAAGGTGCAGGTCGTGTCGTATCGGGAGGTGAAGGTTTTGGCGGGAAGAAGAGAGGAATGGCGATTACTCCACCGACAATAGCGCAGCTCTTAAATAGAGAGAGAGAAAATTTTACGTGTGTTCCATGAATTTTGTGCCTATCGATTACCTATCTCTTTTCTTTTCGGCGGGTAAGAAAATGACAGGTATAACTTAAAATAAAATTAGATGGTGTGTTCTGGAATCAGCACCAATATACAGTTTAATAAGGTCACGTCTTCCACTCCCAGTGGAATCTATTTATTTATTTATAAAGTACAACCACATCACATATATTAAAACATTTTTACGTTTAGTATTGTGACTAATATACAGGGTGTTAGTGACATCGTAACGAAAACTTTGAGGGATGATTCAGGCCATGATTCTGAGTTGATATCAAGTGGAATTTTCCGTCGCAAAAGTATGGAACGGAAAATAATTTAAATAAGCTCTAAAATTTTCATGACTTCTCCGACAGGAAATTCCACTTGATATCGACTCAGACTCATGGTCTGAATCATCCCCTTCAGTATTCGTTACAGTGTCACTAACACCCATACCTACTTGTATAGCTACTGTATGTACTTGTATGGGGTGTAAGTGACATCGTAACGAATACTGAGAGGGATGATTCAGCTGATTATTCTGAGTTAATATCAAGTGGAATTTTCCATCGCAAAAGTATAGAATTGAAAATAATTTAAAAATACTAAAAAAATAACATGAATTTTGCGACGGAAAATTCCACTTGATATTAACTCAGAATCATGGTCTGAGTCATCCCTTTGAGTATTCGTTACGATGTCACTAACACCCTGTATGTAACGTATATGACAATTACGGCGTACATAACTTATACAATTAAGGGTACTTAAGTATTTATTTAAAAATAAAGTAACATTAAAATTACACATCAAACTTAAAAATTAGAAAAATATAAGTATACTTACTTAAGTAAATATAAGTAAGTAATTAACATCTCTTGAGCATTAAATAATCTAGAATTTTTCTCATATGTATATTCAGCGGATCATGGAACACATCAAGATCTAAGATTTTGTTACAAAAAGAATTGTATTCTTTAAAAGTTCTGGTTAGCGGGGGTTGAAGACCAAGATTCCAGTAGATATTGATTTTCTGTTATCATTAATGGCCGTGAATGGGGAGGCGGAATGTAACTAATTTCTTGCAACAAATGGCATTTAGTCGCTGATACCTCAGATCAACTCAATAAAATCACGGATAACGAGATAAATAACAAAAAAAAATGACTTGAAAAAATAGAGGTGTCAAAGCAAATTATATGAGGTTGTGAAATCAATTTTCTACTACATAACTCTTTTTACCCCAGTACGGTGAAGCAAAAACTAGGGCTAAACTAGGATCATGGTGTTTGACCCCCCGATACCGACCCCGCTGGCGCGGTCGACGATTTTCCTCATTCGACGCTTAACGCTATCGATCCACGTTCGATTAATTCTTTCAAATATTTTCCTCTCAGACGACGCCCTGAGCCGAGGTTCGCGCCCAACTGGGCACCCTCAGTCTTTGTCAGACTGAGGGCTTGTCTTAAATTTAGTACCGGGTGAGAGCGGGCGGGGTCCTTGGGAGAGGCCTATGCCCAGTAGTAAGCGTCGTACGGCTGATGACGACGAGAGCCCTCAGCGCTCCTCATTTATCCGGCCAAGTGGTTGTCTGGAAGAAATCGCTTTAAGCGATAAGGCCGCCATTTGCCATGTACTTAGTTAAGAGACTTTTTGTAATTATTTCTTTTTATTTTGGTGCAATAAAGTGTATTTGTATTGTATTGTATTGTGGTTAATGCCATCTGCGGCAAACCTACTATACTTAAGTCAAAAACTGTTCACGCCACTATTTGACTCAGTCTTAACATTGTCGCACTTTTCATACAAGTCGTATTTTTTTGAAACTAAGTTTCAAGGCACGTTGAAAGACAAAAAATTTCAACTTGCGATGAAGATACTCCTGGCTAGTCCTATTGGTAATAACCAATATAGTCGTGAACTCATTCCAGTCCACAATTTATAAAAAAAGGAGTTGAAAGCATGATCCGTTATTCTCAAGCTTCCAGAATTAATTCCATTCGAGGCATACAAAATAAGTCACACCAAAAAAGTGGCTAACAATGCGAGGCGGAAGAGAATCCGTTAAATATTTTATTTTCGCCTGAAAGAGGAATGAAATTCAAAAATGAATAAACATTTTGCAGAGGGAAAAGGCTTTGATTCCAGTTGACAGTAAACCGATAAACCGCAACAACACACGAACTTACATTCACTGTACGTGAATCATTGGAAAACAAATGACTGCGATTTTGTGCGACAAAGTATTTCCCCTTTTAAATAAAAACGGTTTTACCCACTACAAACAATCATACGACTGATTTTTGCCCTGTACCTCGGGTACGCGGCCCACTGGGCACCCTCGGGACAGACGTACAGTCATGAACAATGTCATGTACCCACTTTAGAACCCTGTCGCACTATCATATTTGATATTTAATGAGACTTACGGTTTAATTTGTCAGAAAAGTTAATGTGATATGGTTGCAAAATGTATACATATTAGTACTCGTGACTGTACACTAATCAACGTAAATCACTAATCAACATAACAACGCAAAGTGAGTTCACGACCATGTCCCAATGAGGGTCTCTCCAATCGACGTTCCCCAAACACACGATAGATGGCGTTCTTCACTTTTAACGTGATAATTACCTATTTTCACATTGCTGGGGTACATAATCATGAATATATATTTTGAATATATAATATACATTTTGAATATATACACCATTAACACATGTTTATGGAATACGATGTTCGTGCGTCAGCTAACAGGGTCCACATAATACCAACGTCGTGGTTCACGCCGCGACTTGTGCTGAGTGAGGCCCTTTTATCTCAGGACGTCCACCACCACCTTATGGTCATTTCGACAAACATCCGTCTTGCTTTTTTGTAATCGTTTTAGTGGAAATTTGATATGATGTTGTTGACTTTTTTGTGTGTGGCGTCCTTTTATAATAAACTTTTTCTATTCTATTCTATTCTATTCTATAATTATTCAAAAATGTAATGAACGAAGTATATATAAAAATAATTGTTGTGTGATAGATATTTGGAAAACCACTGCCCTAATTTTCCCTAAAAAGTAGCATGGAAAATGCTGCACCGACAAGAGCGTGGCTCTTAAATTGATGATGATGATAGGTATTTGGATCACATTATGTATAGAATGATGTTGCTACCAATATTGCTTCTCTTTACTTTGATCAGGATAATAATGGGTGGAAGTAGTAATTGCACCTTGGTGTAATAAAAAGGGTCATTGAACCCAAAAACAAAGATAAAAGATGTATAAACAGCCTCCGTGGTCTAGTGGTTAGAGCGTTAGGCTCACGATCTGGAGGTCCGGGTTCGATTTCCGATGGGGACATTGCCGAAATCACTTTGTGAGACTGTCCTTTGTTTGGTAAGGACTTTTCAGGCTTGAATCACCTGATTGTCCGAAAAAGTAAGATGATTCCGTGCTTCGGAGGGCACGTTAAGCCGTTGGCCCCGGCTATTAGCCGTAAAAACACCTCCACCAACCCGCATTGGAGCAGCGTGGTGGAGTATGCTCCGTACCCCCTCCGGTTGATTGAGGGGAGGCCCGTGCCCAGCAGTGGGACGTATATAGGCCGTTTTTGTTATATGTTATGTAAAAGATGTATATATCAGTTGCAATGAAATTAGATGTTTAAACGAAGAAAAATGTTAACAACGCCATCTATCGTGTTTTTGGGGGACTTGGATTGGAAAGTCCCTCACATACATCACAAGATGATCTTAGTATCCGCACCTCACCGACAGACGTGATAGGTGAGCCGTATCACCTTTTATAACAGTCGGTTGAGAGTTTTCAGCGCTTTCTTCTCTTTTTTCCGATTAAGTTATTATAAAGCCTACAATAATCCACGTTTAAAAGGCTTTATCCAATTTAACTAATGTACTTTCGCTTTTCGAAATATAGAATGTTCCAGAAAAATTTAGAAAAATAAACGAGGTTTACTTCCGAGAAATCCCAACAGTAAGTGAAGAGTTAAAAAATGTGCAACATTCTAATACTAATACTAATACTTCTGAAGAGTGATATAATTTCATAACAAAAACAGAATAACATCCCATCCTAATATACTGGCCAGGCCGCTCATGGATGAGCACACACAACTAAGACTAAGAAGGAGGCTGCCGCAGGATCTAGCCAGCTAAGGCCCAAAATAGGAAGCGACACTGGTCGCTTACCTAAAATGATACCTATACACCACAAGAAGTGCTTATTATCCAAGGGTGATAGATTGCGCGCAAAAAAGGGGTTTAAAAAAAAAACTTCCGAGGAATTCATCGCTTTTACATTTAGTCTAGGCAATATAAAGTTCGACATCGCTGACATAGTTTTGGTTTCAGTTCGCCAACACGGTATGACTAACATGTTTGTACGGGAGACAGAGTGGTATCTGATTGTTCCAAATGTGCAACTTTGTGTAGCGCACACATTTATATTGTTCCCACAAAAACACTAAAAACATTTTTAGCTCTTGCACAAAAAGTCGGAGCAGAATTTTTTTTGACGAGAGTTATTGTAGATTGTAGATGCCGAAACTAATTGTTGCTTGATATTTGGATCAAATTATGTTTAGAATGACGTTATTTGATCAGAATAATCTTCAGGGCCCCGATACCGACCCCGCCGGCGTGGTCGACGATTTCCCTCATTCAGCGCTTATCGCTATCGACCCACTAGGGTCGATTATTTCTTTCAAATATTTTTCCTCTCAGACGACGCCCTGGGCGTAATGGGTGGAAGATATAATTGTACCTGGGTGTAATAAAAAGGGTCATCATTTATACTCAAAAACAAAGATGAAAAGTGCATATAATATGTCTGTTATCCATTAAATTAGAAGGTTAAACGAAGAAAAAACTGTACAGCGCCATCTATATTGATTTTGAGGAACGTACCCTGAAAAGTCTCTCATTCTAATGATATTGATATTATATTTCATAACCAGATCAGATAGATTTATTGTTCGTATAAATCAGACCTTAATCATTTGTTATAATGTCGCGAGCCAGCAGAAATATTGGCAAACGGGACAACATTGCGACAGGCGGGATGCAGGTATTAATAAATGAACCGCGGATTTCCCCGTTGCTCACTTTAATAAATTATTCAATCGATTATGTGGCGGAGCAGTCCAACGTGTCGCGCTTCGGCTGCATCATTTAATTTAGCTTCAATTTTTATTTAGAAGTCGAGGCAGAGCCCGTAAGAATCGCATGATGACCTCAACGGTTACCGGAGAGTTTACCCGGAGATTGCGCAGACCCGAAAGGAGGAATCAAGGGGAGACCTTTGCCCAGCAGTGGGATCACAAAGGCTAGATCAACTAAGATTATTTAGACGTTAACAGCTCGTCACGCACCTCGAACGTTACGGGCCGCGGGAGATTTGTTTTCAGGCGAAATTATACAAACTTACATTACAAATATCCTCCTTCTTTTTTAAAGTCGGTTACCTTTCGGGAGAAAGGAAATATCTTACTAACTCTTTTTCTCATAAGGACAGAATCTCAAAATGGCAGATTCTTAAAAGGACAGGTTCTGAAAAGGACGGATATGACATACAGTCACTTTCGAATTATAACCAATGTAATGACGCGATTCAACCTGCAAGTTTGGCTTTGCAGTATAGAATAAGAATTATACTATTGCAGCTATAAAAAAAAAAATACACATTGATAACCATAATTGGTAAGTGTTCTAGGTTCAAGATAAATTATAAAATTCTGATTACTAAATAAAGACAGTTCTAAAACTAATGAAAAACATTTTCTTTTTCTATTTAACTTACTTTTTATTTTTAATTACCGATATTTTATCGTTATTCTTTGACATCACATGCTTTGCTTTTTCATCCAAATTCCATAGTTAATTTAATTTCGTGTTTTTACGTTTAGTAAAAAGTAAGTGATTTGACTAGTTGGAAACTAGCCTATAGTTACGTGACAATAGATACGCGCGGCCATTATCGCAATATAGTGGTTACGTGTCCAAAACGTAACGTAACGTGAATGGTTTCAACCGCGGATCAACGGTTGTGACCGCAACCGCATTAAGGCAATTTTAGCGCAAACCATCGAATTAAATGTGATAGGCAAATATTTTAGAATTAAACTACAGTATTACTAATTATACTAAAGTGTATTTTAATTATAAACGCGGAATTAATGTGTTTTCTATATACTTTTAACCGACTTCAAAAAAGGTATTTCTTTTAACGTGACTTTTATTGTAGAAGTAAAATGTGTATGGTAAAAGTACCTAATGTGTGTTTTTTGTTTCACTTTACGTTTCATAAAATTTACACAACACATCCTCAAAGCAGTAGGCAAAGGTGCATATTATATTCACCCACTCCCGGCTAGCTATGCTTAAGTCCCATGTACCAAAAACAAAACCCATGTTGGGCAAAATGAGGCACAAGTTCTGGAAACCATGTTAAAACTTTTTTTTACGCTCAGAAGGTGCCTGACCTTGAAAGTACCCACCCGGGTTATATGCATTCGGAAATACAGAAGATGGCAGAGAATTCGGAGTGCCCTATAACTAAAAATATTTACTCACTTTTATGTGTTTATGTCCTTATATTGATTTTGAGGACTTAGCTGGAAAGTCCCTCAAAGACGGTGACAGTGCATTGACATTGGTTGGTTTGGTTTTCCCCGAAGGGTAAGGCAAAGGGCACTATGCCCATACAGCCACGTCTTATGTATTTATTTTCTTGATGATTAATGAATAATGAAAGGTGGTGACGATGAATGATGAAACCTAAGCCCATTCTCGGAGCAGACTCCGAACCCCAAACGAATTAACTCAAAAGTCCGCATAAACTTTCGAGTTATGAAGTGACTTGTTGGCACGTAGCGAAAATCGATAGGTACACTTTGTTAGTACAATATTAATAAATAATCGATAGGTACAATATTCCGATATAATAACACTGTCGCGAATGTTTTCCGACTAACTTAAAGCGATCATTAACCACAAAACACCACTTTGTATTAATTATTTAGGTTATTCAATGAAGAAAGCAACCGTCCCGTTCCCTTTCCCGCCAAAAAGTCCGTGCATTGAAATAAGGTGACATAAAGTGACATGTCAATCTCGTATATTTTTATCACTGTCACTGTCGATTGAAAAGTTAATGTCATTCTGTCAAAATACCAGTGAAACTAGAGTGAGTTCTCAGTAATTTGGAGAAATAATTCAGAAGTTTTTGTTTTCGCAATCATTTCAATCTTCCATAAGACCAGGGGGGTTACAATGGCCACATCGAAGCAATTCATCTGAGAAAGCAATATTGCAATTTGACATTTGCGCATATAAGAGTAAGTGCGCAATGCAAATAAATGTCAAATAGTAATATTGCTTTATTAGATGAATTGCTACGATGTGGCTATTTTACCCCCCAGAAGTACAACGTCATTTTATTGACGTGACTTATTGTAGATTTGCCGCAGATGGCATTAACTACTTGGCCCGACAAATGGGGGGGAGCGCGGAAGGCTCTCCGGAAACCAGTACAATGACAAATAGAAAAAAGAATATATTTTCCACGCAGGATATTTCTTTTTTACCATACGCCATAATAATAATTAAAGATTAATTCGCTAATGGGTGGGGCGGACACGTCGGTATTTTGGTCAAGTGTACTAAATCCAAGCGTGAGTTGTCGCGGCCACAGTTCGCCACAACCGCATGGACAACCGCAGCCAGTTGAGTTGACACGCGCGGTAATAAATGGAGTTCCATTTATGTGACGCTTTTAACTACATTTCAGTTACGCTAATTCAACGCAATTTAAGTATAAATATGCTTACAGGGCTTACAGGGCAATTTAAGTATAAGTATGCTTATATCTCCCTATCCATCCATAGGGACGGCCCGTGCCCCAGCAGTGGGGACGTTAATGGGCTGGTGATGATGCTTACAGGGTGTTATTGACATCGTAACAATGCTGAGGGAGATGATTCAGTAGGGCTAACATGCGCAACGTGAAAAAATTTTGTCACGGTCATTTTATCGACATGATTATGTCGTTTTGTCGATTGGTGCTAATATATGAACTCAAATAGGTAAGTCATGTCATTCTGCCAAAATACGAACAAAATCACGTGACATGCATCTAATCTAATCTAGCCTACAAGATCCCGGTGCTGGGCTAAGGCCTCCCCTTCCTCTTTCCATTTTTCGCGGTCCTCTGCGTATTCCGGCCAGTCCCTCCGGCAAGCGTCCAAGTCGTCACGCCATCTCTTTCGAGGCCACGACGCCTGTACCCGTCATGAGACACCCAATGCGTGACGATCCGTGCCCACCGCTCAGGGTGCATGCGACAAACATGTCCGGCCCAATCCCATTTGAGTTTGGACATGTATGTTAGGGAAATAAGCTAACTTATCGATTTCGACTTTTTTTAATCGATCGATAATTTTATCACGTGGCGCATTTTAGCCCTCCAGACCATGATTCTGAGTTGATATGAAGTGAATTTTCCATCGCAAAAGTACTTATGCACAAAAATTTTTAAGAATTTTCCGAGAGGAAATTCCACTTGATATCAACTCAGAATCATGGTCTGCTTCACCCCCCTGAGTATTCGTTATGGTGTCACTAACAGCCATACGTACTTGTATGGCTACCTGTACGTACTTGTACGGGTGTAAGTGACAACGGAAAATTCCACTTGATATTAACTCAGAATCATGGTCTGAATCACCCCCCCTGAGTATTCGTTACGTAGTCACTAGCGCCCTGTAAAAATTGACTGTACAGATAAACACTCATAAATACAAACATAATTATACATCAATGCATCTATAGAAACTATGTTATAAATACACGCACCGTGTGACTGTCAAAGTGTTTTCAACTTCAAACAACAACATGGAAGTTCATCTACAATTTTTCATTCATGTTATCCGTATAATGCTCAGTGAAGGTTGCTCCGAAGTGTGTGTTTGCGTAAAATGCGTGTAACAACACCAGTAGCCAAGAGAGCACTCGCTCCATTCATGGCTCGCTTCATTTGTCTGGAAATTGCACCTATTGTTGAACAGAATCCGTTTACACCGACACAGGCCTGCTGCACACTATCCGACTAGCAATATCTAAATATCTATCTATTCCACAAGCAAAAACTTAGATGATAAATTATCTAAAACTACTTATACGCATATAAGTTATATAATATATATACAATCCTGTAGTCTTTAATTCTAATTTAAATATTGTAACCTAAGAGTAAGAATGACACACGTGTAAAGTCACTGAAAATGTAATTACGAGAAACATTAAAATGTGGATGGTGTGTTGGCTTACTTGTTAAGTATTAGTTTACTTTAATAAGGCCATAATTTCATAAACTGTATTTCTTTCAGCAGGCAGCGCAAATCCTTTTATAAAACAAACGTGTCTTATGCGACGATTTTTAATACACCATAAATACCACTTGGCGAAAGATTAGACATGCTCTTTCTTCTGTCAAACTGGGTTTTTGTTTGTATTAGAAAGCAAGCGTGCCCCGTTTGTTTTGTAGAATGTTTTGCGCTGCCTTATTTTTTTTTTTGTCACGATTTTTTTCTGAGTGCCGATTTTCCGCTAGTGTGAGTGCAGCCTAATTGATATTTCCAGGAAAAGGGGGAAGCTGTGTGCCAGTGTGCTCGCACACTAGTGTAGGACTTGTAGTAGTAAATCAATAAATGCAGGGTATATGTCGATGTGTGCAAGGGAAGGTGTACGGTGAAAGTGAGAGGAGACATAACGGCTCGGTTTGCCGACTTGCCCATATTTACTGCTTCTATTTACAACAGGTGATTGTACTTTCAAAGTTCTAGTTCACATTTTAGTTCAGTATATTTCCACTATAAGATTTTAATCCTAAATGTAGCGGGCGGGAGTGACGCAGGTACGAGTAACAGGCTGTTAGCGGTAATGCTCTACACAAAATCGATCTCTCTTTTGGTGCCAGATTACCTCCCCTTATAGAACTATAACCTAACAAAATAAATGTTAGCTAAAGTTAACCTTAAAAGACAGACAACTCAAGGCCAAAATCCTATCAAGGTGCGCAGAGCCACAAGTGATCAGGGGGGTTAAAATGGCCACATCCGACCAATTCATCTAAGAAAGCAATATTGCAATTTGACATTGCGCATACTTATAAAAGTAAGTGCGCAATGCAAACAACTGTCAAATAGCAATATTGCTTTCTTAGATAAATTGATTCGATGATCCATTTTAACCCCCCAGAAAAAGCGTGCAGAGAGGTGCAGACATATTTGACAATGATACTCGTAATAAAGAGTCTATTCCGGCGGACCAAAGCTCTTAAACTAGTGCCGTCCTTCACTTAAAATAAGTGCAAGAAAGAGATAGAACTATGTCTATTTCTTTCTTGCTTGGTAGAGCAACACGGGCCTTTGCTTGTCTGAATCGGCACTATGAGCTCGTTAAATACATTAAGTACCTTACTTAAATGTCACATCACGATAAAGGGCTTTTATTCCAAGATTTTTAAAACCCGTCTCAATAAAATCAGTTGAGCAGCATCGGAAACTACTTGAAAATTTAAAAAAATGGTCGTTTATTTTAGCCACATTGCAGCCATTCATCTAAAAAGCAATATTGCTATTTGACTTTAATCGACATTGCGCAGTTATATGCGAAAATGACAAATAGCAATATTGGTTTTTAAGATAAATGCTTCAGTGTGGGCCTTTTAGATTCCAGATATTTCATTTTCATTTATTGGTAAGTAGATGCCATCAACAGGTATTATAGTATTTCCAAATGTAAGAGGATAGATGCACAGATTGCGCATAAATGCATAAATTCACGCCTATTTCCCGTTGGGGTAGGTAGAGATCACGGAATTCCACTTACTACGACCTTGACACACCACTTTCGCTTCATCCACTTTCATTAAAGCTTAAATTACCTGGAAAATAATCTTTTTCTATCATATGGATTATGAGGTAGAGTACCAACCTCATCAACCGTGGTGTCGGGGTTATTATTGAGCCGCCAAAGACCCCTGACATGACTCATGTAACGACTACGTACTTACATGTCACATCAGACCTTCTCACGCGCCCCTTGATGGGCACGGGGAGTCTTCTGGGCTTGTGTTGCCCCTGCAGAAGTGTCTGTCACGACTGGTTACGACCAGCTGGTGTGGGGGTGCCTTCTAATGGCATGGATTGTGGCACCTTCTTGGTTTACGACGGCCATTATGCGGCTTTGATGCTGCGATGGCCTATCTGCTTTGATGTGAGAACCTCACTGTACGAGCTCTCTGGCTAGAGCTCGCGCACGCTTCTCCAGGAGACGCGCGTGAAGCGGCGCAAAGCCCTGAAGGAGCGGATAGCTTGATTTGTACTTACATCAGTAAGTAGTAACCGGGACGAACGGCTTAGCGTGATCAGCCTACCAAACTGAGATCCCAAAGGGATTTTTAGAAAATAATTTGTTGGCAGAAGAATAACGCCTTCTGAATGTCTCTATAATTTAGTTTTATGTAGCTTAATTACCAGCCACCAACCCGCAGCGGGGCAGCGTGGTGGAGTAATGTCAATGGACCACAGCTGGCCACAGCCAGCAGTGGGGCGTATATAGGCTGGTTTATTTTATTTATTTATTAGGTTTGCCAACAGACAAAAACACTTTTACATGTAACTTAACCTATTTACAAATACTGGACTAGTGCTCGTCCAATTATAGGCAAACACAACATGCTACTTTATTAACGCTACAAAGGACGACAATCTACATAAAATAAAGAAACAACAGAGAAATAAATCTTAAAAAGAATAAAACATCACTTAAAGATCACTCGGCCAAACGAACTTTCACAAAATGATATAATAATGTTATAATGATATGTAGCTAAATATAGAATATTTGTATTGTACTTATTCACTTTTTTATCCTATTTAATATAACATACACAACATAAACAGCCTATATATGTCCCACAGGCCTCCCCTTAAAAAAGGAGGGGTATAGAGCATACTCCGCATGCTGCTCCACTGCGGGTTGGTGGCGGTGGTTTTACGGCTAATAGCTGGGACCAACGGCTTAACGTGCCCTCCGAAGCACGGGTTCATCTAACTTTTTTCAAACAATCGAGTGATTCAAGCCCGAAAAGTCCTTACCAAACAAAGAATAGTCTTACAATGTGATTTCGACTATGTCCCCATCGGGGATCGAACCTGGACCTCCAGATCGTGACGCTCTAACCACTAGGCCACGGAGGCTGTTTAATATAACAGAAAGATATTATTATTAAGTAAATAGAAATATTCATTTTCGGACATCGTATCAAACTGGCTGCATGTTGTTCCTTGATTACTTAAGGTTCTGCCTACCCTATTATTGATTATAGGAGAGGAGGAGGTTGTGTATGTTTTTTTTTTCATTTATTTATTTATTAACTCTTAATACTAAATATACAATTTGTCAATGCCCTGAAAAACTGTTTAAACAGTTTGTGTATTTATGTATGTATATTAAATACAAATCGCTTTCCGCTCATGGCTTGAGACGCACTGTTACATAAATCTGTGCTATATGCAATGCCCTTCAGAGTTATTGATTAACCTAGAAACTCCCCTACTATCGTTCGCGGCGAGTTTGTCACTCGATATTCACTTCAGTGCATTCTTGACAAGACCCTTAGTAGCGGCTTATAAATATTATGTGCCGTGGTAGCCCGGTTGGTAGAACGCTTGCTTCTCATGTTCGCACGTTCGAATCCAGCACAGACCTAAACTAAGAATTATGTTTTTTTTTAAGAACCACCTCACGGCCGAATACTGACTCTTATGATACAGGTTCTTACCTAGTATAAGAGGTAGGGTATTTTATTGTTATACGTAACAACATGTTTTTCTGTATTTTTTTTCTAAAAGTCTGAATGTATGTTTTGAGTCAATAAATATTTTTATTTTATTTGTATGTCGTATCCATATCTCGGGCCTATGGAGTCCCGGACTTTTGGAAGGCGTGCGTGGGGCCGAAGCCAACACGTAGAGGCCCCTTAAGACAGTTCAATCTAAATGTGGTGTGACACCAACCGGCGATTATCCCTGTATAAACTATGGGAGTGCACCCAAAGACAATCCCCGGTTCGTGTAGGACTATTGCAGATTATGGGAACAAAGGGAACTGAGCTATTGGGCTGGAGGTTAGTGGACCGGGATACTGGAGCTATGGGGGACTATGGCGCCTGCTCGACCAATGTTGGTAAACATGGATAAAATGAGCAGGCGGTGACTCGCCACTCACTGGATGGGCCACCTATCTAGCCAACGCGACTGGACGGCAAGGCAACAACATGGTTGTGAGCAGCTCAGGGTGTCGAGAGGTGTACACCGCTTTCTGTGAGGCGGTTTACCCGCCTCACCAACTCGCGACTTATGCATCTTTCACTTCCACCCTGCGAGCGTATAGCTCTAACGCCCCACTCTGGCCGGCCAATGAAGGCAAGTCAGAGGTTATTTATTATTATTATTAACGATAGTCGAATTTGTTTTCGTTTTCGTTTCGTTTTCACGTGCTCAGCGGTGAAGGAAATCATCGTGAGGAAACCCACATTCCCGAGAAATGCAATGCATTTCCGTATGTGACCTAACCTGTATTGGGCTGGTTTTCTCTTCGCGGGTTTGAAGGTCAGACAGGCTGTCGCTTCTGTAAAAAACCGGACCTGTCAAATCTTCAGGTTAGTTATGATGATGCTATTTAGGTCAATGTGATTATGTTATCTTGGTTGTGTATATGCATACTAGCATAACATTGACACGTAAAAATGCGATAAGGTGTGAATACCACAAGGGTCTTAGGTGTTTATTTATTATTATGTAATTTTGTGGAGGTGACCACCAGACTATCCGAAAGTAAGATGATCCGTGCTTCAGAAAGCACGTTAAGCTGTTGGTCCCGGTTACTACTTACAGATGTAAGTAAGTAGTCTTTACATGAGGCATGTCAGGGGCCTTTGGTGGCTCAATAGTAACCCTGACACCAGGGTTGATGAGGTTAGTACTCCACCTCACAACCCACACGATATAGGAAGCTGGAGGTGATTCTAAACGGAGTGATCGTATTTGAATTCAATGCTTATCGCTATTGGTCTATTGGTCTACTAGAGTCGATTAATTCTTTCAAATTTTATCCTCTCAGTCGACGCCCCGAGCCGAGGTTTTGCGCCCAACTGGCCCCTCAGGCCTGTTGTCTTATATTTTGTACCGAGTGAGAGCCCTCAACGCTCCCCATTAGTCCGGCCAAGTAGTTAAAGCTATGTAAGTCACGTCAAAAACTGTTCAAGTCACTATTTGACCCAGTCTTACCATTGCTACACTTTTCTTACAAGTCGTATTCTCGTGAAGTACAGCTTGTGAGAGCCTTCAGCGCTCCCCATTTGTCCGGCCAACTAGTTAATGCCAAAAAAAAGAAGTACAGCTAACAAAAACATAATATTCTATTGCAAAACTGTTCGTTTTATTTGCATTCTCCGTGACAGGGTAACCACAGAAGTTTGTAAACCTGGTTTAATGCAGTCTGTTGACTAGTTCAAATTAACCGCACATGTATTTAAATTCGTGTCCGGCGAGCATCGCTGGGGCTTAAACGAATTAAGGTACTTACTGGTTAGTTTCACATTAATGAAACTGAATAAAACAATGTTTAACCGACTTCAAAAAAGGAAGTAAGTTCTCAATTTGATTTTTTGTAACTTTTTGGTGTGACTTTAAGTATTGTAGATTTGCTGCATGCATTAACTACTTGGCCGGAAAAATGGGGAGCGCTGTGATCTCACCCGGTATTAATTTGAGCCGTTTACATGTAATATTGTGTGAATTGACCAAGTTTACTCTATATGGGTTTTAGTCTCCTAAACATAAGCCTTTCGTAAGTAAATATAAATATCCGTGGATAAAAATGTATGTTTATCGCATTTCAAAAGATACAAATCGTAGGTATTTCAATAATTGTCTTATTTTTTAATATATTTTGTTCATTAGTATATACAGGGTGTTAGTGACATCGTAACGAAAACTTTGAGGGATGATTGAGACAATGATTATGAGATGATATCAAGTGGAATTTTCCGTCGCAAAAGTATGGAACAGAAAATAACTTAAAAAAGAACAAAAATATTTCATGAATTTTCCGACTGAAAATTCCACTTGATTTCAACTTAGAATCATGGTCTGAATCATCCCCCTCAGTATTCGTTACGGTGTCACTAACACCCATACCTACTTGTATGGCTACAGTATGTACTTGTGCGGGGTGTAAGTGACATCGTAACGAATACTGAGGGGGATGATTCAGCTGATTATTCTGAGTTAATATCAAGTGAAATTTTTCATCACAAAAGTATAGAATTGAAAATAATTTAAAAAAACTAAAAAAAATCATGAATTTTGCGACGGAAAATTCCACTTGATATGAACTCAGAATCATGGTCTGAATCATCCCCCTCAGTATTCGTTACGATGTCACTAACACCCTGTATAACACAATGTTTTTAGTTTACGCGGTTATTATCATAATTAAAAGAGAGATAGATATTTCGACACTGTTGCAAGTGCCATGATCACGGGATGACCCGATCATATCCCGGCTTTAAACGCGGTAACTACTAGCTAGCGGTAATAACACAATGTTGATATCTTTTAGTAAGGATAATATAACTCGAGTATGTATAACACTAATAAGTTTTATAAATGCGAAAATATAAACTGTCTATAAGTACGTCCGACTGCTAGGCACAGCCCTTTCCTCAGTCAAGCAGAGGAGCTATGGAATTTCCTAATCTGGTTTCCGGTCTGTTAAAACTCTTTGTTGTAATCTAAAATAAGGGCACCAATGCTTTTTTATGCATAATATCAGCGTCGTGCTTCACTTTTTCTCCCCCAATCAGCGCTTATCGCTATCGACCCACTAGGGTCGATTAATTCTTTCAAATATTTTTTATCTCAGACGACGCCCTGAGCCGAGGTTCCCGCCCAACTAGGCACCCTCAGGCCTGTTGTCTTAAACGTTGTACCGGGTGAGAGCCTTCAGCTCTCCCCATTTGTCCGGCCAAGTAGTTAATGCCATCTGCGGCAAATGTACAATAAGTCACGTCAAAAAAAGGTTCACTTTTTGTGTGTGGCGCCCTTTTATAATAAACTTTTATATTGACTTGTATGTATGTACTCTCTCAGACGACGCCCCGAGCCGAGGTTTTGCGCCCAACTGGCCCCTCAGGCCTGTTGTCTTATATTTTGTACCGAGTGAGAGCCCTCAACGCTCCCCATTAGTCCGGCCAAGTAGTTAAAGCTATGTAAGTCACGTCAAAAACTGTTCAAGTCACTATTTGACCCAGTCTTACCATTGCTACACTTTTCTTACAAGTCGTATTCTCGTGAAGTACAGCTTGTGAGAGCCTTCAGCGCTCCCCATTTGTCCGGCCAACTAGTTAATGCCAAAAAAAAGAAGTACAGCTAACAAAAACATAATATTCTATTGCAAAACTGTTCGTTTTATTTGCATTCTCCGTGACAGGGTAACCACAGAAGTTTGTAAACCTGGTTTAATGCAGTCTGTTGACTAGTTCAAATTAACCGCACATGTATTTAAATTCGTGTCCGGCGAGCATCGCTGGGGCTTAAACGAATTAAGGTACTTACTGGTTAGTTTCACATTAATGAAACTGAATAAAACAATGTTTAACCGACTTCAAAAAAGGAAGTAAGTTCTCAATTTGATTTTTTGTAACTTTTTGGTGTGACTTTAAGTATTGTAGATTTGCTGCATGCATTAACTACTTGGCCGGAAAAATGGGGAGCGCTGTGATCTCACCCGGTATTAATTTGAGCCGTTTACATGTAATATTGTGTGAATTGACCAAGTTTACTCTATATGGGTTTTAGTCTCCTAAACATAAGCCTTTCGTAAGTAAATATAAATATCCGTGGATAAAAATGTATGTTTATCGCATTTCAAAAGATACAAATCGTAGGTATTTCAATAATTGTCTTATTTTTTAATATATTTTGTTCATTAGTATATACAGGGTGTTAGTGACATCGTAACGAAAACTTTGAGGGATGATTGAGACAATGATTATGAGATGATATCAAGTGGAATTTTCCGTCGCAAAAGTATGGAACAGAAAATAACTTAAAAAAGAACAAAAATATTTCATGAATTTTCCGACTGAAAATTCCACTTGATTTCAACTTAGAATCATGGTCTGAATCATCCCCCTCAGTATTCGTTACGGTGTCACTAACACCCATACCTACTTGTATGGCTACAGTATGTACTTGTGCGGGGTGTAAGTGACATCGTAACGAATACTGAGGGGGATGATTCAGCTGATTATTCTGAGTTAATATCAAGTGAAATTTTTCATCACAAAAGTATAGAATTGAAAATAATTTAAAAAAACTAAAAAAAATCATGAATTTTGCGACGGAAAATTCCACTTGATATGAACTCAGAATCATGGTCTGAATCATCCCCCTCAGTATTCGTTACGATGTCACTAACACCCTGTATAACACAATGTTTTTAGTTTACGCGGTTATTATCATAATTAAAAGAGAGATAGATATTTCGACACTGTTGCAAGTGCCATGATCACGGGATGACCCGATCATATCCCGGCTTTAAACGCGGTAACTACTAGCTAGCGGTAATAACACAATGTTGATATCTTTTAGTAAGGATAATATAACTCGAGTATGTATAACACTAATAAGTTTTATAAATGCGAAAATATAAACTGTCTATAAGTACGTCCGACTGCTAGGCACAGCCCTTTCCTCAGTCAAGCAGAGGAGCTATGGAATTTCCTAATCTGGTTTCCGGTCTGTTAAAACTCTTTGTTGTAATCTAAAATAAGGGCACCAATGCTTTTTTATGCATAATATCAGCGTCGTGCTTCACTTTTTCTCCCCCAATCAGCGCTTATCGCTATCGACCCACTAGGGTCGATTAATTCTTTCAAATATTTTTTATCTCAGACGACGCCCTGAGCCGAGGTTCCCGCCCAACTAGGCACCCTCAGGCCTGTTGTCTTAAACGTTGTACCGGGTGAGAGCCTTCAGCTCTCCCCATTTGTCCGGCCAAGTAGTTAATGCCATCTGCGGCAAATGTACAATAAGTCACGTCAAAAAAAGGTTCACTTTTTGTGTGTGGCGCCCTTTTATAATAAACTTTTATATTGACTTGTATGTATGTACTCTTGTCTTTTGTCTTTGCAAAAATTGTCACTGCAAAATATACGTATTCGATATTTACCACTACGACCTATTTTCTCTGGTATAACTAGTCGGTCAATATATCGAAGAAATGAGTGCAAATAATTTTCTATAAAACGGTTTCAATTGTAGTAGCTGACAGAGAGAGAGAGAAAAAAAATCGTTTAGTTATTTTAGACGAGTAAACTGATTTTATTCCATTAAATAGAGAATGCAAACGAGTGAGAACCGAGCACAAAAACTTTCCGCCACTGAATTCTCGGTAACATTTAATTAAAACCAATATTTCTTGCTCCGAACTAACGAGGCTGTGTAATGAAAGCTGCCAATACAACCTTCAGCTACCTGCAAACATGTTTATTTCAAATTGTATCTCCTAATGGAATTAAAAACTCGATTCCAGCCGGGGCTAATGAAACAGCAATGTGAGCGAAGTGGATATTGGAAATGGAACGATATTATGCTCTTATAATTAAGTTCTGTTTTTACAGAAATATTCCTACTTTCCAGCTAAAGAAAAGTTGTAGAAAAATGAGACGTTTGTTTAGGTAACTACTGTGATGATGTGGCCTATTCTAGGCAACATCATCCTGGCTGGCAGACGCGTTATTTAAAAGCTGATCTAATTATGAATGACGTCTGGAAACAGGGAAGCGTTGAAAAACGTAGCTATTTATATTCTATTTGTCAAACACTATCTTTGTTTTTTTTTATTTAAGTAAACGCTTCTCTCCGTCATGTTAATAATGACAATAAGTTCTTGTATAGCAAGATAGCCTCCGTGGTCTAGTGGTTAGAGCGTTAGGCTCACGATCTGGAGGTCCGGGTTCGATTCCCGATGGGGACATTGTCGAAATCACATTGTGAGACTGTCCTTTGTTTGGTAAGGACTTTTCAGGCTTGAATCACCTGATTGTCCGAAAAAGTAAGACGATTCCGTGCTTCGGACTGATTGGCTGCTTCTATGGCTAGAGTAATCGGGTCGTCGGGATCGTATATTACGTCCTTCGGACGCCGATACTTTTCAGTACCGTCCCTAAGCGGAGTGTATTCGGAAGCCGCAACTACCAGAGGATTTGGGTGGTGCGGAGCAGAATCGAAAAAAAAAAACGTTTTGGAGCTAATTTGAGCCATTGGGCAATGGTGGGCAGACCTAGGTCAATGTGCAGATTTTCATTGCAAGGGAACCACGGTGCTCCCGTGGGTTTCCGCATGAAACGGTTTTGTATTACCTGTATACGGTGAATTTGAGAGGGACTCGCGTGAGCGAAAACTACCCCTGCATAGGTCATGATCGGACGGATGCAAGTTGTGTATAAATAAATTGGAAGAAATCGAGGTTTTGTAAAAATATGACAGAATGTGACTTTTCAAAAAGGCACTTACTTGTATAGAACGACAACTAGGTTTACCTCACACCCCCTCGGCCTTACTTTAGTCTTCAAACGTATGGCGTTAGACGTCACACACACAGATGCGCATGTACGATAACGTCAATGTTTAGTGTTTGTCTAAAACGAGTTTGTATAAAGTGTCCGGGGTGTTTCAGACGACGATGAAGTAGATTACGTTTGGGATGTGAAAGTAATGCGCGGTCATTTTTTTACGAAATCAATTTAAATTTTCCCTTTGTTGTGTATTGGTTTTGAAAATAAACACGTTCTTTGTAGCGGTGAGTTGCTGACGTTCGATATCGGTTGCAGAGTCAGTGCCATAAAGCAGAGTTGTTGTGATTTCTCTTTGTCACCGAGTCGGTTTGTATTCATTGAAACTGTTTCTAGTGCAACTGTCAAGTGTGAGAGCCCTCAGCGACCCCCATTTGTCAGGCCTGGTAATGAATGCCATCCGAAGCGAGAAATGACCGTGTACAGTTGTTCTTGCGTCTTCTTCCTATCGTGTAGGTTGTGAGGTGGAATACTAACGTCATCAGCCCTGGCATATACAATGGCTATACAATTTCACGAATATATTGGGGTAGGTACATTCATTGCAAGATGAACTAAGTAATCTTTTTTTTTTGACGTGACTTATTGTAGATTTGCCGCAGATGGCATTAACTACTTGGCCAGACAAATATTAAGTAACCACACCTCACCGAGCTTTCTGTAAAACCAACGTGATAGGTGGTGAGCCGTATCGCCGTTCATCATTATGTAATGCGTTAGTGAAAACTACACTTAAGATAAATATTAATTGCTGCCACTACTGCACAGCACTACATAGTCCGGCCAAGTGTCTAATGCCATCTGCAGTAAATATACAATAAGTCACGTCAAAAAAGCAGTGTTGTGGTCTAAGAGAGCACGCACACTCAACTTGCCTCAAAAATTCGTATGTGTGCACAATGATCATATATTTCGCGACGCATGCAGCGTAGTTGCCATGTAGACTATGCCATACAGAAGATTAATCAGAGCATCTACTATAAGTATACAGGGTGTCAGTTACGCCGTAACGAATACTGAGCGGGATGATTCAGCTCATCATTCTGAGATGATATCGAGTGGATTTTACCATCGCAAAATTCATGCTTTTTTAGCGTGTGTTTGTTTTTAATTATTTTCAATTTTATTGTACTTTTGCAAAGCAAAATTCCACTTGATATTAGCTCAGAATCATGAGCCAAATCTCCCTCAATATTCGTTACGATGTTATTAATTTACACCCCGTACAAGTTCGTAACCGTACGGATACGTATGGGTGTTAGTGACACCGTAATAACAACTTTGGGGGATGATTCAGACGATGAACTTGAGTTGATATCAAGTAGAATTTTCTTTTGCTGTTGTGACAATTCCACTTGATATCAACTCAGAATCATAGTCTGAATCATCCCTCAAAGTTTTCGTCACGGTGTCACTAACACCCTGTATACATCAAAGCGTCATCAAAGCGGAGGTCAACAGCCCCAACTCCCAATACCGTTGTTCTGAATAGAATTGTGCAATCTCCTCCTAGGATTGGCCTTTGATCGAGCCTTTGTTTGTCTATATCGAGATGCATGAATTGCTCCGGATATTAAACCAGTATCTACATGCCTGGAATTTATCAGGGCCGTGTTAACTCATTCCAGGGTCGTGTTTACTCATTCCAGCAAATTAATCCTATAAAGAGAGATTATTAATCTATCTTTAGTATTTACGTTCTTATAAAGGCATTGATGCATACACTTTTTCTTATTATAACCTGAGATAAGACTTAACATTCTTAATACTTTTTGTTTTTAGTTTGATACGAGTACAACACTTGTCTTATACAACAGTTACAGGAGTTTACAAGTAATAGCATTCCACAAGCGTTGATATTCGCAAGATCATTTGCTTTCATGTCTTAGTCCTATAGTTTGCTATATCCGGAGGCCCCGGGTTCGAATCCCGGTGGGAACATATCACAAAAATAACTTTGTGATCCCTAGTTTGGTTAGAACATTACAGGCTGATCGCGTCTGATTGTCTGAAAGTCCTTAGAAAAGGTTCAGTAAGATCTACTCTGAACCGGCGTGCGTGAAACGATTAATTAATGTGGAGGAAGCAAGAGAGGAATGTCAGGACCGACGCAAATGGAATTCCATAGTCACTGCTTACCCCGGTGGGAAATAGGCGTGAATTTATGTATGTAAGTACAGTATTTACCCTTTCACGGACAAAGATCATGGGTCATTGATGGTTCATAATAGGTATTATGACACCTTGGAATCGCAACGTCATTAGACGTTCTGTCCTTGAAAGTGTTACTTGAATGTATTTTCTTTATTATTATAAGATGTATTTTAATTTGACATGTAACAAAGTTATGAATAAAAATGATTATGTTTAACTTTCGGGGCCCCCGTGAGAATTTGGGCCTCGTTTGCCTTTATGATGAAGAGGACCCCTAATGTACTGTCAGAACGTGTTAATATCTGGCAGACATGTAATATCCCCTAGCTTTATGTCTATTTTATGTATAGGCTTTGTTTACATGTACATATATGTATATACAGAGCTTGATGCCTATTCAGGCATTAGCAGACAATTGACGATCGGAGCATGATCTGAAACTGAGACGTGTTATCTGATTGGTGCCGTCACATCCTCATGTAACTTAATACGCAGGCTATGGAAATCCTGCGCAGTCATGTATAAATTTGCCTTCTCGCACGTATAGATTTACTTACCTATAAAGTGTGGTGTGAGTTGAGAGAGAAAAAACATTACTTTTTCATGAAATTGTGACACATTAAAAACTTTTTTATTTTAGAAATGTGTTCTGCTGTTTATTTGGAGTCCATCCCATTGCCCCGAACCCCTCAATTAAAAAAAGACAACAGTACACATAAATGACCTCTAGAGTTATAGTTTGTAGTATAGGTAGCTTTAGATAGATAGTTAGACCGAAGACGTACATAAGCATCAAGCCACATTATCATGTAAAGCGAACTTGCTACGACGTCTACGTAATGCTACGTCCTATCAGGCGCTACGACTCGCTACAGACTACGTCGAGATGCATTTCTGCCTTTATTAAATTGCATGAGCCGCGACGCCTTTCAAAACCAGCCTTTTGAAACGCAGCGCTTTCAAGTGATTATAAAAACACTTCATAAAGATAGCGAGGTCGTTACGTTCAGGAACGTGTTTTTATATGTTCTCTCGTATAAAACGATGTTCCATTTGTTTAATACTGTCTGGGACAAAGACATACACTTAAAATAAAGGAATTATAGCGTTGACAGCGACTCCCTAACGGCGATTCCGCTACGGCGAGTCTCTTTACGGCGAATAGCTCGACGTCGCAAATCTCTACGGCGCGTTAAAAATGTTATAATGTGTACTTAGTATGATTAAACTTGTGTTTTGAACTGTACTAGCAAATGACAGACGCGACGTCAAGACACTCACCGTAAAGAGACTCGCCGTAGCGGGAATCGCCGTTCGGGGAGCCGCTGTCAAGGCCATAATTCAAAGCATGCTGCATCTTTGGTTGAAATCGAATACATGTCGTATCTGTTACGCTAATTGACCTGTACTTAACCGCTATGATGATTATTGATTTAAATATTTAAACACCTCCACCAATCCGCAGTGGGCACCGTTGTACCCGCTCCGGTTGATTGCGAGGAGACCTCTGCCCAACAGTGGACATACATAGGCTGTTTATGTTAATCTGCTGGTCTAAAAGTAACAAGACTACGATCATTGAATATTGAATTGAAAATGAAGATTGAATGTATAAAAAAATATTCTCACTTTACAGTATTATTAGAGAAATTCAAACAGTAAAAAGTGTAAGCAAATCGGCTCAGTGTTATACGGGATTAGTCTCAACATACACTGGCCAGACTTTCTTTTATATAAAATGTAATATAATTATGTATGACGCGGCGTAGATTAGGTAAAAGCACAGTACAGCACATGATGGCCCCGATTTCTGCAGATACAATAATTGCATAGGTTAGCAGTCTCATACGCACTTCCGTCCGTTGCATGGTACGGTCACGAGTACTAATATGTATGTAGGAAAGTGAGAATACTATGGAAGGATAATGAATGGGAATTTGATTGTTTATGGTATGAAAGGAGGATGGTTAATGAATGGGACGTAAGGCAGTTTTAAAAAGTAAGAAAAGGGGGTCCATGGTGCGATATCGGTCGGGTTAGAGGATTTTGTTAAAATATAAGGAGTAAGGATATTTAAAATATCCCGTGTTATTTCTATATCCCACATTATACACTTTGTCACATTAACTTTTTAGATAAATTAATCCGTAAGTCTCATTAAATGTTAAATGTGATAGTGCGACAGGGTTCTGAAGTGGGTACGACACTCATGACTGTACATCCGCTTAATTCCCATGAGACCCTGCAGTGACTTGTACTTAATGGTAGTAATTGAACGAAGGTAGTCATTTAAATGTGGTGCGGAATGTTACTATGCATACGTTACTAAGGTCAAGTAAAAGGAAGACGTAGGTATAGTTAGATCCATTCGTAGAATAAAGTCTTCCAAATTATTTTCTTTTCAAAACTTCGCTAAGTATTCCATTGACTGAAGGACGTAATGAAGGAGGTGCTCGGTGGCGCAGCGGTAAACGCGCTCGGACTGCGATTGTTGAAGTTAAGCAACTTTCGCAAAGGCCAGTCATAGGATGAGTGACCACAAAAAAAAAGTTTTCATCTCGAGATCCTTAATGCTTCGGAAGACACGTTAAGCCATTGGTCCGGCTGCATTAGCAGTCGTTAATAACCATCAATCCGCACTGGGCCCGCGTGATGGTTTAAGGCCCGATCTCCCTATCCATCCATAATAGGGCACGCCCGTGCCCCAGCAGTGGGGACGTCAATGGGCTGATGATGATGATGATGAAGGACTTAATATACGATCTCGACGACCCGATTACTCTAGCCATAGAGGACAATCAGCTCGCGGCAACAAACACTTCAGAACCCTGATACTGAACCCCGCTAATATATCGACCCATAACAGTCGATTAATTCTCAAATATTATCCCCTCAAACTACGCCCTAAGTCGAGGTTCCTCTCTGGGTCCTCTCAGGCCTGTTGTCTTAAAATGTGCCAGATGAGAGACCTCAGCGCAATCTATTTATCTGGCCAAGTAGTTAATGTCATTTGCGCCAAATCTACAATAATGATCAATGATTACCAAAATGATAAAAATGCCTGGTATTGATTACGTTTCTCTAGTTATTACATAACTTGTAATGTATACTCCGGATACTCATCTATTTAAAAGATGTGTTGATGTTGCAGTTTCTTGTCATTTCTTCTACTCAGCCATAACACCTTGCGAAATGACGTAGATTCAAAAATGTTAAATTGAACTTCAACTGATAAGTCACATCAAAAAATACTATTCTCATTTTTTTTGTTTTGTTTTCCCCAAAGAGCAAGGCAAAGGGAACTATGCCCATACAGCCATGTCTTATGTATTGTTTTATTATGTGATGACGATGAATGAGGAAACCTAAGTCCCCACCTACGGAGCAGACTCCTACTCCGAACCCCAAACGAATTAACTCAAAAGTCCGCATAAACTTTTGGGTTATGAAGCGGCTTGTTGGCACGAAGCGAAAATAGATACACTCATTTCCCCACACATTTCTTCTTGTTTTTCTCTTCTTCTATCTATAGGCGGATTACCAACCTCAGCAACCCCGGTGTCAGGGTTATTATTGAGCCGCGAAACGCCCCTGACATGGCTCATGCACAGATCATTAATACTGCTCATGTAACGTTTACGTTTACGTTTTGTGTCATCTAACATGATGGACTAATGTTATGGGCGATAGGCTGATCCCTTATCACCATAAGGTTCATCATATCCAGCTTACGACATCGTATCAACAGTGGCTGCAAGTTGTCTTTGATTACTTGTGGCTCTGCCCACCCCATTAGGGATTACGGGCGTGAGTTTATGTATGTATGTATGTATGTAACGTTTACTCACTTACGTCAGTAAGTAGTAAACGGGACCAACGGCAACGGCTTAACGTGCCTTTCGAAGCACGGATCATCTTACTTTCGGACAATCAGGTGATCAGTCTGTATTGTCCTAACCAAACTAGGGATCACAAAGTAATTTTTGTGATATGTCCCCACCGGGATTTGAACCCGGGATCTCCGGATCGTGCGCCCAACGCTCAAGCACTGGACCACAGAGGCCGTTATTTCTTCTTGTAAAACTTTACGATGTGACAGTAAAAAGAAAAAATATGACACTAATACCCATATTATAGATCCACTCGACTTAGCTACAACTGACAATCTTGATATTTTATAACATTTACGTCCTCGATTTGAGGGTTGACTCACATTGAATATAATATTAGGATGTCAATTCCGAGATCGACGCAAAACCAGGTGGAACCCTCATGAGGTGGCCCAGTGACCGACCCCTGGTTGGCAATGACGGTGAGGTCTGTATAATGTATGTGTGAACCGCGTGTGGTACAACCGCTTGGTACAACTGGTTATACTACTTTGTTTTAAGTTTACGCGGTTATTATCATAATTAAAGCACATATTGGCCCCGATTCCTGCAGACACCGCCTAATTTTATTTTAAGTTATATCCGTCATTTTCATATCCGTCGAAAAGGAAAGGGACGGATGATTCACAGCTCTTAATTTTAGGAAGAATGAGTAAATTAATGTGTCGGGTTAGTGACTGACGTAAAATTTTTAGACGGTTGGTTTAGATTTGTGCTTAAAATTGACGTGTGTTCCATAAATTTTATGCTTGTCGATTACCCGTCCCTTTCCTTTTCGGCGGATAAGAAAATGACAGATATAACTTAAAATAAAATTAGATGGTATTTACAGGAATTAGCACCAATAACAGGTTCTTACCGCGTTTAAATTTCGACACTGTTGCAAGTGCCATGATCACGGGATGACTGATGAGATTGGAGTGGAGTAGGTAGATCCATAATTTTCTACGGGCAGACATATCTGTCTACCCTCTTTCTTTGCCGCTTGTTTATGTTTTTGATATCGGAATATTCGGAACCGTCTGAACTCGCACCAAACTCGCTACGACAAACCGCACTCACTGTGTCCTCACGTTTTTTCACCACATTAGGCCGTTTCAAGCTTTTTACAACACCTACTACTGGATTCCACATGCTCGATAATTTGAACCCGTCTTCCATGTTGAAATTTTTATGTTTTCTGATTTTAATAAGTAGCTTCTTTTACGAACCCGTTATTATGTGCTTTAATTATGGTTATACTAGTAGTAAACTACTACTAGTAGTCAAAATACTAGTAGTCAAAATAGTAGTAGTACTATTTTGATGTTTTGTCCTTGTCTACTAGTACAGCCATCTATCATATCATGTATAAAATGGGCAACTACAATATTTATAGATCACAGCGCCGCAGAGACGAGTAGCGGTACTAAGTGTTAAGCAGATTCACTAGCAAACTAGTGGTTGTGAAAGTTGCGCTTCTGCCCAATAGATGTCGCTTTGCGCAAGGGCGCGTGGGCGCGCAGTTTTTCGGTTGTACGCCGTTGATGAAGAGATGGCGCGACCTGTATCCGAATGGTTATATCGTCCCACGAATGTATACAGATAAATCACATCAAAGTGGTCTACATTTTTAACCTGATTGTATCACGCCAGAATGTGATTTTACGTAAAGCCGCTTTTTACTGTAGGTCAGCCGAGATATTCTTCATATTTCGGCTGTCTGCGCGCACACAAACTTTATAATATTATGTTTATATAATTTCGATAACCACGGAATAAAGTATGCAGGTTTAACTGTTACGATAATGTGCATTTCTTCAAGAAGTCTCTAAGATAAAAAATATACTTACATACATAAACATAAACAGCCTATATACGTCCCACTGCTGGGCACAGGCCTCCCCTCAATCAACCGGAGGGGGTATGGAGCATACTCCACCACGCTGCTCCAATGCGGGTTGGTGGAGGTGTTTTTACGGCTAATAGCCGGGACCAACGGTTTAACGTGCCCTCCGAAGCACGGAATCATCTTACTTTTTCGGACAATCAGGTGATTCAAGCCTGAAAAGTCCTTATAAAACAAAGGACAGTCTCACAATGTGATTTCGACAATGTCCCCATCGGGAATCAAACCCGGACCTACAGATCATGAGCCTAACGCTCTAGCCACTGGACCACGGAGAACTGTACTGAACTGTACTTACCGCATTATTGTTCTTTATTCTATGATTATACTACCTACATTATCAAGGGAGACAATCTAAACCAAAATAAAAAAGTTGAAAATTGAGGTGTGGTACTTAGTTCACCTTGCGATGGATAATACCTCTGGCTAACCCAGCGATATACTCGTGAGCTTAGTTTTTTTAAATTTGCATGATAATAATAAATAGCAGTATAGATAATCTGTACTATTTTTTATTTATTTACTTTTTTGGAAAAAGAACAGGTTCATTAAAAATTTAAAAGAGCAATGTGTTATAATTAAGACTTGATTACATTGATGTATTATGTTACTAAGTATTGTTTCAGTAATTAAAAATATGTGGACTCCTCCTACCTATCCTGAACGAATACAGATTTCGCATTTTCAGTTTTCTGTTTTCAGTTCACATAGAGTTAAAAGGCTTCCTGGAAGGCTTCAAAAGTCGTAGATTACACATAAAAGTCAAACACGGACAGTTCATTTTTATTTCCCCGTACTAGTAAAAAGAGCTTTGAGTTTTCACATCAAGCATGTTCCTGAAAAACATGCAAACTGGAAAGGTTAATACTACTATGGAAACGAATATAAACTTTTAAACCCGTTTTAATTTAAAAAAAATAAAGGATTTTTATTTTACAGTACTCATCCGCGCTAAAAACTTTCTATTTTCCCGCGATTTGGAGTTGTCATCCGACTGCGTTTGTTCATTTATTTTGCATCTTACGTGGTATTACGAACATACATAAACTCACGCCTATTTCCCACCGGGGTAAGCAGAGACAATGAAATTCCATTTCTTTCGATCTTGACACACTTCTCTTGCTTCCTCCACATTCATCAATCGTTTTATAATCGCACCCCGGGGCAGAGTAGATAGTACCCACTGAACCTTCTAAGGTCATCCATCTCCAGTGGAGTAACGACAGACCTTTTAGGTCTTCCTCTGCCAGCCCCACCAACCAACCTTTGCTTTATATACTGCTTTCGCAATCCTATTATCCTTCATCCGCTCTACGTATCCGAACCAACTTAACATTCCCTTTTCAATTTTAGTCACTATATCGTCTTTTACACCACATCTCTCTCTTATCACACTGTTGTATGAAGATTTTACAATTAACTTATATCTAGGAACTATTATGACATACCTATCTATCTTTTACCTTTAGGTCGAAATTCGTATTGCTCTGTTCGGGTCACAGGTTTGAATTCCGGTTCGGGCTTTACACCAATGAAGTCGCCTTTGAGTTTGAATTCATGTTTGGATCACAGATGATTGATATCACGTGGTTTTCCATTTGTGTCCGAATGGCAATAGGCCCTATTACATAAAGCCTAAATTTAACCGTTAGAAGTTGTAAAGGATTTGTTGTTATATACAGGGTGTTAGTGACATCGTAACGAAAACTTTGAGGGGTGATTGAGGCCATGATTCTGAGATGATATCAAGTGGAATTTTCCGTCGCAAAAGTATGGAATTGAAAATAATTAAAAAAAACACAAAAATTTTCAGGAATATTCAGACTGAAAATACCACTTGATATCAACTCAGAATCATAGTCTGAATCATCCCCCTGAGTATTCGTTACGATGTCACTAACACCCTGTATGTATAATATACATACATTATGCTATTTTTTACATATGTTTAAGTACTTAATTATCTTTTTGATGCTGCTGATGTCCCACTATAATGCAGTTAAAAACAAACGAAACAAATCATTATTTAGTTACTGCGAAAAATATAGTACTTACTTACCACTTCTTCCAAAAATACTGTAATTAAATATATATAAAGTGCGCAGCGCGAACGACGAAGGGTTAAAACGGGTAATAAATAAAAAAAAAAAATAGTCGGCTTATTCGGGATTATTAAATCTATATCTAAAATTACCGTAATCTGTTATAGCAGGAACAGTTTATTTTTAGAATTAACGAGAAATCTGATCGTAAAGGTGGTAGTCATAGGTCTTGTTGAATGCAGTAACTAGAATCCTATTTTTACATTTTTCAGGTTAAAAGGGAGGTGTACTAAATATAGTCTTCACCTCTGGGTCTTACTTTAATTAAACCAGCGACCTCATAGATGAAAAGACACGGAAATTCTAAACTTTTTGAAACAGGGTTGTACGCATCCCTTTTGGGGTTAGCTTCCCTTGAAGAAGATTTACCGGGTTGATCTTCGAACCCCAGAAGTCAATATTATTACCCTGATTGCTAAAAATGTCACACATATGCAAACTTCCTCGGTGTGTAAACTTTGTTTGTAGGAAAGTTTGTAGTCAAATATGAATTTAAATGAAATATCACGCATACATAATAAAGAATGCAAATAGTTTGGTAAGCTAATTATTGCTAAATTGCATATGACCTTCGGTGTAAATAGTAAAGTGCAAATGTCAGAAGGAGGTAGTGCAGTGCGCATGTGCGCCGGGCCTCGGGCCGCCCACCTGGTCTGCCTGCCGCCAGTCACCGTCTAGCTCTCCCCCAGTAGGCATCTGCCGAGCGAGGAAGCGCATTCAGTGGCTCTAACTCATATGCAACGCACGTGTGCAGTATAAAATTAAATAAATTAAAATTAAAAATACCCCAATTTCAGATCATAAATTCAAGTCGATCACTCAACATCTCGATCGTCCAGTTTAAAACTTTGCAAGAAAAGTTTTCCTAACTTTGAATTTTAAATTTAGAACTTTTCATTGGATACCAAATGTAAGTTTAAAAAAATATTTCATTTAGAATTTTTGTTACATTTTGGTTCTTTTTTGATTGAAGAATTGTTTAAATTAAGTACTTACTTACTTAAGTAAATACTTGAAAATATGTTTTTTGTTACTATTTTTTATCCATCCTTTTTTTATAAGTAAGTAATTTCTTTAATGCAATATTCGTAAGTTTCTGAAATAAAAGCTCGTGAGTATAACTGCGCGGAATATTTGGATTTTTTGCCGAAGAATTTCAAAAAAGAAGAAACTTTCAATCTCATATTTGAAAAAAATTATATGAAATATTTACATATTTTCTCTCTGCTGTCTTTGTAATGGAGAGAAACTTGCGAATATATTTTTATATTTTCTGAATATTTTAAATACCTACTTCGCGTCATTGATACTAATGCATTTTATTTTCCTTTTTAGTTCTTTCTTTCAGGTTTATTTATATATAAAGTAGAAAAAGAAGCGGAATCATTTAAGGAATTATTCAAAGCATAGAGGGTAATTATAAATATAGCCAGGAAAGGATAATATATAATAAAAAGTTAAAAACTATCGTCGTTTGACTCCTCTGGCAGCGGTAAGTATTTTTGATGAATATAACTTTTATATTAATTTTGCGTTTGTGAATATTTTCAAATTACAATTTTTAATTACTTACTTAATAAAAATATTTTCAGAGTTTTACTTTGATATTTTAAGTACATCAGCAATGCGACTGGTGTGATAAAATACTTAATTTATGTATTTTTAACGTGTCACAATAAGTAACACATAAGACCAGTAATGTTCTCTTATCGCCAGCTTTTAGATAATATATTATTATAAATATGGGTCAACATCGACACTTTTAAACGTTACAACACGACAAATAACATAAATAACTGATAAGCAAGCGAATTTATAATTTTGCATGAGTGACTGATATTTAGAACGTAATTATATTTAAGATTTTGTGCTACAGATTCTGAACTAAGAGAAAATGCGATTTTTACTTAATTTCTGTCCTTTGGGATTCGTAGCTCGCGTCCAACTCACGCTTAGCCTTTTTATTATTTGTCATTTACTTTGGTATTTGTTTCATAAAATTACGAGTTTGTCGCTTGTTTGTATTTCTACCTACCGTTTTTTTAATACAGCCAAACCAAATAGTTGAACACGTAACGTAAAATAACATGTTTATCGTATACGGATTTTTTATTTACTTTATAAAATATTTTATACGTTCGTGTTACGTATTCTGTGAAAATTACAACTGGACATTTATTACGGGTCAAAAGTTACAGTTATCTGAAAATTTGTGATATAAATTACTATATATTATATAACTACGCGCCCCACTTATTTATAAAAAATATTGCTTTAGACTAAATTATGTCCTCTACAACATTTCTTAAACGTAAACTTATAGGTTAAAGGAAATGAAATATTGACAAAAATCTATTTTTGGGCGCCATCTTTCCAATATGGCCGCGCGAGTGGCAAACTTGAAATTTGAAAAGAACAGGTCAAATAGTAGGTATTTAAAATCGCACTATGTGTATTAATTGATTTTAGAGGTACTTATAATAAATATTGAAATTTTGAAATGAAGGTGCAGTTAGGCCGCGTCTACACCATAGGTGCGTCTTTAACAAACTAAGAACTAGCATTCGTGTCAACTCTGTTACTTATATAATTATATAAAATGCAATCGACAAGTGAAATTGAAAAAGAGAAATGAGATATTATTATCTATGTTTTACATTAGCTGCAAGGTAACGAGCGCCCTTGCTTGTCACTGCTTTCGTGTTCAGTGAAGCGCGTTTCATTCATATTGCTGCGTCTGGAATGCAACAAGTTGTGCTGTCGTCTCTGATATTACTTCTGGATGCAGAAGGCGTAAAGCAGAGTCACACGTGCCAAATGTCACCGGGATTTCAATCGCGTACAAAAGTACAAGTAGAACCTAACCGGAATTCAATAATTTGACGCTTGTGTCTCCATAGTTGTTAAAAGCTTATCGCGGGCGGTAACCACGGATGTACGGGAAAAGGTTTCGTGATCATGAATAATCGGGAAACAGCAACAAACAGGACTTCAATTATTTCGGTTAGGTTAGGTTAGTTTGATTCGTAGTGATAGTGATAGTAAAGAAATAGCAATAAAATAACGGGATAAGAACAACATATCCGAGGCATGGCTGCAGATAGCACGTGACAAGCGAAAGAAGATGAAAGCTAAACAGATATTTTTAAAATTTGAATTAAGAATAAAATCTAACCGAACGTTAATTTTGATGTCAACCAATTTAAGGTTGATACCGTTACAACTCTTGCAATATTAACGCGACAACATTTAAGTTATATGTTGCGAGAATGAAACACGACGAGACGCGGGATATCTCTGATATACAAATTCTGTTAACAACGTTGTCGCGTGCTGTTGCGCGATGTCGCCGAATATGTTGTGTGCCAGATTTTCTTATTGCCCAGTGAATACAGGACAACGCGCACAACACAGTAGTTGGCGAATAATTTAATGCTTGCGAATGAAGATTAGGTTGCCAAGTAAATAGACAAGTCTCTTTTTGTACTTAACTTTTTTCTTTTTATTCTGGTGCAATAAAGTACCTACTTACTTATATATGATTTTTATATTTTGATGAAGATTCGATATTCAAAGTTAGCGACTTTCCTCACAGGGCGATTTGATACGGCATTCCATCGATCGACCTCAGAATACTTATGGACGATCGCAATCGCAAATGTGTTCTAAATTCAATCGTACGATCTAGCGATATCGCTCACAGATCTGCAAGACGCCCTTACGATGTAACGCGATGCGATATAGAATCGCTTCCTTAGCCACAATGTAGGAATATGCAATCGGAACTAACTGAAATAGATGGTTTGACGATATTGCTAATTCGCTCGATATTGAATTGACACTTGTCACGCTTATAGCGTTTGCCGTCAAACAGGGAATGGTGATTCTTTTCCATGCATTTAAATTATTCGCCCACACGTTGCATTAGGGACGTCGCCGTCGCATAAAACGGCCGTGCAGAAATTTACATAAAGTACATTACATTTGCCGTGGATGGCATTTATTTACGACTTCTCACTGGTGACGCAACCGTAGTGTCCTAATAAGTTAGGGCCCTTAATTACCTAAACACTGTGCAAAGGTATGGTATGCTTTGTTCCCGGAAAACTTTAGAACTTCTAACAACAACAATCAATAACAATATCAACTTAGATCTAGGACAAATCAATTATTTATATTTGATTAATATAAATTGATTCAAATATTCCTCGCTTTGAATAATATCGCAACATTATTGAAAAGTGGTTTCATGGTTTTCGGACTGCAAATCCTGGAACTGCAGCATTTGAGTCAGAATAGGTACGGTTCGTAATAAATTTATGTACAGAATCAATAGAAGGTGTTATGTAAGTGGGCTCAGATTTCCGCATTTAGACTCAATCAATAGAATGTTTAACAACTTTGGTATCGTGTTTATTTTATTGTTGAAACATGATACTTATATAAAATAACAATGCAATCGCATTGCGGTTTTTCTCCCAGTTCCGTATTGTTACAAGTTACACACACACATACACGCATAAATCGAACGCGTGGATGGATAAATGGGTAAATAAATGTAATTTGGGCTATTATTTTATTCTGGGTGCCATGGCTAACCAATTCGCCAAAAAAATTTTTTTTTATTTATGCTATTGTTTGTTAATATTTCTTACTATTATAACAATAATAATATTTAAATTACATTTTACAGGAATTTGCAGCGATGTTTACCAATTATTTTTCACTTATTTTTATATTTATACTAGGGAGGGTGCAGAAAAACAACAACTGTGTTACTTTGTTACATTATGTAGTTTTATTATTGAGAACGTTCACATTAAATTCAAACCTTTTTTTTTTTAAATTAAGATAAAAGATTTTTGAACTTATATTATTAAATCACGAAACATTTCAGTCTAATACATCTTTTTATGGTTAGGTTTACCACTTCGTTACCTAATTTTGATTTTATGAGATAAACTTTTTTAATAAAATAGAAAACAATAGCAGTTCAAGCATTTTATTTATGGAGGTCATTTATATATTAAAAATAATCAATAAAAGTCAAGAATTTTAAAATATACTTAGGTAGTTTTAGTTCTAAGTCTGAAAATGTCTCCATAAAAATGGGGGACAAAAAAGTAACGCAGTAGTTTAGTAAGTAACATAATGGTAAACTTTCCGCATCTATGGTGTTTAACTTACTGAAAACAATTAAAAACAGAATACAATTACGTAAATTGAAACCATAACAAATTAAACAAAACTCTCTTAGAATAAAATAAAATCAAAACTTCTCAAAAAAACAATATTAAACATACATTAGTTTCTGTCTGAGTCAAATATATTTAATGGGACATCAAATTCATTCAATTCGTTTTCAGCAAATGGAATTCTGTAGTCTCTGCTTACCCCGGTGGGAAATAGGCATGAGTTTATGTATGTATGTCATCATCGTCATCAGCCTTACGACGCCCACTGCTGGGCATAGCCTCCCCCAAGGATCTCCACGACGATCGGTCCTGCGCTGCCCGCATCCAGCGGCTTTCCGCGACCTTCACCAGATCGTCGGTCCACTTTGTAGCGGGCCTATACTGAGCGTCGTCCGACACGTGGTCGCCATTCTAGAACCTTTCCGCCCCAGCGGCCATCGATTCCCCTCGCTATGTGTCCTGCCCACTGCCACTTCAGCTTTGCAATTCGCCGAGCTATGTCGGTGACTTTAGTTCTCCTGCGGATCTCCTCATTTCTGATTTGATCGAGCAGGGAAATACCGAGCATAGCTCTCTCCATTGCCCGCTGAGCGACACCGAGCCTCCTCACGAGACCCATAGTAAGCGGCCACGTCTCACTGCCGTAGATCATCACTAGCAACACGCACTGGTCAAAGACTTTCCTCTTGAGACACTGAGGTATTTTGGACGAGAAGATATTCCGCAGCTTCCCGAACGCTGCCCATCCGAGTTGGATCCGACGAGAGATCTCTTTCTCGAAGTTGGACTTACCTAACTTGATTATTTGTCCTAGGTACATGTACTGGTCTACAACTTCGAGTGTAACGTTCCCAACCTGAACTGGAGTGGGTGCGACATGGTCATTGGACATAATTTTTGGGATGCGTTACTGAGATGCTCGAGCATGGTGTTCAGGTCTTCCAGGGTCTCAGCCATTAGGACTATATCATCGGCAAATCGAAGGTGCGTCAGATACTCGCCGTTGATGTTGATGCCAAATCCTTTCCAGTCCAGAAGCTTAAAAATATCCTCCAATGCAGCAGTGAACAGTTTCGGAGAGATGCCATCTCCCTGTCTCACTCCTCGCTGCAGTTGGATCGGATTAGAGCTCTGGTTCTGTTCTCGAACTGACATAGTGTAATTTTGGTAGAGGTCCCTTAGCACTTCGATGTACCTATGGTCCACTTGGCACCTCTGAAGAGACTGCAACACCGCCCAGGTCTCGAACGAATCAAAGGCTTTCTCATAGTCCACAAACGCCAAGCAAAGTGGCAGATTATACTCTTCGGTCTTCTGTATAACCTGCCGCATCGTATGGATGTGGTCTATGGTGCTAAAGCCTTTTCGGAAACCCGTTCGTTCGCTTTCCGTCTTAACGGCATTGATCACAGAGACATCATTGAATATGTGCTTTTTCGTCGACATGATAAAATCGATCTCGTTTTTATAATTTCCACTGGGACTTATTCAGGTCCATTTGCGGGTGCGGGCTTTCTGAAGAAGGAGTTCATCATATAGAGGTTCTTCTTCTCCATAAAGTCCGCCAGCATCCGGCCTCTGGTGTTCCGAACCCCAAATCCAAATTGCCCTACTCTCAGCTCGTTACCGCACCGCTTCCCCAACTGTGCATTAAAGTCCCCCATCACAATCGTGTAGTGGCTTTTATGGCTATGCATGGCTTTAGAAATCTCCTCATACATAGTCTCCACTTCGTCATCGTGGTGTCCCGAGGTCGGAGCGTATACCTGGATGACAGTCAGCGAATATCGAGATGATATTCTGAGTATCAGGCACGCTACCCTGCTCGAAACACTACCGATGGTCAACACGTTGTTGACTAGGGACTTGTGGACGATAAACTCGACACTCTGTAACGAAATAATTATAAATTAAATTATTAAACTATTATTTAACTATTAAATTTGTAAATATTGAGCAAAATCATTGAGTATTTCCACTGCGTTACGATGGCTACAACTGCGTTACATTTCGCAGTAACGCAGTGCATCGGTAACTCAGTTGTAGAAACCACGTGTATTCTAAAATAACACTCATATGGTAATTCATTTTATAAAACAGATCGTGTACAATAAATATTTGCTCCTTTTTTTTAAGATATAACGTAAAAGATTATTCAATATTCAAAAAACTCACCTATCACAGCGGTCACTCAGCGGTCTCCCAATTAATACACGCACCTATCCCGCCGGCGTCCTCGCGACTGACTCGGCGAATTTCAAAGCCACGCACTCCCCCCGCGCCCCAATAATATTTGATTATATGTTATACGACTTTTGGCGCAAATGCATACAAAATTCTAATTTTAAGACTCAGTTTCGTATGGTAACATAGTGTTCGTAATTTTTCGGTTTGCCGCGGGGACACAATAAATATTTTGGAATAATTAAAAACTGATAAAGGAAAATAATATTTATTATTGTTAAAGTAAAGATTAAATTACGTGTTATTACCGCAAATATTACATTTTAATAGCGTCTTGAAGAGTTTTTAAGTAATGTGTGTTTATATGGAGTAAATATATGAGAGGGACAGTGGAATTTTGTAGGGAAACAACTGCGTTACTCAAAAGTACAACTTAGTTACCGTGTTTTTGGTTAAATTCAAATAATTTTGATAAAAACGTGGAACATAAAAGCACGAGTATAACATCAGAAATGTACCAATAGTGTAATTATTTAAAAAATAATTGTTTGCTTTATAAAAATCGTGTTTGAACGTGAGAGACAGGTTATGGGACCCAAAATAAAATAATAGCCCATTTAATGGGATCATAATAAGCGTGCGTTTCCGAGAACCTACATGCAGTAAACAAACAGCTAAGCTGTGAACTGTGAACAGTGCACAGGTGCTAATATTATGTCTAATTTCGATATGAAACGAGGATTTTTTGTAATCTAGCTAGTTGTTCTGCACTATGCTATATCCCGATTGGGACCAGAGGTACATCCATCACAAGATGAACTAAGTGCAAACACCTCTTCGAGGTTTTTGTTAGACCAAGGTTATAGATGGTGAGCAGTTCTGAAATATTGTTCTTTTATCATCCGCAGTTTAAATATGGACCGGTTGTATTTTGAAATAGACAATATCATACTTGGTAATTATTTCATTATCTCCCTAGCGTTATCCCGTTTTCACAGGGTTCGCTTACCTAACCTGAAGTCCGGTCTGGTTTTATACTTGTTTGCGAGTTGACGGTTTTGCGCGGCGCGAAACGTGGGCTTCGACCAATAGCTGTACGATGTTTATCTGCGTAGATAAACGGTAACGGTAAGCAACCCGTGCAGCCTGTGCCGACGTCAGGGGTGTTACCGGTGCTGCTAAGCCAGTAAATAAATACAACTCCATCTTGGCCACTCCTGCATAGTGATGTGAGAGTGATTTGTGCTTTGCATTAAATATCAAGGTAGTTGCATTTTTTAAATGGAATTGAGGGTTTTGGTGCTTTTTTTTATCGCTGCATATAAACTAGACTGATGCTTTCAACGGTCTCGAGATATAGTGGGTTAAAGTTCTCTATAAGACTGCAGTTTTTAATTCGTGCACAGCGATAAAAAAAGACACTTTGTCGCGGGTGTTTCGTTTTGAGAGCCGCATAATAATATGTTATTTATGTATGTCTTCTTTGCGCATTGTTCGATTTTGCAAAGTGAAAGAGTGATGTCTGCAATGTAGGCTATTTTTCAAAGACATGGACTTTAGTCTGAGACTATACTTAGGTATTTCCGGCCAAGTAGTTCATGCCATTTGCGGCAAATCTACAATAAGTCACTTCAAAAAAGAAATAAGACTATAGTCGTTCCCATTCCCACAAATCACGGGTTAGTTTTATAAAATATCCATTTTATTCATGTTGTGTTTTGAAACGATTGAATACAGGGAATAGGTAGAGAAAACAATTATTGTTTTTTATTTTTCAATTAAATCATACACGTACTGGGGGTATAAAAAGGCCACATCAAAGCAATGTCAAATAGCATTGCTTTTTTGCATTACTTCACCTTGTAATCTTCGTAACTTCCCAGTTCTTAAAATAAAAACAAAAAGTAGGTACATCAATAGGACGCGATACCTACAGCCAAGAGCAATATACCCACTATAGGACTCTGTCGCACTAACATATTTGACATTTAGTGCGACTTACAGTTCAATTTGTCAAAAAGTTAATGTCACATGGTACCAAAGTGTATACACCGCGACTTCGCAGCGTTATCGATGCAGTCGCGACTGAGTCTCTCAGTGTGTAACAGGCCTATTCGCAGTGTGTAAAGATCAGGGTAGAAATTTTATTCCGAACTAAGTAATATCGTTTTGATTTTTAAATAAATTGGATATTTTTTACGCGTTACTTACTTTAAACTAGACTAGCAAATGAAATGAAGCTTTAGTTTTTATAATCTTTATTGAAATATAAAAGCTCTGTTAATAGTATTTGGATTTCGGTGTTCTTTGCGTTACACTCAATATATTTTGCCCATTTCAGTAGGTATTTTAGGCCTCTGTAGTTCAGTGTTTGAGCGTCGAGCTCACGATCCGGAGGTCCCGGATTTGAATCCCTGTGAGGACATATCACAAAAAATAAGTTTGGTTAGGACATTACAGGCTGATCACCCGATTATCCTTAACTATGATGTTCTGTGCTTCGGAAAGCACGATAAGCCGTCGGTCCTGGTTACTACTAACTGGTGTAATTACTGAAGCACGCGGTCGTGTCAGGGGCCTTAGGAGGATCAATAAAAACCCTGACGTCAGGGTTGATGTGGTTGGTAATCTACCTCACAGCCCACACGATAAAAGAATTAAGTAGATATCTAGCATAAGAGCCGCAGTAATCCACTTGGAAGAACGCATGATTCTCATTGTGAGGTCGCGGGTTTGAACTTCAGCACGCGCCTAAACTAATATTCGAATTCTTATTTGAATCTTTGGGGTTTATCACATCCTCAGAAGTGAAGAAAAACATCGTGAGAAACCCCACGTTCCCGAGAAATGTGCTTCGGACGTATGTGACATAATCTGTATTGGGCTGCTTTTCCCTTCGCGGGTTTGGAGTGAGACAGGCAGTCGTTTGCCACTGGGATTCGAACCGGGGTCCTACAGATCATGAGCCTGTGCGTTGGGGACCTGGCTAGACCAAACGGAAGCCTTGTTTTACCGGCAAAATGGCGAAGGTTTTAATATTCTTGTCTTACTTGACGACGAAACAGAGAAGGTCGATTTCTCCGCTTTACATTATAATTTTCTAAGTTTGTTTATCCTTTTATTCTGTCGGGACAAAGGCGAACTTGACCTTCGCCCGTAATTACTTGTTGGAATTTTTCGTATTAAACCTGGAACTAATTTCATTTCCCCCGTAGGAAAATAATAGAATGCCGTTCAAAGTTCAAGTGAACAGGTAATTTATAAGTAATGCAGGTGCACTCTTGTGATGAAATTCTTCTTAGTAATGTTTTATTTCCTAGCTAAGTTAATATAAAACGCTAAACGGGATTATACTGAGCCCGGTTCGCCGGCGACTCATGTTACTCTATGTATTTTGCATTTCATTTCGAACCGAAACTCTTTTATGAAGTTTACGTTGTCTTTCCGAGCGTGGCTGCACGTTATGATGGCCGTTTTGACACATCATAATAGTGATTTTGTTGTTTTGGTTTTCCCCGAAGGGCAAGGCAAAGGGAACCAAGGCCATACAGCCGTGTCTTATGTATTTTTTTCTTGATGATTATGAAAGGTGAAACCTAAGCTCCCACCCTCGGAGTAGACTCCTACTCCGAACCCCAAACGAATTAACTCGAAAGTCCGCTTAAGCTTTCGAGTTATGAAGCGGCTTGTTGGCACGAAGCGAAAATAGATAGGTACACTTTGTTTATTGAATATTCCGATATAATAACACTGTCGCAAATGTTTTCAGACTAACTTAATGCGATCATTAACTAAAAAACACCACTTCGTATTAATTACTTATTTAGATTATTTAATGAAGAAAGCAACCTTCCCGTTCCCGCCAAACAGTCCTCATAATAGTGATTTAAAATGACGATTGTTTATAAAAAGAAACCGGTATGTAAAGAAAAATTAAGTTTCGCTAATTCTAAAACCCGTCGTGGTTTAGAACGGGATTTAGAACTAGAACTGCAAGTAGTACGTAAAAAAATAGTAGAGTAAAAAAATCGATAAATTTTGTGACTGGCACATCACTATTGACAATATGTAATTTGCCTCCTTTAAAAGTACGCAACTTTATGAGCGGACAAACGTCAAAACGTCAAAACAGGTACTTAAACTTAGCTGGCGAGGGGTATATACTATACAGGCGGGGCTGTCCTTTCAGGGATGATTGGATTATTTTTTTCGTTTTGCCTAACTTGGCCGGACAAAGAAAAACGGCCATCATTCCGTGCCTCTATTCTAGGAGATATCTGTCGGCTGCAATATGCCAATATTGCGCGTTTGTTTGTTGTTACTGTCAAATTTAACAGCTACGGAACAGTTTACCACGACAAAGGGCGGTTTGGTTACCTTTATCAAATTACGTATTGAAAGCCTGGCTGGTTGCATCCCCGCGCTCGCACACCCACTATGACACCCACATTTCAATGTAACAGTTTATATTTAGAGGCAATCACAGGTTGCACAATACTATTGTATTGTAACTGATGTGGATGATATTCCAGCGAATTTCAGAGTATTTTGTATGAATAGTTGAGTTGTGTTACTGATTTTGCTTTAAATTGTAAACATTGAATTGTTTCGCAACCGTTATTTGGCTTGATATAAAATGTTTTTACTACCCGTTTTTTTAACATACTTAAACTGAATTATTGTTGCTGTGCCGTGATTTTATTAAGTAAAATATTTTGTTCGACAGAGGGGTTGTGTCCATTCTAACATGATGGACAATTGGGTAGGTCTAAGATAAATTATGAAATTCTGATTACTAAATAAAGACAGATCTAAAGGTGACATAAAACGTTTTCTTTTTTTGTATTTAACTTATTTATGAATTTTAATAAAGAGAAATGTAATAAGTGCGTTACCCAAAGGTCTCGTTACCCCATGTGCAAGTGAGATAAACAGCCTGCGCGCGCTTCCTTACTCTTTAACGGCTTAAACAGACAAAAACATACACGATTGTTTTTTCTTAATAAAACTTCGGAACTGTAATATATTTTTAACTTATTATAGAGAAACGCCGCGGGAGCATAACCGGTAGGAGTTTTATTTTCTGAAGGCTCTCACCCGGTACAACGTTTAAGACTACAGGCCTGAGCGTGCCCAGTTGGGCGCGAACCTCGGCTCAGGGCGTGGTCTGGGGGGAAAAAATATTTGTAAGAATTAATCGATCCTAGTGGGTTGATAGCGATAAACGCTGATTGAGGGAAGCCGGTAGGAACTGAATACTTTACTTCGGCAACAATCGTATTATAAAACTTCCCGCGTCATGTATTGCTTGTCTGGTATCGCGAAACCACAACTAGTTATTGTATTACTACGCAATGAACGGCGGGTAAAGCGATAGCTGTTCAGCCAGAAATGTCTAGGTCGGCCGCTTCGCACGCCGACGCAAATTAACAGACTGACTCGTGTAATTTACTTAGTGCTGAGGGCATAACTCCCTTGTTGCCATGATCCAACGGTAGATATGTGGTGCCTACTCAGATTATTTGGGCGTAAGTTTGATTACTGTTTACAAAACAGACTGACTATTGTATTTTGTATTACTTCACATCACTAAAGCGATTCTCACACTGCGCCGCATGACACAGAAAATGCGTCCACGCGCGTTCATGCGGATGCATTCTCTCCACACCATTCGAACCCGGGACCTCTGGACTACGGAGACCGTTGTTCACTTTGATACCGTTTTTTACACACAAACCATTTAATTTCTAATGATACTGATAAAAGACTCTTACTGATCTTGTTTGATATAAGCAAAAGCCTTATAAAAATCTACGCACGTAAAACGTATTTTAACTAAAAGCGGATTTTAGCTTAAAACAGATGCTTAATTTATATTAAGATCAGCTACATCTGCGCGCCTGCGTGAAAGTTCGTTTATAATTTAATGCTAGCGACAGATACATTATAACTATCGAATTCTGATAAAGCTTTTTTACGGTTCACAATTTTTCGTTACTTTACAGTCTTGACAATTATTGTTATAAGCTGACGGTATTTGCAATGGTACGGTAACAAGTATAGTAACAGTAATACTTGTTACCATAGTAACATATTATACCTACATCAATGGTAACATGACATAATTATAATAGGTACGAGCATTACCATTGTCTATACATTAGAACCATTTCACTTTTAACTTTTATAGGAAATTTAACTGTAAGTCTGACTAAATGTCAAAAATGTTAACGCGACATAGTTCTAAGACTACAAATAGTGACACATTTTCCTTTGTTTCAGACAGAATGTCGCCGATCAGACTGCCATCGGTTGTAGTCAAATGACAATAACTAGAATAAAGGTACGTAACACATATTTTGTTATCTTTTTTGAAATTTGCAAGTGATGAGACGCGTTAGGGCCTCCCACCTTGTACTAACATTATGCGAATAAAATTAAAATCTTTTGTACAATTTGTCAAAACAAAGATCTTAGTTTGAACTCCAGGAATAATGCATGACACATAATCCACTAAGGTAACATTTAAAACAGACATAGATTCTGAGTTGCATGCTTGGCGCGCTCCCACTTGCACCATATCGATTTGTTCAAATTTTAACGTAGTTCCAACAGTTTGTAGACGCATGAACCATTAATATAATAGAACGATGAGGAAATATAAAAGAAAATTGCCTAAAACCCCCGAAATCCCGTCGAGGACGCAGATGGGGCCGTCAGGGCCCAGGCTGGGCTTGGCCCTCGGCATCCGACCCTTCGACCCGCGCCCGGGGGTCGAAGCGCCCGCGAGGATATTCTATCAAGGATCTGAGTATGTGAAGATGCCGAGGGCAGAGCCCGGAATAATACCTAGGCCGACGGAACAAGCACCAGCTCAGGAGAAACAACCGGTGCGGAATGTGATCCCGAGGCCTACTGTATTACCAGTGAAACCCTGGCCAAACTTGTCAGTGAGGACCAGCGTTCTGCCGGCACAGCCTGGCCCGAGCACGTCTGCGGAGTCCAGTGTTGTGTCAGTAGAGCCTGGTCCGAGCACATCGGCGGGTCCTAGCACCTCGATGGAGTTCCATGTTTTCCCCGGAACTAGTCACCAAGCCGCATCGCTGCGGCAAGGTTTGTACTAAAACCCACGTACGTAAAAGTATTTTGATCCGTGTTATAAGTTATTTGAGTTAACTCGGCATAACGTCAATGTAATAAACAAATTTATATTTCATACTTAGTTTATGTAATGAAAATTCTGTAAAACGGCATGGATAATTCCGCCTCATTCTAACAAACAAACTGTTACTAAGAAACAGCCCAAAAGTTTAGTTTAGGTATATCTAAAGTAACTCATCGTAGATCTTTGTTTTTGGAACATGTAAATATTAATATTACATTTCAAACTTGTTGATTGCCAAAGTTAGGCAATGACGGGAATATCCAGTTATGGATGGGTGGCTATTTCACTTCGTGCTTTTCCTTACTTCGGAGGGCACATAAAATCGTCTGTGTTGACAAAAGCCTCTACAAATTAAACTGAGGTATTAAAAAAGTGCTCAATTTTCATACGTAGCCGAGTTAACTTCAATTAGGCGTTCACTCTACGTCGTATGACAGATGACGTAGTCGCCAGTACTGCCACCGTAGTAAAAAAAAACAGTACGTCAGCTACGTAAGCCTGAGCGCGCACACAAGCGAAAGTTTCAAAAACTTAAAAAAGATATATTTAGATATATTCAACTTTAAAGTGAAATCACACACTCACAAAACCTTTTGTAAAAAATAGAACAGTTTTTTCGGTAACATAATAAACAATTAGATTGGTCAAAATGGTTTCAAACTTAATAAGTTTGGATGGATCAAGTTTTATTTATAACCGGGTTTAATCTAAATGACATCCTATAAACAAAAATAACTATTAGAACATTAAAAAAATAAAAGTTCTTTCCCCCAAATTAAGATGTTATGGCTGTTCAAATAAAATTCAATAGCGTTGTACAGTGGCGTTTTACGCCGTCACTTGTGACAAGATGCGCCGGGCGCCGCGGACACTTTTTTACAGACGCTGGTTGTCTATTAGTTATACGAGGTCTATGAATAAATGAAAAGAAAAAACCTAATGACATGTAAAACAAAAAAAACATCATACACGCGTATACTGCTTTATTCGTATACTAGATGCAGCAGGCTTCTTCGGATTGAAAGTTCGAGTGGTCCTTCTGGGCGCTTATAGTTAATCCGCTTGTGCACGTGCATAGGTCAATTTATCATGAAGGCGCAAGGGAAGTGTACCTACTTCGATGCAGTAGGTCACCATCTCAATTACCACACTAAATTAAGAGTCCATTTGCGAAATGTGGCCGTGAGCTGCAACAAAACGCCCACCAAAGGCGGGTTTTTAAACGTGCTAGATTAACGTAAAACACGCAGTATCAACTTTTCGTTACACGGCGAAGACAGGGTGAGTATCATACAAAAAAAAATATAAATAAAACTGTGTTGCTTGCCTTTGACGGAAAGTAAACGTTGAAATTAAAAAAAATAGTTTTAGCTTAGTGTCAGTGGTTGAATTAGTTGAATACGTTATAAAATGTATTTGTAACTACAAAAGAAACAACTATAGATTCCAATTCGGTCCATAATTATTGCCTATAGCCAAAGCCACCAAGATTAGCCAATAAACCGCTATGTTGGCAACACTAACCTTCACATTCTCTTGAATTTTTACTACGGTGGCATCGTGTAGCCACCGGCTTTCCCTACAGTTGCTGTCACGCGACTTACAGTGAGATTCGCCTTAACTTAGACGTTGTGAGTGTGACTGCAGATCTTCCCCTTATCTTCCTCATGTCTGGTTTCCGTCTGAACTCTTGAAACATCTACTCATGTGGACTGTTCCTTAAGATATTCGCCGCTTCGGTAATATCAATTAATTTTTCGTTTTTATTGAATATAGGTTTACTTTTGACTACAATCTCACCTGCAGATGTAGCCTAAGGTGATAAATGCTTACATAGTAAATACCTGTTCACTCTAGTTTTGAGGAAAAGTGAATATGTAGGTAGGTAAATATACAAAATTATTTCGCTTATTATTTCTTTATTTTTCGGATAAGTACCCTTGATTACTTGCTACAGCAGTGTTATAAATCATATATGATTAGGTATGCACCTATGTCATAGAATAAGAAATAATACTACGTGTAGAACGGCAACTCCCCGCTCCCCACCAGCTTCTGAGCTATGTTTACCTCACCCCCCCCTCCCAAATAGTTTAGTCTTGAATCGTGAAGGCTGCGCGCGGACCATTGTTTTAATTTTTATCAGTTTAGTTTATATGTTCGAATTTTGAAATTGGAGCCGACGGTCTTTCGTCTGATTCAAATATTTGATCTCACAGTAATTGCCCGCGCTGGCTGATATTTTAATTTGATATTTGGCGGCAATTTATCTGGTCTCGGGACACGGTAGCGCCAAATCGAGCAAATACAACGGCACGGCGTCCTTCCGTCCGTCCGTCCATCCTTTGCTTGAACCCATTCATGGCATTTTATTTTTTAATTTTGTGTATAAAATTTATTGTATCAGGTTAATAATTTCGTACGGAATCGCATCGGAAGGGTTCCCTTTTTATCATTTTGCTACGAAGCAGTAAAAATCCTACAATAAGTTATGATATAGGGTTATATTGATCAGTATTAACGCAGTAGCTTAATGCTTACGGAACAGTCTACGTATTATTGAAAAATCGTATTTCTTATGCGTCTACGCACTTTCGCTTGCATCATACTCACTTAGTTTCTATCCATAACTTTCCAATGGTGCCGGTTCGGACATCCACTTTATTTGACACACTAGTTCAAAAGTAATCTCCTATCTCTTTCTACACATAATATGACACCTATTTTTTTTTTGGGAAGACAGAGGGAACCCATGGAATTCTACATCAACTAATATCTACAACATTCCATTCATTTGAGCACCTTTCCATTCCATTCCATTCATTCAAATGAGCGAGACTGCGCTAAACTGATTCAAGAACCAATTGGTCCTTGTATTATACCCGTATTGGTCCTTGATCCATGCTAACTCACTATTAAACATCAATGGGGCAGTTTCCAACCAGTCAAATCAGTTACTTTTGACTAAACGTCAAAACACGAAATTACTATGCAATTTGTATGAAAAGGCAACTCGCGACGTCATAGAAAAACGTGACAAAATGTCGCACTTATTATTATTATATTTCCTTATTGCAATTCGTAAATAAGTTAAATAGAAAAAGAACAGTTTTATTTAGTAATCAGAATTTCTTAATTTATCTTTGACTTGGGAAAGTACCCGATGCTATTAGGCTGCACGATCCCAATCGCCAAGCCCGTGACCTTAAGCCATCGGGCAGGATGAATTGGAAAATGTAATAACCGCTAAATAAAAAAAATCTAAGTCAAATCAAATGCACTTTATTACACACACATAACTACACAAAACATAAGTTTATGGTTTGTGTTTATGGTCGCCAGAATCGGCACCGTTATTCTTTGTAAGTATAGAACTTTACTGTACTATATCGATATCGCAAAATTCCTGCCGTTCATTACTACATCATTAATTTCTAGCAATATTAAAAAATGCCACATCAAAGCAATTCATGTTAAAAAGCAATATTGCTATTTGACGTTTGTTCGCATTGCGCAAAAGTCAAATTGCAATATTGCTTTTTTAGATAAATTGCTTCCATGTGGCCTTTTTAACCCCCCTGATGTCGATTAATGTTTCGCCTTCTATCTATAACGAACTTATTCTTATCTTGTATCATTACTGATTCCTTACATCATATCTACTGTGTTCTATGTACTTACTTAAATGTGTGTGACTATTTAAGATAACCAACTATCAGTTGACTTAACTCCATGTCAAATGTAAACTAAGTTATCATAACATAACAAATACTTTATTGCATAAACAGGAAAAAACAAAAAAACAAAACTTCAAAAAGAGACAAAAAGAGAAATATAATGAGTACAATAGGCGGCCTATATTTAACTTTAGGGCCAATTTGCCAATAGTAAGATAGCGTCAACGCTTAGAATATAGTGTTCCAAAATTGAATCTTTCAAATAAAATTTTGCTATTCCAGTGATAATTAAATAAATATTAATTTATCCTTTTATTGAAAAAAAGCAGTTAGTTTATTACGCACAGTATAATTTGATTGCCTTATGTAAGTATTTATATAACTTTCTACTCGTGAGTCCGTACAATTATGAAATATACAGGGTGTTAGTGGCGTTGTAATGAATACTGAGGGGGATGATTCCGACCGTGATTCTGAGTTAATATCAAGTGGAATTTTCCATCGCAATATACATGTTTTCTTTTGTGTTTACAAATTTTGTGTGTTTACAAGTGTTTACTTTTGCGATGGAAAATTTCACTTTATATCTACTCAGAATCATGGTCTGAACCATCCCTTAACGTTTTCGTTACAATGTCACTAACACCACCACCCCTTTAGTACTCAAGAAGAATATAACTTCTTACTAGTGAAAGAATTTATAAAATCAATTCAGTAGTGGTTCCAGAGATTTGTATAAACAAACTCGCAAACTATAATATTAGTAAGGACTACTTACAATATAACAGATCCGCTGTCTAGCGACCAACGGTTAAGTCAACTGATAATTACTTTTGAATGTTAAGCTAAGCCAAGCACAAATCACCCCCAATAGACACAAAACGACATATTTATGCTTGTACATATTTATGTTGAATATTCAAACAGCCAATTAGATGGCTATGTTTCGATCATCGCAACGGGATAAATATAATGTGAGCTCGGTTGAGCGACTAGCCAAAATGCAATCGAAACGTCTCGTGATTCGTTTATAACAACCTTATACAACTTTCATTCTAACTAGGCTACCAGGAGCCGTGTTTTTGAATCGTTCGTTTTCTATTCACTTGCGAAAGTATTCACCCATTTCTCGTAGTTCGTAGAATTTGTCATTAGCAAGATGAAACAGGTATATATTTTCGCACGCAAGTTGGGGACGGAAGATTAAAAAATGCGAGCCCTGATGTCTTGATGTGGGGGTGGTCTGTGAGTGAAGCGAGCCGATGCGAGTACTGGTGTCTGTATGTGCAGGTTCGAGAGCGCTCATGAGACAGTCGTGCCATCGCCTGCTGGAGCACCAACAAGCAGGCAGTGAAGAGCCTCCACTGTACTCGCCTATCGATCAAATCACAGGTAAAACATCAAAGATCCACCCACTCTTTAAGAAAGCTTTGTATCAAAACCAATCTCCCAGTTTCCTGTACGTCGACGATCTAATCAGAGTGGATTCCAAACTATGTTCTATATCTACCTTTTCCGTTGGGAATATTCTCTAATACTTCGTTTGATGAAGTAGGGTAGTTGACTGTTTTTTCTTTTCATCCATCTACTCACTTCAATATGCTGAAGATTAATCTGAAATCTGGTTTTGAATATCTTGTCTTACGCTGGAAATATTCAAAGTTAAAGTCAGTGGCGGAATAACGTTCCATCCCTTTCTAGCCAAACGGTACTCGTATGCCAGGAACATGTATTATTATGTCGTCTAGAGTTCCTATTTCCTATTGATTTCGGAGGGATGTAACTGTTTAATTTATCAATGAGTTTCCATTCCGTTTTCACATTCGGCTATCAATTTATATGTACTTAAGTATTTTACAACTAAAATGAAAAACATATAATTTTTTATAATGTTACTTACTTGTCAACTACCCTATTTGTACAGTAATCATCGAGTGATATTGCAAAGTATTTAAGTAGGCGTACACGGTTTTCTTTGACCTAATTAAGTTGGCAGTCCTATTGCAACAAACATCGTATTCAAATGTATTAATGAAATATTTCAATAAATTCCATATTAAAAATTAATTTTCTTATCGCAGCTGCAACGGAAAACCTACGTAGGTATACGATATCATTGAGTGTAATTGTTCAATGGTTTGCAAAAGATATTAAAGTTTTATTTCAATTATGTATACTTATAATAATATGCGCCTTAGAGCGTTCGGTTAACGATCTGGAGGTTTAATGCCCGATCTAAATCCTTTGTTTGGCTGGACCATTGCAGGCTGAACCGACTAATTGCCCGAAAAAGTAAGATTCCGTGCTGCGAAAGGAATTTGAAGTCGTTGGATTCGGGGTACTAGCCAAAACACCTCCACCAACCCGCACCGAAGCAGCATGGCGGAGTATGCTACATGCCTCCTGTGCTGCAGTAGGATGTATACAGGCTCTCTCTCTCTCTCTCTCTTTATTTAAGAGCTGCGCTCTTGTCGGTGGATTAAACGCCATTCCTCTCTTCTTCCCGCCAAAACCTTCGCCTCCTGATACGACACGACCTGCACCTTCTCTTTTATTTGTTTCATAAATGTTCTCCTAGGTCTACCCCATCCTCTCTTTCCTTCAATTATTCCTTCTATGATGGTTTTTATAAACGAATCGTCTCGTATCAGGTGGCCAATCATATTTCCTCTCCGGTTCTTTGTAGTCTTTATTATATAGGCTATTAATATTTAATATAATTTGTACCTACAATGGTGCTGATTCCTGTACACACCATCTAATTTTATTTTAAGTTACATCTGTCATTTTCTTATCCGCCGAAAAGGAAAGGGACGGGTAATCGACAAGCATAACCCGATATAATTATGTTGACAGCACACGTCAAACGGTTTGCATACCAGCGAGATATCTTTTTGATTCACCCGGGTTATTAATTCATTTATTCATTCTTCCTAAAATTAAGAGCTGTCAATCATCCGTCCCTTTCCTTTTCGGCGGATAAGAAAATGACAGGTGTAACTTAAAGTAAAATTAGGAGGTGTCTGCAGGAATCGGGGCCAATGTTGATGGTACGAGTATTAAAATTTTAGAGCACGTTTAGCGCACATGCGGATAGTAATAAGTACACGTATACAACAGAACAACATCGACTAAAACGATTATTTTGTAATGGCATACAAAGCTTTGACCACCAGACAGGTTGTAGAAATTGAATCGAATCAAATAGGAAAAATATATACAGCTAAAGTAGCGAGCGAAACAAAGAGAAATATTGACTTATGCAAGTTGGAAAATATTCGAGTGACATTGCTATCTAGGAATATTGAGTAAGGAAAGTATTATCTGTAGTTTATTGATTATAAACTTTGTTTATCAGTAAAGCTACACAGAATCCTGAATATGAAAAAAGCTTTTTTAATATGGAATTATAAAGTAATAGAATCACAAAGTGAAACTACATAATTTAGGTACTTTTCACAGCCTAATCAACTAATACGTATTTAATAAAAACAATGCGACCGTCGTTGGCTGCCATCTTTCCTCTGAAGGTCAACTCACAATAAAATTTGCGCGTCAAAATACAATAAAATATTTTACCGAATTTCGATGCGTCACTGAAATTATTTCCCTTTGTAAGAAGCGAGGTTAATTCAGTTAAAAGCGCATTTGCAGTGGCGAACCGAAAATATTTTATTCCAATTTCGCAATCGGATTTATCTCTTTTGTTTCAATGTATTTCGCATTTGGGCTCCGATGTGTCGTTGTGGCATTTTGAGCTTCTACTTGTTATTTATTAATATAGGTTTATTAAACGAAGTTTGTCATGGTTTTTGATTAAAAACTCTGTTTCTTTTTATGTTTTTGTAAGGTATCTTGCATACATGAATTATGGCGTTGATAGCGACTCTCCGGACGGCTATTCCCGCTACAGCGAGTCTTTTTAGGGCGAGAGGCTTGACGTCGCGTTTGTCATTTGCTTGTACAGTTCAAAACACAATCTTAACCACGCTACTTACAATATTTTTTACACTGAAATAAAAATTATCGCTCGACGTAGAGGTATAATAAGGTGAACACACCGTAGAGGCATGTGACGTCAAGCTATTGCCGTAAAGAGACTCGCCGTAGCGGGAATTGCCGTTCGGGGAGTCGCTATCAACGCCATAATTCATGTATGCAAGATACCTTATCTTAGTACCGACTTCTAATCCTAGTAGTCGGAGGAACCCAAAGACCTTGTTTGATTCAAAACGAGTAATATAACCTCAAAGGTTCTGTAGGGCCAACGACATTTAAATATGGGTCTACATTACCAGCAATGATGTACCATTCCCGACAATGTCCTTAAAGTAGGAATGTTCCTGCTGTAAAAACTCTTTAATGATAAGCTTGGCTGCTTTTTTTTCAAATTGATCTTCCGTGCACTGTGGTCCTGCCTAATGGCTAGGTAATAAACCTCTTTTTACACAACCTGTGAGTCTTTTCAAGCCAGATATGTTCCCAAACCAGTCTAATTAAAGCAGCCCTTGTATTATGTATAGCTGTAGGGGTGGCAGGTGTAACAGTATCGTTCTGTGGGGCAGATAATGAGTACCGGTGACCGACATCGGCTCGCTAACTACCGGTTCAATTTGTCGATAATTCAGCGTCACCCTGACCTGGTTCCATCAGTTCGCGATGCACCGGTGAATCCACAATTTCCCAACTGAAATTTGATACAGTTCATTACCATCTTCCCAACTAAATGCTCCGCTTGAAATATTATGACAAAACCATCGTAATGCAGTGTCGTGTGACCCGTTTTATTTGAGTTAACCTTTACAATTTGTAGTTTACAATCACCGGAATTGCCTTGTTTCTCTTCTTCTATCCTTATACTTACGACACTATAATATTACACCATTTACTCTATATAAAGTTTCACAAAATGTGAATCCAATTTGTTACCAGTAGGGTTATACTAATCATTGGGAGCCGTCTTTGAGTCTTCTGTTTAATCAAAGCGTAGGAATCCGCGGCATACATTGAGCACCAATGAGTTTGGCCGATGACCGTCTTAGTGAGAATATCTTGCAAAATCCGCAGGTAGAAAACGCCTTAATTTGAGAGCAATTAGGTCCTCGTCGATACTCTAGCACAGGTACCTTAGATATACTTCCGATCTTTCACAACCTGACATATTTTTGCGGAGAGCGCTCGCACTTCCAAATTGTTAGGTCGCTTGTCGTGGTCATTGAAACTAATTGGCAATACGGTGAACACGCCGGTTCGATTCCCGCCGTAACACGTACGCGGACATAAAAATGAACGGGTCTAAACGCCACGCAATGTAATGGAAATGTAGTCAACCCGGTTAATCTAATATTTCCCATATCATAATGTACCCATCGCGATTACGTGTTGTACCTAGTACCGGGAGACGAAACGAGCTGGCCAGTTCCGGTCGGCACCGCGGTCGTGTGCGTGCCAAACCACCTCGCGACACTGCGACATCTCGCGACAGCTCTTGACCGCGGACCTAACAATCCATACGCCGTCGACTTCTCCTTTGTAGAGCCGTCGTCTCGGCTCAGAGTTACGATCTTATTCTACCTATTTACACATCTTAAACAAAACGAGATTTCGCTCGACACGGGCTGGCGGGCGGCAAAATTGAAGATATATAAAATAGGAGTTTTCACACAGTGGTACCTGAGCATGTGGCCAGGCAAGGCGGCGGCAAGCTGACACGATATGCGACGACGGAAGAGGACGAAGCGACACTCAGGGAGCTTCTACTTAGGTACGTGCGCCACCCTAGCGACACCAGTCGAACACTAGCTTTCTGCCTTTACTCTGGCTTTACTGCATCATTGACGAGTCTTTGTATCGATGTGTCCATTCAACACTCACCTTGGCTTGGCATCCCAAATATCTTGTATTGCAGATACCGATGCGTCAGGCGGAGCGGCACCCACACCACTCTCTCCCATGACATCGGACATAGCACCAATTAGCATCAATGGCCATGACATTGTTGATACGATACTGAGTTATGTCGTTTTTTTGCTTACATTTGGCATCTTGTTAAGTCGACACTTTTCCAATAGTACGATGGGAAAGCAAGGCTGCTTGCATGCGTGTGATCGTCACGTGTTTTTTACAATTGTAGTTTTACATTAGAAAGGATTTACGAATATTTTTTTCTATAGAGAACATTAGATACCCAATGTACTTAATTAGTTTTGGTTCTTCGATTTTTTCAATCATCTTATCATCTCGTGGTTTAACACGCTATGTTCATCTGTGTGCTCGTAAGTTGGAACTCTCATTCATTTATTTCTTCTTCTGCTTAGCGTGTGGCGTTGTATGTGTGCGTGTTTCTGTGTGTGCCTGCGTGTGTGGGCGGCGCTTGCCGTGCGAATAAAATCCAAAATGATTCCGGCATTTCGTTTCAATAATATTTTCAACAGAAATGCTCTTTTTGAGTAAATAATTACTATGAATTTAATTGTACACTGCGCAAAACGATATAATACCATACAGTAAGTGAATAAATACTGTAGGCACTTTTGTAACATGATCATGGTGATTATTTACATTTGGATACCGGAATGGATATAGGTATAATTCAGTTGTATCATAATTAATGATTTTATACAATGAAAATGAATTCACAAATCTGATATTAATAGGGCGGTATTCCGGCTTTGGGCCGAACAATTATACGCAGAATTTCATTACCTATACAACGTTTCCTAAAATGTTTTGATTGCCAAAACACGTTTCACATAAAAACGTTTGCCATCTGTTTCATTTCCTAAGTTGACTGACAGGTAACCACTATGCATATTTTTATTTATTTGGCAATTTTATGAACAAGCAAAGAAACGATTACGTTGACTCCGTTACAAATTTGTTAGGTTTGGTTAGTATGCTGTTAATTGCATTCACACCTGGATTCTCATTAACCGTAAACTCCACCAACCAAAATTAATATAATGCCATGTTAAAAAAATAAAATAAAAGTCATAGTTTGGCAGGTGGATAATTGATGCAGAATTAAATACGCCTGATAAAATTATGCGAAGGTAACTATAGTTGGGAAATGAAATTAAGTCAATAATTGTTTGCGAAGTGAAAATTTATTTTTCTGCAAAAAGCTATAGAACCTAATAGGGTATTTGCCTGTTGCCTGAATATTTTGTTAGTCGGATATAATTGCAAAATAAAGTATTTGTTACAGAGGCTTTGAGTTTTGACTAATTAACATGGCGTCTTTTTAGTGGAATTGCATTTGAGTAAAACGACGTGCAAGAAAATAAATATTTTATCATACAACGGTTTCGCAAAAACCACGAAGCGAGGATCAATCGAAACTTATTCAATTGTGTAAATGACTGAGTATAAGGATGAATTATAAAATGCCAATCTTGAAATGCCAACACATCCCACGGGGGCTAGTGGTTAGAGCGTTAGGCTCACGATCTAGAGGTCGATATTCAATTCCCGATGGGGACATTGTCGAAATCACTTTATGAGACTATCCATTATTTGGTAAGGACTCCTAATTGTCCGAGAAAGTAAGATGTTTCCGTGCTTCAGACGGCACGTTAAGCCGTTGGTGGTTGGGGGGTTGGCTATTATCCGTAAAAACACCTCCACCAACTCGCAGTGGAGCAGCGTGGTGGAGTATGCACCATAACCCCTCCGGTTGATTGAGGGAGGCCTGTGCCCAGCAGTGGGACGTATATAGGCCGTTTATGTTATGGTATGTTATGTTGAAATGAACGTCAGTCGTAAATTAACAAAAGTACTTAAAATCCCATTTACCCTTTCACTCAAATATAAATTACGTAATAATGAACTCAACGATTGAACATGTATATTAATGACATCACAACAAAGTATAATCAATTAATGTCCAAAGTATTAAACAAAATGTCAGTTCAGTACAATTTGTGTTTATATTTGAATGTATGAAAAGTTTTACAATAGTTTCAATGCGCAGTACTAGTTAGATCAGTCAAATTCCAAAAGCCAGTGCTGTGACGTTCTTTAGCATAGTGATGTATCGGTGGAGATTGCGATCTATTTAGGGGGGTCAAAAAGGCAATCGAAGCAATTCAATTAGAAAAAGCAATATTGCTATTTGACATTTGTTTGACATTGCGCGTTTACTTTTATAAGCGCAAATGTCAAATTCTAACCCCCTGTTATAACAATAGAAATTACCCGTTTTGACATTTCCTGAAGAGTAGTTTCAGTTGATTTAAATTATGAACTGGCTTAGTGTAAAGTCGTTAAGTTTCATTTTAAATGCAGAATAAAAGTAGCAAGGCAAATACTCTATTGCATGTTTAGTAGCGGAGTCAATTCTAAGTTTTAATTCAATTTATGAATAATATAGGATCAGATGTAGTCGTATCATAATTAATTAGTTAATTAAGATGTCTATATCGCTTCTGCTTCGTTGGTTTCACATCGGTAGGTAGGTTCACTACTTAGAACACGAAGTGAACTTCCTTTCTAGTCCATCTACTATGCCAGTAGTCTGTTCTAATAGATTTTGCGACAGTTGCGAGCAAATGAGGATAAAAAATAGAAGCTGAAATCTAAGTAGGTGTCGGCACTGTTGAGTGTTCCTAAATTTTGACAGTTCTCTATACTGACCAGTTAAAATTCGTGATAAATTGCTATAAAACGTGGAACAACGTGGAGTGTATCCCGTCTGAAGGATAAGTTACAAAAAAGAAAAGCAGCCAGTTGGAAGAAGGCAGTTTTGATTGAAAACAAGTTCTTCTAAATTTTCTTCTTTCTGATCTTTAGGGAAAACAAAGCAAAGGGCACAAAGGGTTACAGTGGGAAAATATAACCAAAACAATGTTTTGTTTACTCAAATAGTATCGTCAAAATTTAAGAACACTCAACAGCAGCGACACCTGGTGGGAGAAATAGGCAGTTTTGTACCCCATTGATTAAAGATAGCTAAATGTAGGCGTGGATTCGGTAATTGATGAAACCTCAGAAATACGTTAACGGTTGACAGTTGCTAGGGGAAAAAAACTGAATCAGTTTCATACCTTTGATCCGCGTTTTTGCAATGTATTCTGTACCTACCCGCTATACTCGTTTAAACACTAGGCCGTACATTTTTTTCGATAAGATTTTTAACTTATATACAATAGTAATATTTCCTGGTCCTAAGCAGAGCGTTTAAAAGGGCCACATCGAAGCAATTTGTCTAAAAAAGCAATTTGACATTTGCGCATAATAAAAGTAAGTGCGCAATGCAAACAAATGTCAAATAGCAATTTTGCTTTCATAGATTTGCCTTTATAGCCCCCTAGAGCATCTTCCTTATTATGCTCATATAAGAGTGAGTAATACTTACATACATACATACATACATAAACTCACGCCCGTAATCCCAAATGGGGTGGGCAGAGCCACAAGTAATCAAAGACAACTTGCAGCCACTGTTGATACAAAGTCCTAAGATGGATATGATGAACCTTATGGTGATAAGGGATCAGCCTATCGCCCATAACATTAGTCCATCATGTTAGAGGACGCAATCCCTCTGTCGGTTTTTACGACATGCCCGGGAAGACAAGCAGCTGAACGTGTTCTATGTTTTTTATTTGCTCCCAGAACAGCATAGAAGCATGAGTAATACTTGAGAAAAACAATACTAACTAGTTAGAACAAGTTCTCCGTTGTAGGAGGTCTCGGGTTCGAATACAAAAATCACTTTGCGATCCCTTAGTTGCATAGGCTGATTACCCATTGTCCGAAAGTAAGTAGAAGACACATTAAGCCGTTGGTCCCGGTTACTACTTACTGATGTAAAAACTTAGTCGCTACATGACCCATGGTTGGTGATGGTCATCCATTTCACGACCCCTATAGAAGAAGTTCAGAATCAGAATCAGAATTATTTATTCAACGTAATTATCATGGATAAACTTGTTGAAGGTCAATGTAACATTTTTGATTTACGTCATTTCGCAAGGCGTTATGGCTGAGGAGAAGAAATGACAAGAAACTGCAATAGCAACACATCTTTTAAATCAATGAGGGTACATTACAAGTTATTTAATAACTAGAGAAACACATTCAATACCAGACATTTTTATCATTTAGGTAATCATTAATCTTATAATAAGCTTTTTTACATAAAGTAAGCTTCACGTAAGCTTTCAATTTATTCTCTGACAAATTTAAAATATTATCTGGTGTTTCGGATAGATATATCCTTTTATTAATTAACCAGTTAATAATTCGCTTTTACATAACCAATACAAATCTGAAACGGCGGTGAGCATTTTCACTTCACAATAATATTGCGTATACACTGAAGCATCACATTTCATGTTACCAAAGCATTATATTTACCATGGAATTGAAGCCTTTGGCAAAATGTGGGTGCATTTTACAATATGTTGAATACAAAAATAGAGTGAAGCTTCACAGGGAACTTTGACGGATAAAAGATTAAGCTGAGAATAGAGTCTACTAGTAGATGCTTCAATGCCGGGTGTATGCGAATACAGGAGGAATATTGATCTAAACAGCATTAGGGGTCTAGTAGTTTGTTCGAGGGGTTTAGTGGCTTTGGTGTGGAAGCTTAACAGACAGACAGAGTTACTTAGACAGACTTATACAACGCGTTAATTTGCTCCTCAGAGATGTCGTAAAAACCGACAGCGGGATTGTATTTTTTTATCTGCACAATTTTGCCAATTACAATAGATTACATTTTACAAAATTAGATCACTCACAGACAAGCCAAGAAGGCACTGAATTTATGCATACTTTTCCATTTTGCACTTAAAATAATTAACACAGCACGCAGCATATGAACGGCACAGAAAGCACAATATTCGCAACGGTTTAATCTTGACTTCTTTTACAAATAGCACCTCATCAAAGCATTATTGTTCGATATACTGGAATTAGCTTTATCATTGTACACGCGTTGTGCTTTGCTAGCCAGAACATTTTACGGACATATACTGTATAAAAGTGTCTCTGCCCACCCCATAACCAGTTACGGGCGTGAGTCTTATACTTTTTATTTATCATGGATGCATTTAGACTAATTTATTTACTCGTAACACTGTGCTACGTGAGATTGTAGTCCTCTGCTACGCGGTGACTACGTCGCGTCTGGCCGTTACGGCGCAGTTTACTATGCACAATCTTTTTATTTATGAGTAAGTTACTAACTATAAAATTCAACTATTTTGTTTAAAACTTTGACAACAGTTTACATTTCAAATCTCACTGTTAACGAAACAATTATGTTAATATTTAGGCCAATTACAATTAAATTAAATAAGCTTTAAATTATAATTTAAAGGATTATGTTTGACGATATGGTAGTCGGAATGATGAAAACGTGGACAAAATATCACACATAATATGCCGTAATGGAAATTTTAGTACTTATTTTTTTTTTATATTAAGACAGTTTCTCTTTATTACAAGATGAAAAGTGATGATGTGGTCAAGTTCTCATACCAGTGTTTAATTTGCTTGTTCTTATACTGATTTCTATATTTTTTTTTAAACTACAAATATAATGCTGCAGAATATTAAAAAAAATAATTAAAAGAATGATTTATGCAGTGTTTAGTCTCCAAAAAAATGTAGAGACGAAATTATTTGAGCTAAAAACGATGAAAAATTAAGAGAAATCGAATATTTAGTTAGAAAAACTATTTGAGGTTATTAAAGTAAATTTTTGATAATAGTATCAAAGTTGGAAAATCTGTCAATATTTTTAATGTAAGTATTATATCAAACTTTGTGAAAAGATTTCTCTCTTTTTACACTCCACAAAAGGAGAATGAATTAAATTACTGCAAAATAGTTATCAATGTTCCTTGCTATAAGCGGTGACTGTCGCTTGACACTGCCAGAGTTAATCACGAATTCCAATATTTTGGGACTTCCGCCTCTAGTAGCGAACAAGCGTAATTTATTTCCGTGCTCTGTGGCGGGTGTAATCCACTAACAGATGTCTGCAGCTGGTCAACCGCATGTCCAGTCTATCACTTGCTGTACATGATTTGATTACTTACGTCTTGTACGTTCTCCACATACTTATTGTCGAGTTGCATTTCTACGTAAAGCATTTCACAAATAACATTTTATCCTTTGGGTAGAAATAACAGTCGTGCAGCCATTAATTCTTTATAATAGTTTACTTTTATAATAATTATTTAATCGTATCTATCTGTACTTGTATTGGGCTGGTTTTCCCTTCGCGGGTTGGAAGGACAGACGGGTAGTCGCTTCTGCAAAAAACCGGACCTGTCAAATCTTCAGATTAGGTAGGGACCCTGTCAAAAACGGGATGATGCTAGGGAGATGATGAAGATGAATAATCATTTAATCATGTCTTCGTGAGCCACAAACACGGTAGCGTGGAGATACGACAAACCACCTATCGCGTAGGTCTAATGGACTCAGTGAACCGTTGGTACTTAGTTCACTTTGCGATGGATGTACCTCTAGAACCTCTGGAATAATTGGGATTGGAATATAGTTGTGAGCTTGCGCACAAACTCGAACATTACCTAATCCCGGCTCGGAACGCCCCAAGTTCCTCTTATATACTGGATTCGGCTTAATGTTCGAGGATCCAATGGTACTCAACTATAACTACTGCAACTCACTGCGGTCTGTTCTAGATGTCAGCATTATTTAGTCGTACGGTTTTATGACACAGTCGTTTCGTTATAATATACAGGTGTTAGTGACACCGTAACGAATACTAAGGGGAATGATTCAGACCATGATTCTGAGTTAATATCAAATGGAAAATCCATCGCAAAATTCATGTATTTGTGATTGTTATATTATTTTAATTCTATACTTTTCACTAACAACCTGTATAATACCAGCGTCGGTGGTGAAGTAAATATGGAAATCATAATTTTCCCTTTAGTTTGAACAAGAATTTCCGGCCAAGTAGTTAATGCTATCTGCGGAAAATCTACAATAAGTCACGTCAAAAAAAAAAAGAACAAGAATTGGATGTGACTATGAATGGCTAATACCCATATCCTGCTAACAAATTTACAAAGTTATTCGCGTTCTAAGGATACAAAATTAATACTTTCACACTTTTAAAATATTTTTTTTAAAAATATACAATCTTGTTCGCAGAAAACTTGATCGTAGTGTCACGTTTTCCGATCCCGGGTCGAGCTCTAAACCAATGAATTCTACTTTATGAGTTTGAAATCATATTTGGATTATAGACAATTGATTTCCCGTAGTTTCCAGGATCCGGGGATCCCGTAGTTTTCAGGGCCCAGTTAATGGATTGCCTTGCCATTAATTTTCACATGGGATTCAAACAACTGGCGACCTCTGCGTACACCTTTGCATAATGTTTTTGCGTAACATAACTCACAGTCACGGCTACAATCAAAGAGCAAAGGTTCAGTCACTGAGTCCAGCGAACTATTTGTGATAATATTTTTGTAGGTGTCTTTGGTCTATTACAGAAACGAAATGTTACCAGAAGGTCTTAAGCGCAACCAGTTAATTTATTACTTTGCAAGAACTGATTGGACTTTTGCAGCATATCGCAGATCCAACGCAAGACGAACTAAGCACCTACATATCACCGAGCTTTCTGTTAGACCAAAATAACATAAAATTATTGAACTACTAACTTAGTTATTTTTAATATTCAGTTCATATTTAAAAGAGGAATGACGAATTTAATATGCAGTACCTACTGCATATATATATATGTTTTTCGAATACCTATAAACACAATAGCTAACACAATCAATAGAATGCATTTCTTTCCATTTTGTTCGCAACTTTCCCAAACTCCATTCAAGCGGTTTAATACTGAACTTTGACTAAATTATTCGTTACTAAACATTGATAAATCAGTGTTTTCATTTACTTCTGTGTTAAACTCAGGTTAAAATACTCTAGTAGATAGGCATAGAAAGATGGCCACTGCTATGTAGATTTAGAATAACGTGAATTATTTCGTATCCAATGTACTTAAATACATAAAGGGCAATGCAGCGTGAAATGACCCTCATTAAATAAATGTTCAAATTAATATCCGATTGGCAAAAATGTAAAGTTTAATAAGTATTTTTTTATATTGGCCTCCGTGGCCAATGGTTTGGCGCTAGGCTTACGATCCGGAGGTCCCGAGTTCTAATACCGGTGTGGACACGTAACAAAAATCATACACTAAGCCCTGCTTTCGTTGGGACACTGCAAGCTGATCTCCCGATTGTCGAAAAGTAAGACGAATCGTGCTACGGAAGGCACGTTAAGCCGTTGGTCCCGATTACTACTTACTGATGTAAATAAGTAGTCGTTACATGAGCCATGTCAGGGTCATTGGCTGCTGAATAATAATCTTGACACCAGGGTATCTCTCTTCTTCTAATCCTTTCATCCATTGTCACGTGTCCTTTTTTACAACCCGATATATACGTAGATATATAAATAGAAGAAGAATATTTTGTATTCCCAAAAGAGTGACAAGTAATATTTTCCCACATACACACACGGTATTCTAGTCTATTTATAGCCAATATTGTCCTACGGCTAGGCAAAGCCTCCCTTTCATCTTTACACTCGCTTTTGCAGTTTTCTGCGAACTGCCACCAATTCGTACGACAGGCATAAAAAACGCCACGTTTTTGTCGGGATCTATCTCACATTGGGAATCCATCCAGAGGTAGCCTCTGAGTGACAATACTGGCCCTCATACACCCATATTTAAATATATTTTTGAAATTCAAATATAGAACACAGCAAATGCGTCGACCGATTACAAATAAAACCTTCTTATTCTCATCAAAGGGCAGGGTAGCAGTTGTGAGAAACATTTTTTACACTAACATCAAAAACTGCTTTGTACTTTAGCGTGACATTGAAAAACAAATATCCGATAGGTAAAGCATCTATGTTTAATATAATAAGTAATAATAAAAGGAATAGTTTACACTATCCGACCACGTGAAGCGCTGTTTTTTGTGATGATCTTCCGAAAAATGATGCAAAGGTTACGACCTTGGCTCCTTAGGATTGGTATGATCACTATTATATTACTTATATTACATATAATAATAATATGTATAAAAGTCACTATATTTGAAAACCTTTCAAAAGTGAAACTTAAATAAATGAAACAACAGAATTAATCCGTTCGGCTTATACAACTGCTCATAGTTCTCCACTGTCCAATTTCAAAACCTATTATATCCATTAGCGTTTCTGTTTGTTCCAATGAAAGCTCAGCGCAGTTCCAATTATAACGAATCAAGGTTCCAAAAACTTAACAGTTTTGCTGTAGACCAACTTTATTTGAATTGTAAATTAAACAAACGGACATTGGACACGAAATATTACTTATAGAGCGCATCACCCTTTCTGTTCCTCGTATGAAGTCAGGCTGTGATCTTTGTCCACGTTAGCATTCGAGGGCCATTGACAGAGGTGGTAAAGAGGACGTTTGTCTCCAGCCTTCAGAGACAGGTTAGCGTGATGAGCATGAACCTGACTGCCAAGTTGGATGAGCTGCAGCGCGGCGACCGCCAGCTCGAGACCACAGTGGCCCTCTGCGAGATCCGCACGCAGCTGCAAGAACTCACCAAGAGCGTCGAGTCATGCCAGAGCGAAGTGTCCGAGGTAAGTGCCCAATATTGTCAACAATCCATCACCAAAGCAACCATTATCCTTCTCGTCATCAATTATCATCTTTAACCCGCATTCCGTCATTCTTCTCGACGCCAGCACTATTATCGACACTTCTCTTTAACTTTAATATTAGTCACGTGTCCTTATTATTAGTTACTGGTGATTAGCTCCACCGGAGTTTGTATACTTAATCTTTAAATCTCTAAAACTCTTTAGCATTAATTATATTTACATAGGGCCATTGTGATACAGGGAAATAGCGCGGGGCCCGCCATTGTGTTAATTTTATTTTTATTTCGTAAATTTTTACTTTTCGTTTACATTTTTGATCATAATTAAAGTCATCCTTATCACCAAACTCGTTAATACAAACATCATTATAATGGTTAAATAGTGCTACTTTCGAATTGTTTGCCAGTTAATATTTCTATTACACGAATTCCATCGACAGAATATTCTTTATTATCATCAGGCCGCCAAATTTTCCATATGATTTAGTCACTTTTCATGACTATATAGGCCAATGCGAGACCTGCAAACTCTACATGCTCTGAAAACAGTAACTAACACTGTATAAGCCAGGGGTTCCCAAAGTGTGAGCCGCGGCGCCCTGGTGCGCCATAGAGAGTGAAGAGGGACGCCGTGAGGTCTATCATTGTTCGAAACCACAAATATTTGCGGGTAAGTACCCATTTGAGCGCTCGCATCGGTAAATAGTATAGCGTCGTGACACTCCTTTTCGACCGTGATTTTAAATTTACAACGACGGTAGGTACCTACCATTGAAAAAATTGGTAGGGTATAAGCCATAATTATTAGAGTTAGAACACTCAACAGTGTCTTTAATTACTAGTAATTTTCTCTAACTGGTACACTTTTGATACAATCAACGTGTATTGGCACAATAAACCTATCAATGGTTTTATGCAATTTATGGTTTGATAATTAAAGTATTGTTGTACGTATATGGCCAGGACAATGTGAGTTTTAGTTTGTATATTATTTCAGCTCATAATATTTTAACTCTTTTCAATTTTTTCCTTTTTTTTTGTTTTGTCATGATCAGCGTAATCGTATCATAAATGTCATTGTCAGGTTCATCGTGAACTGCGGGCTTAGCACCGTAAGCGCGCGACCCTTTCGCGCCTCGACATACATTACCCGTCACTCGCGGCGAGAATGAGTCGCGTGCTTACGGTGCTTAGCCTTAAATAAAGGTCTCCTTTAGTGCAGCATCTTCAAGCTATGTCCTTTGTGATGTGGGCAGAGAGCACCCACCGTCTGACGCTGTAACTTTCCATTGTTTTGGCAACTCATTCAATGTCAGCTTAGCAGCTTTGGTTGGCCTACTGGCTTTAAATACTTTGCAATGTTGTTAGCTTCGAATTTCCTTGACTTAATATTACTTATTTAAAATAATCTGACTCGGACGGGACTTGAAATCACAACTATTGTCAAGCCATGACGAGCGTGCTAACCATTACGCCACCGGGCCCTCTTCCTGTCCATGCGAAATTTTCTGTCATTAATGACGATACATCGTTTATATTTCTTTGTGGATACAACCAACTATATTGTACGTAAAGTCAGTTTGTAACTTTTTTATAAACAAGTTGTTTTTATAAGACTGTGAGTACCTTATTGTTTTCCTCGATGATTGCATTGTTTCTGAATCACTTTAAGCCGCATTTTCACTTGGCAACAATTGGCGCGCGACATTTCGCACAACATTTTGCCTAACATGTTGAAAGTTAGCGCAGAGCTTTTTAACAACGTTGTCTCTCTACGAATCTACTACACGTCTGTCGTCGACAACAAGTCGCTAGAAGAACTAGTGTTGTTGCGCGTCACGTCTCCACTCGACAACAATTGAATCTCAACTAACGATCTTGCTGTCAAAACAAAGTAACAAACAAAAACGCGCGACATCTTGCGCTTCAGCTGGCAACGTCGCGCGCTGTTGTGCAACGTTGCCGTACAGTTGAGCGTTGTGTTGCGCGTTATTGTTGCCTAGTGGATATGAGGCTTTACTTAAAACCGAAGTTTCGTAGACTGGAGGTAAACTGGGATAGGCTACAAATTGGGAACACGCATTTCCGACTAACAAATTGAGTAACTAGTGCTAACGATGTCGGTTTTAACGTAGGCCTCAGTCGATGGTATAAAATTACATTTCCGTAGTACAGGACTGTTTCATTTAGCAGAATACGATAGTCTCTGAATACATTAGTAGTTAGTCAAATTGCTACTAGACAATCTGAGACCAACCCAACAACAACTTGTCTCTCAGACAATAATATGACGACAAATTACAAACGTTGTACCCAAACAATAAAAAAGCTTCGGCGGCTACAAAAGTGCATGTTTTTCAAACAATAGCGTTTCGTTTCACAAATTGGGTTTCGAAACCAAATAGACGCGTATTGTGCTATTTTTTTTTACAATAAAAATATGTAATAAATCAACGTGAAAATATGAGGAATAAAAGTCGAGTGCAAAGTAAAACCAAAATTCAGGATTGATTTTTGACACGAACGAACGTACAGTGAACGAAACAACCAGTATTCCCGAGGGTATTGGTGGTAACTATTCCTGAAGGTTAATAAGAGCGAGATTTCTTAAAATAGACGACGTTTTAAACCCCCAAGCACTATTAACAGCGCAATTTCAGAGTAGCTCCCCGATATCGACCCCGCCGGCGGGTCGAAGTTATTCCATCAGCGCTTATTCTTATCAGCCCACTTGAGCTCTTTCTCTCTTTTACAACCTAGTCAGACAATGGTTTGAGCCGAAATCAGACCCCTGAGTGCTCTCCTTAAAAACCCACGGAATAGAAGAAAGAAGTTGGAACGGCTCTAACGCGCATTTTGTATGAGAACATATGTATGTAATGTATGTATGTCGCAAGTTCAATTCTCTTTTACTACTACCATAACTCCTCACCGCCAATGTACATTTAATGTGATAGGCGCATTTTATCATTACTCTTCGTACGATACTACATGCAAAAGCATTTTTTTAATACTAAGCCGATCATACTTTTTTAGCTTTCCTGTGATAAGGATGGATCTCATTGCATGATAGTCGATATTCGATTTATTGCCCTGCAGATCATAATACACAAAAATACCTTATAATCATCGTTGCCAGACGTCCCGATTTTGGCGGGACGTCCCGATTTTTAAATCAAAATGTAATGTCCCGCGCGGGACAGACTCAGTTCCGTGCGTGGAACGTACTGAGAAAGCGCGGGCGGATGACACAGACAAGTGTGGACTGGAAATTTTGATTTTGATTTCCGTGTTTTTTATTCAGAAGACGAATAAGACTCAACTATTAAACGATAGGGTAGGATCTGATTAAAAATATCATATTTTTATTAAAATACATTTTCTATGGATATTTTTGCTATCTATTGTCATGTAAACGTAATTTGAACTCAAATTAAAAGATAAATATTCAATTTTTTTATTAAGTATATACGTTTTTTTCACTATGTCTCCCTTTCGACGATAGAATCCCGCTTTTTTCACTCAAAAAGCTCCAAAATCCCGACTTGGCAAAAAAAAATCTGGCAACGCTGCTTACAATATACTATCGCGGAGCTCCGTGCGTCGTGAAGTTTGCGGACGAATGGATTACAAAGTTGTAGTATGAATTTCAGGACCCCAATACCGACCCCGCCAGCGTGGTCGACGATTTCCCTCATTCAGCGCTTATCGCTATCGACCCACTAGGGTTGATTAATTCTTTCAAATATTTTTCCTCTCAGACGACGCCCTGAGCCGAGGTTCGCGCCCAACTGGGCACCCTCAGGCCTGTTGTCTTAAACGTTGTACCGGGTGAGAGCCTTCAGCGCTCCCCATTTGTCCGGCCAAGTAGTTAATGCCATCTGTGGCAAATCTACAATAAGTCACGTCAAAAAAAAAGTATGAACTATTTGCTCATACTTGTATGGCGCGCGTTTGGCGCTTACTTGGCCCTTCCAACCTCTTTCTTCTGTTCCGTGACCAAATCACATCAACAACCAGCTCGAACTCTAGAGTCAAACCATCAATTCATGTCAAACATTAAAACTATGTCATCTATTTAATTGAATCTACTTATTTTTTCTTACGGGCCTTATTAATTTTAGTTTAGTTTTACAGTTCTAAAACTAGCACCGTCTCTTTCCAAACAGTCAAACTAAATAATATAACTTATCGCCTTATTAGAAAACGAAGACTTCAGATAAATAATACCAGGTTTAAAATATAGTCCGAATCACGAAAGAACTCCATGGATTTTTATGGATTAAAAAGTTATATAAGTACTTAATAATTCTATGCATCATCTGCAACACTAGCGCCGCAGCTGCGGTACTCCTTTCGTGGTGCGGACTATATTTTAAACCTGATAATGTTGGTAATTACTGTGGAAATCATCAAATTTTATATTAAGTTATACCTGTCATTTTCTTATGCGCTAAAAAGGATAGGGACGGGTATTCGTCATAAAATATATGGAACACACGTCAATTTAAGGCAGAAATCTTAAACAACCCTTTTAAAATTTTAGGTTGCCCTTAATCCGCCGGAATTAAGTTAAGGATACACATTTGATTCGCCCGGGCTATCCATTAATAGCTGTCAATCATCCGTCCCTTTCCTTTTCGGCGGATAAGAAAATGACAGGTAACTATAACTTAAAATAAACTTTAGCAACATTATTTTTAATCTCTGTTTTGTATTAAGGCGGATGCAATTGGTCTAATGGAATCATTATTATTGTTAGATTAATTATCATCAGACATGTTTTTCCTTTTTAGCACCCTTATAAGTACCCGTATTTGGGGAAGTCAAAAAAAGATAAGATCGAAAATTTCTGGACTCGGGCGAGATTTGCAATTCCAACTCCCTTTGCGAATGAGGGATTTTTCATGCCACGTTCCTCAAAAACAATGTAGATGGCGCTGTACAGATTTTTCTTCGTTTAACCTTCTAATTTCATGGATAACAGACATATGCCCCTTTTATCTTTGTTTTTGGGTAAAAATGTCCCTTTTTATTAAACCTCGGCACAATTAGGTACATCTTTCCATTATTATTCTGATCAAAATAAAGAGAAGCAATATAGGTAGCAACATAAGTCTGTACATAATGTGATCCAAATTTCAAGCAACAATTATTTTTATATATGCTTCTGCCATTACATTGTATTTTTGAATAATTGTGTACCCGGGAAACGAGAAAGTAGGTAATTACCACGTTAAAGCTGTACAACGCTATCTATATTAATTTTGGTGAATGCAGCCTGAAAAGTTCCTCATTGGTGCAACGATATAACCCACCTACAAGACCTTGGCAAGTTGCAAACGTTTCGATGTGTATAATCATCCAATTTAAGGTAGTAAGGCCCAGATGCCTTTTAAAATTCAAAAATCATTGTTTAAATGTTGTGTCTGAAAATCCTGGTCTTACGAGGTTAAATGAAGTTCTTAACACCGAATTGAGTTCCGTTGTTACCTCTGCGAGGATTGCTCATAACCCACACGATGGAAGTACACCTCAGCCAGTGGTAAAATCGAAGCATTTGCAACTTACGTAGTCTTGGCTTGAAAAGAGCCACGGGTTAGGATTCCGTCCGAGTTCAGGTTAATTAAGAAATTTAACAAAAATACGAATAGCTAAATAATGTCATCCTTACCGTGTTCGACAACAGCGACTGCTACAACATTACGTAGCTTATAAGTAAAAAGGTTTCGCGAGTATTTCGATCTTATCTCCCCACCGATTCCTGAATCCTGTGGAAACTACAACCCAGTCTCCATTAGGCTCACAGTTAGCGCCTGACCGTCCGCTGACTGATTCAGAGCGGCGTCTCAATTAAGTGAGCGGCGAACTGTAGCGTATAAGCCGTGAAGCTCCAGTATTTTCGGCGTAGTGAGGTAACTATGTCGCCAACCGCGCGCATCTTTGTAATAAATCCCGCTTAGAAACGGTACTGAAAAATATCGGCGCCCGTCATACGTAATAATCCCGACGACCTGATTACGTGACAAAAAACAACCCGCCCCGCGGTTTCAGAACCCGCCGCGCCGGCGTGGTTCATTCAGCGCTTGCCGCTATCAACCCACTAGGGTTGATTAAATCTTTGAAGTGTAATCCTCTCAGACGTCGCTCTGAGCCGAGGTTCGCGCCCTACTGGGCACTCTCAGGCTTGTTGTCTTAAATTTTGCACCAGGTGAGAGCCCTCAGCGCTCCCCATTTGTCTAGCCAAGTAGTTAATGCAAAAAGGTGCGACTCAGCCGCTCACTTATTGAGTCGCGAAGCGAATCGCCGCAAACTGCGTACAGTACGCACTGTATGGATATTCCATTTAAAATATATAAGGAGGCGAACAAGAGGCAAACAGTCAGCCGCTAACTATGAGCCTGATGAGGACACTGCCTAAAAGAATCGTTCACAGGTGAAACGTGACATGGTTGCCATCAAACAAGAATTGGACACAGTGCAGCAGGTGAAGGACGAGATTGAAGAGTTGAGGGAATACGTGGACAGGCTCGAAGAACACTCACAGCGAAGGAAACTGCGCCTACTCGAACAGGTAAGACAGAATCAAAAATGTTCACGCAAACGCGATAAAATAAGTTGATTTTTTCTCAAAATTAAAACATATTTTTGCTCTATCTGTATAATTATATTATTTTGTCTGTATATTTATAAAAGTTTAGCGTCTGCTTAACCTAACCCTTTAATTAAATTTCATATTCGAAGGAGATTACATAATTAATTCGTATGAACACAGCAGTTTTACATAAGTACTTATTGTAGAATAGGGATTAAGTAAGTACATATTTATGCTTAATAAATAGTCGTAGTAGTAGCGTAGTATAAATGATTATTTCTAGTTTATATTATGTCACTTGTGTAATATTTATAAATATTGTATGCTCTTGCGCCGGGACATAGTCGGACGTTTTTTATAAAATAATGTTCAACGCTACTTACGTCCACACATTGATGTATATTCGTCTCACAGTAAATGTTACCGTATTTAAAAAAAAAATATTAACTTTCCGCGATAATTGTTGTACACGCAAAGTATAAGCAAAGGACACTGAAGGTATACGCAAGGGACACACAAGGTACACGCAAGAGACACACAAGATACACGCAATTGACACACAAGGTACACGCAAGAGACACACAAGATACACGCAATTGATACACGAGATACAAGCAAGAGACACACAAGGTGCACGTTAGGGACACACAAGGTTCACGCAAGGGATACACACAAGAGACAAGCAAGGCACTCATGAGGTACTCGCAAGAGACACACAAGATACACGCAAGAGTCACACAAGATACACGCAATTGACACATAAGGGACACACGAGGTACACGCCAGAGACACACAAGGTACACGCATGGGACACACAAGGTACACGCAAGAGACACAAGGTACACGCAATGGACACTTAAGGTACAAGCAAGGTACACGCAAGATACACATATTTACGTATCAATTATATTGTCATTGTCATTTCTTTATAAGTCTCTGATTTCGAATAGCTGTCACCATAATTGTAGCGAATTTTGATTCTATTTTTAACTTTATTGATAACTTTTCAATTAAGTTAGTTGGAAGAATCCGTGATAGCCCTGTTCAGAGAACGCGTGACTTACGTGTCGCGGGTTCGAATCCTGGCTCAGGCTCTAAACCACTGAATTCACCTTTGTGAGTTTGAATTCATGTTTAGATCATAGATAATTGATATCACGTGGTTTCCAGGATTTGTGCTCGGGTAATAGCTAACGGCCTCCGTGGTCTAGTGGTTGAGCGTTGGGCTCACGATCCGGAGGTCCCGGGTTCGAGTCCGGGTGGGGACATATCACAGAAATCACTCTGTGATCCCTTAAGACATAACAGGCTGATCACCTGATTGTCCAAAAAGTAAGATGATCCGTGCTTGGGAAGGCACGTTAAGCTGGTCCCGGCTACTACTTACTGATGTAAGTAAGTAGTCGTTACATGAGCCATGTCAGGGGCCTTTGGCCGCTCAATAATAACCCTGACACTGGGTTGATGAGGTTGGTAATTCACCTCACAACCCACACGATAGAAGAAGAAGAAGCAATAGGCTCGCCCCCTATTACAAGGGACTTGAACATAGCTATCGGAGTGGGTTTATATAGTTTACACTTCCTACCCCTTCGGGGATACAGACGTGATGTTATGTTAGTTGGGAGAGCTCTGAAGCTATGATAGCTTGCCTTTCACTGAGTTTCAGACCCAATGACATTATTTTTATTCTACACAGCTGCTATGTGTACCTTCTCACTCTTGTACGCTCCTGCGGTTTGCTGGGGAGTCCTTGGGTAAATCCTTTTTAATCACGTTTCGTTGGGCTCACAGGCTCGCTCCCCAAACCCCGAGTGACCCACTCTCGAAATCATTTTATGAGACTGTCCTTTGTTTGGTAAGGACATTTCGGGCTTGAATCGCTTGATTGACCGAAAATGTAAGATGACTCCGTACTTCGGAGGACACGTAAAGCCGTTGGTCTCGGCTATTAGCCGTAAAACACCTCCACCAACCCGCAGTGGTGCAGCTTAGTGGAGTCTGCTCCATATCCCCTCTGGATGATTGAGGGGAATCCTGTGCCCAGCAGTGGGACGTGTTTTATGTATAACGTAGGTGAACGTTTAAATAGTGATTAAAGTAGAAAAACATTTATAATTCCGCTTTGGCAGAAAAAAAAACTGGCAACGCTGTCTTTATAAGGATGCTCCTTCACTAGCGAACTTTCTTTTGCCAGTATCACATTACAATCACAAGAGAATTATGAGCACAGGTTGCGCATGGCTGAGTTGTGTAAAGCGGAGTATCCACAAGGCAACAATAGAGGCGCAACACGTGATGTTCGACATGTTGAACAGCGTCGCGCAACGGTGCTCGTTGTTGTGCGACGTTGCTAATAACTGAATGTCTATTGACAAAGATGTTGCGCACCGTTACGCCTCGCTGTTGGGCTGGCTACATGTTGAACGATATTTTGCGCACCAATGTTGCCCAGTGGATACGAGGCTCTCAGCCGTCTGTTCGCTTTTGTAACGTTACATTATAGGCGATTGCTCGCTGTAGGGCACCATATGACATAAGTACCTGTACTATTGTCCTTCTTTCTTCCATGGTAGTGTATAATTTGATAGAAGAATAGATTAATATGTGTGTTATTATAATTGTACTTACATATTATTCTTCTCAATTTCGAATTTTGAATTCGATTAGATTTTGCTGTAATCATGTGTGTATTTTAAATGTTGTGAAATAAAGAATACCTAATACATACAATTTGATTTTGATTTAATTACAAATTCGATTACATAGATCAGGCCAGCTTCAGTTTAACATACAAGTAATACTTACACATTTGTATTTTAATTACTATTTATACAGATAGGTTTGAGATATCTCACCTATAGCAATATAAATTCTAGTGCCTGTAGCGGTAAGTGACGATATTAGGTACGTATTGTGGGGAAGCACCATGGTGCAAAAGCGGTGAAGGAAAACATCGTGAAGAAGCCCACATACCCGAGAAATGTGTTTCAAAGGTAAGTATATGACCTAAACCTGTATTGGGCTGCTTTCCCTTCGGATTGGAAGGTCAGACAGGCAGTCGTTTCTGCAAAAAAACTGGACTTGTCAAATCTTAAGGTTAGGTGATAATGATTATGAATTACAGTAGGATACGCATACTGATATACAGGTTTACTCTAGCCTTGAAATTTCCAACGTTAGAATGTTTGTGTGCTCTTAACTAACATTTACTACGTCTGTACAACTGCGTGTTCCACACAAATTCCAAGTAAAATTTTCGCTTTGACTAGGTTATCATTTAGCTTACTTTTATGTACCTAGAGCTTCACTGACGTTCTATATTAGTATGCAGACTGCAAACTACGCAAACTGTATGGAAAACTGGAGTCGAAACTGATTGGCTTAGCCGGGGTAGTACCTATGCCCACTGTCTTATATTACCATAACGGTAACTTTTTCCGGTACATGACAGTAGTAATATGCACCCTAGCACACCGTAGCTATTAAATTTGCTCTGGAAACTAGATTCCATTTAGCGCCACAACGTCCCACATATACGGGGAAATAATAAGCTAAGTGGACCACAATATGGAACCGAAATACAACGTGTAGACTTTTCAATGCACCTCATTTGAATTTCTGCTCACGTACTCAGTGCAAAATTCTTGTATTTCATTCATAGCTTTATTTGCATTGTTTTGATTTCGACTGATGAGTCTCTATAGAAAGAAAGACATATTATTTTTATTATAAAGGCACGGCACACACAGATTTAGGATATAAATTCTAAGTCTATGCTTACTTACACAAAATGATACTTGGGTAGTTTCCTAGGTCAAAGATAGATTATGAAGTTCTGATTACTTACTAAATAAAGACAGACCTGATGGTGACAAAAACGTTTTCTTTTTCCTATATATTCGAATAAAGAAAAATGTAATAATAAGTGCGACATTTGGTCACTTTTTCTATGACGTCACAGGTTGCTTTTTGTGTAATTTCGTGTTTTGACGTTTATTAAAAAGTAACTGATTTGACTAGTTGGAAACTACCCTAAGACGCTGGTAACGACCATATGGTAGTGGTCATCTCCTCCTCAATAAATGGACTACACTTACATTAAGCCACGGTATGAGCCACGACGCTGATAGGTATTCTGAGGGGTATTTGTATTCTTCTTATCAGTAACAACGCTGACGAAACGAGTCACAATCACTGAGGATTCAATATTTGTTATTACGATAAGACTAACGTGCCCAAATCTAGCCACTCTAATCTTAAAATTTCATAATGCAAGTAAAGCGAAGCACAGGAACATAATATAAGCTCACGTTTACATCTCAATGGGGTAGTCAGAGGTAAACCCATCGCATGAACTAAGTACCACACACATCGAGCTTTCTGTTAGACCAACGTGGTGGTGAGCCGTATCGCCGTCTACAATTGCCGAGACAATTGTGTAAGTGAAAACTGCACTGAAAATAAATTTCATAACTCATTGGTTCAATTGGTGTCTATGCCAAGTTAGATCAACCCGCTGGTTGCTTTGTACCAGAGGGAGGAGGGGGGGAAGGAGGTGCTAGCGTTCCGCCCGCGACTCTTTCACCGTGTAGGTACTCCGATTGAGAAGCAAGCCGATGTACCACAGGACTACGGTGACTGTACCTACCTGTAAGTATGGAAAGGAGGATAGGAAAAGACGTTCCACAAGCGATTATCCGAAGTATACGCTGACAGGGTCGCGGGTCGCGCGCCCCTCCATCTCCTTGGCCTTTGGTACAACGCAACCTGCGGGTTGATATAACTTGGCAAAGACACCCTGCCTACTGGAAGTACTACTATATCACAGTGAGGCCTCTGTGGTCCAGTGGTTAAGCGTCGGGCTCACGATCCAGAGGTCTCGGGTTCGAATCCCGGTGCGGCCCTGGTTTATTAGGACATTGCAGACTGATCACTTGATTGTCCGAAAGTAAGATGATCCCGGTTACTACTGATGTGAGTACGTAGACGTTACATGAGCCATGTCAGGGGCCTTTGGCGGCTCACTAATAACCCTAACAGCAGGGTTGATGAGGTTTGTAATCCACCTCACCACCCACACGATGGGAGTGAGCACAGGAGGTATGAAACTAACGTTACAAAATTGGATCGCTTTCAACGCAGTGATTGCACTTAGCTACCCGCACATACAACATTATTGCGGACCAAGTGTTCTGCATATCTCGCGTAATACCAATACTAATGTCTGCTCTTCAACCAGCCTCCGGGTTGCAACGTCATTACGCGAGCCTGGATTAAAGTACCGAATCGGCTACATTTTGAATTCCACAACCAACTCCGCCGACAAATAAATATTTTTCCGTTCAAAATAAATTTAGGTTTGACATTGACCTCGTATAGGCGTGAAAACAATTAGACTACCACTGCTGGGCACAGGCCTCCCCTCAATCAACCGGAGGGGGTATGGAGCATACTCCACCACGCTGCTCCAATGCGCGTTGGTGGAGGTGTTTTTACGGCTAATAGCCGGGACCAATGGCTTATCGTGCCACCAAACTGTAATTAGACCACCAATCTGTAAAAAAGCATCCGCGGTGCATCTTGTCACCAAGCAACGGCGTGTTAACAACAACAACAACAACGGCATAATGTCAACGCTGTATAACCGATATTGCTCTTTATTTTAACAACTACTTATAACATTTTAATTCGAGGATAAGAATTTATAACACGGTTCGGTCACTTTTTTAGAAACTGTCCTTAGCGACTGTGAATCCATTTGTTTATAGTATGTCAGTGGTTTTGCACACGCTGCCCCGATACCGACCCTGCCGCGTGGTTGACGATTTCCCTCAATCAGCGCTTATCGCTATCGACCCGCTAGGGTCGATTAATTCTTTCAATTATTTTTCCTCTCAGACGACGCCCTGAGCCGAGGTTCGCGTCCAACTGGGCACCCTCAGGCCTGTTGTCGTAAACGTTGTACTGGGTGAGAGCCTTCAGCGCTCCCCATTTGTCCGGCCAGTAGTTAATGCCATCTGCGGAAAATCAACAATAAGACACAACAAAAAAAGCACACGCTGCCATAAATTGTTTTTGGTTCGACGGATTGAGAAGTTATCAAAAATGTTGTGGTTACCTAATCGTGGCGGCTCAATTTGCCGCTACTCTGATTTGGTGAACGTTCGCTGCACTAAGTACTTGTAATCACACGTTTCACAAGCATTTAATAGCTTACAAGCAAAGGTCTCTCTTCTACCGTGTGAATTACGGGATGGATTACCAATTTCATCAACCCTGTTGTCAGGGTTACTATTAAGCCGCCAACGGCCCCTGACATGACTCATGTTACGACTACGTATTTACATCAGAGTAGTGACCAAAAGGTATTATATTAATATACTTATGTCAAAGGTTTGTTTAGGTTATTAATAATATCTATAATGTTATTGTCTGATCTGAAAGATGGAATGGCCCTGTCCAAGACCTTAAACCAGCAGGGGGATGGAGTGTCAGCGTTATCTAGCTTTTTTCGGGTCAAAGAAGCAAAGTTCGTTCGAAGAAAATGGACAAAATATTGAGATAGTTCCGTCAAAAAACAGTATGCTTGACAAAGCTGTGAAGTGTGTTACGACTCGTTATAATCCATGATAAAGGACTATGGCCGTAATTGTATGTGAGCCGTCCCCTCCTTCCAACAGGTAATTTATTGTATTTCATTTGTATCTTTAAAAAGATTACCAATTAGTTCTAATTTCAAATTCCATGGGATTTAGATATAAAATAAAAAAAAATGGTTTGCCCAAAATCTAAATTGGTTGAAACACTTTTGTACCAGGCGGTACCCAAGATCGTACTTAACCCTTTCACGGACAGAGATCATGGGTCATTGATGGTTCATAATAGGTAGTACGACACTTTGGATTTGGAACGTCCGTAGACGTTCTATCCTTGAAAGTGTTAAAAACCCGAATTCCGGCTAAATCCCGCGTTTTTCGAGAAAGTCGCCCGAGGAACAAAAATATCAACTCACTAAGACGCTTCGAATGAGATATTATGTCTGGAATCTGTTGATGAAGGGGGACGTTTTGACTCATCGTCCTTTGTTTAAGTGTTTTTGAATTCAGAATCTGTCAATTTTTTCGACGTGACACTAATTTATTTTTAATATCAAGTCCTAAAAGCAGTCGGGATAACCTAGTAAAATTAATTGGCATGCTAGAGACGCGACCTAGTTCAAATTTGTCAAATGCTAATTATACTCGTAAGCTGCCCTCCAGACTAACTACCCGTTAAATATTTGATAACCCCGCGCTTATTGGCCAAAGTAAAATTATAAATATCATAAATGTACCTATCTCTATTAGGACAACTATTTCCTTTGCTTATTATATTTTTTTACAGTTATGATTTAACCCCTTGGCATACTATCGATTTTCATCTCGTATTTTGAGCTATGTCAGGGCTCTTGAGGCTGGTATTCCACGTCACAATCCACACGATAAGAAGAAAATCACGTATTTTGTAGGCGATACGGCTCACCACCTATCACGTTATACCACGTTGGTCTAACAGAGAATCTCGGTGAAGTGTGGGTACTTTGTTCATCTTGCGTTGGATATAAGGGTCTAAGATAAATTATGAAATGCTAATGTAGCATTAGAAGCCATTAGCATTTGATCGAAAGTCAATCTCATTTTAGTTTCCGATTTATTTTCGAATTTTATTTATGAATTAAGTAACGCTTTTTTTGATGACGTCAGAGGACAGTATTTCCATACAAACTCCAAAAGTTAAATTAGGAAATTCTGATCACTAAATAAAGACAGATCTAAAGGTGACAAAAATGTTTATCTGTTTCTAATTAACTTATTTACGAATATCTTAAACAATAAGTGCGACGTTTTATCACGTTTTTCATGACGTCATAGGTTGCTTTTCCATACAAATTCCATAGTAATTTCGTGTTTTGACGTTCCGTAAAAAGTAACTTATTCGACTAGGTTTTCAAATAGCCTATTGAAATGTAGTAGTGAGTTTATGATATTTTGTTATCGTCTTTGTTCTGTAAAGTCAAGACAATTTTTGTTGGCACTTAATTTTTTGCATTTCTTACATACTAATTGTAACTTTGGTACTGACAGAATATCAGTGTTGCTAGGAGTACTCATAGTGTACTCTTCGCAACAATATGGTCACTCAGACCCATTTCCCTGGGTAATGTTAGTTGATCATCATCAATTTAAGGGCCACGGTCTCGTCGGTACAACATTCTCCATTATTGTCTATCAAGGCCGTTGTCGTTAAGCCTTTGGTTCCGGTTACTACTTACTGATGCAAGTTAATAGTCGTTACTGATGAGCCATATCAGATGCCTTTGGCGGCTCTATAATAACCCTGACGTCAGGGTTGATGAGGTTGGTTATCCAAACCCAAAAATAATAAAAGTAGCATGGTGTTTTAAAAGTAACATGGAGAATGCTGCTCGTAAATTACCTAGTGATGAATAATGAATACCTAACAATATTGTTTTAAGAATATTCTTTAAGTACTTTTAAAACGTACTTACATTTTATTACCTACTTAGCTCAGTAATAGAAGAAGTAGGGCCAGTTCTTTGACTTATTTACAATACACTACATTCGCCTTCTCTAGCATTCTTCTTCAGTCTAGTACTAATCTAGTAGGACCCTATTCAGTCTAGAAATAGTACCTAGTGTTAGCTTCTAGTCATAAATTGTGAATCTTAATTGATGTAAGTACTTTTGTTATATTCACTGTCTTGGGAATAAAATGTATTCTATTTTATTTGTGTTCCCTCCCACTTTTCCAAATTCGGTGCGTTCTCAACCGCGTAAGTATCTATAAAGATTTTGGTGACAGTGGAAGAAGTGAAAGCGGCTTTTCAGGACTTCTCCTGAATATAATAGTACTTAGTAAGTAAAGTTTCGTAGTCTCTGCCTACTCCAATAGGAAATATACGGATGAAAGCTATATTATAGTCTCTAGGACACCAATTGTAAACAAACACAATGTTAGTACAGAACACTAGGTTTGAAATAGTATTTCGCGCCACGAAAGAAGTCGGCGGATTTTAATGAAACTAACTTGACAAGTCATAATAATTCTATGCAGAATCTGCGACAGTAGCGCCGCGGCCCTCGGGACTTCTTTATAGCAGTAACAACGTCTTTAACATAACATAATTTCTCGACTATATCCCAATTTGGGTAGTCAAAGGTACATCCATCTCAAGGTGAACTAAGTAACCCAAACCACACCAAGCTTTCTGTTAGACCAACGTGATAGGTGGTGGGCCGTATCGCCGTCTATATTGGTCGAGCCAAACTGTGTTAGTCCTACCCACTTTAGAACCCTGTCGCATTATCATATTTATTGACATTCAATGAGACTTACGGTTTAATTTGTCAAAAAAGTTAATGTGACATGGTATCAAAGTGTATACATATTAGTACTCGTGACTGTACTTAAGGTAAATTAACAACTTCGAACCGGCACCGCCTGTTTGAGAAGCAAGTCGGTGAACCACAGGAGCGCACTGACTAGAAACTGTTTAGCAAAACATTGTTTCTGAAACAAGCTTAATGTAACAGTAGAATCAGGAGTTCAGGGCTAAAAGGGGGGGGGGGGGGTCTTCTTCTTATCGTGTCGATGGCAAATTAAATAGTATCGGTCCAAAACTTGGCAACAAGTATGGCACTATCTGCAGCGCTCATCAGATCCTCCTGCGTGCAGGTGTTCGGGCACGCAGGACACGATGTAAGATGTTTCATCGTTTGGGGAACAGTGCCGCCATCCGAGAAACCCCACCTGAACTACTACACTACAGGGGGGGTTAAAAGGGCCACATCCAAACAATTCAACTAATAGGTAAAGCAATATCGCTATTTGACATTTGTAGATACTGGCCCCGATTCCTGCAGACACCGCCTAATTTTATTTTAAGTTATATCCGTCATTTTCATATCCGTCGAAAAGGAAAGGGACGGATGATTCACAGCTCTTAATTTTAGGAAGAATAAGTAAATGAATGAATAACCCGGGCGAATCAAAAGATACGTCGCTGGTATGCAATCCGTTTGACGTGCTGTCTACTTAACTGTGTCGGGTTATTGACGAATGTAAAATTTTTAGACTGTTGGTTTAGATTTGTGCTTAAAATTGACGTGTGTTCCATAAATTTTATGCTTGTCGATTACCCGTCCCTTTCCTTTTCGGCGGATAAGAAAATGACAGATATAACTTAAAATAAAATTAGATGGTATTTACAGGAATTAGCACCACTGCGCACTTAATTTTATTTGTGCAAATGTCAAATTGCAATATTCCTGTTTAGACGAATAGGGTAGTTTCCAACTTGTCAAATCAGTTACATTTGACATCAGTTACGATTTACATTTGACCAAACGTCAAAACACGAAATTACTACGGAATTTGTATGGAAAAGCAACCTGTGACGTCATAGAAAACGTGATAAAACGTCGCACTTATTATTAAGTTTTTCTTAAATAAGTTAATTAGAAAAAGAAAAACAGTTTTTGTCACCTTTAGATCTGTCTTTATTTAGTAATCAGAATTTCATAATTTATCTTTGACCTAGGAAACTACCCAATTGCTTCGATTTGGCCTTTTTAGACCCCATTAACTTAACTCATGTTCAGCAGGATCTACCAGTAGATAGCGAGCACTGGCCTGTAGCAAGACTAGAAACTCTAGTCAACAAGAAATTCTACATAGACATTTTCTGGTAGTACTAATGGTTGTAGTGTAGACCCATCCGCTAGTGTTTCACCATTGTCCAACCAAGTAGTTAATACCATATGCAGCAAATCTACACTAAGTCACGTCAAAAAGTAACATCATCTAGTTTATAAAAGTTAAACAAAGCACCACGCATGAATCACAAAAAAGGTAGGCAGAGATATACATGAGTTTCTTTCTGAAAGTAATTTATATTTTTCATAATACGTACATACTGCCTGTTTCCATCCGGCGAAGTAGCTAATGCCATTAAAAAATAATACTTGATATTAATTCAGAATAATGAGCTGAATCATCTCCCTCAGTATTCGTTACGATGTCACTAGCACCCCAAATACATCCACTTCTCGGCAGCTATGTTTAAGTATCATCTAATAGGGGGCAGCCTATTGCCATTAACCGGGCACCAATCTTGGAAATCATGTGATATCAATCGCTGCTGTACTAGTTTCAAAAAGTTACGTCAGTTACGTTAAGTTAGTTAGAAGTTTCTCCTCAGCCATAATGAACACCTTCAACAAGTTCATCTATGATAATTAAGTAAGTACGTTGAATACATGACTCTGATGTCTGATTTCAACGTCTGTCTACGTAGATAACATTCGCTGCGTCGATAGCTCGACGCCCTCGATAAAATTTGCACCGCGCGGCGCCTGTGCCGTGCAGACCCTTCTGATAGCTACTCGTATCTTTGAAAGATTATTTTCTACATTTCTTTATCCTAATAATATTACTTGCGACTACAACAGGCAACTTCGGGCCAGGGTGCAATTTGCTCTGATTGTACCACATCGCTCGGCTAACTCACTTTATCTTTACCGTAGTTTTATTATTTTTCCAGTAACCGAGGCTTCTTTCAGAAAGCAATTTATATTTTTCATAATACGTATATACAGTCTGTTTCCATCCGGCCAGCTAATGCCATTGCAAGGCAAACTTACAATAAGTCACGTTTAAAAGAAACTGTGTTTTCAAAGCATTATACAACACTAGCGACCCGTCCCGGCTTCGCTCAGGTGCAATGCTGAGGAAAAAAATTAATTATTTACGACATCACATCAAAAACCTCAAAAATAACAGTATTTCTCCACTATTTAATGGATGTTATTATACATATAAACCTTCCTCTTGAATCACTCTATCTATTAAATAAAACCGCATCAAAATCCGTTGCGTAGTTTTAAAGATTTAAGCGTACATAGGGATATAGGGACAGAAAAAGCGACTTTGTTTTATACTATGTACCAGTTCGGCGAACGAGTGACGTTACATTGTAGGGACGCGGGTTCGAATCTCAGCTCGGACTCTGTACTACTAAATTCGTCTTGGAGTTTGAATTCAAGTTTAGATCATAGATAATTTGATATCACGTGGTTCCCAGGGTTTGTGCTCGGTTTGGGACTTAAACGTAACTGGCCAAGTGTGGGTGTAAGTATACATACTTAATATTATTATACAACTCTCCTGCCTTGTAGTAGGCTGAGCTGTAGCCCATCTACGGGGTCCACAGGTGGCGTATAGTGGAATGGCCATCAGATATGATGGTAAGCTGCGAATATAAAAATAAGCAGTCCCCGACCAAACAGCGACAGGATTAATAAAATGCTACTTAGGTTCTATGACGATTTTGTGACGTAGCGAGTAGGCGCCGCTACTTCAAAAGCGCACCCCTGATGCCGGGCAGCAGCGGCATCAGTACTGGTTGGAGGCCGAGGAAATGGATTCTGGTAGGGCTCTAGCTAGAACATCACCGATTGAGGAATTGGTCGGTGTACTGCGGAACGGAAGGCGATTGGGGCAACCACCGTTCTACACGCCCTATCTATGGAGTAATGGCCATTATTCCACCGACAAGAGCGCAGTTCTTAAATAAAGAGAGAAACCTCTGCCTACCCCTTTGGGGATACAGTCCTGATGTTATATTTGAACATAACCTTATTCCATAAGACCTACATAATTAGTAATAATTACGTCTAGAGATAAACAAGCAGGTAAATATTGCTAATTTGCTTACTTTCCTACGTCAAAGATAAATTATGAAATTCTGATTACTAAATAAGACAGGGGGGTTAAAATGGCCACATCGAAGCTATTCATCTGGAGGAGCTCGGTGGCGCAGCGGTAAACGCGCTCGGTCTGCGATTGTTGAAGTAAAGCAACTTTCGCAAAGGCCGGTCATAGGATGGGTGACCACAAAAAAAAAAGTTTTCATCTCGAGCTCCTCCGTGCTTCGGAAGGCACGTTAAGCCGTTGGTCCCGGCTGCATTAGCAGTCGTTAATAACCATCAATCCGCACTGAGCCCGCGTGATGGTTTAAGGCCCGATCTCCCTATCCATCCATAGGGAAGGCCCGTGCCCCAGCAGTGGGGACGTTAATGGGCTGATGATGATGATGATGATGGCGCAATGCAAACAAATGTCAAATGAGGCTATTTTAAGACAGAAAGGTGACCAAACACGTTTTCCGTTTCCTATTTATTAACTAATTAATGATTTTAATGAAGAAAAATGTAATACTGAGTGCGACATTTTGACAAATCTTTCTATGACGTCACAGGTTGTTTTTCATATAAAGTCCATAGTAATTTCGTGTTTCGACGTTTAGTAAAATGTAACTGTGACTAGTTGGAAACTACCTTTGTTTACCGAGTGTCTTCCGACTGAGCTTGTAAAGTTTGCTTGTGAACATTAAACTGTCTTGCCGCCAACAACTATTAATACAGGGACTATTTTTAGAGACGGTCTAGACCATGGCCTTATGCGAACCTACAACATAACATAAGCCGACTATATGCCAATTGGGGTAGCTAGAGGTACGATAAGCTGCAAAAGTCCAATCAGTTTCTTACAAAGTAATAAATTAACTAGTTGCACTTAAGACCTCCTACGGGCCTAGCGCCGTAAGCACGCGACTTTTTCTCGCCGCGACAGAGATCGTCTGTCTCTTTCTGTGCAGTAATGTGAGAGAGTGACGGGTGACGTATGTCGAGGCGAGAAAGAGTCGTGCGCTTACGGTGCTAAACCCGCTGGTTACATGTCGTTTCTGTAATAGACAAAAAACACCTACAAAAAAGTAAATTTTATAATTATTACAACTAATGGTTCTTAATTCACCACTGTTTACATATAATTAGCTGGACCCAGTGACTGAACTTTTGCTCTTTGATTGTACATCCATCGCAAGATGACTAAGTAGGTACTAATTACCCGCACCTCACCGAACTTTTTTAATAAAAACTTATTATATAAATAATACATGCATAAATACATAGATTCCACTGCTGGGCACAGGCCTCCCCTCAAGTAACCGAAAGGGAAATAAACAATAAAAAATCAATAGCAATAAATTCGCCCCCTACTACAAGAGACTTAGGGTGGTATTAATAAACCAATCACAGCTTTGAAAGGGCCTTAAGATCATGTCAATGTGACGGTTCTCATATAAAAACACTTGAGCATGATCTTGAGGGCAGTCGCAGCTTCTTCTTCTTTGCGAGTCGATGGCGATCGATACTAAATTTTCGCTGACCAATAATAATAATTTGCCACGCTGTCGCAGTCGCAGCTGAGATTAGTTTATTAATACCACCTTTAAACAAAGCTGGCGAGGAGTGGATGTGTAGGTATACTATACAACTCTGCCTACTCCTTTGGGGATAGAGGCGTGATTAAATAATAAACAATACCTAAATAACCCTAGTATGGTGCGCAGAGGCACAAATACCTACATACATACAGGAGTAGTCAGAGGTACATAATGAACCAAGTCCCGCGCGTCACCGAGTTCTGTTAGAGAGGTATTACACCTATCCACCAATTTTTCGTCAATCACGACTTTTTGTTAAAAAAAAAGTCGACTTTATTATTACTGTACTGTGATCGTTATTTGTAGGGTCGTATGATGATGGACGAAATACCGTGGAAATACTACGATCACACCATAGACCACATTCTTATTAAGTCTAGTAATAATAAGGTCGATTTGTGTTTTAATCCTAAATCATGCAATCATGATTTAGGATTAACGTATGTTGGACAGATGTTAGACCAACGTGATAGATGATACCTAATCAGAACACAACCAGCTTTCTTTTTACGTGACTTAAGACGCGGAGCTGTGCGGAGATGAGCGGAGATGTGCAGGAATCGACCAATCACCGTGAGGGACAGAGTGACAGAGCGTCTTCGTTTTTCGCTCTCTCGAACGCTGTGATTGGTCAAAACGCTAGTGATGCCGAATAGTTTTACAGCCAGTTACATAATACGTAATTTATTTTTTTATGTTCTATATATGTAAGCCAATTTTGAAGAATAAATATTTTAATCCTATTATTATTTTATTTTAATCTTATTTTTTTCCTATGCGAATAAATGATTTGATTTGATTTTTTGATTTGAATTCTTTTTTGGAATCGCGGTTTCGTTAAACAAAGTCACGGCAGAATGTGATTTTTCAAAAAGGTGCTTATGTGATTTTTACGATATGATGTCAGCGGCAATGATCATTGCCTTAGTCTTCAAGTGAAATTTACCTACAGCAATTACTTGTTATTCACAGGGTCCGCTTACTAACCTGAAGATTTGGCAGGTCCAGTTTTTTACAGATGCGACTGCCTACAACCCGCAATCCGGGTTAGGTCGCATACCTTCGTACCGCATTCCTCGGGTAGTGGACTTCATCTGAGCACATGATAATGATTTAAGATTCAAACATGGTTCAATTATACAAATTATATTTGTATAATTTAGTTATCCACTAAACGATTACACTGTCTTACACTGCAAATGTTGTGTGCACCTATAATTGGCTTATGTAACTAATAATAATTATAGGTGCACACAAAAAAGTTACATCAGGATGTAACTTTTATTTTATGTTTTATTATATAAGCTGTTGGTGTACCTTTTTTATAAATAAATAAATACTTAAATATGGATTCGATAACAATTTCGAAAATCATTGGTTTTCGAACACGCAACCTTACAAGGGTTTTTCCAACGGGATACGGTCACGAGCATTAATATGTACCATGTCACATTAACTTTTTTGGCAAATTGAACTGTAAGTGTCACTAAATGTCAAATATGTTAGTGCGACAGAGTCCTAAATTGGGTTCATTATATTGCTCATGACTGTACAACGGCTGTTACTAGGTTACCTATAGCAATCAGGCTCACTATGTTTTTCATTTGCAGGGGCTGACCTTCTTCTTGTCGTACGCCATCCTAGCGGCAGTGCTCGGTATGCTCCAGTTTGGCTATAACACCGGTGTCATCAACGCTCCCGGACGAGTAAGTACTTTTTGAGCTACATACATGTTAGAACACGAATATTGTACTCTGATCCCAAGGTAACAGGGACCTTTGTGGAAGACGCATAGCGCCAGGTAAAAAATGGCTCACTGTCACAGATTACTTTTATTGGATGTTCTCTGTACGGAGTTCGTCACAACGGCTCGACACTTTATAAGGGCTGTCCCCACCACAGTACCTTGCACGTGTGTCGTAAAAAAGTGTAAGTAGGTGTTGTTTGTATGCTAGCCGCACGTGTTGTCTACAGTTAATATAATATTTAGATTTGCAATATTTCGCTGTCGCGTTATCATACATTATTAGGTTAGGTTATAATATTCAGGGTGTTAGTAACATCGTAACGAATAGAGGGGGATGATTCTGCTCATGATTCTGAGTTAATGTCAAGTGGAATTTTCCGTCGCAAAATTCTTGTATTTTTAAATTATTTTTAATTCTATACATTTGCGATAGAATTCCACTTGAGAGTAACTCAGAATAATGAGCTAAATCGTTCCCGTCTGTATTTGTTACGATGTCACTTATACTCTGTACAAGTTCATAAAAGTAGATAGGGTGGTAATGACACTGTAACGAATACTGAGGGAGATGATTCAGACCATGATTCTGATTCGATATCAAGTGGATTTTCCTGTCGGAAAATTCGTGAACATTTTAGCGTATTTTTAATTAGGTATTTTCCGTTCCATACTTTTGCGATGGAAAATTTCACTTGATATCAACTCAGAATCATAACCTGAATTATCCCTCAAAGTTAATAATATAAGCAATTATGGTAAAAGAAGACCAATATAATTAATTTAGGAGCCACGCTCTTGTCGGTGTCGCATTCTCCATTTTTGTCTTTCAAATGATAATTCTTTCACTTCAGTACAAAACACGACGTTCGCCTTCTTTTTAATTTGTTCCATATACCTACTTAACCACTCTTTGGTCTTCCCTATTTCAACAAGAAAGTTAGGTATTAGCATAGAAAAAATAATAATTCGTAACTAGATTCACTTCACTCCATCTGGTTTTTTTTTTATAAAGTCTTTTTACGTAACTCATACGGGGTTTAGTATTAAAGGGAACAGCGCGCGAATTATGTCTCGCTCACACTTACGTGTTAGACCATTGTTTAACTATTGTGTCTGGAAATCTGAGCCTTAGGAAGATTATATAAACACATGACTGTAATATTATGTCACCCGAGAATAAAAACAAATAGTGCATTCTGGACAAACCAAGAGTAAACATAGTATTTTGAAATTGCGTCAGGAAGTAGACGCCGCGGCGATAGATAAAGTGTTGATGTGCATTTCTGGTCGCAAAACGATAATTATCTAGAATAAATAGATAAACAGTCATTCGCGTCAAAATGGAGGGGGGGGGGGGGGGTTCCAATTGGGTAGGTAGTTTCCTAGGTCAAAGATAAATTATGAAATTCTGATTACTAAATAAAGACAGATCTGAAGGTGGCTAAAAACGTTTTCTTTTTTCTATTTAACTTGTTTATGAATTTTAATAAAGAAAAATGTAATAATAAGTGCGACTTTTGACACGATTTTCTATGACGTCACAAGTTGCTGTTTCATACAAATTCCATAGTAATTACGTGTTTTGACGTTTAGTAAAAAGTAACTGATTTGACTAGTTGGAAACTACCCTATTGCTTAATGTTGTCATATTGTTAGATATACTAATTTATTCTTCTCTCGTGTGGGTTGTGAGGTGGAGTACCAATCTCATCAACCCTGGTGTCAGGGTTACTATTGAGCCGCCAATGGCCCTTGACATGACTCATGTAACGACTACTTACTTACATCAGTAAGTAGTTAGCAGGACCAACGGCTTAACTTGCTTTCCGAAGCACAAATCAACTTACTTTCAGACAATATATAACTTACTTTACTTACTTTCGGACGATATACTACCTATCCACCACTGTTTGATATCTAAACTAAAAAATCTAGTACCTACCGTTCTCATTCGAAAGATATACCCGCAATCTTGACAATTGTTTAACGTGTTTACCTTTTGAATGAGAATGGAAGGTAAGTACAGGATTTTTCATTTAGGAATCAAATAGTAATGGATAGGTTATAGGATAGTCCATCTAACAATAATAATATGCAATTTCAACATTAAGCAATTGGTCCCGCCATATTGACGCTAATGAACTATCAAATTCAAATTAAAAAATATCTTTATTCAGTTAGTAACATAGTTTCACTTTGAATCGTTAATTTTTACATAACGAACGTCTCATCCGCGTAAAACTACTGCAGCTTCTCACAACCTGTATAGCCGGGGAAAAGAAGCTGCAAGAAAAACCTCGGCACAGGGCCCTAGACGTTCTTTAAAAAAATAAAAATAAACATAAAATATTGGTATACAATTGAGTAATTTAGCTGCCTAATATCAGTTCTCAAACAGTTAATCACATGCATTCATATCTTCTAAATAATCACTAACTTTATAATAACCTTTTTTGTAAAGTTTTTGTTTAACTACTGTCTTAAAACAGTTGTAAGGAAAATTCTGAATGTCAATGGGAATCTTATTGTAAAAAATATCGCCAGCTTTAAAATACAATTCAATGTTCGATGTACTTACATATATTTTAAATAGATATTCAGAATAATTTTGAAAATAATACTAACAGAAATGTACCTATTCATGTAGGTATGCATTTAGTAATTTGTTTCAAATTTATATCAAAAACTGTATTTACTTACAAGAATATCAGTTCAGTTTCTTTAAGTCGCGTCTGAAGTTCGCCTCCCACTTGACATTCAATAATCTTCAATATAATAATGATACGCCTACGAACTATCTTTGTATAGTATCTGAGAGGTACTTATTTGTAAGTTGAAATGTTTCTTGAGAAGCAGAACGTGTAAGTAATTATGTATCTTTATAAATTAATTAAATATGGAAATATGATTCGATCGTGTGGGTTGTGAGGTGGAGTACCAACCTCATCCACCCTGGTGTCAGGGTTATTATTGAGCCGCCAAAGGCCCCTGATATGGCTCATTTAACGACTACATAATTAACGTGCCTTCCGAAGCACGAATAATCTTAATTTCGGATAATCTGGTGATCAGCCAGTAATTTCCTAAACAAACTAGGGCCACAAAGTCATTTTTGTGATATGTCCCTACCGAGAATCGAACCCGGGACCTCCAGATCGTGAGGCAACAACTGGACCACGGAGGTCGTTGGCCACCTGATACGACACGATTCATTTATAACAAACATTATAGAAAGAAAAATTTAAGGGAAGAGAGGAAGGGGTAGACCTAGGAGAACATTTTTATGAAGCAAATAAAAGAGAAGGTGCAGGTCGTGTCGTATCAGGAAGTGAAGGTTTTGGCGGGAAGAAGAGAGGAATGGCGATTACTCCACCGACAAGAGCGCAGCTCTTAAATAAAGAGAGAGAGAGATAAATTAGTTAATAATATTAGTTTCAAGGAAATAATTTTGTGTAGTCTCTGTGGTCCTATGGTACACGGTATGTTTCTAAATTGGATCGCGTCGCTTCGAACCCCGGTGCCAGACCAATGAGTTATTAATTTATCCTAAGTGTAGTTTTCACTAACACAGTTGGCTCCACCATTATAGAAAGCAACGCGGCTCACCACCTATCACGTTGGTCTAACAGAAAGCTTAGTGCGGTTTGGGTACTTAGTTCATCTTGAGATGAATGTACCTCTGACTACCCGTGTTATAGTCGTGAGCTTATATTGTATTGGATTTATGTTATATTGTTGTAATTTTCATCATCATCATCATCATCAGCCGATTAACGTCCCCACTGCTGGGCCATGGGCCTTCCCTATGGATGGATAGGGAGATCGGCCCTTAAACCATCACGCGGGCCCAGTGCGGATTGATGGTTATTAACGACTGCTAATGCAGCCGGGACCAACGGCTTAACGTGCCTTCCGAAGCACGGAGGAGCTCGAGGTGGAAACTTTTTTTTTGTGGTCACCCATTCTATGACTAGCCTTTGCGAAAGTTGCTTAACTTCAACAATCGCAGACCGAGCGCGTTTACCGCTGCGCCAGCGAGCTCCGTGTTGTAATTTTATGAGACATAAACATGATTTTTGACCACGAGTTTATGAAAAGGACTCTTCAAATATCACCCGCGCACTGCCTGAACGTGTAAACAACTGTGTTTCGTCAACAAATTCAAACACTTTTTTATTCAGTGGGTAATAATACATCGTCATTTTTTACGTATCCGTCTAAAACTACTTACTGCAGCTTCTCCGAAGAAGACATCGGCGCAGGGCCCTAGACGTTCTTAAAAAAAAAACAACCTCCACTAGACAAGGATTTTGGACAGCAAATTCAAGTATCTTTACAATACTTAGCGAGAACGGACCCACAACCCATCGCATTTTCGCTCTTAATAGCGTCCGAACGACTTCTGTTTAGTAAATACTAGGTAACTCGTGCAAAGTTCCATTTAAGCCTTTACGGGGTGAATTTCCAAAAATTGTTCCTTAGTGCTTACTTGCGTCACTTAAGAAACTTTTGAGAATTTCATACATTTAGGCTTAGTAGTTGCAGTGCCTAGGAGAACATTTATGAAACAAACAAAAGAGAAGGTGCAGGTCGTGTCGTATCAGGAGGTGAAGGATTTGGCGGGAAGAAGAGAGGAATAGCGATTACTCCACCGATTAGAGCGCAGCTCTTAAATAAAGAGAGAGAGAGAGAGTTGTTCTTCTTTTTTGTACATAGTTATATATATACAGAATAAAGATGATAGAATGGTAATTTTGTTGCAGAACATCGAAAACTTCATGAAGGACGTATACAAGGACCGGTATGGCAAGGACATCCACGAAGACACGGTCAACCAGCTCTATTCCATCGCAGTCAGCATCTTTGCAATCGGCGGCATGTTGGGTGGCTTCTCTGGTGGCATGATCGCGAACCGATTTGGCAGGTAACGCATTTATATAACTCATCTAATATCTTAGAAAGGCTAAATGAGAGTTGGTCAATGACTAACTACATTATAGACTATATCGCAAAGCGGCTAGATATCATTTCACCTAGATCTTATATTGACATAGTCAAAAACTTGATCGCAATGTTACTACATAGCGATTTGTCAAGTTTGTGTTTCTGTAAATTCATTCATCATGTGTATTCGGTTGTACAATAAACTCCCGGAGTCATTTACTACTACGAATACGAACAAATTCAGAACTGCTCTTAAGACATGGCTTGCACATAAATGTTTTTTATGACGTCAAAGAATTTTTGAATGGAAACTAATAGTTAATTCATAGACCTACTTATCCATTGTATTTATTCTTAACTAGTTTTTTTTTTATTGTTTTCTCTCTCTTATGTCATTTCATTGCCTGTGTGAAATATGTATACATATGGGTGCAAAGGCAAAATTTAGTGAAACGTAATTTGTAACTATAACTGCAACTATTATTTATAACTACCTAAATTTATACACAATAGAAATCTTTATCTTTTGCACCGAATTGAAGAAAGAGTTTGGAAAGGCCTTGACGCGCATTTTGTATGAGAACCGCTGTCGCCGGTTCAAACCTCACTCTCTACTACTAGTGCTGCAAACAGATAACTACGTTAAGCTCCAATGCAGTGTGAATATAGTTTTTATAGTAGTTAGTCATCGTTCTACCAAGACAACCTGAGACCAACCTAAGAGAGAAGGTCTTTTATTCTTTGAACGAGTTATTGCACCCTAATAATGTTATGTAAATTTGATGTAAATATAAGTAGTTAATTTAGAGTAAGATTAGGTTAATAATATAATAATTACCTATTGTATGTCAGAATATGACTGAATGTGCTGAACCATAACATTTACTTCCATCACTATGTATGACCACATTTACTGCAATAAATTTCATTTCATTTCATTTCATTTCAACACAACATAAGTCAGAGGTATATCCCTTACAAGATGAAATATGTACCCACACCTTCCGAGCTTTTCTAATGATTACCTTCATCATTACTAATTTAAGAGCCACGCTCTTGTCGGTGAAGCATTCTCCATTCATGTCTATCAAAGGCAAATTCCTTCACTTTCTTATAAGACACGACGTTCACCTTCTCTTTGATCTGTTCCATGTAAGCTCTTCTTGGTCTTCCCTTTCCTCTCTTTCCTTGTAGCTTCCCTTCTATGATGTTTTAATAAATTCGTCGTGTCTTTTTAAGTGTCCAATCATCTTGCCTCTTCTGTCCTCAATGACTCTCAATATTTGCCTCTTTTCCCTTTCTCTTACTAGAACTTCCTCATTAGTAACTCTTTCGATAATAGTAATTATTATACGTAGATTAACATAACATAAACAGCCTATATACGTCCCACTGCTGAGCACACCTCCCCACAATCAACCGGAGGGGATATGGAGCATACCTCCATAGGTATTATTAGATTAACTTTTCTATATCAGTTTTAGCTTTATAATGAATGGTGGGAATTCAGGAAAGGTGGTCTACTTCTGAACAACATCCTGGGCATCAGCGGCGCTAGTCTCATGGGCTTCACCAAGATATCACACTGCTACGAGATGCTCTTCTTCGGCAGATTCATCATCGGCGTCAATTGCGGTATGTATTCAAGGGCCCTTATTAATTACTCCCCCGTAGTCCAGTGGTTGAAAGTTGGGCTCCAGATCCGGAGGCGGGTTCGAATCCCGGTGGGGACACATCACAAAAATCACTTCGTGATTCCTAGTTTGGTTAGGACATTACAGGCTAATCGCTTGATTGTCCGAAAGTAAGATGAGCCGTGCTTTGGAAGGCACGTTAAGCCGTTGGTCCCAGTTACTACTTACTGATGTAAGTATGTAGTCGTTACATGAGCCACGTTAGGGGTCTTTGGCGGCTCAGTAATAACCCTGACACCAGGGTTGATGAGGTTGGTATTCCACCTCACAACCCACAGGATAAGAAGAAGAGATTAATTACTAAGACTTCGTTGTCTGTCTGTTTGTCTGTCATCAGGCTGTATCTCTAAAACCGCGATAGCGAGACAGTTGAAACTTTCACAAATTATGTATTCCTGTTGTCGCTATAACAACAAATACATATATACGCATGTTTTGAACAACAAATACTAAAAACAAAATAAAATAAATATTTAAGGCGGCCTCTCATACAACAAACGCGATATTTTAGCCTTTTTTTGCTCGATATCAATAATGACAACAGGTAGGCTTTGAAATATTCACAAAATATTTAGTTGTATTTTTACTTTGATAATAAAGAATAAAATAAATATTTAATTGGGGCTCCCATACAGAAAACATATTTTTTTGTCTATTTTATTTGAATAGGGGAGCTTACGAAGTATTAAACCTTATAAGTAAGTAATTAAATGCCAATTACCAAGCTACCAACTATAGAAGAAAACAAATTTGGTTTATTAACGAGAATCGATTTACAAACTGAGTGCTACCTACTACCAAACATGTCACAGCGGTTGAAACCGTACGCTTCTTGATTTTCTTTGCCATTCTTAACAAAAAAAAAATACTAGACTATTATTTTTATAGTTCGTGCGATCGAAAGGGACATATCATCACTGGAAACGCAAAATTACGTAAGCGCCAAAATATCCTAAAATTACAGTCCATATTACATTATGAGGAGCTCGGTGGCGCAGCGGTAAACGCGCTTGGTCTACGATTATTGAAGTTAAGCAACTTTCGCAAAGGCCGGTCATAGGATGGGTGACCGCAAAAAAAAGTTTTCATCTCGAGTGCTTCGGAAGGCACGTTAAGCCGTTGGTCCCGGTTGCATTAGCAGTCGTTAATAACCGCACTGGGCCCGCGTGATGGTTTAAGGCCCGATCTCCCTATTCAACCGTAGGGAAGGCCTGTGCCCCAGCAGTGGGGACGTTAATGGGCTGTGATGATGATGATGATTATTATGATTATATGTATTGCTAGATATTCAAAATTAAAAAAAAACAACGTACTATTCGGTTGACGTCATCCAAATTGGATAAATGGATAAAAAGTTATGATAAAAATACCAAAGTACGTTCAATGGATTTTTCTCGAAATGTCCTTTTGGCGCTTACGTAATTTTGCCTTTTCGAGTGACGATTATAATGATTAAGTATAACAGGTTGCTCTAAATCTAAAATATCCGGCCGGAACTAAAACGGACGACGGATCATTTTACACTGAAAACCTCAACAAATATGCTACACCCAAATTAGTCAGGCCATCTTACACTGGGCGATCTATTATTTTGTTAAATTTTCCAGCATAAATTCGATCCCTATTATTCCTGATAAAGTTGAGTTGTTTTAAAATCAATTTTATTTTATTTATTAATCGTTGTTACAATTTAATGTTACATTTTAAATAGTTAACATCGGAAAACCCTAAAAGAGTTTGTCTCGACATTAATCCCACATTTATTATACTAGTACATCTTATACTAAACACAAGTGTATTCAATCGTGACACCCAACGAAGTTGCTCACGCAGCACAGTTTGCTATATGTCACAATATGCTAATTTTTCGGCTATGTTTCAGGGCTGAACACCTCACTAGTGCCAATGTACATATCGGAGATCGCGCCACTAAACCTGCGGGGTGGGTTGGGCACCGTTAACCAGCTGGCAGTGACAGTAGGGCTGCTACTATCACAGGTGTTGGGCATTGAGCAGATACTTGGAACGGATGAAGGCTGGCCTATTCTACTCGGTAAGTGACCACACTATAATATGTATTTGTTAAAAGGATGTTTTTATGGAAGCAAAACCGGGTGAGAGCCTTTAGCGCTCCCCATTTGTCCGGCCAAGTAGTGAATGTCATCTGCGGCAAATCTACAATAAGTCACAAAAAAACTGGAAGCAAAACAAAACATAGAACACGTTCAGCTGCTTGTCTTCCCGGGCATGTCGTAAAAACCGACAGAGGGATTGTGTCCTCTAACGTGATGGACTAATGTTAAGCGATAGGCTGATCCCTTATCACCATAAGGTTTAACATATCCAGCTTACGACATCGTATCAACAGTGGCTGCAAGTTCTCTTTGATTACTTGTGGCTCTGCCCACCCCATTAGGGATTACGGGCTTGACGTTATGTATGTGTATGTATGTATGAGTTAAAAGTATACTTTTATTTATAGAAACTCATAACAGCTGAAAGCTTATAAATCGGAAACTTTGTGTTTTTCATTCGTCTAAATTAGGTCTAAATAGTAAATCAATGTTATAGGCACATTCAGGCCGGTTATATGGGTGACCACAAAAAAAAAGTTTTCATCTCGAGCTCCTCCGTGCTTCGGAAGGCAAGTTAAGCCGTTGGTCCCGGCTGCATTAGCAGTCGTTATTAACCATCAATCCGCACTGGGCCCGTGTGATGGTTTAAGGCCCTATTCTCCCTATCCATCCATAGGGAAGGCCCGTGCCCCAGCAGTGGGGACGTTAATGGGCTGATGATGAGTCCCCATTCTCGCATGCGCGTGTCATAACGGCAACTTTTCTAGTAAGGAGAGGAAAGCGTGTAGGTACTTACTTCATGGCACATTATACAAAATGTCCAGCAATATCAAAGGAAAAAGCATCATAAGTTCATAATCGGTAAGTTCAAGTGAATCTTCTGTGGGTTGAGAGGTGGATTACCAACCTCATCAACCCTGGTGTCAGGGTTACTATTGAGTTGCCAAAGGCCCCTGTCGTGACTCATGTAACGACTACATAATTACATCAGTCAGTAGTAAGTTGGACCAACGGCTTAACACGGACAATCAGGTGATCATCAAGGACAACTATAATGTCCTAACCAAACTAGGGATCACAAGTAATTTTTGTCATATTTCCCCACCGGGTTTCGAACCCGGCACCTCCAGATCGTGAGCCTAACGCTCAACCACTGGACCATGGAGGCCGTTCAAGTGAATTGAAATAATAAACGTAATTGAACCAAATCGCATTATTTAGTTCAATCAATCGAATTTCAATTTACAGTATACAAAGTGCTTTCCTAGGATGTTCAGAAATCTCAAATGTAAATGCATCATAACCGGTTAGTTCACGTTAATTAAAGTGACGAATTGAAGTAGTAAAGTGGAGCAAATTAAACTACGTAAATATTCACTAGAAATATTGGGTAAGTATGTGTTTGATAGATCATTAGGGGTCTGGCTGAAAATCGGCGTCGTATTGTCCCTCATGTGGGTCGATACTACATTAGCCGAGCTATCACACTTTTTAGTTTTAAGTCTTACATTTCATATATGTTTAAATTTTAATATTAAGAAGTTTATGTAACGTCTTAAACCTAAATAAAAATTTTATCTATCTATCTATCATACTCCAATTTACATTCAAACCGTTAGACGCGATTACTTATTATTGAACATTCGTGCATATGAATGTTTCCAATACTTAATAGAAATTGATAGTGTAATTTATTAAAGGTTTTTCATAAATACTTAAAGTATGTGAACTTAAGGTAAGGTATATTTAAAAATGAAAGACTAGGCATTCACCACTGGCTTCTTCATAAATGTAATTATAAACAGCCAATGAAATCCACACAAACTTTGTCGAAGAACATACCTTATCAGCAACAAGCTTCTTGAACATTACTCAAAAAGTCCACCCCGGATGATTTCCGGCTCAAACGTACCCATCCAACTGGCAGCGTTCCCCCGCTGTACTTTCTTAAGTTTAAACACAAATAAATATTTTTCAAGTATTAAGTATGTTTACAAAAATAAGTACCTTATAAGTACATACAATAATTAGTTACAGTAACCAGGGCTACTCTGCCAATAATTTGAGTTTCCGTTTGTCTTCTTTGATTTGGGCAAAAATTTTACAATCGATCTAAATTAGTTATAAGTACGAAAGCTTATCAAGCTTCCACCCACGTATTTCTGCTGCCTCCACAATGATCGGAAAATAATATAATGGGTCTCTCAGTAGTAGTACTGTTATGATAACATTGGGTGTTAGTGACATTGAACGGAATACTTGACGGGTGATTCAGACCATGATTCTGAATTGATATGAAGTAGAATTTACCGTCGCAAAATTCATTATTTTTTGAAATTATTTTCAATTCTATACTTTTGCAATGGAAAATTCCACTTGACATTAACTAAGAATAATGAGCCGAATTATCTCTCCCGTACAAGTACGTACAGGTAGCCATACAAGCCACGTGTTAGTGACACCGTAACGAAACTTTGGGAGATGAGTCAGACCATAATTCTGAGTTGGTTTCAAGTGAAATTTCCTATAAATAGAATTCTATTTGATATCAACTCAGAATCATGGTCTGAATCATCATGGTCATGGTAATCATGGTCGAAATCAAAGTTTTCGTTACGATGTCACTAACATCCTGTATATATACTATCATAATGGCATTAAACTGTCTCAAGAGATATTTCACCTTCAGAGAAATATTTTTCCTGGGAGTGGGTCGAGTTCACAGTATCTCGCTGTTTGTACGATGGAATCGTTCACGGATTGCGAATTTCGAGAAATCGTATTTTTCTGTTCGGTCGTATGTCTATCTTTATTACATGAGAGTGGAAGAATCTGTCGGTTAGAGAATAGTACATTCTTTAGCAAGAAAAGCGAAAGTGGTGTGGCAGTGTCGTTTAAGTGGAATTCAATGAGAAAATACACTGACCCGCAAAACTAAGTGTGCAATATTGCACAACTTTTTACAGAACTTTACCTCTTTGATATAGTTTTTATTCCTTTATTGTCTTTGTATTTTTGATAAGGAGTTAGTTTGTCTTTTGCACGAGAACCGGTTTATTATTGACAGGTTGCCAATACTAAGTACTACACACATAAAAAAAATAGAATAAGTATATAAACTCACGCCTATTTCGCACCAGTGTAAGCAGATGCTATGGAATTCCATTTGCATCGATCCTGACTCACTTCTCTTGCTTCCTCCACATTCATCAATCAATCATCGGTTCAGAGCAGATCATATTGAACCTTTTCTAAGGGCATCTCCAATTTGGTCAATGTACGCCCTTCTGGGTCTTCCTCTGCAGGGCTGCCACCAACCTTCGCTTTATATACTGCTTTCGGAATCCTATCATACACGTTCGTACATACTACACTTTTATTTTATTTTCTAAACTATAGAAGTTAGAGATTAAAAAAAAAGTTTTATAGATAATTTTATCAGCTTTCATTATACATTAGTAACATTTCGAGTCTATTTATTTCAAAAGTATATCTTGTGTAATTCAAAAGTTATTATAATTGTCTTCTGCTGTCGTGTAGGTTGTGTGGTGGGTTACCAACCTCATCACTCTGGTGTCACGGTTACCATTAGGCCGCCAAAGGTCCCAATAATTTATTATAAAAAAAGTATATATTATTTTTAATAATTATTTTCCTTTTTTATATTGTTTTTTAATTGTAAAAATATAGTACTTACTTACTTTTCCAGGCCAATGTATTATGTACGTATGGAATGACGGTAGTGGTTTATTTTGTAGGGCTGGCCATCTGCCCAGCGATCCTGCAGCTACTTCTGTTGCCAGCGTGTCCTGAATCACCAAGGTATCTGCTCATCACACGACAGTGGGAAGAAGAGGCACGACGGGCTCTGCGGCGGCTACGGGCAAGCAATCAGGTACAAGATAATTATACTAACCTGCCGTACACAATGAACATCAATTTAGTTGGCTGAATGTGTTTGAGCCGGTCGACACCTTTTCAATATGTATTTTTTTATAAGTACTGAAAAGACGGTACTGAAAAGTATAGGCGTCCTCAGGACGTAATATGCAATCCCGACGCCCCGATTACTCTAGCCATAGAGTCAGCCAATCAACTCGCGACACCAAACACTTCAGGACCCTGATACCGACCCCGCCGGCGGCGTGGTCGACGAATTCGCTCAATCAGCGCTTATCGCTATCGACCCACTAGAGTCGATTAATTCTTTCAAATATTTTTCCTCTCAGACGATGCCCTGAGCCGAGGTTCGCGCCCAACTGGGCACCCTCAGGCCTGTTGTCTTAATCGTTGTACCGGGTGAGAGCCTTCAGCGCTCCCCATCTGTCCGGCCAAGTAGTTGATTGAGGGAAATCGTCGACCACGCCGGCGGGGTTAGTATCGGGGTCCTGAAGTGTTTGGTGTCGCGAGCTGATTGGCTGCGTCTATGGCTAGAGTAATCGGGTCGTCGGGATCGTATATTACGGACGCCGATACTTGCCGCGAACCTCGGCTCAGGGCGTCGTCTGAGAGGAAAAATAGTTGAAAGAATTAATCGATCCTAGTGGGTCGATAGCGATAAGCGCTTCTTGTCTTATGAACAGTGTATCTTGCTGTGTAGGTGGAGGAAGACATAGAGGAGATGCGTGCGGAGGAGCGAGCACAGCAAGCGGAGGCGTCAATTTCCATGCGGGAGCTACTGTGCTCACCAACACTCCGCGCGCCTCTGCTAATAGGCGTGGTCATGCAGCTTTCACAACAACTCAGTGGCATCAATGCTGTAAGTTAAAAATGAATATAACTATCAAGACTTTTGTACGGTCTCGTAAATTGTATTCGAATTATTTGTTTACTTTTAGGACGCTTCTTCTTCTTAACGTGTGGGTTGTGAAGTGGAATACCAGCTTCATCAACCCTGGTGTCAGGGTTATGATTGAGCCACCAAAGGCCCCTGACATGGCTCATGTAACAATTACTCACTTACATCAGTAAATAGTAACCGGGACCAACGGCTTAACGTGCCTTCAAAAGCACGCTGAATTTTGCAAATGAATGGAGTAAGTATCTAAACTACAAATATAGGTGCACCTACAGATAGAATTATACCTACGTTGTTGAGGAGATTTTGTGCGCCGCTTTTTTCTTTGGACATAAAACTTACTTTCTAAAGTGATGGTACATTATAGGTAATATCGTATAGAACTACTTAATATCGGATGAATTATGAAGTAGTTACATGAGCCATGTCTAGGTCATGTAGCGGCTCAATAGTAACCCTCTGTGGTCCTGTGGTTGAGCGTTGGGCTCACGATCCGGAGGTCCCGGATTCGAATCCCGGTGGGGATATATAACAAAAACACTTTGTGATCCCTAGTATTGCTAGCTGATCTCCTGATTGTCCGCAAATAAAATTATTCATGCTTCGGAAGGCACGTTAAGCCGTCGGTCCTGGTTACTACTGTAAGTATAAGTGAGTAATCGTTACATGAGCCATGTCAGATGACTTTAGCGGCTCAATAATAACCCTGACACCACACGACAGAAGAAGTAACCCTGATACGAATGTTGATGAGATCGGTCATTCATCTCACAACCCATATAAAAGAAGATTACAACCAGCTTATTTTCCAGGTCTTCTACTATTCAACATCTCTCTTCACATCATCGGGCCTCACGGAAGAGTCGGCAAAATTCGCGACTATGGGTATTGGTGCCATCATGGTGGGGATGACCCTCGTGTCACTCCCGCTGATGGACCGCACGGGGCGCAGGACCCTCCACCTCTATGGCCTGGGCGGCATGTTCATCTTCTCCATCTTCATCACGATCTCGTTTCTGATAAAGGTGTGTCTTATAAAGCGGACGGTAGACTGCGGAAATCCGAAAGTCATTGATTACGTATCAAAATTGGAAATTGCTAGCCAAGAACCTTGTGGTGCAACTAATTTCGGTCGAAGATTTCCGTCATTCAGCGCTTGTCGCTATCGACCCACGAGAGTCCATTAATTCTTTCAAATAAAATTATCTCAAACGACTCCCTGAGCCAAGGTTTGCGCCGAACTGGGCACCCTCAGACTTGTTGACTTAAATTTTGTACCGGGTGAGAGCCCTCAGCGCTCCCCATTTGTCCGGCCAAGTACAATAAGTCCCGTCCAAAAAAAACTACCAAATTATACCAAGCGCGGTTCTACCACGGGTGACACAGGAAATATAAAGGGATATTTTATGTAAATCATCTATTAGCTGCAATGTTGCGGGATTAAATAAATTATTTATTTGTCCAGATATAGAAATACGTAGGTTGTTGTTTACAAAGGTATCCTTTGAATATGGAATATATCCATTGATATTTGATAAACTACGAATGCTGATATTTCTTACAAATATTTTGATGCTATTTGCAAGTTCTACCAAAATCAAAATTTTCTTGCTGCAAAAAAAATAATTTTGGAGTCCAAAGCCGCAGTCAGTTTTCATTGGTTGAATCCGGTTTCTAATTTTCGGGAATCAGATATGATTTAGACCACGAAAGCTACCTACTTATTTATTTCTTGTATATCTACATCCTTAAATTCTGAAGTCAAAGGATATTATCTTCTCCTGCTCACGATGTTATATACCGGGTTATGTATGTACTTAAGTAACCTGGTCAAACAAGCTTGAAGAAAAAATTGGTAGGACAATTATTAATTTGAACTTAGAAAACGCACTTCGTCCCGCAAAATATTTAAGTACCTTTAGTAAACCCATTGTCGTTCGTGGGTTTTCAACAAATCAACTTAAAAGCGACCTTCCCCGCGGCGCGATGCAATTCGTGTGATATTGAAACAAGTGTCGATTTGTAGGACCATAGAGTAGATGACATCCTAGATAATTACTTTTTAAGTGATGTAAAGCCGTGGGTAGTTTCCTAGGTCAAATATAAATTATCAAATTCTGATCACTAAGTAAATAAAGAAAGCTCTGAAGGTGACAAAAAAGTTATTGTTTCTATTTAAATTATTCATGAATTTTAATAAAGAAAAATCTAAATAATAAAGTACGATTTCACATGTTGCTTTTTCATACAAGTTCCATAGTAATTTCGTGTTTTGACGTTTAGTAAAAAGTAACTGTTTTGACTAGTTGGAAACTACCCTATTATGTCGTCAAAAAATAACCTTACATGGGGTCTAGTACTGGCAACCTTACCCTAAAATCGCACACCCACGCGACATCTAATTGCGCCGTGGGTAAGGTCCCTCGAGAGCTAACATTCCGGGTAAGAGGAATGAACCCATAGATATAAGAACTTAGAATATTTTTAGATAAGTATAATACCAAAAGATCTGCGGTTTGAAACATCATTTCATTCAAATGCAGATCTTCCTTCGATACGCAACGAACTATAAAACATTTTCAATTATTTATTAATCGATTATTGATTCAAGCAGACAGATGCTGTGTTGTGTAGCGAAGTACTTTCAGTTAGGTAGTTTAACCGCTTGGGCACGCTTTAACATCGCTTCCTTCAATTCCACTATACTTGCCTTTTCTTATCCGTAGTATTCTTCTCTTCATTTACCTACCCTCTTATATTTTCAAAATTAATCTTAAAACATTTGTTCATTTTCTAAACTTGAGTGCGCTCCGAATGAAGAAGTTCAATCAGACTTCATTCATCTTCAGGTGTAACGAATACTGTTGCCTGATTATGGTATACTACTCGTACAACGAGTATTCCTGGTTGAATGACTGCTTATGACAATCAGGACATACTATGTACAAGGAGCCTCGCATTGAACTCAACAAAGCCACACATTCGGAGTGCAGTTAGCATTGCATGCACCGCATTATGATTCTTATTCTTTCTCCACACATACCACTTTTATTTGCTTCAGCTTCAGCGACCCCCTCCCCCCTTTTGCGACTTTCCTGTTTCCGAAACCGGACTCTCGGTAGGAAAGTGTGTATATAAAAAGAAATGAATTCTCAAATGTAGGTACATCACTCACATAGCACTCGACACTTTTTTGTTTACCACTTAACACGAGAAAAGGACGATTGGGAAAATTACCTCGAGAAGCTAGGGCTGCCATCTGCAAAATTGCACATGAGCTAAACCAGCTCAAAATAGCTAGTTCTTTTTTATTTAATCCTGGAGTCCAAAGTCGCAGTCAGTTTCTTAATAAATCACAGTCTTTTATTATTGCTGTAACAACAAAAGCTTAAGAAATTGTTTCTTTTCATTGGAAATACATTTAGTGTGTTAGTCAGAGAATAGTAAACTCAATAGTCGGTTTTAAGATGAGGTCGAGTTCGGGGCAACCCGGCCGGATGGCAACTCTAAGAAGCTACCGCACGCGATTAAAGAAGCGAGGTCACACAACGCTGCCCAGAAGCAGAAGGCACTTTTCACTCTAGCATACGCAGTAACAGCCGATAGTCGAGAGGGTAACTACTTCACGCTTCACACGGTGTGGGAGACGACCATGCGATACTTCACTCGACAGCACTGGATTGACCAGGATACAACACTCACATAGGGCCTCGGAAGACGAACATCTACTCTCCAATATGGCTGAGAGCAGTGGTTTGTCTTCCGATGGTATAGTGCGTGATGTGCGTTCGTTTGCGTTTCATTTCTTCCGGTCGGTGACGGGAAAGAACGTAGTTTCTACCCCCTGATAGGAGTTCTTCGGCTATGTGCAGGAAATGATAGACTGGATGAGCTACCTGTCAGTGGTGTCGACGCTGAGCTTCGTGGTGTTCTTCGCGGTGGGCCCTGGTTCCATCCCGTGGCTGATCACTGCCGAGCTGTTTTCGCAGGGCCCGCGACCAAGTGCGATGGCCATCGCTGTCTTAGTTAACTGGATGGCCAATTTCGTTGTCGGAATTGGCTTTCCTAGCATGAAGGTAATTTTATTGGATATAATGCTACGCTGTCATATCGAAGATCCTGGATTGTTATTTTGTTTCTTTATGTTACAATGGAAATCGTTATAATCCGTCTTACATTTACATGCAAAGCGAAACTAGTGCACCCGTGTAGTAAGTACATCGATCAGCGACTGACCTTAACCATAATCATCATGTTCTTGTTGCAGGCACTACTGGAAAACTATACATTCCTGCCTTTTAGCGTATTCCTTGCAATTTTTTGGATATTTACGTATAAAAAAGTTCCTGAAACCAAAAACAAGACCTTCGAAGAGATATTGGCATTGTTCCGGAATTCCAACGGGAGGTGAGACTTTTGTTTTGGCATTCTTATTGAAATTTTGGAAATATTGGCACCGATGACCAACACTTTGGGTATCACCACAAGTCATGTTCACTGCCACAGCGCACAAGCCAATCTTGCGATATCGTCATCATCATCGGCACGCGCAGCACGGAGACATTCCAACCTACAATATTTTTATATAAGTAAATAAATATCAAATATTCAGTACAATTCAAGTATTCTATTCTTCTATTCTATGTTATGAATCGTAAGGCTTTTTACACGGGAACGTCATTTATGGATTTTCTGCCAACTTACCTTTCGATCTATCAGGAATCGAAGTGTATTAAAACGCCATTCCAGTGACCACATACTCTTTAGATGACAAAGCCGATAATCTAATCACAACTGTAAAATCAAACCAAAACTGGACTTGGTTAAGTCGGTTTTCGAAGATGAAGAGCCAAAAGCTCGCTTACTAAGGGTATGGATGCAAAAAGCATCAGCAGTCGAACAAGACCTTTAAATTGGAATCGGGAGCGGGATCCCGGGATCCTGCATGTTTTTCAGTCCTGAAATTTCGGTTTTTAATATTTTTGAGTTCACTGGTTGTCGTGTCTCCTTGGTACGCTAGGTTGGTAGGGTGCTAGGTTTGTGCAGGTGGTAACCCTGGGCTGACGTCGCGTGTGTGTACAGGGATAGTTTCCGCGACAGCCGGCTATACGGCAGCATGATGAACTGCGTCAACGCCCTGGAGCAACAACTGCCCCCGCCGCCCCCTCCTGCGCCGGTCGACGAGAAACATGACTCATGTAAGTGTAGGTCTTACGGTCCTTAGGCCACCTGGGTAACAGCGGCGGCAAAGCGGCGGCTGACCCTAGTCTCCTTACCGCACCTGCGCCGCTTCCGTCGAGAACACTTCGATACAAATTTATGCATTTAATCGCGCCGTTTGCCGCTGCCGCTGTCATCCATTTGCGGCGTCAGGGGCTACCTTAGTGGCAAATGCTCCGATTTCTACACCTGTTAATGTATAACCCTTCTGAGTTAAAAAGTTTGCTCGATTCGCGCGGTTTATACGTAATCGAGTGAAGAAACGTGGACGTTTTCCACTTCGCTAGACCCTCGCAACTTTATTCCGTTTCCGTTGTATTTTCCATCGTGTAAAACCGGAATGGCATCGCCGACTTTTTCAGTTACGTAGAGGTACGTACCCACTGCAATTATTGTTAAGCGAGCTACCAAAGTTCGTTTCAAACGAATATTACTACCGCCGTATATTAAAAACGTTACATTCGCCTTTTAGAGAGTAAAGTATTTACTTAGAGTAGCTTGAAATTATCATATTGCTTTACACAAGCAAACAAGCTCGAAAATTGCGTCGGCAATAGGTACTAGCAGTATACTCAGCCGCTCTATCGTATTCAGTTTCAATAACTATTAAAGCATAATTAATTACTTGCATAGGCAGTCAGTTTCATCAGTTTTATTGATAATTAATTACCAGCGTAACTGTTTTACCGAGAAATTATTTGGACAATGGAAAATAATATCGTAGCGGAATGTAGTTGACGGTGTTTTAGCATTGCATTTAACATATCATCTTACCAGAGAAAAGAGCTGATTTAAATTGAGTTAGACTGTGAAATGAAATAAGTGTGGGGCTGTACATCTCCACGTCAAGGCGTCGTAACGTGTAAATTCACGTGCGATTTGCACCGCGCCACGTCGCCTACAACTTGAATGTCCACGTTGACGGCTCCGTGACGTGGAGATGTGTAAACAAGTTAGATGTATAAAGACCACCAGATATCACAGCTTCATGTTTTTGACACGTTATTTAATCTCATTTCATGATTGTTTTAAGAGGATGTTATAAAGTGGCCATTGCACGAAGAAACGACTATCATTATCATATCATACTGAATCCATAAATGCAAGAGCAATAGCCATACACACGCCGCTTTTCAAGTCATCTTTGTACATAGATGAATATGTTCCTACTGAGTTTATTTTGTAAAGGAGTACCTACATACGACTATGCTGATTTTAGAAAAGATAAAAAGTCAACTGGAAAGCTACAGTTTATAATCAAACTAGTCAAATGTGTTAATTTCTAATGAGGGGCTTTCCGCGCTACATTCCTCAAAAACAATGTATATGTCGCAGTCGGATTGTATAATCCGCTGTATTACATTACGGCTAGCTGTTTTCAAAAACAGGGCTGTTTTGTAATACAAAATCAATCCAAAGAAATAATAGGGTAGTTTCCAACTGGTCAAATCAGTTACTTTTTACTAAAAGTCAAAACACGAAATTACTATAGCATTTCTATGAAAAAGCAACCTGTAACGTCATAGAATGATGTGACAAAATGTTGCACTTATTATTAAGTACATTAAGGGTGGTATTAATAAACTAATCTCAGCTTCGAGATTGCCCTCAAGATCAAGTTTTTTTTTTGACGTGACTTATTGTAGATTTGCCGCAGATGGCATTAACTACTTGGCCGGACAAATGGGGAGCGCTGAAGGCTCTCACCCGGTACAACGTTTAAGACAACAGGCCTGAGGGTGCCCAGTTGGGCGCGAACCTCGGCTCAGGGCGTCGTCTGAGAGGAAAAATATTTGAAAGAATTAATCGACCCTAGTGGGTCGATAGCGATAAGCGCTGAATGATATCGTCGACCACGTCGGCGGGGTCGGTATCGGGGTTAAGATCATGTCAATGTGATAGTTCTCATATAAAAACATGGGCTTGAGCACAATCTTGAAGGCAGTCTCAGCTGAGATTAGTTTATTAATACCACCCTAAGTTAATAGAAAAAAAGAATTCTTTTTTTGTCACCTTTAAATCTGTCTTTATTTAGTAATCAGAATTTCATAATTTATCTTTGAATTAGGAAACTACCCAATTATCCCGTGCTCAGCAGTGCAGGAAAACATCCTGAGGGAATCCATAAACGCAAATTAACTTGTATTGGGCTGGTTTTTCTTTCGGGTTAGAAGGTCAGACAGGCAGTCGCTTCTGTAAAAATTCGGACCTGACAAGCCTACAGGTTCGGTCAGCGGACCCTGTGTAAACGGGATAACGCTAGGGAGATGGTAAGTGGCTGTTTTCACCCCGATATGGGCGGAAATTACCTATATATGTCTGTATGTATGTAAATAAGTAGTACAAATCGTGGCTGACTTTGCTAACTGACGTAACTGTAAGTGATTTGTGTCTTATTGACAATTGCAACAGGAGCAAATCAGTTTCGCCAGATATTGCAGATACGTTAGTTCACGACATCAGCGACGAAATGATGCGCGAATTGTGGTAGATATTTGTAATAGGTGGTTCAAACACGACATGTTATGCCAGCGATGTGGTCGGAGACTGACTTGCGTCACGATCTCCGTAATATGGCCAGACTTCATCGCGGGTTGACGTGTCTTGTTTGGTGTTTAGCACATTTTAGCGGTTGGTGTAGTGTTGTACTGGGTGTTGCAGTGTCGGAGCAATCGTCGGGTGGGGGGGAGGCGGGCCGGCCGCCCCCGCCCCTGCCGCCCCCGCGGTTCCCTGCCACAGGCAACGTCTGACAATGGGAGACCGCTGCGCGTGCGCCTCTAGTCGCGCCACTCAAGGCCGCCGCCAACTTCTTGTTTCATGGACTCAAGCGTCAAGCGGGCCGCGCCTCTATCACTACCACACAACAAATGTTCTAAATCAATGTGATTAGGTTAATAAAACGAAACTAGCACGTAAGTCACGGCGTAAAGTTAAAATAGTTCTTTAGTCTGTCATTTTATGACATAATTTATGAATGCATAGGTACCTTGTAAAGTGCCATCGGTTTCTTGTACCCATTTTAATTAGGTCTTCATGAAATTTTATTAAAACAAAATTAATTAAAGTGGAAATTTTAACCCGACTCCGAAGTACCAGCCAGGCTCGGGCCAATTCAACACTTGTCTTTACGGTCGACAGATTCTAGCTTCTGATATTATATTAAACTTAAAGTAAGTATGTTCGACGACGACGATACTCATGTACTTAATGGTAGATTTTTAACGACTACTTTGTAGAGAGGCGCGCGCGGCGAGCGGCGTGCCGCCCGCGCCCCGCTATTGCACGGGTTACATGCTGGCTAAGTCAAGTAGGGGTATATAATATAAAATGGGGACGATGAGTACATTGCGCCGCACGCCACGCCCCTGCGCAGGCGTCGCTAACAACCTATAATATGACAATGTACATACAATGCTGTGACTTTATTGTATTGTTAATTTTTTATATAATATGTATAATTATTAATTAGGTATATTATTTTACGAACGTTTTTATTCTCTTTTTACTCATAATTATTATTGTTATAATGATAAATTAACGTCATATCTAAAGTGACAGAGATTATCTATTAATTATTATAATTATCGCATAAATTATTATAAATAAATAATTATAATGCCGGACAGGTCCCGGCCAGAGACATGTTTAATTGCAGTTGTGGGAATTGATTGTAAAAATAATATTGTAATTTATTCAGAGCAATGTACTAGCAATTTTTACATAATTTACACCATTGTGACGCTTACTTTTATATTTTAGTTCTGTTGGTTCAGCGTTTAGAGTACTATTTATTTGTAGCGTTAAGAGATAATAAAAAAAAACATATTATTATCTTTTTAAATGAAGAAAAGAATAGAATATGGTAAGTTATACAATTTTGTGAAGACTTTTAAGAATGTAAAGCTTTTAAACTTATACGCCCTTAGAAGACGAAAAAGTTTCATTATTATTAGTTAGGATTCCGTAGTTACTACAGGGTTGTAGTCAATTTGTTCGTCCATGCATCTGAACACTGCTCAATTCAGGATGTAAGATAGACGGTTCCGTAGCTTATTGTAATTGTCTGCTGGCGCGGCCTAAAGATATTTGTGTGTGAATTATTATGAGAGTGTCGTTGACAAGGACTGCGCTCATTGTGCCGACTCCGATAGCGCCAGATATTGTGATAAAGTCTAGTAGCCGTAGCATGATGCACGCATATCGCGCGAGTTGTGATATATAAACTGATTCTATTGGGTACACGACACATAAAGCAATTGTATTGGTTTATGTATCGCGTCGCCGTTACCGTGTTACGGCTGAAGAACGATGTAGAAATGTTCCGGGGGTGTGACTTAAAGTCTGACTGATGCTATAGATAAGATAGATTCAAGATAGCGAATATGCGCGATATTTTTGTTACAGTATAAGCATACGGACAGAGTTGTCGAATCAAGGTGCAATTCAGAAGCACGCGGCCGACGACCACGTCGCCTGACGTCTAATTCCTCTTTAGCTTCGCTGCTAACTGTTTTTCTATAAAGAATATTTTTTTAAAAGTCATTATATATGGAGACGGTGCACACCATTCCTGTCAATGTCATCGATGCGCAAGATCCTTGCCCTTGTCAATATATTATATATATATATATATATAATATTCACTCAGTATTACCATGTTTTGGAGAGGTTACAAATTGTATGTACCTATGTAATGTAAAGCTTGATTCAAACAAAGTGTAGAAAGTGGGATTAGCGGACCGGTGCCCCGGATTTTGTATGAAACCGCAAACAAAATTCCGCGGCTTATCCTCATTTTCTTACTTTCCCGACTCTGTGTGCAGCAAGCATTACCGCTATAATAGTATACATCAGTGATTACTGTAATCAATTGCGTAAAACGTAGGCAATGTACCATCAACTCTAATATAATTCAAGTCCGCTTCTTTCCTATAAGACTACCAGCTGTACTGAACAAACTATCGCGCAATCATCAATATTTATGTAACTATCATAGCCAGACGACACGAGTTACGAGCATATTTATACCACTACTAGCGCCTCGACCTAGCTTCGACTGACTGCAATTACTGCAACTGCAATACCTTACAGTATTCTAAAATACATGCAGAGCACAACAACAAAAACCGCGTGAAAATCCATTCGGTGGTTCTCGAGATTAACCCGAATATATATATAGAGGTTTTCAGTTATGGGTGTTAATGACATCGTAACGAAAACTTTTAAGGTCATTTAGACCTCAATTCTGAGTTGATGTCAAGAGGAATTTTCTATCTAAAAAAATATGATTATGAACTTAGAATCATGGTCTAAATCATCCCCCTCAGTATTCATTACGATGTCGCTAACACCCTGTATATGATGATTGATGTATATTCCCTTTTATTGCACATTTTTTGGTATATATACACGGGTAAAACCGCGCCGTCTGGAGATAGTCAAATAGTTTGAACACTGGAATTTTGAATATAGGTATTTCATAGCACCTAATCAGACTTACAGTTACTACTATCTGCGTGCAAAACCTGGAGAATTGATGAGAATGTAGTTGTACTAGACGTATGAAGAAATGGTCTATCGGGGCCAGTATATTGTAGCAATAACCTTTTATTTTGTTGTAAATAGACAAATGGCTAGTAAGCTTTATTATTTGTAATGTTTTATCTGTGCCAATGTTGTTTCTTTACCGAATCGATGTATGGATTAGAAAGAGATATGCAACCGATTCACTTTGGAATTAACTGCAATTTAACATTATACCTATATATAATATAAGTATTTGTATTTTTTTTACTCGACCTGAGTCGGCTTTTTCAGGTCGACTAAAAAATACAACTATATCGTATATACCTATATTATAATATTATTACATCTATTACGTACAAAATGTTTTATATTCGTTACATACATAATTATATTTTATAGATTTTATTTTTCATATTGTATTAGATTGGTGTGCTATGTCATGTACTTAAAGAACCTACGTTACCCTAACATATTATAATCTTAAATAAATAGTTATTTTCTTGTAAAAAGAAATTCAAAAAATATCCCAAATTAATAAAAAAGGGAAACCAAAAAAATAGCATGAAAGACATTGTGTTTCATTATTTTGTTTTGTACCTAGTCCAGTCAAATATTAACTACTATTTATTTTATTTAACCCTTACACACAACATTTATTTTAAATATAATGCATAAAAGAACGCCAAACGACAAATTCACTGAACCCCTAAAAGAAAACATAAAATAAATGCAATTTCAGATATCGATTACTATTTTTCTAAACCACTCAATAGCAATTTTGTAGATAGATACAAATATAATTGCATAAAATATAGCTACTGCATCTGTGGTGTGTAATGGTTAGGCTTGACGATTAATTACTATTACGCAAGAGGTTGATATACATACCTACTTACTTGACAATCAATTGGCTATTTTCCTTACAAAAAATCGTGTCGAGCACTATTTTTAGAGTAAAAGTTAATATTATGGTACCTTTTTAAAAAAGTGAAAAAAAAATATATAAAAGAGCTGGTTTTAAGTTTAATTAACTGTCATATAATTATAAGATAACTATTTAGTAAATATCGACGGCAAAACCTTCAATTTATCGTTAGTTTCAAATAAAGAATAAATGAAACATTAAAATCACATTCAGTTCTAAATATAGCTCTATGTATGTTGAAAAGTAATATATTTTTAAATAAATAAACCTATAAAATATTCCACTTATTTAAAAATAAATAAAATTATTTAATGGAAAGGGAGTCTAAAATGGTCACATTGAAGCAATTCATCTAAAAAAGCAATATAATAAATATACTTATTAGTTGATTATTGCATGCGTATGCGTAACTGTCAAAGTGCACTATTGTTTTTTTTATGAATTGCTTCAATGTGGCCTGTTTATACCCCCTGTTACGAATTCGGTATGAAAAGTATTTTATTAATCATATATTTAAAATATTTTTGAATGAAAGGTTATGCTATTAGAAAAAAATGCAATAACCTTGAATGATAAGTCTGTTTGAGTTTGCCTCTGGTTAGTTTGTTTTAAAATTTTAATATTGACGTTATGTCAGGATCAAGTCCTGTCAAATCGGTATTAAAGCCCAACTGTGCGAGGTCTCTAATAGTAAGCCCAATAAGATAAAATATTAACATTTTGTAAAATTTTTATTTCATTTAATACTGTTGAGTATTTTATGCTTCTAACACCCGTATTTTAAGATGTACACTCAAACCTTTATCCGCTCTGTCCTCAGAGTTGAAGCCATCTCACGGTCTTCCTGGAACTCGGTTTAATATTGGTATTCTTAGGGTGGCATTAATAAACTAACGTCAGCTTCGAGACTGCCCTCAAGATCTTGTCAATGTGACAGTTCTTACATAAAAATAGGGACTTGAGCATGATCTTGAGGGCAGTCTCAGCTGAGATTAGTTTATTAATACCACCCTTAGACGGCGCCTCAACCTTAACTCCAGTGAACTCCAGTAAGGCATGACGTCATTCATTTCGTATTATTATGTTGGCAGTATGATAATGCTCGACTCCAGTGAGTAAAGTCCTCAAGTCGGGTCGCAAATGTCAACTTAAAATACCAAAATGCTCAGCTGAGCGAGTCGAGTTGAGTATCTTAAAATACGTTTGTAAAAACATGATCGGGGTTGGTTATAGTAATTATTATTTGAGTTATTTTACTAAGTTGGTGCACTTGTTTTTTGCTAAACTAATCACCATTTGGCAGATTTAAGAGCTAAAATAAAGAAATATCGAAATGTTTTTTTTTTTAAATTAGCGTTATGTTTTTCCGAGTTGAGTGTGAAGTCCTAAAAACGATATCCTCGGTCAAATATAACTTGAAATGCATTTTTTCACGCGAAACCAAAGGGTTACCTGAAACCGCGCAATATATTTTCGCAACCAGCATAAAAAAATAAAAGCGAACAAGACTGTCGTACATTGGCTTTATATACATTTATAACATCTGACTGGACTAGATTAGTAACAGCGTACAGTCATGAGCAATATAATGTACCCACTTTGGGACTCTGTCGCACTAACATATTTGACATTTAGTGAGACTTACAGTTCAATTAGTCAAAAAAGTTAATGTGACATGGTACCAAAGTGTATACATATTAATGGTCGTGACCGTACAAAGTAATCTATGAATGATTTAACTTTGTGAATTGTAAGAATCATTTTATTTGTGCTCTACCATACAAAAATATCACTTATTTTCGTAGAACTTTCATACAAGTCAGTACAGGCATAGCAAAGGCTTTAAAAAAAACAGATCCACATTTTTTGGGGACCCTACATTGAATAGCACACCATTTTGATTTTATTTTGTTAGTAACGTTTTTATATACAAAATGTACATAGAGTAATTTAACGAATGTAAATGTATATGAAATATTATTGTTGCTTATAAGAAACTTGTGTACCTTTACTGAGCAATCAGTACGTGTGAAAAAAATTGAAGTGAATCGGTGTGTAAAGGTAGAGTTTTTATCACGAATGGTCTAAGTCAGTTCGGTAGTTTGAAGCAATATTTGATAAGTGGACTAAATGGACTCAAGCAGATATACTTATCAAAGTACACCCAACTAGACACTTTAAAAGAAAGTCATTCTTATCGCGCACAATCCGCGCGCTCTTCTCTAACACTTTAGCGGACTAAAATAAGACCCAAAGGGGGTGAGGTCGGCGCCCGATACGAAATGGTGCGGGGAGGAACGTTACCGTTCTATATTATTATTCTCTATTCTATGGCTGGAGATAAATATGTGGAGAAAGAATAGCACTGTACAGAGATGCGTTCGTTTAACATTCTAATTTCAAAGATAACAAACATAATGCATCTTATATCTTTGTTTTTGGGTATAAATGTTATTTTGCCTAATATTCCAGGCATGTCATTAAAACTGCAAGGACTAGGTTAGTCAAATGAGATACTTTTAACGAAACGTGAAACTGAAAAGCAATCCCAATAAACTCCAGCTTTAAGTGTGGCTGCAGTTGCCTTTCCGTGGCTCTGCCCACTGCTGATGGCAATACGGGCGCGTTGTCTGTCTAAGGTACAAGTTCCAAAATTCTAAACTAGGTCTAAAGATTTTTTCGGTCCTTTTGAGGTCCTTGTCGTTCTCGTTTATGACAATTTACGACAATACACGAAATACAACAATTAAAGGGTTAAAAAAGGGCAAAGAGCAATGTGCGTCTCACATTGGACACAATAAAATCGTCCAATATTAATCTGTTACCAATGTACCGTTATTTTAGAGGAATAGTAGAGGGATGTGTGTTACTGGCCGTTTTGGTTGATTTATGGTTCTATTATTTGAATTTATATTTTTAATTTTCTGAAACACGTCGGTTTTTTTCCGGCAGATGGTTTCCGCGACCGTCGAGCCAGTGACACATCCCACACCCAACACAGTAGCGTAAGATAAAAATAGACTCCTCAACTTCAGTAGACTAACGCTAGAGAAAAATCTTAAAAATACGCTTTATATAGGTAATATAGTGACGTGGTTACAGTTTGGGTCCGTTTAGTTGTCAAACTACAATATCACTGTGAAATAGTATTCTTGAAATGGCAGTTTTGCCTGCAACGTACTGACATAGGCTGTGTGAACACCTGGAGTAGCGAGCGAAGGCTGACACCTCACGGGTTTAGCTTTAAGGGAATCGTATGAGATAATTATTTTCGAGAAACCGAACGTCTTTGTTAAAAGTACAAAACTGTGTAACAAAAACAAACAAGACAATAGGACAATATCGTTATTTAAAAGACGCTCGGTTTCATCGGGAATTTGGGCGCAAAATTTCTGAACGCAAGAATAGACAAGACATGGTCAGTAGAGGGTTATTTCGTTACAGCTGAAGACTCGTTTACTATAGAGTGCTTCCCTGTTATTGGACCGCCCGGACTACACGCCCATACTTGCATTTAGAATAACAATTATCAAACAATTAATCGCCCGCCGTGACGATGTTACCTATTGCATCGCTACTACTCGTGGCCTTTTTTTATTAAAATTGAATATCATAATTATTCAGAAATAGTTTGGATGTCTAGGTTAATATCGTTTAACTTGTTGAAACGTGATATTATTATATACTCAATTGTTTCGCCGTAGTACTGACCACGACTTGCTCAAGTGGTTAAATGCTCAGCGTTACACGACGCACAAATATGCACAAACTACGCCACCGAGAGCCTGATATAAAGAATAGCAATCGCCGTAAGAACAATATTAGATTAAGATTTGCAAGTTGTTAATTTTACGAAACAAGAATAATGTCGTTGCCTTATCGTTGAAATATAGTAAGTTTTGGTCGTGGTACGTGCCTCGCGACGCAGCGCGTGAAGCGGGCTACGACGACAATGGGCATCGCAAGTGGCGGGCGTACGCGTGTGTGGGGTTATGTTGGACATTGTCACACCCCGGACACTCCATACCAAACATCTCATTCTTACCGTGTGCCGCCTAACCGCGTAAGTACGAGCGAGACAGACAGTCCACGTGCGCTCCCCCTTACTCCTAAGCGGCTTTCTGCCGTTTAGACTAAAATAAGACCCACAAGGGGTGAGGTAAATCTAGCTTGACGCCCGATACGAAGCGGAGAGATGACGTTCTATATCTTTATTCTATGACATTGTGGTCGTGCGCGTGCGCGAGCTGCAGGCTGCGCGCGAGGCAGGCTCGTCTGTCGCCGGGTGAGCCGGGTACCGTACATACTCACATAGCTTGTACGCACGCACTAACGCCGACGAGACACCGTACACAACCTATACGCTAGAACGCAATAACAAAGACGGATTATAGTCACTGCCAATTACTTAGATATATACGACTCGGGCATCGTACGCATCAGCTATCCATTAAAACTTGTAAAACAAACATAATGGTGCCTATTTGAGCGGACGCAAAGATAACCTAAGTTTAGTTTGGCAGCTCTTGAACTAGCGCCGTCTTTCACTTACAATAAGCGCACGAAGGAGACAGAGCTAGTTTTAGTCCTGTCAAATTAATTTGGTGGTTGCCCGAATCGCTACCAATCAACGGGTATAATGATACCGTTCTAATAAACAGATACCTGGTGCGTATGGAGTCACACAGCCGAAATATTTTTGCTGAAATATTTTTTAATGGAGAAATAAAGATATTTTGAAATATAGACGTATATCCGAACGAGTTAATTCGATTATAATAAATGCCTTGCAATCAATGAACGGAAAAGATTGGGATGAATACAGAAATGCTTGAAAAGCAACGTAAAAAAAAATATACATGTTGACAGACGACAGGTGCCGTTACAAGTTGTAATGTATGGTATTTTATATTATAATTCGAAGGGCTTTATTGAATCAACTCAAATCAGAATCATTTATTCAACCTAATTATCATGGATAAACTTGTTGAAGGTCAATGTAACATTTTTGAATATACGTCATTTCGCAATGCGTTATGGCTGAGGAGAAGAAATGACAAGAAACTGCAACAGCAACACATCTTTTAAATCAATAAGGGTACATTACGAGTTATTTAATAACTAGAGGAACACATTCAATACCAGACGTTTTTATCATTTAGGTAATCGTTAATCTTATAAGAAGCTTAACTTAGCTTAGCTTGCTTCTATGCTGTTCTGGGAGCAAATAAAAAACATAGAAAACGTTCAGCTGCTTGTCTTCCCGGGCATGTCGTAAAAACCGACAAAGGGATTGTGTCCTCTAACATGATGGACTAATGTTATGGGCGATAGGCTGATCCCTTATCACCATAAGGTTCATCATATCCAGCTTACGACATCGTATCAACAGTGGCTGCAAGTTGTCTTTGATTACTTGTGGCTCTGCCCACCCCATTAGGGATTACGGGCGTGAGGTTATGTATGTATGTGTATGTATGTTATAAGAAGCTTTTTTACATGAAGTAACCAATAATGAGGTATCAAACCTCTGTAAACCAACACTATTAAGTGGTTACTTAGATACTTTAATAACATGTCAAATGAAACTGCAACTGAATGGGCACCATAACATTATGATGGTCATACTTACATTGTTTTAAGTTTACGCGGTTACTATCATAATTAAAGCACATAATAACGGGTTCTTATCGCGTGTTTTGGGAGTCTCATATCCCCATTTAAACGCGGTAAGAACCCGTTATTATGTGCTTTAATTATGATAATAACCGCGTAAACTTAAAACAATGTATGACCATCATAATGTTATGGTGCCCATTCAGTTGCAGTTTCATTTGACATGTTATTAAAGTATCTAAGTAACCACTTAATAGTGTTGGTTTACAGAGGTTTGATACCTCATTATTGGTTACTTCTTATAAGATTAACGATTACCTAAATGATAAAAACGTCTGGTATTGAATGTGTTCCTCTAGTTATTAAATAACTCGTAATGTACCCTTATTGATTTAAAACATGTGTTGCTGTTGCAGTTTCTTGTCATTTCTTCTCCTCAGCCATATTATGTGCTTTAATTATTATGATGGTCATACCTAAGTGCTGGCAGGCACTAGACGCCGAAATCGATTTGGTCATTCGAATTATAATCTAAAGTTTGTCAGATACAGTGCAAGGCATGAATGCAATAATAATAGATAATTATTTCAGTAAGTTATAAGCGCGCCGTGTCGGTGTTCGGACCATTGGCGCAGGTATTGGCACAGATGCGATTCATGGTTGAGATTTTATTAGTATAATTATACGTATTGGAAATATATCTGAGGAGACTCGCAACTGATGTGGAGTGCATAATATCATTAGTTGGTGTAAATAATAAGCAATATTTGATGTTACTTTTAAGCTTCAGTCAAACTATAAGATATGTTTTCAATACAGTTAGCATATATTGTAAATAATCGACGTTCTAAAATAGATTTATGATGCCATTGTCTACATATTACGCGAACTATATGTAATTGTTTTTATTATGAGCCTGTTGTTATTCGACCAATCGTCGTTCAGATCTCTTTATCGGTCCTCGTACCTAATATATCTATAGTTATAATATTTCTCTAATAGACCAAGTGTACTTACAGAGCAATACTAGTGGCTGTAAGTTAAATGCATATAAATAAGTAGGTAGATGTAAAGCAACCATAGTTTGTAGAGTTAGCCATATTTGGTGTACTCGTTAGTGCTACATATACGTTTTCAGTCCCTTCACGTTATGTCTAAAGTTACAACAATTATTAACTATAAGGCATTATGGAAGCAGCGTTGTCCATTGGAATGAAAAAGGCGATTGGTCCAGTTTGAATAGGCTCGGATGTGTGTATGTTGGAGCGCTCGGTCATGTTGCGACGCTGGATGCACGGACGGACAGATTCAGGGTTGCGCCCGCGCCACGCCCAGCGCCGACGCCGGTCGGGCTCGGGCTCGGTATATACATACTATAGAATGTCAGTTATATTAGTAGTGGCCCCCAGCACGTTACGGCGGGGTCCCACTCGCTAGTCACCAAGCCCTATAACTTCTAAGCACTCTCGAACAGTTAAGCCACAATTATCTGAAAGCGTTTACGTTTCAAACGACGGAGCGTACTCCGTTCTTGTACAAAAAGAACTTGTAAAATTTTATTGGAACTACTTGTTATAAAAACGAAAAAAATACATTATCTGTGTTTTATTTACCTTACTTCATCATTCACTTACAGGCATTGCGGACCCACCATACCACTAGCCCTACCCCTGGTAGTAGGGTGGGTCCCAAACCATACCACCATCATGCCATCAAGTAATAGTGTTGTTTATGTCAATATAATAGGCTAGTTTCCAACTAGTCAAATCAGTTACTTTTTACTAAACGTCAAAACACGAAAAAGCAACCTGTGACGTCATAGAAAAACGTGACAAGATGTCGCACTTATTATTACATTTTTCTTTATTAAAATTAATAAATAAGTTACTTACATATAAAAAATATAACGTCTTTTGTCACCGTCTGTAATTAGAATTTCATAATTTATTTTTGACCTAGGAAACTACCCAATTATGTACTGATTATGTTATCTATCACATTGATATAGAAGAAGAAAATTGACTAACTGATGTAAGTGAGCATCAAAAAGGGATTTTTTAAATACCCGGTGAAAGCCCTCAGCACTCCCCATTTGTCCAGCTATTTGTCCATCTTTAGTTAATGCCATCTGCGGCAAACCTACGTCACAAAAAATACTTTTCAATGTGGGACTTACCAGGCTATGTTCCCCAAAAACAATATAGATGGCGTTGTGTAGATAAGTCTGTTATTCATGAAATTAGAAGGTTAATCGAAGACACATCTGAACAGCGCCATCTGTATATTTTTGGGGAAAGGAGCCTGCAAGTCTCCCTTATCATCATCATCATCGCGGAAAGCCGCTGGATGCGGGCAGCGCAGAACCGATCGTCGTGGAAATCCTTGGGGGAGGCTTATGCCCAGCAGTGGGCGTCGTACGGCAAGGCTCCCTTATTCTCCCCTAAAGGTGTTAAAAATGAGATTTGGATGAAAATTTACACATTTGTAGATAGGTCAAAACCCAAGTATAATAACGCATTTAGTGGAGTAACCGCGAGAGTAGAAGTCGCGGACGAAAGTTAGTGGTAATTTTATAATCTCAAAACAGAAGAAACCTTAGAATGTACCATGATGATGAACAGATAAGGATTAAAACATTAGCAAGCTCATGATCATTGGTGATTGATCAGCAAACTGTTGGTCACATCATCCAGGGTTCCAGGAAATATTCGCGTCAAGGTGCGGTAAGTACATGTAAGTATGTGGACAATAAATGTCCTGGGTGCGACTCCCGGGGGGACGTATCACAAAAATCACTTTGTGATCCCTAGTTTGGTTAGGATATTACAGGCTGACTGACCGAAAGTAAGATGATCCGTGCTTTGGAAGGCATCGTAAGTCGTTGGTCCCGGTTTCTGGTGTGTATAATGTACCTAGTCATGAGACATGTCAGAGGCCTACGGCTGAATAACAACTCGGAAAGCAGGGTTGCTGAGGTTGGCCATCGACCTCACAACAACCCACACGATAGAAGTGACGACGATTAAAAAAGTAAAAGTATTTAATTAAAAGATAAACCAACTGTATAATCTGACTAATAAAAAGTAAGAAATAATATTTTGTTAAATGCTTAGAATCGGCGCAAACAGAAAGACGGTCAAACGGTGTAGCATTTCAGGGTTTGCATGTAACGAAGGGTACTTATTTAAATGTCTAAAATCAAAAACCTAACGTAAAATTTCCTACGTTTAAAATACCTACCTTTTTTTACCTTTGATGGCTTTGCTCTTGGCCCCAGACTTGCCTTGACATCTAAAATCTATGTACCTAATGTTAAATTCTTATACCTAACCAACTAATACGAAGTTCTTATCGTAGGTAGGTGTTGTGTTATCTATAAAGTGTATTTTCTTAAGTAGGTGATTTAACGTTAAGTTTTTAACTTTAGGCATTTAAATACGTAACCTGGTTGCGGCGACTTCGGAATTTAGATTCTAACACTGTAATTAACAAAATAATGATTTCTTACTTTTTGTTGTTTTTGAAGTCGGTTTAATCTATTCGAATTTTTTTTATGTTAGATAAAACTCCTTAAATAAAGATTTTTAAAAAGTATTTTTAGCTGACTTTTCCCCACTGGGAATCGAGCGGAGAACCGAACTGGAAGACGTCTGTAACGGCTATATCCATGCATTACTAATGTTAGGCTGTTGTTTGAGTGGAACAATGGGCGCACGGGGGCGGGACTTGCGCCTGCGGGGATGTCCGAGCCCAGCATTGGGACGTATAAGAGCCTGTTTATGTTCTATAAGGATTTTTTCTGGCTACGTTCACCAAATAAAAAACATAGAACACGTTCAGCTGCTTGTCTTCCCGGGCATGTCGTAAAAACCGACAGAGGGATTGCGTCCTCTAACATGATGGACTAATGTTATGGGCGATAGGCTGATCCCTTATCACCATAAGGTTCATCATATCCATCTTAGGACTTCGTATCAACAGTGGCTGCAAGTTGTCTTTGATTACTTGTGGCTCTGCCCACCCCATTTGGGATTACGGGCGTGAGTTTATGTATGTATGTATGTACGTTCACCAAAAACAATATAGATGGCGTTGCGCGTTTTACAGCTTTAACGTGATAAATACCTCATTACTCGGGTACATAATTATTCCAAAAAACAATGTAATACAGAAGCATTTATAAAAATAATTGTTGCTTGAAATTTAGATCACATTTTGTATAACATTGTGCTGCTACCTACGTTGCTTCTCTTTATTTTGATCAGAATAATAGTGGGTGTAACACCTGGGTCATCATTGATACCCAAAAACCGTCTAGTTTGTTTTTAAGGAACGTAGCCTGCAAAGTCCCTCATTGGAATTGACAACATTTCAAAGGAGAATGGGCGAATCTGGTCCAAGAACCTCCACTGATGAGACTTACATGTAATGAAAGCTTATGCTTTCCCTATGATTCTGGCAAAGTTCTATCAGATTCTGTCCCGGGGTTCTTTTTTTACGGCCATGTTTGTCCTGGCCAAAAATGTGATAAAATACAGTGGGTGCTAAAATCGGCTCAAGATTTGTTGCTGGATAACTAAGTCTACATAAATAATTATGTATCATATTGTATATCATTTTAAAGAGGATCTTTTCTAGAATCCGAAATATAAAAAAAAAAACAAAAAAATCTTTATGTAAGCGAATTATAGTCAATTTACATCAGCAGCGCCATTGTTTTTCGGTAGCGAAGTTCAAGTTTCATGCCTTTTACCCCTTCCAAAAGTATCTTACCGATTTTTTTATATTGCTTCCGGAATTTGATCTGAGTGATAATAACAAGAAAAATAAATAGACACCTCTCCGATAGAGACCGCCTAAGCTATTGCCTATTGCAAGAAATCGTCATCATTAGCAAGTCATTACGGTATTGCATATAAGCTTATCAGCAACTTGGAACTTGGTCCAAGAACCTCCACTGATGAGACTTGCATGTAATGATAGCTTATACTTGTTCTATGATTCTGGCAAAGTTCTATCAAACTCTGTCCTAGGGTTTTTTACGGCCATGTTTGTCCTGAGTGTAAGTACAGTAGAGGACTGCAAAATCACCTCAGGATTTGTTGTCGAAAAACTATTTAACTAAGTCTATATACATAATTATATATCATAATGTATATCAATTTTAAAGGGGAAGGTTATCAGAATCAGAAACACAAATAAAAAAATGCATTATGTAAACGACTTTTAGCCAACTCACGTCCGTAGCACCATTTTTCTCAGCAGCTACGTACGAGTTTCGCGCCTTCCAACCTTTCCAAAGGAGTCCAATAATTTTTTCCTTCTTCTGATATTGCATTCTTAACCTGACAAGTGACAACATCAAGAAAAAAAAAAAGATACCATTCCGATAGAGGCCGCGATGCAATACCGTAATGACTTGCTAATGATGACGATTTCTTGCAATAGGCAATAGCTTAGGCGGTCTCTATCGGAGAAGTGTCTATTTATTTTTCTTGTTATTATCACTCAGATCAAATTCAGGAAGCAATATAAAAAAAATTGGTAAGATACTTTTGGAAGGGGTAAAAGGCATGAAACTTGAACTTAGCTACCGAGAAGCAATGGCGCTGCAGATATAAATTGACTATAATTCGCTTACATAAAGACTTTTTTTGTTTTTTTTTTTTTATGTTTCGGATTCTGGAAAAGATCCTCTTTAAAATGATATACAATATGATACATAATTATTTATGTAGACTTAGTTATCCAGCAACAAATCTTGAGCCAATTTTAGCTCCCATTGTATTTTATCACATTTTTAGCCAGGACAAACGTGGCCGTAAAAAAAGAACCCCGGGACAGAATCTGATAGAACTTTGCCAGAATCATAGGGAAAGCATAAGCTTTCATTACATATAAGTCTCATCAGTGGAGGTTCTTGGACCAAGTTTCATACAAAAGTGCCCATTGTCATTTTTAAGCCGTGGTTTTTTTGTGCTATTTCGAAAGTACTTGTTTAAATAGAAGACACGTATTTTTTCTTTTCAAGATTTTTCCACTAGAAGTTACAAAAAATATTTTTTGAAAATTGGATTCTGCCATTGATAGAATGAAGGCAGTATAATGTAATGTACCTTTGCATGCGTATTTAAAACAAGTCGCAAACAAAGTGTCATGTTATGTATGACATTTACTTTTTTTATAACTTTATGTAAAGGTCTGAACTTATTATGCCTTCCTCTTCTGACCTCGTGGATTTTTCAATATATTTCTATTATTACTGAATTAAAAAATCTGAAAAAATGTGTTTTGTGTAAATCATAGAAATATCTCGAAATGGTTTTCGATTTAAGGCACCTTAGTAAAAATGAAATGTTGTCAATTGGGTTATGCATCACAAGATGAACCAAGTACTCACACCTCACCAAGCTTTCTGTTAGACAACTCTCATACACAAGTCTCACGTCTGCGTGTTGTCACAGCCCGGACCCTTCACACAAACAAACTCGTTTTACACAGACATTGACATTATCGTACACGCGCACCTGTGTGTGTGACTTCTGACATACGATTCAAGTTCAAGTGTCTAAACTATGTTCGAGGGCGGGTGAGGTAAACCTAGCTCAGCAGCCGGTGGGGAGCGAAGAGTTGCCGTTCTATAGGTACGTAGTATTATTCCTTATTCTATGTTGTGTTGCTGTTTCTGTTAGTATGTGTGCTTTGTGTGTGTTTATGTTTGTTTGTAAATTGAGTTTGAGGGTGGTTGCACAGTTGCACACTAGCGTCCTCTTGCCAATCTCATCCAAGTGCCACAAGATTTCAGCCGACATCGATTTTCAAAAACACTGGAGATGTATTTTTAATTTATTTATTCAATATTGCACCTAACATGACTGTCACATGCTATTTAACCTCGAAATAACATATGTGATAATTGGAAGTATATCAAAATATTTAAGCTTTTCTATACTTATTATAAGTATACACCGGCCTGCAAAAGTAAGAACTACACTTTTAAAATTATAATAACTCTAAGTACACAAGACAAACTTTCGAAATAAAAAGTACTCGAAATGTTACTGTGTTAATAAATTACTAAGAAAGCCGATAAAATTATCTATAAAAAGTTATTTTTAAATCTAAATCTTTAACTTCTCTTGTTTCTTTTTAAAAGTGTAATACATAGTTTAGCAGTTCAGTGTAGTTTAGAGACTGATTCAAATTAATATAATATTGGTGCCAATTCTGGTAAACATAGGTGCTAATTCCTGGAGACACCACCTAATTTCATTTTAAGTTTTACCTGAAATTTTCTCATCCGCCGAAAAGGGACGGCTGATTAACGCCTGTTAATTTGAAATTTAAAATGAATAGCCGGACGAATCAAATAGGTACGCAACCTGTTTGAAGTGTGCCATCAACTTAATTTAGTTGGGTTATTGGCAGACGTAATTTTTTTAGAAGGTTTATTGGCATGTGTTTTATAAATGTTATGCGGGTCGATTACCCATCCCTTTCTTTTTCAGCGGATAAGAAAATGATAGGTATAACATAAAATTACATAGCGTGTACAGGATATATTATGATTTAATTTTAGTTTGTCAGTTCTAAAACTACTTGAATATTTTTGTTTCACTCATCGTAACAAAGGATTTTTATACTATCTCTATCTGAGTCTGCCAGAAGATATTTCTGCTAGAAATGAGCTGTTCGGTTAAGAAGCAATTCATCTAAAAAAGCAACATTGCTGTTTGACATTTGTTTGCATTGCGCACATACTTTTATATGCGCAAATATCAAATTGCAATATTGCTTTTTTAGATGAATAGCTTCGATGTGGCCTTTTTAACCCCCTTTCGCCAATGGCCTATATACAATCTATTTGTTTTTACATTGAGTTGTGAAAAAAAAATCTGAATAGTTTCCTTAGTCACAAATAAATTATGAAATATTAACTACCAACTAAATGTCTAAAACAAATATAACATTTTCTGTTTTTTCATTTAATTTATTGACTAATTATAATTAAGAAAAACGCAACAATAAGTTCGTTATTTTAAAACATTTTTCTATGACGTCACTGTGTACGTTTGCGTACATATTCCATAGATATTTTGACGTTAAGTAAAAAGTAACAGATTTGACTATTGGAATTGGAAGTTTCTTTTTTAACTTAATTTATGTTCAGCCCGAATCGGCACTATTATCTTAAAATTTATTACCTTAATATAGTAATTAGGTAGTAATAAATAATTTGGTAAATTAATTCAGTAATAATTACTACAGAATGTAAGGAATAGCGATGTTTACATTATCACGACACTAAAGGGTGTACTATGCATTGGAAAATACAGGGTGTTAGTGACATCGTAACGGAAAATTCCACTTCGATCTCAATCATCCCCCAATGTGTCCGTTACGATGTCACTAACACCCTGTATAAATATGTAGGGCGCTATACAGTAAACGAATCTAGTGTTACAATATAATAAATACCCATAATATTAAATTGCATACTCGTAATAAACTTCTCATCATAAAAAATGGAAAACTTTTAAAATTTTGTTCACAAGTTTAATAAATTTTAAATTTGAATTTGGAACAAAGAATTAAAAACCTTATAAAACTTACTTTCAAATTATATTTATTTTTTATTATTCCTAATACTTGTTAACCCTTAACTTGCATTGTTTCGATTTTCTTGACGAGTAGTGTGTATTTAGGGTGACTTTGGTGTCCAGTAAACAAAGTGGTCTATTGTTTGTTACAAATATTAAATACTCATAATTTTAAATTGTATACTTGTACATACACTTTTCACGGGAATGTTCTTAACTACATAATATATAAAAATTACAAGTCGGTTATTCAGTGGCATATTTACTTTTTATAATAGCAATAATATTATTTACTTGAATAACAATATTTTTCTTAACTGCTCAACATGCTTCGCGTGTTTTACAGTAAATCATCATAAAGGAGATTTTATGCGTTTGTTCATGCCCTTTTTATGCTCTCTGATGATTTTATGGGCAGTAGCTAACTCTCACTAATAGTGCCACAATAAATAAAATCTCTTTCAGGCCTATAGATTCGCTATTTTAATCTGAGGCATTCAATACTTGAATATTCGTCACTGGAAAGGCAAAATTAAGTAAGAGCCAAAACGCCATTTCGAGAAAAAGCCGTTTGAAGTTTTCCTTTTTCATCATAACTTTACCCAATGTAAGATTACATTGTTTTTTAATTTTCTATGCCTAGTGAAGACTTACAAAATATCATAACACAGACTGCTATTTTAGGATATTTTGGCTTTCCAGAGACGATATGAAAAGAAAATACAAATAAAATAAACATCAGAATACGTCCATGTTTAGGAAAATCATAATGACATATCGTCGGTTTATAGCGAAAACCACTCAACCGCCTTTTTGATAAATTACATTCCGATGTGATTTTTGTTAACAAAACGTCGCAATACACGCTAGTGTCAATTCAGGTACAAAAGTGTGTTCTCAATTTTGAAAAAAGAATGTGATTTTTCAAAATGGCGCTCACGTAGTTTTCGCTGTAAGCCGACGAAACTATGTATTTTCGCTTAGCAGTAACTAAAATATCGCTACCAGGAGACCTACAATGGCTGCAATCAATTAATAAACTACTTAGGTAAGTCGCTTTGCCTAAAAGGTGAAAAACTTCGCGATTAAATAACTTACAAAGAAAGAAAAATACAAAATAGGCACCCGAAGTGCTATAAAAATTAAATCATTTATTATCTTTTTTTGCTTTTTTGTGCCCAAACATGCGGCCGATTGACTGACCATAAGCAGTTGACACAATTTGGTTTTAGTGGCATGTGAGACAGGTCTCATTAGTGGGCTGCCTTCAATGAGGTAAAACGTAGCCTTGAGGATAATTGTTACTGGACTGCACCTTTAAATAGATAAACACAATCACAAACCGTCTGAAAAAGACTTTCATATCGATGGCAAATCGCAGTGCAGTGAAAAAAAAAGATATTATCCATTTGAGGAGTTCTTGCTTATTTACATTGACATTTTGCATTGTTTTTTCTACAGTTACAAAGAGTCGTCTGCCTGCAAGAGCAGGTCTCCCGTGCAGTTACCTTACTTCTCTTCTAATTCTTTGAAACGTGCTTGCAGCTGTTTGGTGTAGCTGTCCAGACGGTACGCGTTGGCTTCGAACTTGGATACTTGGGCGTCGATTGCGTCGATCTGCTGCAGAAGCTGCCTAATATGCTGCTCATCTGTAAAAAAGAAATTATCTTAAGGTTTAAGCAATTTACTTGTATCGTGTGAGTTGTGAGGTGGATTACCAACCTCATCAACCCTGTAATCAGGATTGCTATTGAGCCGCGAAGGCCACGACTAAAAATACCTGTCTCAGTAAGTAGTAACCAGGATGGGTTAAGATACCTTACGAAGGGCATACATAACATAAACTGCCTATATACGTCCCACTGCTGGGCACAGGCCTCCCCTCAATCAACCGGAGGGGGTATGGAGCATACTCCACCACGCTGCTCCACTGCGGGTTGGTGGAGGTGTTTTTACGGCTAATAGCCGGGACCAACGGCTTAACGTGCCTTCCGAAGCACGGAATCATCTTACTTTTTCGGACAATCAGGTGATTCAAGCCTGAAAAGCCCTTACCAAACAAAGGACAGTCTCACAAAGTGATTTCGACAATGTCCCCATCGGGAATCGAACCCGGACCTCCAGATCTACGAAGGGCAAATCATCTTATTTTCGGACAATGGCTGGGTTTACGCAGTTATAATCATAATTAGAACACATAATACTGGGTTCTTACCACATTAAATCTAGGTCTAGTTACTGTGTTAAATGTGACTCCCGATATTTGAACACTGTTACAAGTGCCATAATCACAGGATGAGTTAAGGCATGATTGAATTATGTGTTTAAATTGTATTAAATTATCTTGTTAATTAAATTGATTCCTGGTGCTGATTCCTAGAGACACTAACTAATTTTATTTTAAGTGAACCCTTTCACTTTCTTATTTGTTGAAAACGAAAGAGATGGGGGACTTAATTAGCGCCAGTTAGCTCTCTAATTATCATCCCCATAAGTGTACAGTATGGTGTCACTAACTGTGTATTGAAATAAAAATAGAGTCATACACATTTCATTGTAGTCGCTCAGAGTTTTGCTGAGGTTAACAGCAAGGTTCCTCAAATCGGTATACTTGGTGATCGCCAAACGGTTGATTTCCTCCAGCAGCACGTAATGGTCCTGGAAATTTTAATAGTTAAGATTAATACTTAGTTTAAGATACATGTTGCTTGTTTAATTAGAGATTGCAGGGACAAATAAATAAACATTAATGAAGACTTTATTAATGACTATAAAGCTACCTGTCCCGCAGCCATTTCACCCTGCAAGTAATCATTGGTCTTCCTGAACAGCTGGGTGGCGAGCCGACTGATCACCGGGTCGTGAGGGTCCAGCACCTCGAAGCTGGAGCAACTGGGTGACATATGAAGCTCTGAAACGTGATGATAATACAATGACTGTTCCTCTATGTGCATATGGTCTCCTTAGCATTCTCACGTTTTTTTTTTATTTCAGAACCTCCCATACATGTGTTTATTGATAGGTCAGGTATTTGTAAGTAAACACATTAATAAGTGTCTAAAATTAATGTGTCAATCCAAAACTAATATAATAAAGCATTTGGCCTATAATATGAAACTGGCCTGAAAGTGACCAATGTTTTAAAAGGAGAATCACTCAGGTGGATTAAAAGTTTCAGATTAGATGGAGATAGTTGGCTCAAACAACAGAAGCTACATAAAATCACCCTTAGAAAAAAGTAAGAAAAAGCAAAAGACACAGATGTAAAACGTAAGCTAACCATAGGAAGGGGCAGAAAAGAGGAAAAAATTATAAGAGTTATTCACTTGACCGTAAAAATAATGTAGGATAATGAATATAAAATTGGTAATAGCTTTACCTTGGGCTTGTTTAGTTAATTTATCTTCCTCTTCAGACATTTTATTAGCTATTTATTACAATACCCTTCAAATGTAAATAAATGAACCAATACGTATACTAACTAAAAAAAGCCGCAGTATACTATACTAAGCTCTCGGAGCGAGAACAAGAGAAGGGTTTCTTGTTAATCTTATTATCAATATTTTAAAATAATATAACGAATGAATAATAATAGATTTCCCGATTATACACGCAAATTCCCAAAAACTTAACCACAACACAAACCACAGACAAAAGTGTGTTTTTTTACGTGTCATTTCATTGTACAGGCAAAGATTTAAATTCATACAGCCACGTCTCAAGTTAGCACATATTTCTTTTTTTTGTTAGCGCTTACTATAGGTACTTATTTTTCCCCTCCTGCAGACTCGACGTGCAGATGTATAGATATGATTTTAGTGCTGCTAAAAAAGGAGGGGTAAGGAAAAAACATTCTGATGTCGGTATAGGTTTTCAACATCGGAGTTTAACGAGAGGACCAAAGCATCGCGTCGTCGTAGGCGGTGGTCTTCACGATATTTCGTGCTAGATGCGATCCAGTAATATTCATAACGCTTGCGAAAGCCACTCAAAGCCTAATCGAAAAGTTATGGCTTTCCGCGTTAATATAGTACCAACTCAGATTCTTATCCGATCCGAAATAGTGCTACGGCCACTTTGGATGCGTCATAAGTCCGTTTTCAACTGAATTCTGTCAATCAGCGACCTTGACCATGATCTTGATCTTGATGAAGATTGTGTCACTTGTGTGTCACATGGTGCTGACGGGTGGTACATTTCTTTTTAAAAAGCAAAATTGTAACAAGGGTAACAAGCAACCTGTATCACTGCCCTTTAGATACCTACTTACTTAGGAAATCGCGGGTCCCCATAAAGTGAAAATCCAGTAAGCGTCTTTTGGAAAAAAATAAAATAGATGTGGTGTGAGAATAAGATTAAAAGCAAAAAGAAGGTTTTCGTTGTACTTAGCAATAAAATGTGATATGAGCAATAAAATAGTGGAAGCCGTATCGAGTCTATCTTTAAAGTAGGTAAACCAATATAGGCGCTTGGTCAGCCCCTGAATTATAGCGGGAGTGGAGGCCGCAAGTCACTCTCCTATTCACGGTTGAAATTGTAACGAACTTACGATACTACACCTATATATCAAATAAAGAAGAAAATAAATTTTAAATTTCGAACAACCAATCGTTTCATTGTTTCCAGACTTCAGTTCGAATTTGGGAGTTTATCCAGGTAGAACGGGACCATACAAGGCGAATAAGAAATTCTTTTTATTTATAAGTGCACTGCAAAAAATAAATATAAAAAATGCGTGAATGTATATCCATACACGGTGGGCAGGCCGGTGTCCAAATTGGAAACGCCTGCTGGGAGTTGTACTGCCTAGAACATGGAATTCAGCCTGACGGGCAGATGCCCTCGGACAAAACAGTTGGTGGCGGCGATGACTCCTTCAACACGTTCTTCAGTGAGACTGGAGCAGGCAAGCACGTACCTCGAGCAGTATTCATAGACTTGGAGCCCACAGTAGTAGATGAGGTGCGTACAGGTACGTACCGTCAGCTGTTCCACCCGGAGCAGCTGATCACTGGCAAAGAAGACGCAGCCAATAATTACGCACGAGGACATTACACTATCGGCAAGGAAATCGTCGACCTTGTGTTGGACAGAGTGCGCAAGCTGGCCGATCAATGTACGGGACTGCAAGGATTTCTCATCTTTCATTCTTTTGGCGGCGGCACCGGCTCCGGGTTCGCATCATTGTTAATGGAGCGCCTTTCCGTGGACTACGGCAAGAAGTCTAAACTGGAATTTGCTATTTACCCAGCGCCGCAGATCTCTACAGCCGTCGTCGAGCCCTACAATTCTATCTTGACTACCCATACTACCCTGGAACACTCTGACGCAGCCTTCATGGTCGATAATGAGGCTATATATGACATCTGCCGAAGGAATTTAGACATTGAGAGACCGACCTACACTAATTTGAACCGCTTGATCGGTCAGATCGTGTCATCGATCACTGCATCTCTGAGATTTGACGGAGCCCTCAACGTAGATCTGACAGAGTTTCAAACCAATCTGGTGCCCTATCCTCGCATTCATTTCCCGCTAGTAACTTACGCGCCAGTGATTTCGGCTGAAAAGGCTTATCATGAGCAGCTGTCTGTGGCAGAAATCACCAACGCTTGCTTCGAGCCGGCTAACCAGATGGTGAAGTGTGATCCGAGGCATGGCAAGTATATGGCGTGCTGCATGCTGTACCGTGGAGACGTAGTGCCGAAAGACGTGAACGCTGCCATCGGAACTATTAAGACTAAGCGAACGATCCAGTTCGTGGATTGGTGTCCCACCGGATTCAAAGTTGGTATAAACTACCAGCCGCCAACTGTGGTGCCCGGTGGAGACCTGGCAAAAGTGCAGCGCGCAGTTTGCATGCTGTCTAACACAACTGCTATCGCCGAAGCTTGGTCACGGCTAAACCACAAGTTTGATCTGATGTACGCCAAGCGTGCGTTCGTCCACTGGTACGTAGGCGAGGGTATGGAGGAAGGAGAGTTTTCAGAGGCCCGTGAGGACTTAGCAGCTCTCGAGAAAGATTACGAAGAGGTCGGCATGGACTCTGGAGAAGGTGAAGGCGAAGGTGGCGAAGAATACTAATATCATTTTTGTTACATTTTTATTTTTAGGACTTATTTTTCCATTTCTCTTAGGTCTAAAATGTATTGTAATTATTATTAACTACTTGTAATTTTATTTATATATCTAATTTTTTGGTCGATTGGATTATTAAATTTCAAGTTCGGCTTTGTTTTCTTTTATTTACCGTTGGGTAGGAAAACACGGCCCGTGTTGTTCTCCTTTAGGTAGTTAACGACCATTTCCTTATTTGTCATTTTCTAGATTTGACTATTTCCGGATTTGACAACATTTTGCTGTGACCAGTTGGTAAGAGGCCCATTTCCTTTTGATAGTAAGTAGACCATCTATGCGTAGCGTCCCTACTTGGTCTGTGACCACTACCTCGGTGGTCCGCGGAGGTATGTTGCTCTATGCTCTGATCGGCTAGCTAGTCTCACGTAGCTGGCTGTATATCAAAACGATCTTTAAGGCCTCTGCCTCGAATTTTGCGGGCAGCGGGGTGGCGGCGGCAGCGGCGCGGGAGCGGCAGGATCTTATGCGTATCGTCAAATGGACCGGGTCTCGAAAACAGCGGCGCGGGAGCGGCGCGGGGGCGGGCAACGAGCGGTGCACTCCAGTCGAGCGGTGACCGTTGCGCGTCTGCATTGTAGTATAGTGTTGTACTTTTTTTTCGTGACGTAGGTATCAAAATGTCCTCGGACGTGCAAGAGCAAATTATTTCGGCAATCTTTGAGAGGAGACCCATATGAACAGCAAAGATGTGAACCATAAAAATAGAAGAATAATTAATCGTTTATGGGAAGAAATAAAAAACGAACTGAATATTGAATCTCAAACGAACTGAATCTCTGTTCTTCCACAATAAATCGAGCGTTAGGAATACATTTGAATCCAAAAGATGTTGTCGCCGATTTTCAGACATTTCGTTTGCGAATGTCGACAACACAACCACGAACACAACACTACACCGCTACAGTGCCGCGCGATCTGCCCGCTGGTTTCGAGAACAGGTATGCGTTGCCCGCCCCTCTCCCGCGCCGCCGCCGCTGCCGCTCCGCTGCCCGCAAAATTCGAGACCGAGGCCTTAGGCCTCTGCCTCGAATTTTGCGGGCAGCGGGGCGGCGGCGGCGGCGGCGCGGGAGCGGCAGGATCTTATGCGTATCGTCAAATGGACCGGGTCTCGAAAACAGCGGCGCGGGAGCGGCGCGGGGGCGGGCAACGAGCGGTGCACTCCAGTCGAGCGGTGACCGTTGCGCGTCTGCATTGTAGTATAGTGTTGTACTTTTTTTTCGTGACGTAGGTATCAAAATGTCCTCGGACGTGCAAGAGCAAATTATTTCGGCAATCTTTGAGAGGAGACCCATATGGAACAGCAAAGATGTGAACCATAAAAATAGAAGAATAATTAATCGTTTATGGGAAGAAATAAAAACGCCGTTGTCGCCGATTTTCAGACATTTCGTTTGCGAATGTCGACAACACAACCACGAACACAACACTACACCGCTACAGTGCCGCGCGATCTGCCCGCTGGTTTCGAGAACAGGTATGCGTTGCCCGCCCCTCTCCCGCGCCGCCGCCGCTGCCGCTCCGCTGCCCGCAAAATTCGAGACCGAGGCCTAAAAGGAACATTCGGAGTCGGGCATAAAAATCGGAGGAAAAATCGGCCCGATTATCTGTCCTACAAAAAGGAAAAAGTGACGTGGGCGTCCCTTAATTCAGAAATGAGCGGGAAACGTTATACCTAACCAAAGTTTCATAACTAGTTACATAATTGGTTACGAACGTGGACGAAGGGGATAAATACATTTTCGCATTCCACACCGCAACACTACGGTCATTTGGGTTTCGAACAGGGGTATATATACCTAGTTTAATTTTAAAAGACCCACATACCACCAGGGGTATCATCCTTTAATCCACGTTCGTAACTGATCTTTGGTAACCAGATACGTCATCAGGGGTATCGTGGGTCCGAAATGCTGTACAGTGATCTTAAAAATTGTTTACTTCTACGTGAAAATAAAACGAACCGGTATTTAATTATACCATTTAAACAAAAAATATCTGCTACAAAAACAATAATTAAGTAAAATAAAATCAAATGCCATTGCGTCCACGTTTTATGACGACTTCGTAAAAATATGTTTCCTCTCTCTGAAGCCTGCAATATTAAAAATAACTTTAATTTGGTATTAATAAAATATATCTCAAGTATTTACTAACTTAAGTAGATTAGGTAGGCACCTACTTTCTTTAAATAATAATAAAAAGAACCTAATACAAACGCAGCGGGCTCGATGGTTTTAGTAGTGTACCTAATAGTCCCTTCAATCGGGATTCGGGACCCTTACTGAGATCCGGACTGGCCTTAGAGAAGATTGGGCATAATATAGGTAAGTACTTACTTTATATTATACTACTTACCTATTAATTTGTATCTAAGTTTTGCGCAAACGCGGTGAATGTCCTTCGTTTAAATGATTTGTTCTTTAGTGATTCCATGACATGATGAGAGTCAGTACTTTCCGATTTTCTCGGTGTGATGTTTTCCGGTTTTGTTTTTGTTGCTATAGCCCTGTAAATGTTTAATAAAACGTAGTCTAATGTCATAAAATATAAGCGTGGGAAACTAAAAAAATAACCCAAATGTGACCTAGCACAGCGTGCAGTATTGATGGGGCGAGTAGGTACCACGTAATGAAGAAGGTAGACAGGTAGGTACTCTAGTGAGAGACCCCGTCGGCGTGGTCGACGATTTCCTTCACTCATCGCTCATCGCTATTTACTCACTAGGCTCGATTAATTCTTTCCTATTATTCCTATCCTTTCAGACGACTCCCTGAGCAGAGGTTCACGCCCAACTGATCACCCTCAGGCCTGTTGTCTTAAATTTTGCCCAGTTGGGCGCGAACCTCGGCTCACGGCGTTGTCTGACAGGAAGAATATTTGAAAGAATTAATCAACCCTAGTGGGTCGATAGCGATAAGCGCTGATTGAGGGAAATCGTCGACCACGCCGGCGGGGTCAGTATCAGGGAACTAAGTAAGTATAAAAGTATTACAATTAATTGTAATTGTACAATTAATTTTAATTATTGAATTAAGAAATCAAAAAATAATTCAACTTAACATACCTACGAATCCATTTGGCAGATTCTAAAACCAAGAAAATTATCTGCACAGACATTCTTGTGACGATTGTTATGAAAACCACGAAGTTGGCTAAGATGAAGCAGCAGAGGATAAAGAAGTCCTTTATGGTGTTGCTTAAGTAGTTTTCGTTGCTGACAAACCCACTAAACGGGCAATATCTGTCAAAAATTGTGATGATCACTACATGGTATAAAACAAAGTCGCTCTTTCTGTCCCTATATGCCTATGTACGCTTAAATCTTTAAAACTACGCAACGGATTTTGATGCGGTTTTTTTAATAGATAGAATGATTAAAGAGGCAGGTTTATATGTATAATAACATCCATTAAATAGTGGAGAAATACTGTTATTTTTGACGTTTTTAATGTGATGTCGTAAATAATTTAATTTTTTCCTCAGCATTGCACTTGAGCGAAGCCGGGGCGAGTCGCTAGTTAATAATAAGTAGTACTTATTAATTTCCTTCTGTAGGCCTAGTACTTACGAAAAAATGCGTATATAGTGCATCGAGTTAGTCTAAAAAGATACGGCTACTTAGGGTTCTGTTATGTTACGTACATAACAGAACCCTAAGTAGCCTGTACCGTACCCTGTGTTATTAACATAAGGGACATTGCAAGGTACGTTCCCAAAAAAAAAAATAGATGGCGCTGTGCATTTGCCTTCGTTACACCTTCTAATTTCATGGATAACAGACATTCATCTTTTTTGTTTGGTTTTGGGTCTAAATTACCCTTCGTTATTACACTCAGGCACGACAAATGTTCCACCTATCTTTTTTCTATCGTGTGGGTTGTGAGGTGGATTACCAACCCCATCAACCCTGGTGTCAGGGTTATTATTGAGCCGTCATAGGCCTCTGACATGACTCATAACGACTACGTACTTACATCAGTAAGTAGTAACCGGGACCAACGGCTTAACGTGCCTTTCGAAGCACGGATCATCTTTCTTTGTACAATCAGGTGATCAGCCTATACTATGTCCCCACCGGGATTCGAACCCAGGACCTTCGGATCGTGAGCCCAATGCTTAACCACTGGACCACAGAGGCCGTCGCAACTACGACTGCCAAACATACTGGGTGTTAGTGACATCGTAACGAATACTGAGGGGGTTGATTCAGACCATGATTCTGAGTTAAAATCAAGTGGAATTTTCCGTCGCAAAATTCATGATTTTTTTTAGTTTTTTGAAATTATTTTCAATTCCATACTTTTGCGATGGAAAATTCCACTTGATATTAACTCAGAATAATCAGATGAATCATCCCTCTCAGTATTCGTTACGATGACACTTACACCCCGTACAAGTACATACGGTAGCCATATAAGTAGGTATGGGTGTTAGTGACACCGTAACGAATACTGAGGGGGATGGTTCAGACCATGATTCTGAGTTGATAGCAAGTGGAATTTCGTGTCAAAAAATTCATGAAAATTTTTCTTTTCTTTTTAACTATTTTCCAATCCATACTTTTGCGACGGAAATTTCTACTTGATATCAACACAGAATCATGGCCTGAACCACCCCTCAAAGTTTTCGTTACGATGTCACTAACACCCTGTATACCGTCGTACCTCAAATTATATGCAGCGCATTTTTCATACAGTCGCTCGATAGTTGTGTTAACACGGGCTTTCTTCGCGTCGAGCTTCGCGTGACGAATCGTTGGTTCCAGGAGGGCCGTTTGCGTGGTAAACTTAAGTCCAGCATCGCAGTCACACTTGGCTTTTCTAATACCAGCGCACCTAGTAAATAAAACCAAGATGATCGAACACTTAATAAGACACGACGAATTTAGTAAAACATCATAGTAGAGAAACTACAAAAAAAGAGCGTAAGGGGAAGATCAAGAAGAGCTTACATGGAAAAAATTAAAGAGACGGTGAACGTCGCGCCTTACAAGGAAGTGAAAGAATTGGTCTTTGATAGACAAGAATAGAGAATGCTACACCGACAAGAGCGTGGCTCTGAAATTAATGATGATGAATATCATAACATTCATAACACTATCAAAACATTTTTACACTTACTCAATTAACGCGTAAACATTCACTGATACCTAAACGACTTAAAACCATAATTTATTCAAGTGCCTACTACACTGAGGCTAAGCCTAACAATTACTAATACAATTTACTCGCAGGACATCCAAGGCTAATAAGCACGTAGCGGTAACCTTTTTTTTACGTTGGGAAATGCATTACGTATACCACGCCGCCCGGGACGATGGTTATGTGCGACTCCCCGGGAAACCCGGTATACCCACTAAACCCAACGGTGTTCCTCCTTGCCGCCATGTGGCGCGGGTACAGGAACGCAATTGCACACAACCGCGTCCCCGCCGGCGGATGCCCTTACGTAGCGGTACCCTAACCTAACCTAACCGTGCGGAGACCTACGAATAAACGCGGAGACTGTATCGCGGAGAGGTGCACTTCTACTCACTCTCTTTGTACGTAATACTTAAATACAATACTTTTGCGGTAGAAAATTCCACTTGATATTATTAACTCAGAAATGGGAAAATTCATGAACATTTCCGGGTTTTTTTAAATTATTTTCAGATCCATACTTTTGCGACAGAAAATTCTACTTGATATCAACTCAGATTCATAGTCTGAATCATCTCTCAAAGTTTTCGTTACGATGTCACTAACACCCTGTATTACCTACGGCCTGCCTAAGTCACATTATATTCAGATATTTATAGGTATTCTAAAAATAGGTACATAGTGAAATAAACATATTTTCTGACCTGCAAGGCATGGCGGTTATTTCATTTCAATAGAAATTTTGCTGAACCATCGTAGTAACACAGTAGATACAAATTGTACAGTTCTTTTTTATTTATTCTTTACTTATACAACTGACTTTTTCAAACAAATTATTCCAATTTTTTAGTTCTTGATATCAGAGGACTTCGTTGTTGTTGTTTTAATTGTTAGACAGATGGTTGCTCATAACCCATTATCTTTTCACTGTCTGCAAAAAGTTGGCAAAAAGTATTGAAATGAAGAAAAGAGAAGATACACCTACTCACCCAATTTCACATTCCTGGCGTCAAAAGACGTCAGTGAAAGAGAATAGAAAAAAAACTACGTCAATAATATTTTGGAAACAAAACATGTCAAAAAACCAAACTTATCAAAAATAATTATCAAAATATGTAAAGTTATACCATTTATACGTTTGTTTGTGTTATATGGAACGAGAAATTTAAAAGTTATGAGAGGTATATAAAATGTAAGTATGCATTTTTAGTAATAGAGTTAACAGCATTTTTATTGTTTACAAATCATGGTTGCCAGTTTACAGTCTACTCCTAAAAGTCCTAGATTGTTTACTTATCATAAAATTTGTCTAAAAATCGCTATAAATGACCTACCACAACAGTGTTCCTGCACTTATTTCTAGGTACCTACTCATTATATTCGCATGCATTACCTAGTTAAAACATATTATAGAACGACTATCAATAGTAAGTACTTAGGTAGGTACCTTATTAGGGAAACTACCCTAAAAATTATGAGTCCACTTTCTCAATTCTTACTGAAGCAGGACACTAGGTAGACAGGCTACCTAACATTTTAATACTACATAGCACTACTATTCTTGTCATAGTAGTGAGACAAATACTGAGAATTATTGAGGACAGAAGGGGCAAGATGATTAGACACCTAATAAGACACGACGAATTTATTAAAAGAATCATAGAAGGAAAGAGAGGAAGGGGAAGACCAAGAAGAGCTTACATGGAACAGATTAAAGAAAAGGTTAACGTCGTGTCTTATAGGGAAGTCAAGGAATTGGCCTTTGATAGACTGGAATGGAAAATGCTACACCGACAAGAGCGTGACTCTTAAATTGATGATGATGAGTGTCTTGTAGTTCACGTATAAACACCGGCTTTCGGTTTGATTAAGTACTTAAAAAATGTGAGAGTCCTACACATCTGGGTACTTTTTAGGAATCCACGTATTGTACAAGTTTCATGTTTTCATATAACAGTTCATTTATTATTATTTTTTTTATTATTATTTTTTTATTTATTTATCATACATACAATTTAATGCTACATTTTAAATAGTTAACATCGGAAAACCCTAAAAGGGTTTGTCCCGACATTAATCCCACATATTATTATACTAATACATCTTATACTAAAGACAAGTACAATCAAATTGCGACACCCAACGAAGTTGCTCGCGCAGCATAGACTGCTTGTTTTTACAAACACATGTTAGATTTTGTTTGCACCTTAGTAGAATCTGAGAATGTACTTCACTAAACGTAATTGGTATTCTAATCTTTTACTTACAGAGTGGCTGTTGAAAATCAAGCGTATAAAACTCCGCATTTGAGCGTTTCTTGTTAAAAATCGCAAAAGAATCACGTGAAAATATGCCGGAAAAAGATTTAGAAGTTCAGTGCTTGTACGAAAACAAAGCACGTTTTACAGATCGCTACTTTAAAACATACAACGACAGAGCAAGAAAACATGTGTCTCTTAAAGATACAGTTAAATACAAACAAAATATTCAAACGTTTGATGAGAATGTTAACAGAAACGATGTTTATAATGAAGCACAATCTTTAATTAAGAAAAAACATAGATACAAAAACCGAAGAAAATATAGAATATTCCATTGTACTAAAAATGATATAATTTATATGATACGATCGTTTAACGCACATGGAGAATTTACGAATCTTACGAACCATTACAGTATGCCCGATGCATCAAAAAACAACTCAAAAGTGAATAACATTAAAAAAATAAAAAGTTCTAAGGAGATCAATAATAATAATAGGCCTTTTGACAGAAATTTTATTGTTAATAACTGTTGCCGGTCTTGCGACAAGCCGCAATGTTCAAACCCGTTTGCAAATCCAAAAATACTCTCAAAAATATACAGGTGTCAATTACAACAAGAAGACACTTGCTGCTGTTCTTGTAATTCCGATGCAATGTTTGAAGTGATGAAAAGTCTTTATGATTGTTATAAAAAGAAAAATTGTACTAATTGTTGTTGCATTCTCTGTGGCCACTTACCTTTAGGTGAACGATTGAAACCAAGTGAAATGCAGAAATCAATCGGTGTCGGAGAGGGAAAAATACCTCAAGAAAAACTAGATAAAGCTAGGGCCGAAGGGTTACTTACACCGCTTGAAGGAAAGACTCCAGAACAACAAGAAAGAATACTAAAAGGTCTAGCTAAAAATGGAATTCCGTTACCTGAAGGAAAAACGGCGTCTGAAAAAAAACTTATTGATAAAATCAGACAGGAAATGGGATTGCCACCCGAACCAAAATCTGCTACAGAAAAGGATAACCTTGCTAAGGCATATGCCGCTGGTATAATAACACCATTAGAAGGAAAAACTCCTGAACAAAAAGAGAAAGCTCTCCGAAAAATGGCCGAAGCAGGTGTACCTTTACCGGAAGGTCGAACACCTTCCGAAAAAGCTCTGATAAGTAAAATTAAAGCTTCCACTCCTGCAATAAAAATACCCTCGGAAAAGTTGCGCAAAGCCAAAGCTGAAGGTTTAATAACACCCCTTGAAGGAAAAACTCCAGAACAAAAAGAAAAAATACTAAAAGGATTGGCTAAACATGGCATTCCTTTGCCTGAAGGCAAAACACCCTCAGAAAAGAAACTAATCGATAAAATCAAAAAGGATATGGGGCTGCCACCTGAGCCCAAAACGTCAGCAGACAAAGCGAATCTAGCTAAAGCTTATGCAGCTGGAATTATAACGCCGCTTGAGGGGAAATCTCCGGAACAGAAAGAGAAAGCACTGCGCAAAATGGCGGCGGCGGGAGTGCCTTTGCCAGAAGGCCGAACACCATCAGAAAAAGCTTTGATAGATAAAGTTAAAGCTACTACTCCTGTGCTAAAAATACCATCAGAAAAGTTGCGCAAAGCAAAGGCCGAAGGGTTAATAACACCTCTTGAAGGAAAGACCCCAGAACAAAAAGAGAAAATACTTAAAGGACTAGCTAAAAACGGTATACCTTTACCTGAGGGAAAAACGCCCTCGGAAAAGAAACTTATCGACAAAATAAGACAGGAAATGGGATTACCACCGGAGCCCAAAACTTCCGAAGAAAAAATGAATCAAGCCAAAGGATACGCTGCAGGCGTTATCACTCCACTCGAAGGCAAAACTCCTGAACAGAAAGAGAAAGCACTTCGCAAAATGGCTGAAGCGGGCGTGGCTTTGCCTGAAGGCCGCACGCCGTCAGAAAAAGCTTTGATTAACAAAATTAAAGCTGAGATGCCAACTCCAATCAAGATACCTTCAGAAAAGATGCGCAAAGCCAAAGCTGAAGGTTTGATAACACCTCTTGAAGGTAAAACGCCAGAACAAAAAGAAAAAATACTGAAAGGGCTTGCTAAAGCTGGTATACCCCTACCTGAGGGAAAAACAGCGTCAGAGAAGAAATTGATCGATAAGGTGAGACAGGAAATGGGATTACCACCTGAACCCAAATCCGCAGATGAGAAAGACAAATTAGCGAAAGCTTACACTGCTGGAATTATAACACCACTAGAAGGGAAAACACCCGCCCAGAAAGAAAAAGCGCTCAAAAAAATGGCTGAAGCAGGCATACCCTTACCAGAAGGTAGAACACCTTCGGAAAAAGCTTTGATTGACAAGATTAAAGCCACAACGCCTCCAAGACCATCTGCGATGAAGGTACAGCTTTTGTGTCTTTTTACTTTACTGTAAGAATTTATTTTGTCTCTAACAAAATTAGTTTTTTTTTTATATATTGACTATTCGAATGACTGTATATTATATCTTTCATTCCTATTACCAGACGTAATCGACAATTTGTGACAATGAAACATTTTTCGATGAGTTAAGTAAGTAAATGGTCTTAATTTTTACAGGTTCCATCGGAGAAAATGCGAAAAGCAAAGGCTGAAGGACTCATAACACCACTTGAAGGTAAAACTCCCGAACAAAAAGAGAAAATACTTAGAGGACTAGCTAAAACTGGTATTCCTCTACCTGAAGGAAAAACGCCGTCTGAAAAGAAACTTATCGACAAAATTAGACAGGAAATGGGATTACCACCGGAGCCCAAAACGTCAGCAGAGAAAATGAATCAAGCGAAAGGATACGCTGCAGGCGTTATCACTCCACTCGAAGGAAAAACTCCTGAACAGAAAGAGAAAGCACTTCGCAAAATGGCTGAAGCGGGAGTGGCTTTGCCCGAAGGCCGAACGCCGTCTGAAAAAGCTTTGATTAACAAAATTAAAGCTGAAATGCCCACTCCAATCAAGATACCTTCAGAAAAGATGCGCAAAGCCAAAGCTGAAGGTTTGATAACACCTCTTGAAGGAAAAACACCAGAACAAAAAGAAAAAATACTGAAAGGGCTTGCTAAAGCTGGTATACCCTTACCCGAGGGAAAAACAGCGTCGGAGAAGAAATTGATTGACAAAGTGAGACAGGAAATGGGATTACCACCTGAACCCAAATCAGCAGATGAGAAAGACAAATTAGCGAAAGCTTACACTGCTGGAATTATAACACCACTAGAAGGGAAAACACCCGCCCAGAAAGAAAAAGCACTCAAAAAAATGGCTGAAGCAGGCATACCATTGCCGGAAGGTAGGACACCTTCTGAAAAAGCTTTGATTGACAAGATTAAAGCTACAACGCCTCCAAGACCATCCGCGATAAAGGTACTGTTTATTATTGTTAGATTTTTTTTTTGTTATTATGAAAAACAATATTTATATTGATTTAAGTCTTTTTACGTATTTCGGAGTAAGTATCTTACTCTTTTATATTTTATTTTGATCTCAAATACTTATAACAAATTTAAGTACCGCTTAATATTATGTGCCGTTATAGTTGTAGTATGACTGGAATTGTATGTGATTCTTTCGTTATTATTATATAGGTATCTACCTAACTATTGTAAGTATAATGTTACGATTGATGTTATAATACGATCCTGATAACCAGATTCAATAAAAAATCCGATTCCGACCCTGCCGGTGAGGAGGTCATTTTTTCAGCGCTTATCGCATGCTTATTGGTGTCGTTTTGTTGCGGGCTGCTCCTCTCAGGCACAAGCTTGTCAGATCACACCGTGAGCTGAATTTTGAAAGTGCGTGAGAGGCGTCAGCGTTACCCATTTATTTAGCCAAGTAGTCAATGCCATCCTACGCAAAACAATAAGCCACGCCAAAAAAGTAGAATTTCGATTTAAGTATTTCGGATTCTAACCTGTCGTACTGTAAATTAAACTTCGCATTCAGTCGCACTGTAGTTTATACATAATATACACATAGCTACTTACGTTCGTTCTTCACCAAAGGAGATCATCGGATTTCGGCCCAGAAGTCAAAGTGCCGGCCAAAAAAAAATTTTGCTATATTCCGTTAGATATTATCCACCTGAGTATTTATTACTATGGCACCAAAGCTGTAGGGTCAATATTTTCAGTTTTATTCGAATTAAAAAAACATGAATTTTCATACATTTTTGGTGAAAATGTGAAGTGCTGGCCAAGAAACAATATTGGTATAATCCGTTATAACTTATCCGTTTGACCTTTTATTATTATGGCACCAAACGTGTATGACCATTATTTTGACTTTTGTTGGACTTTACGTTATAGTTTCTGTGTGAAAAGTGCCGGTCAGCAAAAAACACACGTCAAAGCTATCGAGAAGATACCTGTAAACATTATTCACTATGACAAAAATGTGTATGACCATTAGTTTGGCTTTTGTTAGATTAAAAAAAAACTTGATTTTTGATTCATTTTGTAAAAAAATATAATATAACAGGCACGTTATGTAAAGGATCGTCAAAATGTTTATTACTATGGAATTAAACGTCTATGACCACTATTTTGAACTTGATTCGATTTTTCAAAAATCTGCTGTTTTCATAGATACCTACACTTTGGCGAAAAAAGTTTTATCTGGTGATAATGGAACTATCTTGCTAAAGGCGTAACATAGTCGTCTCTTGACACATTTTTATAAATTAAAAATAGGTTTGCGTTTACGCTTTAGAAACTACTTTTTTAAAGAAAAGTGTGTATACAAGGAAAATACAGTGGGGTGATAGAGGTACTACGTCATCGGCCGAGTAGCACCAGGACATTGTGATCGGCATACATGCAAAGTACAACTGCCCGACTCCTGTCTTTCCTAACAGCTACTTCAGACGTCATGCCAAAATACGAGTTTCGTCACTAGATGGCAAGCTTATCTTTGGAGGGTGGTAACCATCTACGGTCATAATAATTCAACCTAAACTTAGGCCGCCGTAACGTTGAGTGGAATGCAAAAACTACAGCCAACGTCATATCTAAAATCAGATGGTATTAATATAGAAGTTCACCTCTGACTAATAACTAGTCATTGGGAAAGCTCTGCTTGTTGTCATTGTTAAAATGTATAAAAAAATAAAGATTTTAAAAAGTCCAATAAAAGCCAAAGTCAAAATAATGGCCAAAAATGTTTTGCGCCAGATTATTAAATGTTCAAAGTTGTATTAAAGGTCCTTTGTAATCCGCCATATCGCAATTTTTGCCCAAAGCACTTTATTTTTAAACAAAATAAATAAGAAATCAAGATTTTCAAAATAAAATAAAAGCCAAACTAATGATCGTACACGTTTGGTGCTATAGAAAAAAATGTTAATAGGCATCTACTCGATACTGTCTACATGGTATTTTTGCTGGTCGGCACTTTTCACATTTGAACTAAAACGTAAATTCCAATAAAAGTCAAAATAATGGTCATAGATGTTTGGTGTCACATTAAAAAATATTGAGAAGCAACTATTAGACGGATTCGACGTATTCTTTTCGATTGCCGGCATTTTAACATATTAACCAAAACGGAAAGTCCAATAAACGTCAAAATAATGGTCATAGAAGTTTGACGCCATACTAATAAATGTTCTAATGGTCCTTTGTAATACGCCTGTATCCCCTTTTTCCAAACGGACATAAGATTTTTTTTTACAAAATGTATGAAAAAATCGTGATTTTTAAAATCCAATTAAAGCCAAACTAATGGTCATACACGTTTGGTGTCATAGTAAAAAATGATCAGAGCAATCTACTCGAAAAGTTCGACACATTTTTTTTCTCTGGCCGGCTCTTTCAAATTTGGGCCGGCCAAAGTATGGAGAGCCGATGATCTCCTTTAATAATGATCTCTACACATTGTCACAAGCCATAATAATGATCGTACAGCGCGATGACAAATATTACCTATTTCAATGCATATTTACTTGCAATTTTTGAGCTGAACACCATAGTTGCCTATACAAGTTAATTGAAATATGTTTATATTACCAGAAGGCGTGTCAAAATGTATATAATTAGTCTATAAAAAATATTTATTATTAATTAAATAAATACACCTTTATTTGTACAGGTGCCATCCGAAAAGATGCGAAAAGCAAAGGCTGAAGGACTCATAACACCGCTTGAAGGTAAAACTCCCGAACAAAAAGAGAAAATACTTAGAGGACTAGCTAAAACTGGTATTCCTCTGCCTGAAGGAAAAACGCCGTCTGAAAAGAAGCTTATCGACAAAATTAGACAGGAAATGGGATTACCACCGGAGCCCAAAACGTCAGCAGAGAAAATAAATCAAGCGAAAGGATACGCCGCAGGCGTTATCACTCCACTCGAAGGGAAAACCCCTGAACAGAAAGAGAAAGCACTTCGCAAAATGGCTGAAGCGGGAGTGGCTTTGCCCGAAGGCCGAACGCCGTCAGAAAAAGCTTTGATTAACAAAATTAAAGCTGAAATGCCAACTCCAATCAAGATACCTTCAGAAAAGATGCGCAAAGCCAAAGCTGAAGGTTTGATAACACCTCTTGAAGGAAAAACGCCAGAACAAAAAGAAAAAATACTGAAAGGGCTTGCTAAAGCTGGTATACCCTTACCCGAGGGAAAAACAGCGTCGGAGAAGAAATTGATTGATAAAGTGAGACAGGAAATGGGATTACCACCTGAACCCAAATCCGCAGATGAGAAAGACAAATTAGCGAAAGCTTATACAGCTGGAATTATAACACCACTCGAAGGGAAAACACCCGCCCAAAAAGAAAAAGCACTCAAAAAAATGGCTGAAGCAGGCATACCATTGCCGGAAGGTAGGACACCTTCTGAAAAAGCTTTGATTGACAAGATTAAAGCTACAACGCCTCCAAGACCATCCGCGATGAAGGTACTTACTGTTTATTTTTGTTAGAAAGTATTTTGTTTATTTTGACACACCAAAAAAGGTTTCCTATCATTCTGATGTAACTATATAAGTTACACGAGTTTTAGTGTTGTAAGATTATTTATGTAAACTTCTTCTTCTTATCGTGTACATGGCAAACTAAATAGTATCGGCCCAAAACTTGGCAACAAGTATGGCGCTATCTGCAGCGCTCATCCGATCCTCCTGCGTGCAGGTGTTCGGGCACGCAGTAAGTATAAGTAAACTCATAATTTTACGTATTCCTGACAATGGACTAAAGAAACTGCAGTATTAACAGAGAAGAATATTCTAGACAAATTGAAAATTACGGTTTATTAAATGTCAGAATTAGTTTCAGTGTCGTTTACTTACTTAGGCATAAAAGATCTTGCGTTTGCTCCATCTTTGCTCATCGTCACCTACGAGATTTATGATAATATCAACTCTGTGACTGTGACCAGACCACTAGCAGTAATGTAATAATGATAGCGGCCGCCTGCTACCCCATCTACGTATCACTTGTATTTACCTATAAATAATAACCTATCTCAATTGATACCATGGAATAGAAAAAAGAGGTTGGAAATACCCTAACTAGCATTTTGTTTGAGAACCTCTGTCGCCGGTTCAACCCCACTCTCTTTTATTACTACTCCTGCAAACAGATACCTAACTAAGACAGCTCCAATAATGCTTCTCAAATTCCATAGCCACTTTACCAGCATTTTACATTTTATGTCATATGTTTCAATTTTAGTATTACTTTTCGTAACATACTGCATAAGTACTATTTTTTTATATATAAATAGGCGATCATGTAAAGGTTTCGGCTTTCCTGTGATAAAGAGGGATCTCCTTCCATGAAAGTCGATATTTAACTTTTTACCCTGCAGATTACAATTATAATTTATAAGACCACCTTTTAATCTATTTTCGCGGAACTCCGTGAATCGTAAAGTTTACGGACGAGTGGAGTGCAAAGGTGAACTATGAACTATTTACTCATACTTGTATGGCGCGCCTCCGTGGTCTAGTGGTTAGAGCGTTAGGCTCATGATCTGGAGGTCCGGGTTCGATTCCCGATGGGGACATTGTCGAAATCACTTCGTGAGACTGTCCTTTGTTTGGTAAGGACTTTTCAGGCTTGAATCACCCGATTGTCCGAAAAAGTAAGATGATTCCGTGCTTCGGGGGGCACGTTAAGCCGTTGGTCCCGGCTATTAGCCGTAAAAACACCTCCACCAACCCGCAGTGGAGCAGCGTGGTGGAGTATGCTCCATACCCCCGCCGGTTGATTGAGGGGAGGCCTGTGCCCAGCAGTGGGACGTATATAGGCAGTTTATGTTATATGTATGTATGTATGGCGCGCGTTTCGCTCTCACTTGGCCCTTCCAACCTCTTTCTAATATTCCGTGACTGAAACCTATGTATTATTCTCATATTATATAATAAGTAAGTACATAAGCTTTATTACTTACTGTAAATATAGACTTTATTCCCGTTTGAAAATAAAACACACATTATATTGGTCAGTCATGGCCCCAGCTACGCCCATGTTTCATATCATTACAATTTACGGGACACCCTGCATTTTACATATATACTTCCACAAACGGCATATTGTTAATCATTTATGTCACTACAAATTATTTTCATTGTTTAAGAAATTAATGCCCCTTAATTTATACGTATAGGTACCATCAGAAAAGATGAGAAAAGCAAAGGCTGAAGGACTAATAACACCGCTTGAAGGTAAAACTCCCGAACAAAAAGAGAAAATACTTAGAGGACTAGCCAAAACTGGTATTCCCCTGCCAGAAGGAAAAACGCCGTCTGAAAAGAAACTTATCGACAAAATTAGACAAGAAATGGGATTACCACCGGAGCCCAAAACATCAGCAGAGAAAATGAATCAAGCGAAAGGATACGCTGCAGGCGTTATCACTCCACTCGAAGGGAAAACTCCTGAACAGAAAGAAAAAGCACTTCGCAAAATGGCTGAAGCAGGAGTGACTTTGCCCGAAGGCCGAACACCGTCAGAAAAAGCTTTGATTAACAAAATTAAAGCTGAGATGCCAACTCCAATCAAGATACCTTCAGAAAAGATGCGCAAAGCCAAAGCTGAAGGTTTGATAACACCTCTTGAAGGAAAAACACCAGAACAAAAAGAAAAAATATTGAAAGGGCTTGCTAAAGCTGGTATACCCTTACCCGAGGGAAAAACAGCGTCGGAGAAGAAATTGATTGACAAAGTTAGGCAGGAAATGGGATTACCACCTGAACCCAAATCCGCAGATGAGAAAGACAAAATAGCGAAAGCTTATACAGCTGGAATTATAACACCACTCGAAGGGAAAACACCTGCCCAGAAAGAAAAAGCACTCAAAAAAATGGCTGAAGCAGGCATACCCTTACCAGAAGGTAGAACACCTTCGGAGAAAGCTTTGATTGACAAGATTAAAGCTACAACGCCTCCAAGACCATCGGCGATGAAGGTACTGTTTATTATTGTTACAATTTATTTAGTATCTAATAATAATCATGTATCATATTATAATGATAACGGTAATTCAAACAAAATATTAAACCGGCTTCTATATATCGCACATCTAGTTCTTTAAAAAAATCTGAAATTGATTTAACTTAGTAATCAACGTAGATATGGCAAAACAAAAATCGTTAAAGCGCTCTACTGTAAAATTTTAAAAACTACATTTATGACCTTAAAGAACTAGATGTGCGATATGTCTAATACAAAGTAATAAGTAATAAATAATATAAATAATATACTTACCTAAATTATGAAGTCAAGTGCAATTAGAAAGACGGTTGAAATGCATTTGCCAACTTGATCATCCACGGTGGCGCAGGGTTTGCAGATAACGAACGTTGCTGCGTACGCCGACTTCAGAATTAAGATTCTTAGAGTCACCGCGCGTCTTCATTGAAGTAGTCTTCTGACCTACGACTTCTGACATAGAGGCTGCTGCATTGTCACTTTGCGGAATCTCCTCAATGGTATCTGTGGTCAAATAACACTCCTCTCTAAAGTGTAATGTTCAACAGTAAACCACGAACCACTCTAAGAAACTTGTCAAAAGAGGTTCAAATCCCGTCTGAGTTAAACATTTTTTATTTAAGTTTCCATGGGGGCGGGGGGGGGGGTGAGTGCTATGGAAACTAAATTCTTGGAAAAGCAAAAGTCCAAAATAGGTATAAAATAACACCGGTGACAGCCGTTTATGTTACAAGTGTGTGGGTCTTTCCAATAAAATACAAAGGACATTGACCAAAGTAGTATGGAACTAAGTCCAAATATCCACCACTAATGAGACCCATTTACCGAAATACGTCACTAAATACTGAGTAATAAATACTAAATCGTAGTCAAAAATATACTATCAGTTACAAGTTATGGCTAAGTACATGAAAAATCACGTTTTTTAACCACTTCATGGGATAATATTTTCTACATCATTGTTCCGAACCCACACGACATGGTTTTTGGTTCTACATGATATTCAAGCCAAGGTCTGAAGATGGAACCGAAAGGTGGTCAAAAGAACTCTGCTATAATAATACTACACAACCATGTCGAGTTTGGGCTCGTTTGATTCGTCTTGCACTCTGGTACTACATGATATCCACGGTCTCTAGATACATTTTCAATCCAAAGGTAGCTAAAGGGATTAAAGAACTTGGTTATAAAACCTCGTACCGTTATCGAGTTTGAGCTTATATGGCATTTGTCTTAGCAAGCTCTCTGATACTGGGTTATAATTGGAGCCAGAAGGTGGTCAAATTAACTAATATCGCACCCCCCGTGGAAAAACGCAGTAAGTGGACTAGCGACATTTTTTTTTTATTGCACCATTCAATTCAGCGTACACGAATACACCTTCTCACAAATTTTCATTAAGATATCAGTAAAAATGAAGAAATTATTACAAAAACAATGAAATTGTGCAACATTGATAAAAATATTTTTTCCCCCATAATAAGAAAGTAAGTATAAATACGTGATTTTTTTTTGGTATTTTCCCATATAGTAAAGTCATAATAACACTTACTTCGATTTTACACGAAAGTTTTTTAGGATGGTCGAGTCGTAAGTAAACGTACTGACATGTTTCACGACATTATACGACACGACAGTGGTTGTACGTCTAGTTACTTCGTTATTCCACGAATGTTTTAGCGTTACTATTTGTTGTAACTCCAGCTACTTGCCTATTCTGCGAATCTTTTAGTGTAACGGTTTGGTGTAAATATAATCACGTAGTTTTTTCCAAGCAAGGTTTGATATTACTATTACGTTATTTCATTTATCTTCATTTTTCGATGATATATTTTACACTATACTCTTCGTAAATATGAATACAACTCTTTTAAAGACAATAATTTGAATCATTTGTCGTGTTATTCTAATTACCTGCAAATATAGACTACTTATTAATGTCCTAAGTAAATATACTTATCACTAGCGTAAATCCCTATGTTTTATTTGGTTACTGTACTTACGCCGTGCCAGCGGCGGCGGGCTGCACACTCAAAGAGAGGTATTAGAAAGATATTAGAGAGGTATTACATCTATCCACCAATTTTTCGTCAATCTCGACTTTTTATTCAACCAAAAATCGACCCTATTATTACTGTACTGTGATCGTTATTTGTAGGGTCGTATGCTGATTGTGGTTTTACCACGGTAAAACCAAGATCACCTATAGACAAAATTATTGCCGACGAAGTTTATAAAAAACGACCTTATTATTATTGCACTGTGATCGTTATTTGTAGAGTGAAAGCTGATTGTCTATTTGTGATCGTAGTTTTACCACGGTATTCCGTCAGTCAGCATACGGCCCTACAAATAACGATCGCATTGTAGTAATAATAAGGTCGATTTTTGTTAGAATAAAAAGTCATGATTGACGAATGTTGGATAGATGTAATAATTATCTCTCTATTTAATTTGTTCATGGTGGCTACTCGAAGCGTGCATATCTTTGTGTGGAAGTAAAAAACCCAAGGATTATACGTATGCTCAACTTGGACAAAATCGAAGATGGTGAGTTATTTACTTATAAATAGACTAGCTAGATTTTAGGTACCTATTACCTTACCTACTTAGTATATTACTATTTATTAGACTATTAATATTATTACCTACCTACCTGACGACCTACTTGACGTAAGTTGGTTTGGTTAATGCGTGATGATGATTGCACTGCTCTGTACTAATTATTAAAGTAAACTAAGCATGCCTATGTGCCTATTCGGTGCTTTTAATCTATAAACTAACTACCTATTTAAATTGGGGTGTGCCGTTTTTGTACATTCGCTATCACCTGGCATAGCACCTGGTATATGAATAAAATAAAGATATTTGAACAAAAAACTGTTACGTGATCAACTGTAGTATTTCGGCTTGGTTGTGAATTATCTACCTAGGTATATAAGTTAACTTTTGCAAAAACACCCTTGATTTTGTTGTTATTTGTGCGCTTGAGTTTGATACACATTTTATTATTAACGCATTGGTACTAACCTTCTATTTAATACCTAAATAACGATAAAATATCTAGGTTTGTGTCTAATTTTTAGGGTGATTTGGTAATGGGTCCTTTTTATTGCTTAACGTCTATTATGTACCTACCTACAAACAATGTATTTAAACCATTATGTTCCAATTAACAGATTCCACTAATACTGCATCCCAATCCAGTACAACCCAGTGGAAGAATGACCAGAAATGCAAAAATATTTCAAGAAACTATGGGATATCTTCTCGTCGTAGTCAACATGAGACACATTCTCTTGAAGGTTCGTATGTACCTATCCGTATCCTACTAAAGTTCTTCTCTCGTGTGGGTTGAGACAATAATTGACTGACCTCATCAACCCTGGTATCAGGGTTACTACTGAGCCGCTATAGGTCCATGACATGCCTCATGTAACGACGACATACCTGCATACTTAATTAAGCCGCAACCGACTGCCTAACGTGCCCTCCGACGCACAGATCATCTTACTTTTGGGCAAAAAAATAATATTAGTACCATTTCTGATTTACGACTTGGCCGGGAAGCTAAGCAGCTGAAAACGTTCCATGTTTTGTATGCCGAAATATCCTTTCAGTATTTGTATTCTAGATTGATATAGGTATTTACCTACTAACCTGGAAGCGGCGCGTGGTAAAGTTTCTCTGAAATAGTCAGTGCCTGTGTATTTATGGTATAATTATTCTGTCATTTTCCTCTTATCATAACAACCACAGATATATTTTTGATTTGCTTAATGTAGTTTTTTCTAGAGTTATCTCCTATGCAAACCAACTGGCTTTTATGGGGTTTTAGCCAAGTTGCAAACGATTAAGTACGTAAAACGACAGTGACAGACCTTATGTCAATCACATACATTTTTATCACTGACACTGTCGCTTTTCGGATACGTTGGAAAATTGGCTCATCTCTAAGCTTACTATAATAGGTATTAATGGTTGTTTTTCTTTTTAGTAATTTATTATCATACTTAATAGTTTTTTATATTTTGTCATTTGCAGGTTCTACCGAAAAGCAAAGAGGGGGTGATCGGAAAGGAGCAAAATGTTCAAGAAAACACTTAATGACTAACTGTAATAACTGAAAATGAAGGTTTTTCTAATAAAGGCAAGTGCCATACCGTATTAATATATTTTGTGATTATGCATGTATTAATTAATAAACGTTTTAAAATTAAAAGTTGGATTTTAATTACAAATAGAAATAACTCCCTGAAAACTAAAAACCCATGCGGGTCAAACGGCTTTCGGCACAGCTAGTAAATAAATATTTTTTTTTAATACAAATTAGAATAAACACTTAATTTAACACTGATTTTATTTGTTTCAATATACAGGGTGGCCCAAAAGTTCACGTTCAAAATGAAAAATTTGATGGAGGGGCTCATTAGCTACCAGAAACACCCCCGTGTATGTTCAGCGATTATTTACGGTTTAGGAGATATGACCCATTTTACACCTTTTTCTTGATTTTCTATCTTACTTCAGAAATCATCATTTTGTCGCTATCCCTTTCTTAATAATTCTAATTTTTCTTTCTAATTTCTAATTATTTTGCTTCATAACTATGCCTAAGTATGTGTATCGCTAGGTGAAAAAATAAAAACAATCGAATGAAAGATAAAAAAGTCATTGGAAGTTGGAAGTCAAAGTGAGAATTCGTCTAAAATTGTTACAGTTGTAAGTCTTCGCCGAAGAATAATAAACACATGAGATTTTCATAAACCCTGAAAGTGTTTTTAAAAACTGCTCCATTTAATAGGCTTTTAGACACATCCAAAAAAGTACCCTTAATAGGGGCATAAAACTAAGTAATTAGCCCTCAAAGATTGCAAGACAGACAGATTTTATTTTAGCATCTTATAGTATGAATCACCAACAGTGTTTGGGGATAACTTTTTCCTTCATTACAATATGAATACCAAAAGTGAATGCAAGTTTTGTCTTCAGACTGTTGCTATGTCTACCCTGTTAGCGATTATGAGCGTGATTTTTTTTATTGAAAATGTGTCTTTGACCACAAAGGTAGTTAAAGGTTGTTAAAGAACAACGTTAGAAAGAAGCAGCTACCTACATTGTATGAGAATGTAAATTTTTCCTTCAAATCTATCTTGCAATCTTTGAGGTCTAATTATTTAGTTTATTGCTTCTATTAAAGGTACTTTTTTTGATGTGTCTAAAAGGCTATTAAATGGAGCAGTTTTTTAGAGATACCTACTTTCAGCGTCCATGCCAATCTCATGTGTTAATTTATTCTTCGGCGAAGTTTTAACAACTGTGACAATTTTGGTCCAATTCTCACTTTGACTTCCAATAACTTTTTTTTTGTCTTTGATTTGACTGTTTTTATTTTTTTACCTAGCGGTATATATCTTTAGACATAGTTGTGATGTAAAATAAAATAATTATTAAGAACGGGATAGCGACAAAATGATTATTTCTGAAGTAAGGTAGAAAATCTAGAAAAAGGTACAAAATAGGTCATATCTCCTAAACTATAAATAATGGCTGAACATACATGGGGGTGTTTCTAGTAGCTAATGAGCCACTCTATCTAATTTTTCATTTTGAACTTGAAGTTCTGGGCTACCCTGTATAATGTATGAGCATACATACTTCTACATTCTAGACTAACCCCTGCAACAAACAAGTATTTAAAGATACATACAATTATTTTGAGATATTTCCTTATTAAAAAAGCAATTTCTATAGTTACACTATTAAAGATCATTTACTTTCACGTGGAACAAATAGGTTTCTCAACTTACGCAAAACATGTTGTTAAAATTTTTCGTGTAAGAACGAAGTAACTAATACTTACAACATCCGAGTAAGATGAAATCGGAAGGTGAACAACGTTGTAGGTAAAGTTACAACTGTCAATGTTGTTTGCACTACGTAATAATAAAGCAGTATCTGTACTTACAACGGAACGTTTGATTATAGTTTCGTGGAATATCTACGCAACCGTGTTTTTTTAATTTTTTTTCAAATATACACAATTAATTAAAAATTAATAAATGTGGGTCAATCCGGGCTACTTTTTGCTATTATTTTCTCTTTGAAGGTTATTTCCAGGACTTATAACTAATTAGTAGGACAGTTTTTTTTAGCTCCTGAAAAGTTGATAAAATCAACTTACTGCGTTTTTCCACGAAGGGTGCGAAATTGATTCTGTTATAAATAATACAACGCATCCTCACGAAGTTTCGGCTCGATTGATTTGTCAAGAAGGAAATGCCACCGCAAAAACCAGAATTCTAGCTGACTGAGACAAGTCGAACATGCCCAAACTCCGTAACGTTGGTGGTTTTGTAACAGAGTTCCTTAGATCTCTTTATTGCCTTTCGGCACATTCTTATTGATTTACATATTTAACTAGAAATTATTTTCATTGTTTAAGAAATTAATGCTCCTTAATTTATACGTATAGGTACCATCAGAAAAGATGCGAAAAGCAAAGGCTGAAGGACTAATAACACCGCTTGAAGGTAAAACTCCCGAACAAAAAGAGAAAATACTTAGAGGACTAGCCAAAACTGGTATTCCCCTGCCAGAAGGAAAAACGCCGTCTGAAAAGAAACTTATCGACAAAATTAGACAGGAAATGGGATTACCACCGGAGCCCAAAACATCAGCAGAGAAAATGAATCTAGCGAAAGGATACGCAGCAGGCGTTATCACTCCACTCGAAGGGAAAACTCCTGAACAGAAAGAGAAAGCACTTCGCAAAATGGCTGAAGCGGGAGTGGCTTTACCTGAAGGCCGAACACCGTCAGAAAAAGCTTTGATTAACAAAATTAAAGCTGAGATGCCAACTCCAATCAAGATACCTTCAGAAAAGATGCGAAAAGCCAAAGCTGAAGGCTTGATAACACCTCTTGAAGGAAAAACGCCAGAACAAAAAGAAAAAATATTGAAAGGTTTAGCTAAAGTTGGCATACCCTTACCAGAAGGAAAAACAGCGTCTGAGAAGAAATTGATTGATCAAGTGAGAAAAGAAATGGGTTTGCCCCCTGAACCTAAAAGTGCTGATGAAAAAGACAAACTTGCGAAAGCTTATGCAGCTGGAATTATAACACCACTCGAAGGGAAAACACCTGCCCAAAAAGAAAAAGCGCTCAAAAAAATGGCTGAAGCAGGTATACCTTTACCCGAAGGTAGAACACCGTCGGAAAAAGCCTTGATTGATAAGATTAAAGCTACAACGCCTCCAAGACCATCGGCGATAAAGGTACTGTTCTATTTTAGCACAATGGTTTGGGTTAGAGTCACCATTCAACATAGTTATTGCCAGAATTTTAAAATCTCCTGATTGCTTCCGAAGCATTAATGATTATTGACATTTTGTCAATAGCTAAATAAATATAAATATTATATCAATTTTATATTTAAGTAGGATTAATGTTATTTATGAATTAATCCTATTAGATTCACGATTTTAGTTTTTATTGCAATATACAGTATAATTAACATTACATGCAGTATCTGCTTATAATAATTTATTGTATCTACTAAACTAAATACTTTCGTAATTTATTTTATTAAGCAAGATAAACGTAGTCGTGAGCCAATAGAACCTAGTCAAATGAAAATTAAAAATAAATGCGCAACGTCAAAACAAATTTTTTTCGGAGTTTGTAGCAAAATACCTACATGACACATCATCAATAAAAGCTGTCGAACGTCATACTCATTGTTACTATAGGTGTAAGTACCAGAATCTCATGGCAAATGGGGAAATCAAATTTCTATAGTAAGCAACACTCGGGTAATTGGATGAAAAAGTCTTGATATTTTTATTTTTTACCTATTGACGGACACTATGGCAATTATATAAAGTACTTATACAATGGTTTCGTGCTACTGTTTATCCTTACAAATGTTATTTTGAGGAAGCGTTCAGACATCGGGCCGGATATTGTCCCCCCGATCGTCTTGTGAACGCTAACGCCTGATTGTGAGGTTGTCTGCTTATCCACTCATCACATCAAAAACGACTTGAAATTTTATATGGAGATAGATGGAACATACGCTATTTTTTATCCCGGGAAAATAATAGCGGGATTTTTGAATAGATTCCATATATAATAGATTGCTTGAATCGATAGATGTCACTAGCGAAGGTGCGGGAAAAATCTAGCTAATGTAGGTAGGTATATATGAAAAACAATAATATATTTATGAATTTGTAATATTCAAGTATACCGAAAAAAAGTATTAAAACTAGTTAGTCCTACTTACGGGTCTTGTACTTTGACTTGACAGGTGACAGTTTACCATTACCATAGGAAAATCATTATATTTTTTACTTTTTTATGCCATCAGATTCTGGTAGACCTATACACATTCGTAATTAAAATGCGAAAACTAGTCAGAATAAAAGGGAACTCAATTTTTGAACGTTGTAGACTGGCTTGTTTCTAAATTATCTTAAGATCTAAGACAAGGTAAAGTTATCATAATATATTATTTACATCCTTTCTCTTGCACAGGTACCATCTGAAAAGATGCGTAAAGCAAAAGCTGAAGGATTTATAACACCTCTTGACGGTAAAACACCTGAACAAAAAGAAAAAATACTCAGGGGGCTCGCTAAGCATGGTATTCCTTTACCTGAAGGCAAAACGCCCTCTGAAAAGAAACTTATAGACAAAATCAGAAATGAAATGGGATTACCACCTGAGCCCAAAACATCGGCAGAAAAAGTAAAACTGGCTAAAGGTTATGCTGCCGGCGTAATCACACCTTTGGAAGGAAAAACACCCGAACAAAAAGAGAAAGCACTTCGTAAAATGGCTGAAGCAGGTGTGCCTTTGCCAGAAGGAAGAACACCATCCGAAAAAGCTTTAATTAATAAGATTAAAGCCGAAGTACCATCCGCAGTAAAAATACCATCTGAAAAATTGCGAAAGGCTAAAGCTGAAGGATTCATTACACCCCTTGAAGGTAAAACACCTGAACAAAAAGAAAAGATATTGAAAGGATTGGCAAAACATGGCATACCACTTCCGGAAGGTAAAACACCATCAGAAAAGAAATTAATCGATAAAATAAGAAAAGATATGGGTCTGCCACCTGAACCAAAAACTGCAGACGAAAAAAATAAATTGGCAAAAGCATACGCAGCTGGCATTATTACACCTTTGGAAGGTAAAACTCCTGAACAAAAAGAAAAGGCACTTCGTAAAATGGCTGAAGCAGGTGTGCCTTTGCCAGAAGGCCGAACACCATCTGAAAAAGCTTTAATTAATAAAGTTAAAGCTGAAGCGCCTGTAAAAATACCATCTGATAAGTTGCGGAAAGCCAAAGCTGAAGGATTCATTACACCCCTTGAAGGTAAAACACCGGAACAGAAAGAAAAGATACTGAAAGGACTAGCCAAACATGGTATTCCTCTACCTGAAGGAAAAACGCCCTCTGAAAAGAAACTTGTGGATAAAATCAGAAATGAAATGGGATTACCACCTGAACCAAAAACTTCAGCAGAGAAATTGAGAGTGGCTAAAGCTTATGCTGATGGAATTATTACACCTTTAGAAGGGAAAACTCCCGAACAGAAGGAGAAAGCACTACGTAAGATGGCTGAAGCAGGTGTTCCTTTGCCAGAAGGTCGAACACCGTCTGAAAAAGCTTTAATTAAGAAGGTTAAAGCTGAAACACCGATGCGACCGTCAGCGATAAAGGTATCATAAAATTTGTTTAATAGCAACCTTAGGGCTGATTTTCCTAAAGTAAGACATTCGTAGAACAAAGACAAGTTTCTTTTCTCAAGTATGATTTCAATGATAAAATAATTTAACCGTTTATTGAAAAAGCAACTCTAAGCGACTTAGTTGTCCGATTAGTTTAATTTATCGCAATTACATTGAATATAATATATTATATGGGCAAAAGGATTAATTTAAGAGATTAAAGTAAAGGTAACTCATCTTATGTACACTATGACTAACTAGCTTAGCTTCCTAGTCGACATATTCACACTTTCAGGTAAGAAATAGTAATACTACGTATTTAATATTCAAACACTCAATATAATTTATTACATTTTCATACCGTACAGTACCAAAATTATTTTGTTTGACTACATAAACACCTCTATATTTAGATACCGTCCGAGAAGATGCGAAAAGCGAAGGCGGAAGGACTTATAACACCCCTTGAAGGTAAAACTCCTGAACAAAAAGAAAAGATTTTAAAAGGACTAGCTAAAAATGGCATTCCTCTACCTGAAGGGAAAACACCCTCTGAGAAAAAACTAATCGATAAAATAAGAAAAGATATGGGTCTACCACCCGAACCCAAAACTGCAGAAGAGAAAGACAAGTTAGCAAAAGCATATGCTGCAGGCGTTATCACACCTCTAGAAGGTAAAACACCTGAACAAAAAGAAAAGGCACTTCGTAAAATGGCCGAAGCAGGTGTGCCTTTGCCAGAAGGAAGAACACCATCTGAAAAAGCTTTAATTAATAAGGTTAAAGCTGAAGCGCCTGTAAAAATACCATCTGATAAGTTGCGAAAAGCAAAAGCTGAAGGATTTATTACACCCCTTGAAGGTAAAACACCCGAACAAAAAGAAAAGATACTGAAAGGACTAGCTAAACATGGTATTCCTCTACCTGAAGGAAAAACGCCCTCTGAAAAGAAACTTGTGGATAAAATCAGAAATGAAATGGGATTACCACCTGAACCAAAAACTTCAGCAGAAAAAATGAGAGTTGCTAAAGCTTATGCCGATGGAATTATTACACCTTTAGAAGGGAAAACTCCCGAACAGAAAGAAAAAGCACTCCGTAAGATGGCAGAAGCAGGTGTTCCTTTGCCCGTAGGTCGAACGCCGTCTGAAAAAGCTTTAATTAATAAGGTTAAAGCTGAAACTCCGATGCGACCGTCAGCGGTAAAGGTATCGTTAACTTGTATGTGATTTGTTTTTAACATAACATAACATAAACAGTCTATATACGTCCCACTGCTGGGCACAGGCCTCCCCTCAATCAACCGGAGGGGGTACGGAGCATACTCCTATCACGCTACTCCAATGCGGGTTTGTGGAGGTGTTTTTACGGCTAATAGCCGGGACCAACTCCTTTGTTTTTATGCCACCTTAATCTAAGTACCTAGTAGTTATTGTAAATGGCAATTTAATTCTGTTTATAGTTGACATAAACTTAGAATTGGCTACATGACAGTTGTAACAATAAAATAAGTAATATGTCGGATATGGTACTTATCATTTAGCGATAATTTTATTATCCAATCGTTTTTTATTAAGTTCATTTTTAAATATTTTATTTTTACAAGCTAAGAATGCGTTTTTTATTTGTGTATGACAAAATTCGAAATACGGGCGGCCCTGAACGGACTTCGTGTGACGTGAAAACTGTCTGTCAGGTTTCAAGTGATACTGCTTGACAGTTTCATTGTTTGTTGAACTGTGACGTCACTCGGCAAAATGTCACGTGACCAACCATTTTCGCGCAAAATTTAAAATGAGGAAAACTGTGTTTTTTTTTCTATAAAATGTTTTAAGAAGTTTAGATAAGCAATTGTAGTTTTTAAAATACTTTTCCGAATACTGTCAAGCAGCCAATTGTAGCTTTGCCTATCATTATCTCGTTTTTCACGGGGTCTTCTTAGTTAACCAATAAATTTAACGGGTCCGATTTTTGCAAAAGCGACAACCTGTCGTTGTGTGTGGGAATGTGGGTGGGTTTCTTCGCAATGTTGTCTTTCACCGAAGAGCACGTGATAATAATTTATGATTCAAATAAAAACCCGAAAGCAAATTCGAAACTTGACAAGAATATCATTTAAAAATGTCTATAACAATCTTTACTTATTAATATCTTATTTTGTCTTACTAAACGATATTGTCCTACTGCTGGGCAAAAAAATAATATTGTGTATTGTGTTTCTAAAAATAATTATTTTGACTAAATAAACACTTCTATGTACAGATACCATCCGAAAAGATGAGAAAGGCCAAGGCGGAAGGACTTATAACACCCCTTGAAGGTAAAACGCCTGAACAAAAAGAAAAGATATTAAAAGGACTAGCAAAACATGGCATACCTCTGCCGGAAGGAAAAACCGCTTCTGAGAAGAAATTAATCGATAAAATAAGAAAAGATATGGGTCTGCCACCCGAACCCAAAACTGCAGAAGAAAAAGACAAGTTAGCAAAAGCATATGCTGCAGGCGTTATCACACCTCTAGAAGGTAAAACACCTGAACAAAAAGAAAAGGCACTTCGTAAAATGGCTGAAGCAGGTGTGCCTTTGCCAGAAGGCCGAACACCATCTGAAAAAGCTTTAATTAATAAAGTTAAAGCTGAAGCGCCTATAAAAATACCATCTGATAAGTTGCGGAAAGCCAAAGCTGAAGGATTCATTACACCCCTTGAAGGTAAAACACCGGAACAGAAAGAAAAGATACTGAAAGGACTAGCCAAACATGGTATTCCTCTACCTGAAGGAAAAACGCCCTCTGAAAAGAAACTTGTGGATAAAATCAGAAATGAAATGGGGTTACCACCTGAACCAAAAACTTCAGCAGAAAAAATGAGAGTTGCTAAAGCTTATGCCGATGGAATTATTACACCTTTAGAAGGGAAAACTCCGGAACAGAAGGAGAAAGCACTCCGTAAGATGGCAGAAGCAGGAGTTCCTTTGCCCGAAGGACGAACACCGTCTGAAAAAGCTTTAATTAATAAAGTGAAAGCTGAAACTCCGATGCGACCCTCAGCAATAAAGGTATAAGTAGTTAACTTTTTATCAGTTTTATAAGTCACCATAAGCCAAGTACTACGAAAAGTTATTGTTAATGGCATAATATTTACCTGTTTTTGTTAGCTTTCACGTAGAATTGTGGCTTTGTCTATGCTGAAAGCAATTATAATTGATGATGAAACTCATCACTGCTTGTATTGGTCGATAGCCAACTGTATTCGTGAAAATTACACTTAATGAATAACTCATTGGTGCAACTCGGCCTCCGCAGCTCCCGTACCAGGAATCGAAATGGCGCTGCCCGTTTAAAGAGCGACACGGTGATCCACAGGACCATAATTTCCTTATTTCTATTGACTAGATTAATACTTAAAGATCCATTGCAAGCTTTGTTAATAAACCAATATTAAGTATGTCAGTATTATTGCGTATTTCATATTAAACCACTCACATAATTATAAATATTTGCTTTCTGATCACTAATTAACATATTTTTATTGACTAAATAAACACTTCTATGTGTAGGTACCATCCGAGAAGATGCGAAAAGCGAAGGCTGAAGGACTTATAACACCCCTTGAAGGTAAAACTCCAGAACAAAAAGAAAAGATATTAAAAGGACTAGCAAAACATGGCATACCTCTGCCGGAAGGAAAAACTGCCTCCGAGAAGAAAGTAATCGATAAAATAAGAAAAGATATGGGTCTGCCACCCGAACCCAAAACTGCAGAAGAAAAGGACAAGTTAGCAAAAGCATATGCTGCAGGCGTTATCACACCTCTAGAAGGTAAAACACCTGAACAAAAAGAAAAGGCACTTCGTAAAATGGCTGAAGCAGGTGTGCCTTTGCCAGAAGGAAGAACACCATCTGAAAAAGCTTTAATTAATAAGATTAAAGCTGAAGCGCCTGTAAAAATACCATCTGATAAGTTACGAAAAGCAAAAGCTGAAGGATTTATTACACCCCTTGAAGGTAAAACACCCGAACAAAAAGAAAAGATACTGAAAGGACTAGCGAAACATGGTATTCCTCTACCTGAAGGAAAAACGCCCTCTGAAAAGAAACTTGTGGATAAAATCAGAAATGAAATGGGATTACCACCTGAACCAAAAACTTCAGCAGAGAAATTGAGAGTGGCTAAAGCTTATGCTGATGGAATTATTACACCTTTAGAAGGGAAAACTCCCGAACAGAAGGAGAAAGCACTACGTAAGATGGCTGAAGCAGGTGTTCCTTTGCCAGAAGGACGGACACCCTCTGAAAAAGCTTTAATCAAAAAGGTTAAGGCTGAAACTCCGATGCGACCATCAGCGGTGAAGGTATCGTGAACTTGAATTATAATTTGTTTTTATGTCACCCTCAGCCAATGTAGTATCAGTCGGGTGGCAATTTGATAATTCCAATTTCATTAACCGTCTGTCTGTTGGCATAAATGTAACTTTGTGGCTTCAAAACTTATTCGAACTTTTCAACGAGAAAGGGAATTAATAAAATTTCGCTTCAATAATATATAATCGGGTCAAAATTTATGCAGTGAGTACAGGATTTTCGGTATAGCAGACTCGAGTTAGGTCTTAACAACAAGACAGACAAAAATCCAAATTCTATCCACTTTGTAATTTTAGTCTCTGAATGAACCTACAATATTATTGTCCGAAAGCGTTTAACAGTTTTTTATATATCAAAGCCCAATAAATAAATTTACTTTTTTACTTCTTCAATAATTAATGACATTTTAATAGTAAATTTGCATAAACTGAAATTAACAACTCGCCAAGTTAACAATATTTATTTTCCATACCGTTCATTTCTAAAACTATTAATTAACTATATAAAAACTTCTATGTATAGATACCATCAGAGAAGATGCGAAAAGCGAAGGCGGAAGGCCTTATAACACCCCTTGAAGGTAAAACTCCTGAACAAAAAGAAAAGATATTAAAAGGATTAGCAAAACATGGCATACCACTTCCTGAAGGTAAAACAGCTTCTGAAAAGAAATTGATCGATAAAATAAGAAAAGATATGGGTCTTCCACCCGAACCCAAAACAGCAGAAGAAAAAGACAAGTTAGCAAAAGCATACGCTGCAGGCGTTATCACACCTTTAGAAGGAAAAACTCCTGAACAGAAAGAGAAAGCACTTCGCAAAATGGCTGAAGCCGGTGTGCCTTTACCAGAAGGACGAACACCATCTGAAAAAGCCTTAATCAATAAAGTTAAAGCTGAAACGCCTGCAAAAATACCATCTGACAAGTTGCGAAAAGCAAAAGCTGAAGGATTTATAACACCACTTGAAGGTAAAACTCCTGAACAAAAAGAAAAGATTTTAAAAGGACTAGCTAAGAATGGCATTCCTTTGCCTGAAGGGAAAACACCCTCTGAAAAGAAACTTATAGACAAAATTAGAAAAGATATGGGATTACCGCCCGAACCTAAAACATCAGCCGAAAAAGTAAAATTAGCTAATGCTTATGCTGCAGGAGTTATCACGCCTCTAGAAGGGAAAACTCCTGAACAGAAAGAGAAAGCACTTCGCAAAATGGCTGAAGCAGGTGTACCCTTGCCAGAAGGACGAACACCATCTGAAAAAGCCTTAATCAATAAGATAAAAGCTGAAGCACCTATAAAAATACCATCTGATAAGTTGCGGAAAGCAAAAGCCGAAGGATTCATTACACCACTTGAAGGCAAAACACCTGAACAAAAAGAAAAGATACTGAAAGGACTAGCCAAACATGGTATCCCTCTACCGGAAGGAAAAACACCCTCCGAAAAGAAACTTATAGACAAAATTAGAAAAGATATGGGGTTACCACCCGAACCAAAGACATCAGCAGAAAAAACGCAGTTGGCTAAAGCGTACGCTGCGGGTGTCATTACACCATTAGAGGGGAAAACACCAGAACAGAAAGAGAAAGCACTTCGCAAAATGGCTGAAGCGGGAGTGCCATTGCCTGAAGGCCGAACACCATCTGAAAAAGCCTTAATCAATAAAGTAAAAGCGTCAACTCCACCGCGGCCGTCAGCGATTAAGGTACCATCTGAGAAGATGCGAAAAGCGAAGGCTGAAGGATTTATAACACCACTTGAAGGTAAAACTCCTGAACAAAAAGAAAAGATCCTAAAAGGACTAGCTAAGAATGGCATTCCTTTACCTGAAGGTAAAACACCATCAGAAAAGAAACTTATAGACAAAATTAGAAAAGATATGGGGTTACCGCCTGAGCCCAAGACATCAGCAGAAAAAATGCAGGTAGCTAAAGCGTACGCTGCGGGCGTCATTACACCATTAGAGGGGAAAACACCAGAACAGAAAGAGAAAGCACTTCGCAAAATGGCTGAAGCGGGAGTGCCATTGCCTGAAGGCCGAACACCATCTGAAAAAGCCTTAATCAATAAAGTAAAAGCGTCAACTCCACCGCGGCCGTCAGCGATTAAGGTACCATCTGAGAAGATGCGAAAAGCGAAGGCTGAAGGATTTATAACACCTCTTGAAGGTAAAACTCCTGAACAAAAAGAAAAGATCCTTAAAGGACTAGCTAAGAATGGCATTCCTTTACCTGAAGGTAAAACACCCTCAGAAAAGAAACTTATAGACAAAATTAGAAAAGATATGGGGTTACCGCCTGAGCCCAAGACATCAGCAGAAAAAATGCAGGTAGCTAAAGCGTACGCTGCGGGCGTCATTACACCATTAGAGGGGAAAACACCAGAACAGAAAGAGAAAGCACTTCGCAAAATGGCTGAAGCGGGAGTGCCATTGCCTGAAGGCCGAACACCATCTGAAAAAGCCTTAATCAATAAAGTAAAAGCGTCAACTCCACCGCGGCCGTCAGCGATTAAGGTACCATCTGAGAAGATGCGAAAAGCGAAGGCTGAAGGATTTATAACACCGCTTGAAGGTAAAACTCCTGAACAAAAAGAAAAGATCCTAAAAGGACTAGCTAAAAATGGCATTCCTTTACCTGAAGGTAAAACTCCCTCAGAAAAGAAACTTATAGACAAAATTAGAAAAGATATGGGGTTACCGCCTGAGCCCAAGACATCAGCAGAAAAAATGCAGGTAGCTAAAGCGTACGCTGCGGGCGTCATTACACCATTAGAGGGGAAAACACCAGAACAGAAAGAGAAAGCACTTCGCAAAATGGCTGAAGCGGGAGTGCCATTGCCTGAAGGCCGAACACCATCTGAAAAAGCCTTAATCAATAAAGTAAAAGCGTCAACTCCACCGCGGCCGTCAGCGATTAAGGTACCATCTGAGAAGATGCGAAAAGCGAAGGCTGAAGGATTTATAACACCTCTTGAAGGTAAAACTCCTGAACAAAAAGAAAAGATCCTTAAAGGATTAGCTAAGAATGGCATTCCTTTACCTGAAGGTAAAACACCCTCAGAAAAGAAACTTATAGACAAAATTAGAAAAGATATGGGGTTACCGCCTGAGCCCAAGACATCAGCAGAAAAAATGCAGGTAGCTAAAGCGTACGCTGCGGGCGTCATTACACCATTAGAAGGGAAAACACCAGAACAGAAAGAGAAAGCACTTCGCAAAATGGCTGAAGCGGGAGTGCCTTTACCAGAAGGCCGAACGCCGTCCGAAAAAGCTTTGATAGACAAAGTTAAAGCTGAGATGCCAGCTCCAATCAAAATACCTTCTGAAAAGATGAGAAAAGCCAAAGCTGAAGGTTTGATAACACCTCTTGAAGGAAAAACTCCGGAGCAAAAAGAAAAAATACTGAGAGGGTTAGCCAAAGTTGGAATACCCTTACCGGAAGGAAAGACGCCTTCAGAGAAGAAATTGATTGATCAAATTAGAAAGGAAATGGGTTTACCACCTGAGCCTAAAACGTCAGCCGAAAAAACGCAAATGGCTAAAGCATACGCTGCGGGTGTCATTACACCATTAGAGGGGAAAACACCAGAACAGAAAGAAAAAGCACTTCGCAAAATGGCTGAAGCAGGTGTGCCCTTACCTGAAGGCCGAACGCCGTCAGAAAAAGCATTAATAGAAAAAGTTAAAGCTACAGCAACACCTTTGGCTGGAATACCTTCAGAAAAATTACGTAAAGCTAAAGCGGCCGGGCTACTTACCCCGCTCGAAGGTAAAACTCCTGAACAAAAAGAAAAAATTCTGAAAGGCCTTGCTAAAGCTGGTATACCCTTACCCGAAGGAAAAACAGCTTCGGAGAAGAAATTAATTGATAAGGTGAAGCAAGAAATGGGATTGCCGCCAGAACCTAAATCTGAAGATGAAAAAGATAGATTAGCGAAAGCTTATGCAGCCGGAATTATAACACCACTCGAAGGAAAAACACCTGCACAAAAAGAAAAAGCACTCAAAAAAATGGCTGAAGCAGGTATACCCTTGCCGGAAGGTAGAACACCTTCTGAAAAAGCTTTGATTGATAAAATTAAAGCTACTACGCCTCCAAGACCATCGGCAATCAAGGTACCATCTGACAAGATGCGAAAGGCCAAAGCTGAAGGGCTAATTACACCTCTTGAAGGTAAAACACCTGAACAAAAAGAAAAAATTCTTAAAGGTCTTGCTAAAGCTGGCATACCCTTACCTGAAGGAAAAACAGCTTCAGAAAAAAAATTAATTGATAAAGTAAGAAATGAAATGGGATTGCCTCCTGAGCCAAAGACGTCAGCTGAAAAAGTAAAAATGGCCCAAGCATATGCAGCAGGTGTTATTTCGCCTTTAGAGGGAAAAACACCAGAACAAAAAGAGAAAGCACTTCGTAAAATGGCAGAAGCGGGAGTGCCTTTGCCCGAAGGCCGGACACCGTCAGAAAAAGCTTTGATAGAAAAAGTTAAAGGTGCAACGCCTCTGGCTGGAATACCGTCAGAGAAATTACGTAAAGCCAAAGCGGCTGGGCTTCTTACTCCGCTAGAAGGTAAAACGCCAGAACAGAAAGAAAAAATACTGAAAGGGCTTGCTAAAGCTGGTATACCCTTACCTGAGGGAAAAACAGCGTCGGAGAAGAAATTGATTGATAAAGTGAAACAAGAAATGGGATTGCCACCTGAACCTAAATCTGAAGATGAAAAAGATAGAATAGCGAAAGCTTATGCAGCCGGAATTATAACACCACTTGAAGGAAAAACACCTGCGCAAAAAGAAAAAGCACTCAAAAAAATGGCTGAAGCAGGTATACCCTTGCCAGAAGGTAGAACACCTTCTGAAAAAGCTTTGATTGATAAAATTAAAGCTACAACGCCACCAAGGCCATCGGCGATCAAGGTACCATCGGAAAAGATGCGAAAAGCCAAAGCTGAGGGGCTGATTACACCTCTTGAAGGTAAAACACCTGAACAAAAAGAAAAAATTCTTAAAGGACTGGCTAAAGCTGGCATACCCTTACCCGAAGGAAAAACAGCTTCAGAAAAAAAATTAATTGATAAAGTGAGAAAGGAAATGGGATTACCTCCTGAGCCTAAAACGTCAGCTGAAAAAGTACAAATGGCTAAAGCATACGCAGCGGGTGCTGTTTCACCTTTAGAGGGAAAGACACCTGAGCAAAAAGAGAAGGCACTTCGGAAGATGGCTGAAGCAGGTATTCCTTTACCGGAAGGAAGAACGCCTTCCGAAAAAGCTTTAATAGATAAGATTAAAGCTGAAGCACCAGTGGCAATCAAAATACCTTCAGAAAAACTACGTAAAGCTAAAGCAGCTGGACTTCTTACTCCACTTGAAGGTAAAACGCCTGAACAGAAAGAAAAGATTCTAAGAGGATTAGCTGAGCATGGTATTCCTTTGCCTGAAGGCAAAACTGATTCTGAAAAAAAACTGATTAATAAAGTGCGACAAGACCTTGGATTACCTCCGGAACCAAAAACTGCAGCAGAGAAAGAAAAATACAACAAAGCAATCGCTGCTGGTCTTCTTACTCCACTTGAGGGCAAAACTCCAGAACAAAAAGAAAAGATATTAAAAGGGCTAGCTGACTTAGGAGTGCCACTTCCAGAAGGTCGAACACCTTCAGAGAAAGCCCTTATTGACAAAATGAAATCGAAACGAAAATTAACACCCGAAGAAGAGAAAGCTAAGGCGGCGGGTCTGCTCACTCCTCTCACTGGAAAAACTCCAGAGGAGAAAGAAAGGATTATAAAAGGATTAATTGAAGCAGGCTTACCTGTAGAAGGAAAAACGCCATCAGAAAAAGATATGATTAGAAAAGCAAGGGTAGCCGCTGGATTACCACCAGAACCCACAGTGTCAGAAAGAAAACGCATGAAAGCAAAAGGCTTTAGATCTAGAGGCGTGAGTGCAGATTTGGCTAAAGGCGGAGAAGGTGTTACTGTTGAAGAATTTGAAGATATTGTAAAAACTACTAAATGTGACAGAGCTTGTGGCTGTGATAAGAAAAAAATTCGCTTCAAACATAGCTACGTCAAAATACGGGTTACCTCTCCAGATATTGCTTCATTGTGCTCCTGTCCCGATGAATGCGTACCTGGCGTTAAAGGCGGAGTATTTGTTGATAATGAAGGAATTAAGGTCACAGTTGGAAGAGCTACCGGTGTTCCTTCCTATGTTCAGTCTTCAAGAACTAGCAAAAGTAATCTCAATAGTGACTCAGACCCCGATCAAAGTTACATTGCTTTAAATTCAAGTATTATACGCGAAGGACGTTGGGATGAAGTGAGAAGTATGATTTTTCAAAATATTTATAAATCAGGAACTGCCTTAGATTACGATAATTATTATGTAGACGTCAACTCTAACTATCGCACAAATGATTTCGAGGGAGACATAATAGAGTATGTAACAAGGGACAATAGCTGCATGTTAAATAATGAAGTCCCTGAAGAGTATATAACTTATGGGCCCGTAAGGCACATGTCATCTTGTCGGTCATGGGTTAGTTTGCCAACTAATATTATCCTTAAATCATATTTAAAAGATACTGCCAAGGAAAGTTTTGACACATTTTTCATGCTTCCTTCTGATTCGTCTCTTTGCTCGGATTCCTACATAAGCGAAGTTGGCTCAATAAGCATAATATCTTTAACTGCAAGTATTTCATCAAATTATTCTGAAATCTATGAAGAGGAATCTGAATATGAACACCGTGCGATTGCAAGTGAAGAATTAGAATATTTTCAAAATGTGATTGATTATTGTGTTCCTGAATCTACAATAAGGTAAAGTAAATGTAATTTATACTTAAGTACTTGCTATAAATATTTAGAAGCAGTCTGTCTTTTTGTATGTAAATGTTGGGTGTCCAGTAATTAATACTCAATTATTTTGTGTGTATAAAAACAAGTTCGTCCCGCTTCTAAACCCGTTACAGAATAGATAGTATTAAATATAATACTTTAGTATTTTAAATTCTCCCAAGCAGAAATGTGCTAAGCTGTGAATTAATCAGCCAACAGAACGTCGTTATAACGTGATGTGTACATCATCTCATTGGTGGTTGTAACTGTTGTAATATGATAGTGGGCTCTATTCTCCGCATTTAGGGTGGTATTAATAAACGAATCTCAGCTGAGACTGCCCTCAAGATCATGCTCAAGTCTCTGTTCTCATATGAGAACTGTCACATTGACATGATCTTGAGGAGTCTCGAAGCTAAGATTAGTTTATTAATACCATTCTTAGACTCGTGATTACCTGTATATTCGTGAATTCAGGGGCACGCAGGTATTTGTCTTAACCTATTAAAAAGCTGTTACAACATTACATGATAGATCTCTTAAAAGTATAAAAGACGACTGACTTTTGATTGGCCGTGGTCGAATATTTGAAAACTTGCAAAACACGAGATTATTTTAAATATAGTTTTTAAGTCTTGTTATATTTGTATGGTTATACGTTATTATATCAGTAATATAGTATGATTAATATTTCAGTAAAACAAATGGTACTGAGGATTCCTCTGAACAAAACGTCTATTGCGAGTCTAAAAATAAGCGCCGAGAGAAAAAGTTTAACAATGATTTTATTATATTTGCACTTTACGACAAGAAAAATAAAAAGTTGAAAAATACAGATGAAGAATTAATGGCCAACCACAAAATTTACGAAAAGTATGATCCTGAGACTATTATGAAGGCAATGACGGAGATATTAACAAACAGGCCTTTGGGAGGCAGTTCCTCAGTATTCGTGCTAGTACCCTCAGATGAATCCACTTCCGGTGTTCCCTTACCCGGGACTTCGCCTGCTAAACTTATGCCTAGTAGTCGTTCGGAATTTCCTATTGGTAAAAAAATTTAATAAGTAGCTATGTAAAATTCTCTTTATCATTAGTTACAAACTAAAATGTTTATGTATGCACTCAAATGCTTTATTAAATAGTTTTAATAATTTAATGATATCATAAATTCGTAGAGAATATTTAATAGTAGATTTGCTTTTATTGTGCTTAATTTTCGTTACCCAAATTTGACTACCTAAATGAATAGATAATGTTATATTTATAGTCACATCAGAACACCAAATGTTAATATCATCGCGTGGAGTAAAGTTCACATCATATCCAAAACCAAGTGCCGAAAAAATTCAAGAAAAGAAAGGAAAAGAAATTGAAGAAGATATGAAAACACATAAAAAACAAGTCAAAAATTTTGTTTCGCACAAAATGTCTAAAGACAGTCAAGACAACAAAAAAGTTATTCACATTGATAAACAAAAGAACAATGAAAAGGAAGATTCAGACAATAAACTAATTTTGAAATTACGTTGGTGGAACCATCACTATGCTGGCTCAGAAAGAGAGAAAAAACCCAAGATAAGAGACCCGCCTCCTATTACTTCAGAAAAGTATAGACGAATGTATGGATTTGACATTACACCTGGAAGAGTGCCATCTCGAGATAAAACTCGTTTAATAAACGTGGTTAAAAATTCAACACAATATATTACTGAAAAACCTCCAAGTCATCAAAGCATCGCAGAAGACAAACAAGGACCCTTAAAAATTTTAAGAGACTCACTAAATGAACACAATGTTGAAAAAGTGCGAGACGGTAAACTTTTCGTTAAAGGTACCAATAATCAACGACGTGAAAAAAATGTATTTAGAGCTGCAGACAATTTACAAGGAGGAAAGTTAGTGGATACAAACCAAATTCGAGAAGGAAGAGAGTTAGTTAGAGGTGTAGACACTTTCCGAGAGGGAACAGATATATTCCGAGGTACAGATATGTATCGAAAAGAATCAGTAACAACTAGTGTTCGTGAAGGAAGAGGATCAGTCAGGGGTACAGATGCTTTCCGTGAAGTCAGAAATCTTGCCAGAGATGTAGGTACTATTCATGAAACAAGAGATTCTAGTATATCTTCAAACCTTTATCGAGAAAGGACAAATTCAGTCAGAGGGTTAAATGCTTTCCATGAAGCAAGGGAATTTATTGCGGGTTCAAATACTCATGAACAAGAAAGAGATTCAGTTAGAGGTTCATATGCATTCCGAGAAGCAAAAGATTCAATTAGACGTAAGGACACATTTCGAGAAAGAAGGGAATCGGCAGTCATGGGTACAAATACTTACCGAGATGTAAGAGATTCAGTCAGAGGTGAAGGTATCATTCGAGAAACAAGAGATTCTGTTATGTCTACTAATACCTTCCGTGAAAAAAGGGATGCAGTCATAGCTAACAATACTTTTCTAGAAGTAAGAGATACGGTCATAGGTACAGATAATTTTGAAGAAATCGATTTAATTATGAATCCTAATACTCTCCGAAAAGGTCGAGATATGATTATTGGTACTGATTCTTTCCGAGATAGAAGAAATATAATTATAGGCACAAATACCATTCAAGAACAAAGAGCTCAAGTTAAGGGTACAGACACCTCGTGCGACAGACCGTGTGGTTGCGTTACGATAATACCTCAAGAGAATATTTGTCACTCAGTAACAAGGTCTAGGTCTACTCCTTTCATGATACAACAAAAGTCTGAAGGTAAGACAGTAAACAATATCTACAGTTGATAGTATTCCACTTTTAAACCGTGATAATATTTCAGTGAGTAAAACGTGGTCCACTTTTTTGTAAGCCATGAAATATTTCCGTTTAAAGTTTGTTACAATAGTCAACAACGGAGTTCTCTGAGGCTAGACATTGTTTTGTTATTGTGCGTTTTAGAATAATCAGTAGGATGTTCTTTTACTTTTGATTTTATTTTCTTACAATGTATTTTAGATTCTGGTCCTCCAGTTATACAATGTCAGAAAAAGATAAAAAATAATGACCTGGATACAATCACTGCGCCAGTCGTTTACCCATCTCCACACAGTTCACCCGAGGATTTTCTTCCTTGCAAATGTCCACCTGCAATAAAGTCACCACCACCAGACTGCACTGATGTAAATGACTACCAACGTGGTAAATATGCCAAATACAGGGTGTTAGTGACATCGTAACGAATACTGAAGGGGATGATTCGGACCATGATTCGGAGTTAATATCAAGTGGATTTTTTGTCGGTAAATTTATGAAAATTTTTGTTTTTTTTTTATTATTTTCAGTTTCATACTTTTGCGACGGAAAATTCCACTTGGTATCAACTAAGAATTATTTATTGTCTGAATCATCCCTCAAAGTTTTCGTTACGATGCCACTAACACCAAAGCCTTTTGCGGTATAGCATGCTACTTACGTAGAACAGCTGTCAGACATTTTCTTGATCTGTCTCTTTCCCACTAGACTTTATTCTTTCAGTCCTGCTATCAAACGCGCCATGCTGGAGTGCATGAACCTTACCCACATTTATAGCATTTTCCAGCTGTATTGATTAGAGATTCAAAGTATTTTTGGAGGGAACACGTTCTAAATTAGTCACAAGAGTCAAGTTTATTTTGAAACACTTAAACAATACCATAATTATCTGAGCGGTAAATTGACATGAGTTTTAACAAAGGCATCAATATCATAATTAAAACACATAATAACGGGTTCTTACCGCGTTTAAAGGGAGTCTCATATCCCCATTTAAACGCGGTAAGAACCCGTTATTATGTGTTTTAATTATGATAATAACCGCGTAAACTTAAAACAAAGCATCAATATCTATTTCAGATAATAAAATGTTGAACCAGGGACATATTTGTTCATGTAGTATTGAAAATGTATCGGAGTATGCTTTTATGAACATGCCTCCACCTGGTGAACAAGGTATTAGTGGTATTTTATTTCGTCATTTAATATCCATGTAGAATTTTAAACTAGACAATTGTGTGTCTATAACAACGTCCGACTCAAGTGACAATATATGTATCCACGACATTTTGATTCAATTCGTCTAAAAAGTAATATTGCTATTTGACGTTTGTTGACATTGCAAACTTTTTTATATGAGCAAATGTCAAATAGCAATATTGCTTTTTATGGCGTTTTTAACCCCTCTGGTATCCTAGGTAGGCCATACGTATAGACCAACATGCGCGAAACCCGCACTCAATGTGCGCTAACCTCACAGCTGAGTGGTTTTTGGTGTACTTACCGAAGCTTTAGGACCTATGCAGTTTACATTTAAAATATTTATACTTAATTTAAAAAATAATCTTGTCCTTATAATATACTTTTCCTCTATTAGTAGGTACTTACGCTAAAAGACCCGTCTCTTCTTACTGTATTTCTTCTAAAAAATATTAATATAACTGTCGTGGCCAGATCGTAAAATTGATGATGTGGTCGACCATTTCATGAAATGGCCAACTTAAGTTGACCATATCGTTGAAACGTCAACGTTTAATGATATATCAATCAACGTTTGGCCATATCCTTAATGTAGGAAGGAGGTGTCCATGCTATGTGGTGTAATAAAAATGCGAATAATCGATTAATTTCTTAGGTTCAAAATGATTTACCTATTTGATATGGAAAATTGAACAATAACATTGATTCATCGATTATAATAATAATCAAGTTTTTTATATAAACGACACCAGCGCCACTATCGGTGGATAATGTTACTAATTTTACGATATGATTGCCAACGTTTGGCCATATCATGAAGTAATCATGCATTTAGTTGCTCATATCGTTAAACGTTTTGTGTTGATTGATCTGGCCAAACTACATCATGATGTGGCCAACGAATGATATTCTATTTCATGAAATATGACCATTTCATGAAATGATCGAGCACATCATGAAATGATCAATTCTATGATCTGGCCACGACATAACTAAGTAAATGGAAATTTAATTAATTGCAGAATCAGCCTATAGAAGTTCTTTAACTTGCAACCCCTGTTGTGGAGCAGGAACAAGAAGTCAACATACAGCCCCGCTGCCTACTCGAGACAGTAAGTTGAACACTTTGCTAATGTTATGGTTTTGTGTCGATCAATCAGTTCACGACAGCGTAAGTACATGTAATTTTGTACACATAAGTACATCAGCAATGGCCTATATTATCTAGAAGACTATCAATCGCCATCTGCGGCAACGCTCATGTAACATGGAGAGAATTAAATATTCCTTAGGAGAGCTAGATGTCACTTTTCATTCACCTACATCCGTAGGTTGTGTTGATTATCCGCTAGGAGTGCTACCCACCGCGGCATAGGATAATAAAATAATATTTTTGCTATCTTAGTACTTCTTGAAAGCCTAGATAGCGTTGCAGAGCATGACCACGCCCAAAGTTGTTATGTAATAATATTTTTAAGTATGTAATTCTTTTTAAAAACAAGATAAAATCTTTAACAATGTCGCGTCAGTCACGTGTCCCTTTGCCATTTGCCACTTACTAGCAATACCAATCATAACTTTATAACAACTAGAGACAGAGACATCTAGTATATTGAAAATAACTAAATCACGGGCTATGTCACGCGGTGAGGTGCGCGGGGCTTCAAGCGTTTACTCCGTTCATCCGTCACCCGCCGCGTCACCCCACGCTTCACCCGCCGCGTCACCCCCCGCTTCACCTGCCACGTCACCCCCCGCTTCACCCGCCACGTCACCCGCCGCGTCACGTATCTCACGCCGCCCTCCACGTCGCCCGCGGCGGTGCCCGCCGCGACACCCACGGCGTCACCTACCATAATGACGCTACAATTCAACCACGCCTGCAAAAACGCTTTTCAACATCGTCAGACGTTTGTTTTTCCGGCAGCCCGAGCAGCGCGCCCCTAAACGCAGCCTTAACCTCACATCGTCCATCTCTAGTTGTTATAAAGTTATGATTGGTATTGCTAGTAACCTTAAGAGTTAAGGTCCCTCTTTAGGTATCTTATTTCAATTATAATTGGATGCCTAATTATTTTTTTAATGTGTTTCTTAAAGGGTCGGTTACTGACAGCTTCCTAAGGACCTTCGAAAGCGCTGTACAATGTTGTCAAGGTAGATCACAATGCTCCATTATTCTATTTGATTTTAATTTAACGAGATCCCTTTCATGTGCACCATCATGAATTATACCTAGTACATAACATTGGTACATAAACAGCCTATATACGTCCCACTGCTCAGTTCAGATAGGCTTCCCCTCAATCAACCGGAGGGGGTAAGAGGCACACTGTTCTTATTATTGTATAATGTATTTTACAGGGGACCCAGGACCGCATAAAGCTAATCAGAGTGATCTATGTAATCAGTGTTGTCATCGAGGACGAACAGTGGGTAAGGTATTTTAAAAAATATCGTTTAAGAGCTAACACATCGCTTATAATACAAATGAAACCGATGAGCAATCGAATCATAATATATGACATCCGTTAGCTTTGTCATTTCCGCACATTTCCATTTCGTTAACTACGTTCAATTGAAACGTCAGCTAGTTTTAAAGCGATTGCTTTGGCCAAGCACTGTGCTTTTTTTACCTTCGTTGGGTTTGCTCTTGGCCCCAGACTTTCCCGAAGGCATTGACCAGCCCTAAAATGGAGCGAGCTCGCCCAGAAGGTGCCTGTTCACTCAGTTGTGTTGTGTGTGTGTTGGTGCTTAACAACAACACAACAACAGTTTCACCCACAACATAAACATAAACAGTCTATAAACGTCCCACTGCTGGGCACAGGCCTCCCCTCATTCAACCGGAGGGGGTATGGAGCATACACCTCCCACGCTGCTCCACTGCGGGTTGGTGGAGGTGATTTTACGGCTAATAGCCGGGATCAACGGCTTAACGTGCCCTCCGAAGCACGGAATCATCCTACTTTTTCGGACAATCAGATGATTCAAGCCTGAAAAGTCCTTACCAAACAAAGGACAGTCTCACAAAGTGATTTCGACAGTGTCCCCATCGGGAATCAAACCCGAACCTCCAGATCGTGAGCCAACGCTCTAACCACTAGACCACGGAGGCTGTTACATACATGTGTGTGTTTCACCCATTTCCTGGTAATAAAAAAGAACTACTTACGTGTAAGTAACACGTCGATAAAAGTTTAACTCTCGTAGTAGTGTGGGTAAAGAGGTGTTCAACACAGACTTGCCAAGTCTGACCGGCTGACCCACGTCATGGGTCATAAATGAATATGAATATGAATAAAGGAGACGTACTTAAATAACAATTAGACGTCGTACCAATATAAAATCATGTTTATTAAAAATGTAACAGGGTAGTTTCCAATTAGTCAAATCAGTTACTTTTTACTAAACGTCAAAACACGAAATTACTAAGGAATTAGTATGAAAAAGCAACATGTATTGTGGTGTTATAGAAAAACGTGACAAAATGACGCACTTATTACTATTTTTCTGTATTATTAAAATTCATAACTAAGTTAAATAGAAAAAGGAAAGCTTTTTTGTCACCTTTAGATCTGTCTTTATTTAGTAATCAGAATTTATCTTTGACCTAGGAAACTACCCAATTGCTTTTGTAATACAGATTATAATGCAGACATAATACAGATTATTGATTAGATTATGTGCTTTAATTCAGATTATAATGTTTAGTCAGATTGATTTGGGTCGATGACGCAGTACGAACGTAGCCTACAAAAGTATACCCACGTTTTGAGGTACCAAATCGTTTACCTCAAAATGGTTTGGATTTCATGTGAGATATTATATTGCAGGAGGATCCACAGGGCCAGTGTGCGATCCTTGCAACAGGCAAGGGATAATGAGCTGTGTACCCGAAATGTTGGGTATCAAACTGAATGTCCCGCATTCAGGACATCATTTACCGCAAGGTAAGTGTCCTTATTTTTATATTTATTTTTATAAAGTATTGGCAATTAGATGTACAATGTAAGTAACATAAGTAACAGCAATAAAGGCTTATTTTGTTTATTTATTTATCTTAAGTGTCCTTAACTTTTCGAATACCGGAATGCAGATCTCGAGCAGACGCAATGTAAAATTTAATGTGTCTATCACCTCCCTAACGTTGGCCAATTTTTCATGGGCCCGCTTGCCTAATCTGAAGATTTCACAGGTCCGTTTTTGCAGAAGCTACTGCCTATCTTCAAATTCAAAAATATCTTTATTCAGTAGGTAACATGGTTACACTTTGAATCGTCAATTTTTACATAACGAACGTCGCATCCGCCTAAAACTACTGCAGCTTCTCACAACCTGTATAGCCGGGGAAAAGAAGCTACAAGAAAAACCTCGGCGAAGTCACTGTGGTACTGTATATCACCGCTTTACTTCACAAAACGGGGATCGCTGGTGCGGTCCCCGTTTGCACCAATGATTATTACGTGCAATTTTCACTAACACAGTTGGCTCGATTCACCGGCCATATGTCTCACCGGCGATCTCGTTGGTCTAATAGAGAGCTCCGTGAACTTTGGGTCTAGACAGTAATGAGTCCATCTTATTGTTTTATGATTTCACTAGTTTTTGCCCGCGACTTCGTCCGCGTGGCGTGTTATAAAAGAGAGATCTTTGTGTGTGTGGCAGGAGGGGATTTGACATGCGTCATGCAGTTTAGATTTCTTATGCAGTTTAGATTTTTTCACACAACATTTTTTTCCCGCTCAATCCCATTTTTCAAAATACAGCCATAACTAAACTTTATATTTACTAAGGTATACATGCATGCTAAATTGAAAACATCTACTCGTATCTTACGCGGTTTTGATTTTTTCATACAAATGTTTTTTTTCCCGCTAACTCCTATTCCCGTGGGAATTTTGCAATATCCTGTTGCAAGTAAGCTTTAAGTATACTAAGGTACCTGCATGCCAAATTTCAAGCGTCTAACTTAAGTGGTTTAGATTTTTGATACAAAAGGATTTTCCCGCTACTTTCCGTTCCCGTGGGAATTTCGGGGATTCCATTCTTAGTGCACCTCTACGGGACCTAAGCTACGTCCCTTACAAATTTCAAGTGCCTACATTTAGCCGTTTAGGCTGTGCGTTGATATGTCAGTCAGTGATTCAGTCAGTTTCTCCTTTTATATATTTAGATTACTTAGATGACAAATGTTTTGTTATAGAGCAAAACCTAATAAGGGTTATCTTATGTGTTGCACACAGGATGTTGTTGTACTCTGGTTGGTGTGTAGAGTAGAACATATAAGATAACCAGTTATGCTCAAAAGTGACGGCTAACATTTCAAGGTTACCCCAGCTGACGTCATCCTACCCTGCGTTGCCATTTCGTAAAAAATAAATTACCCACGCCACGACCATTGCTTTTAAATTACTTTGCAAGGAAATTTTGAACTTTTAGTAAAAATATTACTTACAGTTTCAATGATTTTTATCCTTCTTTCTAGTCCTTGGAATGTTGGAGATACCAATTTAATGGTAACACAATGGTAACATTTACTTAATGACGGATGGTCATAGGGTTAAGCATACCTGGTTTTGTTATACTTATCATGGAGTAGAGGCTGGTGAAGAATACGACGACTTTGAGTTCACCAAGTTATATTTTCAATTAGGTACACAAAAATTTACATGTTACGTTGCAGTCGATCGTAGAAGAAGACAAAGGAGAGAAAAAGTATTGCCATTTGTTACATAAAAATATAATTTGTTGAATGTTGCCAACATACTGTATGTTTCAGACCAAATATATCGAGACTCCACTCATTCGTGCTGTTGCCCAGATAAGAGGCGAATTGACCTAACTTCGTCGGATGAGTCCTTGCCGCAATCAAGTAATGGATTTATGCAATTTGCATTGTTTTTACTATCGCTGAGATTTATACAGGAGGAAGGAAAACTAGGCTATTAACATGATTACCTAGAAATAGAGTTTTTTTAGGTATTATATTGACGTGACTTTTGTAGGGGTGCCTCAAATGGCATTAACTAGTTGGCCGGACAAATGGGGAGCGCTGAGTGCTCTCACCCGGTACAAAATTTTAGACAAAAGCCTGAGGGTGCCCAGTTGGGCGCGAACCTCGCCTCAAAGCGTCGCCTGAGTAGAAAATATTTGAAAGAATTAATCGACTCTAGTGGAACGATAGTGATAAGCGCTGAATGAGGGAAATCGTCAATCACGCAGGCGGGGTCGGTATTGGGATTTCGAAGTGTTTGTTGTCGCGAGCTGATTGACCTCTATGGCTAGAGTAATCGGCTCGTCGGAATCGTAATATCGTAGTAATTATTTCGTCCCTCAAGAGCCGATACTTTTCAGTACCGCCCCTAAGCGGGATGTATTCGGAGGCCGCAACTACCAGGGGATTAGGGTGGTGCGGAGCAGAGTAGAAATAGAGCCATCAGTAACAATTATTCTTAAATCGTCCTACCAATAGGACAATTTAGTAGGACCACTAAGAAACAGGGATGTAACACGTATAGTGCATTTTCTTTTGACGTGACTAATTGCAGATTTGCAGCGGATGGCATTAACTACATGGCCGAAAACTTCTCCATACTCTTTGTTTTACTGAATATTTTTAATTAAGACAGGTTTAAAATAGGTACTTTAAGTTTTAATATCCACACTGATCCAGCTCCAGCCAGGTTGATGAGGTTGGTATTCCACCTCACAACCCACACGATAAGAAGAAGAATATCCAGACTGTTGAAATCTCTGGTCATTTTTCAGGTCGGCTGTGTCCCGGTCAAAGTGGGGATAGTCTTTACAACGAAACTCGTAGAAAGATTGAGGGTATACAAGAAATTTGCAGTAAAGCCCGTAAGTTAGCGGAGTGCCTAGCCAGCGGGCAACCGCCGCCGGCGCCGCCTGCAAAGAGAGTACCACAAATGAAGCCCGTGATCCATTTACGACGAAGAGGATGCAGAGGTACTTTCAACAACACATTGACCCCTTTCCACTACATACGGTATAAAAGGGAAAAGTATCCCTAATCCTAACCATGAAGCAGACAATACAGTATCCACCTTCAAAACGAAGGTTAGCCGTTGGTCCCGGTTACTACTTACATAAACATACGTCCTATATACGTCCCACTGCTGGGCACAGGCCTCCCCTCAATCAACCGGAGGGGGTATGGAGCATATTCCACCACGCTGCTCCACTGCGGGTTGGTGGAAGTATTTTTACGGCTAATAGCCAGGACCAACGGCTTAACGTGCCCTCCGAAACACGGAATCATCTTACTTTTTCGGACAATCAGGTGATTCATGCCTGAAAAGTCCTTACCAAACAAAGGACAGTCTCACAAAGAGATTTCGACAACGTCCCCACCGGGAATCGAACCCGGACCTCCAGATCGTGAGCCTAACGCTCTAACCACTAGACCACAGGCTGTAGACATTCATTTCTTTTAAATTATAGGTTACCTGTCATTTTCTAAACCGCCAAAAATGAAAGGGACGGGTAATCAAAAGGCGGATTTGTGAAACACGAGTGAATTTTAGGCAGAAATTTAAAGAAGCCTCGAAATTTCGCATTAGCCTATAACCCGACAGAATTTGAGGAACCAGAGCCATTGTTATAATAAAAAAAAACTAAATATTAAGTCATTTTGTTAAAAATTTTAATGATTAAAAGTCAGTCTTACGGTGATTACGAGTATAATAACCACCTTTATTATAATATTCTTAACCCTAATTTCCCTAAGCGACTTTCGAATTCATTGGTGAATGCTTCTATCAACAATAAAGGACTTTCCAGGCTACGTTCACTCAAATCAATATAGATGGCGTTGTACAGCTTTTAACGTGATAATTACCTATTTTCCCATTACTCGGGTACTTATATAATTATTCCAAAATACAATGTAACGACGGAAGCATATATAAAAATAATTGTTGCTTGATCTTTGGATCACATTCACAAAAAGCGCCCAAAAAGTGCCGAAAAACTGATTCATGTACTTACTTAATTTTAAGAAGTTTAATTTTATCCGGCAAGTTTAGAAAACCGTATAAAATTAATTTGGAATAAGAGTTTAACGTCAAATTAAATGTTTGCTAGAATAGCTTTTTGTCGCCTAAACCTAAATTGAGTAATTTAGAAACGTCATTCCTAAATTTAAGATTAGGCGTCAACTAAAATGTGCCGCCAGAATACAAATCCAGTTTTTGACATTTAAACCGTAATCTTAGCTAATTTAAATTTAAGTTTGCCTGCCGGAATCGGCACCATTATGTACTTATAGAGTAACGTTGCTAAGTATATTAATAAATAAATTTTGTATAAGTACCTTCTGCAAATACTTGGGAATCGTTAATAATGTTACTTGCCATTATTGTTTTCCGGAGGTGGAGACCTGGAGTCCTAAAATACAGGTTATCCTAGTTTAGGCTCCAGCCTCTACAATACCTGTATTGTGTAACAACATTGTTATATTATTAAGCACCAATGTAAGTTTTGTGGAGGTAATAAAGTTTATTTACTTTATTTACTTTACTCTATATTGCTAACCTATAATGCTGCTCTTTATATTGATCAGAATAATGGGTTGGGTGTAATAAAAATGGTCATCATTTGTACCCAAAAAACAAAAATAAAAGATGCATAATGTCTGTTATCCGTGAAATTAGAAGGTTAAACAAAGGAAAATATATACAGCGCCATCTATATTGTTTTTGAGGAACGTAGCCGGAGTCCCTCATTGGTACAATCACAAAGTGACGTGTCACAGTTTTTGTTTAGTAAACAAGCACCATCGCCGGGCTTCTCAAATTATTTGATTATGCTAATCTGTCTTTTATTTTGTACAGATAAGCCTCCTGGAGACAAGGCTGGACAAGCGGCGCAGCAGGTCGAGCCCGAAATGACCCCCGAGGAACGTTATAAGAAGGCCATGGAGGAGAGAATTAAAAACAGCATATGCAAATGTATCGATCCAGGTGTATGCCAAGAAACAGCTAAAAGATTACAGGGCAGTTGTGAGTGTCCCAGAGAAAAAGATACATGCTATTGCCCTCCCGAGAACAGAGATCCAAAATACAGGCCAGGCCATGAGTACGACGAGGCAATGGATTATTACCAAACTCTATTGCAGCAAAGTATACCGACGAAAGGAGAGGAATTCCTACTAAAATCAGACATGACACAAACCACATCTGGCTTCAGATTAGAACAAAAATCTAGGGCGGAACTTTTGTTAGAATGTGAAATGAGTTTCGAAGAAGCTATAGAATACTTCTCGAAACACGAGCTGCCCCCGGGCGAGCCGCCGACCGGCGACGAGCCGTGCCCGGGATGCGGCGACCTGGCGTGCACGGGTCGGGGACCCCACGGCGTGCTGCCGCCGCGCCCCGGCCGGCAGGAGGAGGTGGTCGTCACTGACACTCCGGAGGCCAAACCTCACGAGGCCTGCGTATGCGAGCCCAAGGCAGATTTCAACCGGGCGACGTATTGTCCACCGGAGGAAGATGTGGAATGTCAGTGTGGCGGCGGCGTAATATGTGAATGCCCGGGGGGGCCAAGAGTAGGCTTTGAAGAAGACGAAGAGGGTTACGGCGCTGGGGGTCGTTATGGAAAAGCAGGTAATGATGAAAGCCCCTTTGCCAGGCGCGGGTTGAAATTCTCAGTGGGAGGTAAAGGATCCGCATCGCCAGGTTTGAAAGGCATCTGTTGCTTTGACCTGTACGAAGATCGCAGTGACAAACAGTTGAACAGTTCAGAATCGAGTAATAGTAGCACTTACTTGATTTACACGTATTGAACGGTAACTACATAGGTACATATATATCGTTTACATGCTTCAAGTGGCCTCGTCTTTTGTGATATATATCAATCATTTCGTATAAATAAACAAACTAAAGTCGTGTTCTCCGCTTCTGTTAATAAAGTTATATAATTATTTTGTGAAAATAGTTTTTGATCAAATCAATGTTTAAAGTTTTATACACACAAAAGTTTGTAAGTAAACTAAAAAATGTAAACTGTTACTTTGAATCTGTAGTTTTATTATTTATTGTAATCCAGATTATAGACGATATTCATGATGGTTCAATAGCCCATGTATTGTTAACGACACCACGAAACCGGCACTGTGGCGTCGTTTACATTTTTTTTTTAGGTAACCACACCGCAATAATGTAGTTCTAATACAAGACTTATGAATGCATTTAACGATATTAATTACTTAAAGATAACGATTTGTTTTTATATACGTTAGACATCACTAGTCGGAAGTGGTGTGGTTACCTAAAAAAAATGTAAACGACACCACAGTGGTGCGGTTACGTGGTATCGTTGACAGTACATGCACTAGCCTTTGAGTGTTAGATCTATTACGTATATGTTTGTATCCTTCTTAGGCGCCCCATACACCTACAATCATATTGTACAATCCTTTAATTGTGCAATAATATTGAATAACCCCTTTGATTACAAAAGTTCAATAAATTCTCTCAATAAAATTGACAAACCAGTCTGAACAATATTTAAAAATAATACCGTGACGGTACGAAAACTAAAATGAAAAATATTGCAAGTAAATAGTACAAGAAAAAAATAATGCCCAATAAAAATTAAGCTCGCTCAATCTTTTGTTCAATCATTGTGCAATGTTTCAATACTATCCCTAAACGTTCAATAATATTGTGCATGCAGATATATTGTGCAATATTATTGTAGGTGTATGGGGCGCCTTAGGTCTTTAGAAAGGTGTCCCACCGGTGGCGAGGAAACGACTAACTATTATCGGCAATAGATATAAATTCCATCTGAACAAAAGAAATGTACTTAGTTTCGTTTACAAACGCGGCGCGATCGAGCACACGTTTGATATGGGCCTTGAAATTAAGACTTCTATCTAAGACTACGCCGAGATATTTGACTAGCTCCTCCCAAAGGATCCGCTTGCCAAACATCTTGATGACTTTAAGTTGACGGCGTGACCGTGTGTGAAAAGTACACCGCTGCACTTTTCTCCGGGTTTACCTCGATTCTCGGTTTTGCAAATGCCTTGCCTTGGCATTGGCCGCGCGTTGGAGAATTCCGATCATCATAACTCGACCACGGCACGAAGAATAGATGGCTGTATCATCCGCAAATAAAGCTAGTTCGTTATTAGGGGATTTGGGAATGTCACTAGCATACAATGAAAATAGTAAAGGGAAGAGGACGGAGCCTTGTGGGACTCCGGCATGTATCGGGTGCGGTGACGAGAGCGTCCCTTCCACGCGGTAGCGATAAGTTCGATTTGAGAGGAAGTCTCATATGATGTGCACGAGACGGTCTGGCACTTCCAGTGAATAAAGTGCGTTGCTTAGTTGTGACGTGATGAGTGGATAAACAGACAAACTCACATTCAGGCGTTAGCGTTCACAAGACGACCGAGCGGACAATACTGCACACGACACAGGGCTGCCAGATGAAAAAAAGGCATGATCGTACGTCAACTACAAAAAAATCGTATTCCAAGGAAATTTTGAAATGAAAAGATAGTACAACTTAAAAGTTCAAAGTTTTTATGAAAAATGAGAATAATTCGTTAAGAATCAGAAAAATAATGCAATAAAAAATGTTTATTAGACTTATACTAATTTTCTGAGGTTAATTTTCTTTTTTTTTTATTCGGAAAACTGCGCTATTCGTCATCTATCGCCTGCATCACTTGCATATCGGGTTTTATTATTCTTGGAACCAGTATCATGAGTGGCAGTAACGTCGGTACTTTTTACTGTAATTACTGGAAACAGCATTGGTAGGTTCAAGACAGTCCAGTTCCGATAGAATGGCGCCATCTAAATCGTATCTTTTTTAATTTCTTCTGCACTTGTGATTAAAAAATGCCTGCAACGTTGAAAAAAATCAAAGCTGCCGGAGTAACACATTTGTTTTATTACGAAATGTTGCCAGGTACTGAAAAATCGTACATTTTCCGTACGATCGTAGTCTTGCGATCGTACATGAGTAGAAATGCCAAAAAATCGTACGAGTACGATTTAAATCGTACATCTGGCAGCCCTGACACGACAGGACAAAAAATACATACTTTCATACTATTGCATAAGTACTTTCTACTTTTAGTCCTGTCGTGTACAGTCCTGTCCGGCTCGACGTCTGAATACTTCCCTCTAACATTAGTAAGGATAAACAGTAGCACAAAACCATTGTATAAGTACTTTATATAATGTCCATATCGTCCGTCAATAGGTAAAAAATAAAAAGTACTTATCAAGAAGTTTTCATCCAATTACCTAATAATAGAAATTTTATTTCCCCATTTGCCATCAGATTCTTACACCTATACCAGCTACAGAGACCATTATAGCCACGTTTCTTTTTAAATAACGAAAATTCTTCTTTTCCAGGACTCCGTCGTCCTCGGATGTGGAAACGATCACAGATATTTTTTTAAATGTCCGTCACCTTGGCCCGTCTCCTTGGTTCGTCAAGGTCCGTCACCGTCACCTCCGCGGAGGTCCGTGTTGCTCTATGCCGTCACCCTCTTGAGACGTCCGTGAGCCGTCGAAGCAACGTGGCCCTGCGGCGCGGACATGGCGCGAACCGGCCGGTTTATCGTCTTTGAACCAAGAAGTATTTGTTACTTTTTCTAAAGAAGAGACTGTCACGTCACGTCACAAATTCAAAGAGGAAAAATATCAAACAAACACTTCAAATGTCAAACATAAACGCCAAAAAAATGGAAAAATATGAAATTACTTATGTAAAAAATATAATTTATAAGTAATATTCTCTAAAAAAATTGCACGAAAAATCACAAAAGATATGCACGAAAGGTACATCCAGGATTACTTAACAAAGTTAATATGAAGTAATTCATCCGGGGCGTGAGTTGAATTGTGATCTTAATGATCAAATGTTCTAGTCTAGATAAATATAAAGTTTACCACATTTAAAGTATTTGGTTTCTATATCCTGTACCCGAAGGACTAAAGGGGCATAACAAGGCACCTCAAATGAATCATGAGTTGACATGAAAACTGTAAGGTTCTTTACCGGTACCTAATTGATATCGGGAAATTAACAAATGATACAATTTAACTATTTTTGTGAGACAATATTATTATGTATAAAATGTCTTGAAGCTTTCAGTCCAAACCATTTTTGTTCACAGATTAAGTTACTGAACCGCTGGCCCATCACAATCGATGGGCCTATAAAATAATGCTAATTTTTATTAGTTAAATGTAATCTATATAATTCGTGCGATAACGACACGATAGAAATGGCAGACGACGGGGAAGTTCAGTGCCTGTTTGAAAGGAAACCGAAGATTGCCAATCATCGATCAAGGCTGAACACTGACAAGGCGACAGGGGATATCCACCGTAATACTCACAAACGTAAAGGTAAGAACTACACAAAAAAATATAATATTTTAAGTAATACTGTTGAACAATATGAAGAACCGTCAGTTGACGAAAAATCCGTTTGCACATCTGAAGGCAAAGAGCAACAAAATGTGAATAAGAAGCGTAGAAAATATAAAATATACCAAAATATGAATAAAGAAATAATAGTCGTAATACAGTCGACCAATTCAGAGGCAGATACGAAACTCACAAAGCATTACAGCATGACAAAATTGAACAAGGAGCCTAAGTTAAATAAAAAAAGACGTATTCGTAACTCAAACATGCGATCTACATCACGTCAACGCTTTAACAGGGACATAAACGTTCATAACTGTTGCATTACTTGTGATAAGCCAGAATGTAACAACCCGTTCATGAATCCACTAATACGAACAAAAATATACCGATGCCAACTGAACGCGAAAGAAGAATCCTGTTGTTGCAGCTGTAATTCCGATGCCATGTTCGAGGTAATGAAAAGTCTTTACGACTGTTATAAAAAAAAGAACTGCACGAACTGTGAGTGCATATTATGCGGGTTAGGACCCCGAGGAGAACGGTTGGCAGGAGAATTGCGCAAGTCTGTAGGAGTTGAAGCAGGTCCAAGACCTACAAAAGACGTTGGTGTAGGAGTAGGAGAAAAAATTCAAAAAGAAAAATTTGATAAAGCTAAGGCTGCAGGATTTATAACACCTTTGGAAGGTAAAACACCTGAGGAGAAAGAAAAAATATTACGAGGATTAGCTAAACACGGCCAGCCTTTACCAGAAGGAAAAACACCTTCCGAAAAAAAACTTATTGAAAAAGTAAGAAAGGAAATGGGACTTCCACCTGAGCCGAAAACGGCTTCAGAAAAAATTAGAATGGCGAAATCTCACGCCGCCGGTATAATTACACCTTTAGAAGGTAAAACACCGTCACAAAAAGAGAAGGCATTAAAAAAAATGGCAGAAGCAGGCGTTCAATTACCCGAGGGTCGCACGCCTTCAGAAAAAGCTTTAATAGCAAAAGTAAAAGCCACAACAGCTAAAAAACCATCAGCAGCAAAAGTACCATCTGAAAAAGTACGAAAAGCTAAAGATGAAGGCTTACTGACTCCGTTAGAAGGAAAAACCGCAGAACAAAAAGAAAAAATAGTGCGAGGTTTAGCTAAAGCTGGTATGCCATTACCCGAAGGAAAAACTGCATCTGAAAAGAAACTCATTCAAAAGGTAAGAAAAGATATGGGTCTACCACCGGAACCAAAAACGGCAGCTGAAAAAGCAAAACTAGACAAAGCATATGCCGCAGGTATAATAACACCTTTAGAGGGTAAAACCCCTGAACAAAAAGAGAAAGTATTGCGAAAGATGGCTGAAGCAGGAGTTCCTTTACCAGAAGGTCGAACACCTTCAGAAAAGGCTTTAATAGATAAGATCAAAGGAACAGCTGTCAAAGTACCGTCTGAAAAGTTACGCAAAGCGAAAGCTGAAGGCCTACTAACGCCCTTAGAAGGAAAAACACCCGCCGAAAAGGAAAAGATTTTAAAAGGCCTAGCTAAAGCTGGCATTCCGTTGCCAGAAGGCAAAACATCATCCGAAAAGAAACTAATTGAAAAAGTAAGAAAAGAAATGGGATTACCACCCGAAGCAAAAACACCATCCGAAAAAGCTAGAATGGCAAAATCCTACGCTGCAGGAGTAGTAACGCCTTTAGAGGGCAAAACACCATCGCAAAAAGAAAAAGCATTAAAGAAGATGGCCGAAGCCGGAGTTCCCCGGCCAGAAGGACGAACTCCTTCAGAAAAAGCCTTAATAGCAAAGGTCAAAGCAACAACTGCCAAAGTACCGTCTGAAAAGTTAGCGAAAGCGAAAGCTGAAGGATTACTGACACCATTAGAAGGGAAAACGCCAGCTGAGAAGGAAAAGATTTTAAAGGGTTTGGCTAAAGCTGGCATACCTTTGCCGGAAGGCAAAACCGCGTCAGAAAAGAAACTCATCGAAAAAGTAAGAAAGGAAATGGGATTACCGCCTGAACCAAAAACGCCATCCGAAAAAGCTAGAATGGCTAAATCCTACGCTGCAGGATTAGTTACGCCATTAGAGGGCAAAACACCGTCGCAGAAAGAAAGAGCATTGAAAAAGATGGCCGAAGCGGGAGTTCCATTACCAGAAGGGCGAACTCCCTCCGAAAAAGCACTCATAGCTAAGGTTAAAGCCACAACAGCACGAGTTCCATCAGCAGCAAAAGTTCCATCTGAGAAATTACGTAAAGCAAAAGCCGAGGGTCTACTGACACCATTAGAAGGGAAAACACCAGCTGAGAAGGAAAAGATTTTAAAGGGTTTGGCTAAAGCTGGCATTCCCTTACCAGAAGGCAAAACAGCATCCGAAAAGAAACTAATTGAAAAAGTTAGAAAGGAAATGGGATTGCCACCTGAACCGAAGACAGCAGCGGAACGAGCAAAAATGGAAAAAGCTATAGCTGCCGGTGCTGTAACTCCATTGGAAGGAAAAACACCATCTCAGAAAGAAAAAGCACTAAGAAAAATGGCAGAAGCTGGTGCTCCATTACCAGAAGGAAGAACACCATCAGAAAAGGCTTTAATAGAAAAGGTAAAAGCTACGACTGCTCGGATACCATCTGAGAAGTTACGGAAAGCAAAAGAAGCAGGACTGTTGACGCCATTAGAAGGAAAAACACCAGCTGAGAGAGAGAAAATATTAAAAGGCCTAGTTAAAGCCGGTATACCCTTGCCGGAAGGCAAAACTGCTTCAGAAAAAAAAATTATTGATAAAGTGAGAAAGGAAATGGGATTACCACCTGAACCAAAAACACCATCCGAAAAAGCTAGAATGGCAAAATCCTACGCTGCAGGAGTAGTAACGCCTTTAGAGGGCAAAACACCATCGCAAAAAGAAAAAGCATTAAAGAAGATGGCCGAAGCCGGAGTTCCCCTGCCAGAAGGACGAACTCCTTCAGAAAAAGCCTTAATAGCAAAGGTCAAAGCAACAACTGCCAAAGTACCGTCTGAAAAGTTAGCGAAAGCGAAAGCTGAAGGATTACTGACACCATTAGAAGGGAAAACGCCAGCTGAGAAGGAAAAGATTTTAAAGGGTTTGGCTAAAGCTGGCATACCTTTGCCGGAAGGCAAAACCGCGTCAGAAAAGAAACTCATCGAAAAAGTAAGAAAGGAAATGGGATTACCGCCTGAACCAAAAACGCCATCCGAAAAAGCTAGAATGGCTAAATCCTACGCTGCAGGATTAGTTACGCCATTAGAGGGCAAAACACCGTCGCAGAAAGAAAGAGCATTGAAAAAGATGGCCGAAGCGGGAGTTCCATTACCAGAAGGGCGAACTCCCTCCGAAAAAGCACTCATAGCTAAGGTTAAAGCCACAACAGCACGAGTTCCATCAGCAGCAAAAGTTCCATCTGAGAAATTACGTAAAGCAAAAGCCGAGGGTCTACTGACACCATTAGAAGGGAAAACACCAGCTGAGAAGGAAAAGATTTTAAAGGGTTTGGCTAAAGCTGGCATTCCCTTACCAGAAGGCAAAACAGCATCCGAAAAGAAACTAATTGAAAAAGTTAGAAAGGAAATGGGATTGCCACCTGAACCGAAGACAGCAGCGGAACGAGCAAAAATGGAAAAAGCTATAGCTGCCGGTGCTGTAACTCCATTGGAAGGAAAAACACCATCTCAGAAAGAAAAAGCACTAAGAAAAATGGCAGAAGCTGGTGCTCCATTACCAGAAGGAAGAACACCATCAGAAAAGGCTTTAATAGAAAAGGTAAAAGCTACGACTGCTCGGATACCATCTGAGAAGTTACGGAAAGCAAAAGAAGCAGGACTGTTGACGCCATTAGAAGGAAAAACACCAGCTGAGAGAGAGAAAATATTAAAAGGTTTAGTGAAAGCTGGTATACCCCTACCTGCGGGAAAAACACCGTCTGAGAAAAAACTAATTGAAAAAGTTAGAAAAGATATGGGATTGCCACCCGAACCAAAAACGTCAGCAGAAAGAGCAAAAATGGATAAAGCTATTGCAGAAGGCATAGTAGAGCCATTAGAAGGAAAAAGTCCAAATGAAAAAGAAAAAATACTGCGTAAAATGGCTGAGGCGGGTATTCCTTTACCTGAGGGGCGAACTCCTTCAGAAAAAGCTTTGATAGATAAAGTCAAAGCCACTGCAGTTGCAGTACCATCTGAGAAAATGCGAAAAGCAAAAGCTGAAGGGCTACTAACACCACTAGAAGGGAAAACACCAGCCGAGAAAGAAAAGATTTTGAAGGGTTTGGCTAAAGCTGGCATTCCTTTGCCGGAAGGTAAAACCCCGTCTGAGAAGAAACTTATTGAAAAAGTAAGAAAGGAAATGGGATTACCACCCGAACCAAAAACACCATCCGAAAAAGCAAGAATGGCAAAGTCATATGCCAAAGGCTTAGTTACACCTTTAGAAGGTAAAACACCGTCTCAAAAAGAAAGAGCATTAAAAAAGATGGTTGAAGCAGGTGTTCCTTTACCAGAAGGACGAACTCCCTCCGAAAAAGCTTTAATAGCAAAGGTTAAAGCAACTACTGCCAAAATACCGTCTGAGAAATTACGGAAAGCAAAAGAAGAAGGTTTGTTAACACCATTAGAAGGTAAGACACCGGCTGAGAAGGAAAAGATACTAAAAGGCTTAGCTGCAGCAGGCATACCCCTACCAGAGGCAAAAACAGCGTCCGAGAAGAAACTAATTGAGAAAGTAAGAAAGGATATGGGACTGCCACCTGAACCAACAACAGCAGCGGAAAAAGAAAAAATGGCTAAAGCTTATGGTAAAGGCGTTGTAACGCCTTTAGAAGGAAAGACCCCATCCCAGAAAGAACAAGCACTAAGGAAAATGGTGGAAGCGGGCGCTCCACTGCCTGAAGGTCGCACGCCTTCTGAAAAAGCTTTGATTGAAAAGGTCAAAGCCACGACTGCTCGAAAACCTTCAGCACCTAAAGTTCCATCTGAAAAGTTACGAAAAGCAAAAGAAGAAGGCCTACTTACACCATTAGAAGGAAAAACACCAGCTGAAAAAGAAAAGATTTTGAAGGGTTTGGCTAAAGCTGGCATTCCTTTGCCGGAAGGTAAAACCCCGTCTGAGAAGAAACTTATAGAAAAAGTGCGAAAGGAAATGGGATTACCACCTGAACCAAAAACGCCATCCGAAAAAGCAAGAATGGCGAAATCATATGCAAAAGGTTTAGTTACACCTTTAGAAGGCAAAACACCGTCGCAAAAAGAAAAAGCATTGAAAAAGATGGTTGAAGCAGGTGTTCCTTTACCAGAAGGACGAACTCCTTCCGAAAAAGCACTCATTGCTAAGGTTAAAGCAACAACTGCAAAAATACCGTCTGAAAAGTTACAAAAGGCAAAAGAAGAAGGCCTGCTTACGCCGCTAGAAGGAAAAACACCAGCCGAGAAGGAAAAGATTCTAAAGGGCTTAGCTAAAGCTGGCATCCCCTTGCCGGAAGGAAAAACTCCATCAGAAAAGAAACTAATTGAAAAAGTAAGACAAGAAATGGGCTTACCACCCGAGCCAAAAACACCATCTGAAAAAGCAAGAATGGCAAAATCATATGCCAAAGGCTTAGTTACACCTTTAGAAGGTAAAACCCCATCTCAAAAAGAAAGAGCATTAAAAAAAATGGTTGAAGCAGGTGTTCCTTTACCAGAAGGGCGAACTCCCTCCGAAAAAGCTTTAATAGCAAAGGTTAAAGCAACTACTGCCAAAATACCGTCTGAGAAATTACGGAAAGCAAAAGAAGAAGGTTTGTTAACACCATTAGAAGGTAAGACACCGGCTGAGAAGGAAAAGATACTAAAAGGCTTAGCTGCAGCAGGCATACCCCTACCAGAGGCAAAAACAGCGTCCGAGAAGAAACTAATTGAGAAAGTAAGAAAGGATATGGGACTGCCACCTGAACCAACAACAGCAGCGGAAAAAGAAAAAATGGCTAAAGCTTATGGTAAAGGCGTTGTAACGCCTTTAGAAGGAAAGACCCCATCGCAGAAAGAACAAGCACTAAGAAAAATGGTGGAAGCGGGCGCTCCATTACCTGAAGGTCGCACGCCTTCTGAAAAAGCTTTAATTGAAAAGGTCAAAGCCACGACTGCTCGAATACCTTCTGCGCCTAAAGTTCCATCTGAAAAGTTACGAAAAGCAAAAGAAGAAGGCCTACTTACACCATTAGAAGGAAAAACACCAGCTGAAAAAGAAAAAATTTTGAAGGGGTTGGCTAAAGCTGGCATTCCATTGCCGGAAGGTAAAACACCATCAGAAAAGAAACTTATCGAGAAAGTGAGAAAAGAAATGGGATTACCACCTGAACCAAAAACACCATCCGAAAAAGCCAAAATGGCTAAATCCTACGCTGCAGGATTAGTTACGCCTTTAGAGGGCAAAACACCATCGCAAAAAGAAAAAGCATTGAAAAAGATGGCCGAAGCCGGAATACCTTTACCAGAGGGACGAACTCCTTCCGAAAAAGCACTCATAGCTAAGGTTAAAGCCACAACTGCGCGAATCCCATCAGCAGTGAAAGTTCCATCTGAAAAATTACGTAAAGCGAAAGCTGAAGGTTTACTTACGCCACTAGAAGGTAAAACACCAGCTGAGAAAGAAAAAATATTGAAAGGGTTAGCCAAAGCTGGTATACCTCTACCTGCAGGAAAAACTCCGTCTGAGAAAAAACTTATTGAAAAAGTTAGGAAAGATATGGGACTACCACCAGAACCAACTACTTCAGCAGAGCGAGCCAAAATGGACAAAGCTATTGCAGATGGCATTGTTCTGCCATTGGAAGGCAAAACTCCCGCTGAAAAGGAAAAAATTCTTCGCAACATGGCTGAAGCAGGTATACCTTTGCCCGAAGGGCGAACGCCATCTGAAAAAGCTTTAATAGATAAAATTAAAGCTAAACCGGGTGTGATACCGCCTTCAGCAAAAGTACCTTCGGAAAAATTACGTAAAGCAAAGGCTGCTGGCTTACTTACACCGTTGGAAGGAAAAACACCAGAACAGAAAGAAAAAATATTAAAAGGTTTAGCAATGCACGGTATTCCACTGCCAGAAGGAAAAACCGAGTCAGAGAAAAAACTGATTGATAAAGTAAGACAAGATGTCGGCCTTCCGCCAGAACCAAAAACAGCAGCAGATAAAGAAAAATACAACAAAGCCTTAGCTGCTGGTGCAATTACTCCTCTTGAAGGAAAAACAGCATCACAAAAAGAAAATATTTTAAGAAAGCAAGCTGAATTGGGAATACCTCTTCCCGAAGGACGAACTCCTTCTGAAAAGGCTTTAATAGCAAAAATCAAAGGTGAGATGCCGCCAGAAAAGAAAGAAGTGGAATTTGAAAAGCCTCCTGGAATGCCATCCGAAAAACTGCGAAAAGCAAAAGAAGAGGGATTACTTACACCGTTAGAAGGAAAATCGCCTGAAGAAAAGGAGAAAATTTTAAGAGGTTTAGCTAAAAAAGGTTTGCCTCTACCCGAAGGAAAAACTGCTTCTGATAAAAAATTGATAGCCAAAATAAAGAAAGAAATGGGTCTACCGCCCGAACCAAAAACGCCTTCAGAAAAAGCAAGAATAGCAAAATCTTATGCAAAGGGGTTAATTACACCTCTTGAAGGTAAAACTCCATCCCAAAAAGAAAGAGCTCTTAAGAAAATGGCTGAAGCCGGTGTACCGTTACCAGAAGGACGGACTGCTTCAGAAAAAGCATTGATAGAAAAAGTTAAAGCCACAACCGCCAGAGTTCCGTCAGCGCCTAAAGTACCGTCAGAAAAATTACGTAAAGCGAAAGCCGAAGGTTTACTAACACCGTTAGAAGGAAAAACTCCGGAACAACAGGAAAAGATACTTAGGGGCTTAGCCAAGGAAGGAATTCCCCTACCAGAAGGAAAAACACCATCGCAGAAGAAATTAATTGAGAAAGTACGGAAGGATATGGGACTACCGTCAGAACCGAAAACTCCCTCAGAAAAAGCAAGATTAGCTAAATCATACGCGAAAGGAATAATTACACCACTAGAAGGCAAAACTCCATCCCAAAAAGAAAAAGCACTGAGAAAAATGGCAGAAGCAGGGGTTCCCTTACCAGAAGGACGAACACCATCTGAAAAAGCTTTGATCGCAAAAGTAAAAGCCACGACTGCGAAATTGCCGTCAGCAGCCAAGACTCCGTCTGAAAAATTACGTAAAGCGAAAGCTGCAGGAGTTCTTACGCCATTGGAGGGGAAAACACCAGAACAGAAGGAAAAGATTTTGAAAGGTATGGTAAAAGCTGGCGTACCTTTACCAGAAGGAAAAACACCATCAGAAAAGAAGCTAATTGAAAAAGTCAGAAAGGAAATGGGACTGCCACCTGAACCGAAAACATCGGCAGAAAGGGTTAAAATGGCGAAGTCGTATGCAGCAGGTGTAATTACACCTTTAGAGGGAAAAACTCCCTCACAAAAGGAAAGAGCACTCCGTAAGATGGCCGAGGCAGGTATTCCTTTGCCAGAAGGACGGACTCCTTCAGAAAAAGCTTTAATAGAAAAAGTCAAGAAGACTACTGCTCGTATACCATCAGAAAAATTACGCAAAGCAAAAGCTGAAGGCCTAATGACGCCTTTAGAGGGAAAAACACCAGAACAAAAAGAAAAAATACTTAGAGGTTTAGCTAAAGCTGGAATACCTTTGCCAGAAGGGAAAACGCCGTCAGAAAAGAAACTTATTGACAAAATTAGAAAGGAAATGGGACTACCGCCTGAAGCAAAAACGTCAGCAGAAAGAGCAAAGATGGCAAAATCGTATGCAGCAGGCATTATCACCCCTCTCGAAGGTAAAACTCCATCGCAAAAAGAAAGGGCTCTACGAAAAATGGCAGAAGCTGGCGTTCCTTTACCAGAAGGTAGAACTGCTTCAGAAAAAGCTTTGATAGCCAAAGTTAAAGCTACAACAGCTAAAGCGCCGTCAATCCCATCTGAAAAATTACGTAAAGCAAAAGCTGCAGGAGTTCTTACACCGTTGGAAGGTAAAACACCTGAACAAAAAGAAAAGATTTTGAAAGGTATGGTAAAAGCTGGTGTACCTTTACCAGAAGGAAAAACACCATCAGAAAAGAAGCTAATTGAAAAAGTCAGAAAGGAAATGGGACTGCCACCCGAACCGAAAACATCGGCAGAAAGGATCAAAATGGCCAAGTCGTATGCAGCAGGTGTAATAACACCTTTGGAAGGAAAAACTCCGTCACAGAAAGAAAGAGCATTGAAAAAAATGGCTGAAGCAGGTATTCCCTTACCAGAAGGCCGAACTGCTTCGGAAAAAGCTTTAATAGCAAAGGTTAAAGCAACAACTGCCAAAGTACCATCTGAGAAGTTAGCGAAAGCAAAAGCTGAAGGATTGCTGACGCCACTAGAAGGAAAAACTCCAGAACAAAAAGAAAAAATACTCAGAGGCTTAGCTAAAGAAGGAATTCCTTTGCCGGAAGGTAAAACACCATCAGAAAAGAAACTTATCGAGAAAGTGAGAAAAGAAATGGGATTACCACCTGAACCAAAAACACCATCCGAAAAAGCCAAAATGGCTAAATCCTACGCTGCAGGATTAGTTACGCCTTTAGAGGGCAAAACACCATCGCAAAAAGAAAAAGCATTGAAAAAGATGGCCGAAGCCGGAATACCTTTACCAGAGGGACGAACTCCTTCCGAAAAAGCACTCATAGCTAAGGTTAAAGCCACAACTGCGCGAATCCCATCAGCAGTGAAAGTTCCATCTGAAAAATTACGTAAAGCGAAAGCTGAAGGTTTACTTACGCCACTAGAAGGTAAAACACCAGCTGAGAAAGAAAAAATATTGAAAGGGTTAGCCAAAGCTGGTATACCTCTACCTGCAGGAAAAACTCCGTCTGAGAAAAAACTTATTGAAAAAGTTAGGAAAGATATGGGACTACCACCAGAACCAACTACTTCAGCAGAGCGAGCCAAAATGGACAAAGCTATTGCAGATGGCATTGTTCTGCCATTGGAAGGCAAAACTCCCGCTGAAAAGGAAAAAATTCTTCGCAACATGGCTGAAGCAGGTATACCTTTGCCCGAAGGGCGAACGCCATCTGAAAAAGCTTTAATAGATAAAATTAAAGCTAAACCGGGTGTGATACCGCCTTCAGCAAAAGTACCTTCGGAAAAATTACGTAAAGCAAAGGCTGCTGGCTTACTTACACCGTTGGAAGGAAAAACACCAGAACAGAAAGAAAAAATATTAAAAGGTTTAGCAATGCACGGTATTCCACTGCCAGAAGGAAAAACCGAGTCAGAGAAAAAACTGATTGATAAAGTAAGACAAGATGTCGGCCTTCCGCCAGAACCAAAAACAGCAGCAGATAAAGAAAAATACAACAAAGCCTTAGCTGCTGGTGCAATTACTCCTCTTGAAGGAAAAACAGCATCACAAAAAGAAAATATTTTAAGAAAGCAAGCTGAATTGGGAATACCTCTTCCCGAAGGACGAACTCCTTCTGAAAAGGCTTTAATAGCAAAAATCAAGGCTGAGACGCCTGAAGAAGTTAAAAGAAAAGTAGAACGTCCTGTAGAAGGACGACCTGCTCTCTCTCCTGAAAAAAGAAGAAAATTAGATGAAGAAACGGCAAAAGTGGTAAAAGAAGGAAAAGGTCCAGTAGATGAATGCATTTGTGACCTTCTTACCCCAGAATCCGAACGGGTTTCACCGATTGAGAAAGAAGTAGCAATCGAAAAGCCTCCACGAGTGCCATCGGAAAAATTGCGAAAAGCAAAAGAAGAGGGATTACTTACACCGTTAGAAGGAAAATCGCCCGAGGAAAAGGAGAAAATTTTAAGAGGTTTGGCTAAAAAAGGTTTACCTCTACCTGAAGGAAAAACTGCTTCTGATAAAAAATTGATAGCCAAAATTAAAAAAGAGATGGGACTACCACCCGAACCAAAAACACCTTCTGAAAAAGCGAGAATAGCAAAATCCTATGCAAAGGGGTTAATTACGCCTCTTGAAGGCAAAACTCCATCTCAGAAAGAAAGAGCTCTTAAAAAAATGGCTGAAGCTGGCGTACCGTTACCAGAAGGACGAACTGCATCAGAGAAAGCATTAATAGCAAAAGTAAAAGCCACTACAGCTCGAGTACCATCTGCTGTAAAAGTTCCCTCAGAAAAACTTCGTAAAGCAAAAGCTGAAGGATTAATAACCCCGTTAGAAGGAAAAACTCCGGCACAAAAAGAAAAAATACTTAAAGGGTTAGCTAAAGCTGGTATACCACTGCCTGAAGGTAAAACACCTTCCGAAATAAAATTAATAGAAAAAGTTAGAAAAGACATGGGCTTACCACCCGAACCAAAGACATCAGCGGAACGACGCAAAATTGATAAAGCTATTGCAGACGGCATAGTGTTACCACTCGAAGGAAAATCTCCTGCCGAAAAGGAAAAAATACTTAAAAAAATGGCAGAGGCGGGTATCCCTCTACCCGAAGGGCGAACTCCGTCAGAAAAAGCTTTAATTGATAAAATTAAAGCGGCCAAACCTGAAATCGCGGCCGTACCATCCGAAAAACTTCGTGAGGCCAAAGCGGCTGGATTACTTACACCATTAGAAGGAAAAGCACCAGCAGAACAGGAAAAGATATTAAAAGGCTTAGCTAAAGCAGGAATTCCGTTGCCAGAAGGCAAGACACCATCAGAAAAGAAGTTAATTGAAAAAGTAAGAAAAGATATGGGTCTACCACCTGAAGCAAAAACACCCTCTGAAAAGGCCAAAATGGCGAAATCCTACGCTGCAGGATTAGTTACGCCATTAGAAGGCAAAACACCTTCACAGAAAGAAAGAGCTCTCCGAAAAATGGCTCAAGCAGGAGTACCTTTACCAGAAGGGCGGACTCCATCGGAAAAAGCTCTAATAGAAAAGGTTAAAGCTACAACAGCTCGAGTACCATCAGAAAAACTACGCGAAGCGAAAGCTGCGGGACTACTTACACCATTAGAAGGGAAAACACCAGCAGAGAAAGAAAAGATACTTAAAGGATTAGCTCAAGCTGGTATACCATTACCGGAGGGGAAAACGCCGTCTGAAAAGAAACTTATTGAAAAAGTGCGAAAGGACATGGGACTTCCACCCGAGCCAAAAACTTCAGCAGAAAGAGCAAAAATGGCAAAGTCATATGCAGCAGGCGTCATAACACCCTTGGAGGGGAAAACTCCATCCCAAAAAGAAAAAGCCCTCCGTAAAATGGCTGAAGCAGGCGTTCCCTTACCAGAAGGACGAACTGCTTCGGAAAGAGCTTTGATAGCTAAAGTTAAAGCTACGACTGCTCGAGTCCCATCAGCAGTAAAAGTTCCTTCAGAAAAACTTCGTAAAGCGAAAGCTGAAGGATTAATAACTCCGTTAGAAGGAAAAACTCCAGAACAAAAAGAAAAAATACTTAAAGGTTTAGCTAAAGCTGGCATACCTCTACCTGCAGGCAAAACAGCCTCTGAGAAAAAACTAATTGAAAAAGTTAGAAAAGATATGGGGCTGCCCCCCGAACCAAAAACGTCAGCGGAACGAGCAAAAATGGACAAAGCTGTTGCAGATGGCATAATAGTACCACTAGAAGGGAAAACTCCAGCTGAAAAGGAAAAAATACTTCGTAAAATGGCAGAAGCGGGTATTCCTTTACCTGAAGGGCGAACTCCTTCAGAAAAAGCTTTGATAGATAAAGTCAAAGCCACTGCAGCTGCTGTACCATCTGAAAAATTACGGAAAGCGAAAGCGGAAGGTCTGCTTACACCACTGGAAGGAAAAACACCATCTGAGAAGGAAAAGATTTTGAAGGGTCTAGCTAAAGCTGGCGTTCCTTTGCCAGAAGGCAAAACTGCGTCAGAGAAAAAACTCATCGAGAAAGTAAGAAAGGAAATGGGATTACCACCAGAACCAAAAACACCATCTGAAAAAGCTAAAATGGCAAAATCTTACGCTGCAGGATTAGTTACGCCTTTAGAAGGCAAAACTCCATCTCAAAAAGAAAGAGCATTGAAAAAAATGGCTGAAGCAGGTGTTCCTTTACCAGAAGGTCGAACTCCCTCTGAAAAAGCTTTAATTGCAAAGGTTAAAGCAACCACTGCCAAAATACCGTCTGAAAAGTTAGCTAAAGCAAAAGCTGAAGGTTTGTTGACACCATTAGAAGGTAAAACACCAGCAGAAAAGGAAAAGATATTAAAAGGCCTAGCTGCAGCCGGTATACCCTTGCCAGAGGCAAAAACTGCGTCCGAGAAGAAACTAATTGAGAAAGTAAGGAAAGACATGGGTCTACCACCAGAACCAACAATGGCAGCGGAAAAAGAAAAGCTGGCTAAAGCTTATGGTAAAGGCGTTGTAACGCCTTTGGAAGGGAAAACCCCGTCCCAGAAAGAAAAAGCTCTAAAGAGAATGGTGGAAGCGGGCGCTCCATTACCCGAAGGTCGAACACCCTCAGAAAAAGCTTTGATTGAAAAGGTCAAAGCCACGACTGCCCGGATACCTTCAGCTCCTAAAGTACCATCTGAAAAAATAAGGAAAGCGAAAGCGGAAGGTCTGCTTACACCACTGGAAGGAAAAACACCAGCTGAGAAGGAAAAGATTTTGAAGGGCCTAGCTAAAGCTGGCATTCCTTTGCCAGAAGGCAAAACTGCGTCAGAGAAAAAACTCATCGAGAAAGTAAGAAAGGAAATGGGGTTACCACCTGAACCAAAAACACCATCCGAAAAAGCTAGAATGGCAAAATCTTACGCTGCAGGATTAGTTACGCCTTTAGAAGGCAAAACTCCATCTCAAAAAGAAAGAGCTTTGAAAAAAATGGCTGAAGCAGGTGTTCCTTTACCAGAAGGTCGAACTCCCTCTGAAAAAGCTTTAATTGCAAAGGTTAAAGCAACCACTGCCAAAATACCGTCTGAAAAGTTAGCGAAAGCAAAAGCTGAAGGTTTGTTGACACCGTTAGAAGGTAAAACACCAGCAGAAAAGGAAAAGATATTAAAAGGCCTAGCTGCAGCGGGTATACCCTTGCCAGAGGCGAAAACTGCGTCCGAGAAGAAACTAATTGAGAAGGTGAGGAAAGATATGGGTCTACCACCAGAACCAACAACGGCAGCGGAAAAAGAGAAGCTGGCTAAAGCCTATGGTAAAGGTGTTGTAACGCCTTTAGAAGGGAAGACCCCTTCCCAGAAAGAACAAGCACTAAAAAGAATGGTTGAAGCGGGCGCTCCATTGCCTGAAGGTCGAACGCCCTCAGAAAAAGCATTAATTGAAAAAGTTAAAGCTACTACTGCTCGTATCCCATCAGCAGTTAAAGTACCTTCTGAGAAGTTGCGTAAAGCTAAAGCCGCTGGACTTTTGACTCCATTGGAAGGGAAAACCCCAGAAGAAAAGGAAAAGATACTAAAAGGATTAGCTATGAATCAAATACCTTTTCCAGAACCGAAAACTGACTCTGAAAGAAAACTTCAAAATAAAATCCGATTGGATCTTGGTCTTCCACCCGAACCAAAAACTCCATCGGAAAAAGAAAAGTACAATAAAGCGTTGGCAGCTGGTCTTATTGTTCCACTTGAAGGGAAAAGTAAGGCCGAAAAGGAGAAAATACTTAAAGCACAAGCAGAAATGGGTATCCCATTACCAGAAGGCCGTACGCCATCAGAAAAAGCCCTTATAGAGAGCATTAAAGCTAGAGCAGTAGCAGTAACTCCTTCGGCTGAAGAAGCCCTTAAGAAAGCTAAAGCGGAAGGTCTGCTTACTCCACTTACTGGAAAAACACCTGAAGAGAAGGAAAGGATTATTAAAGGATTAATTGAAAAGGGTTTACCAGTAGAAGGCAAAACTCCATCTGAAAAAGAATTAATAAAAAAAGCTCGAGTAGCTGCTGGATTGCCGCCAGAGCCAACACCATCAGAGAAAAAAAAAATGAAATCTAGAGGCATAACGCCTTCTAAAGTAAAATCTAAAGCAGTAGGAGTAGGAGTAGGTGTAGCCAAACCAAAACCTGAAGGAATTGAAGCTGAAGAATTTGAAGATGTAATACGAACAACCAAATGCGACCGAGGTTGCGGTTGTGATAAGAAAAAAATAAGATTTAAACACAGCTACGTAAAAATAAGAGTTACCTCCCCAGATATTTCTTCATGGTGTGATTGCCCAGAAGAGTGTATACCTGGTGTTAAAGGCGGTGTTTTTCTTGATAATGAAGGAATCAAAGTTACAGTCGGGAAAGCTTTAGGTGTTCCTTCATATGTTCAGGCATCAGTAATAAGTAAATCCAACATGAGTGAAAGCGACGTATACTCAAATGGAAGCTATTTTTCCGTATATTCTGCTACCTTGAGCGGTGAAAGCTTAAGCAATGTCAAGGATATTATCTTAAGTATGATTTATAATTCAAAAACGGACATAGATTGTAACTCCTATTTCAAAAATGCCAGCTTTGAAAATTACTCTAGCAAATCGGAAGATAATGCAAGAATAACAGAAGAACACTTACGCAATCATAAAGTATATAATCCACAAAGTTATCTGACGTATGATTCAGAGAAACGCTACTCTCAGTCATGTATAAGTCTTCCAAGCGACGTCAAACTCGAAACCTGTACTACAGATGATTCAACAAAGTCTACCACTTCTGGTTCTTTAATAATACTGCAAACAGAATCATCGTTAAGTTTTACTTCAGGCTCTCATGTTGATGAACTTAGTACGATAAGCATAATATCGTTTACAGACAGTGACTTCTCTTCGACATCCAAAGATTCGAAACAGAGAGTAGAAGCCGGTCTCCACGAGGTTATAGATATAGACTCGGAATGCCTAAAGAGTGAAGTCAACTACTGCACAGCTGAAACCAAATTAAGGTGAGTAAAATCCAGATTTAAATGAATGTCGATGACAATATATATTGATTGCTTCCTAGGGATCGTATTAAAGTTTAACTTAACACACAATCCTTCTCCTTCCAATGTAAGTATTATAATTATCAAGCAAATTTTTATTAATTAGATTAAAAAAATGTTATTCATCAATCAAAGCAAAGTTACTATTAAAATTCGTTGTTGTTCTTCATTGTGTTTCAGCAATACTACAAGTTATATTGATAATTATCTGTATGATGATGAGGATAGTCAGGAAGTTATAACTTTAACATTCACCGACAACGACAGTGACTTAACATCGACAACCGTCCTGTTACCGCCAGATCACAACGTCGCGGAGAATGTATCTTATATTCTACTACGTACACTCCCTAAAGGTAGGTAATTTATTTTTTCTTCTCCGCAATAAACAGGGTACAGACGACACGTAATGTGACATTGGGTAGAGCTCTCACATGACCGCGACACATGATAGCATATATCTTGCCCCAGCAATGGGACATCCAGGGAAAGACTAAGAAAATAATACATCATCTCCCTAGCATTATCCCGTTTTTCACAGTCCACTTACCTGAAGATTTTGACATATCCAGTTTTTTCTTCGCGAAAGGAAAACCAACCCAATACAGTCACATACCTTCGAAAATTGCATTTCTCGGGAATTTGGGTTTCCTCGCGGTTTTATCCTTCACCGATGAGCACGTGATAATCATTTATGATACAAACATGAATTCGATATCGACAATCTTTAGTTTAGGCCTGTGCTGGATAACTGGATTCGAACCTGCGAAGAAGAAAATAATACATACAAAATAATTATCTACTATTCTATCAATTTCAGCTACATCTAATCAACGTATGTACCTAACGTCTCAAGCGCCACTTTCGACTTTATCTCGAAGTAATGAAGATCTAACAGATACTAAAGAAAATTGTAACAATGTAAATAACTGGATTACAAACGAGAGCGTCAGAAATAGTTTTGAAGATGATCATTACAGAGCGCAAAATAAAAGTAGGAAGCACAAGAAAAATATCACCAAAGCCGATGCCAGTACTTTAACGCTTGAAGACCGAGAGAAAATATTCGAGAAAGATCTTATTAGAGACCCTGCTGATGATAAACGTAAACAATTGATTCGCGTAGACCACTCCACTTCAGGTATCGCGCTGTCACAGAAGAAAACACAAGTGATTAGAAAGGACACAAAGCCCATCCTAACTACAGATGCGTGCCGAAGCATGTTACACGATTTGTTACAAGACACACAGCAAGAAGGCAACGACATACCTCAAACCAAAGGTATACCTACTTTTAGTAACATTTCACTTTCGTTAACGCTTAACGTAACGACTTAAAATTACTGATTCATTAATGTCTCAATCCCATATAAGTATTATAATAATAGAATAGGGCAGTTTCCTAGTCAAATCAGTTACTTTTTACTAAATGTCAAACACTAAATTACTATGGAAAAACAACCTGGGACGTCATAGAAAAACGGATCAAATTAAGTACTTTTTCTTTATTAAAATTCATAACTGAGTTAATTAGAAAAAAGAAAACGTTTTTGACATCTTTAGATAAGTCTTATTTAGTAAGTAAGTAAGCAGAATTTCATAATTTATCTTTGACCAAGGATCCCTGAATCTCGGACTTTTTTCAGGATTAATTTTCGTCAATTCCAATGAATAGTCAAATTGAAATCTAATCACATCTTCTAAACCGTTACCCGTTTTCTCGGAGTTTAAGTCTTACCTGGCCAATAGTTGTATGTTTACATATAATTAAATTGAAGATAGCAATATATGGTTAAATAATATATAAATCTTACTAATATTATAAATGTGAAAGTATGCAATGTTTGTTACTCTTTCACTCAAAAACTCTTGAATAGATTTTAATGAAACTTTACAGTAATGTAGCTTATAAATGCATCAGAATAACATACAGGCTTTAACAATTAGAAAAAATCGAAAATTCTTACCGTGGCAACCGAAATCCACGCGATCGAAGTCGCGGGCGGCCGCTAGTCAATAATAAAATCTGTTTTGTATGCCATTTCCGAACTTCGGAACCCCTATGAGTAGGATCCCTTTATTGTCCGTCCGTCTATTTATCTGTCAAGCCTCTTTTTCTCGGGAAAGTGTGGAGGTATCAAGTTGAAATTAACATCTACTTAACTTACTTAATATTTATGTCTAGGGTTCCTCGAAGCCATTTTTAGCCGATTCCTAAGATTATCTATACTTATAATAAATCTGTAGAGAGGTCAATTCTGTACATTAAATATTTTTTCAAAATAACTATCAGGGGGTGATAAGTGGTCGATACTGATGCCAAAAATGCAATCAGTAAAATTTTTGTCTGTCTGTCTGTCTGTCTGTCTGTCTGTCTGTCTGTCTGTCTGTCTGTCTGTCTGTATGTTCCTTATAGAAACAAAAACTACTGGACGGATTTTAATGAAACTTGGTACAATTATTCTTCACACTCCTGGACAGGTTATAGTATACTTTTCATCACGCTACAATCAATAGGAGCAGAGTAGTGAAGGGAAATTCTTTTGTATGAAAAATCTAAACCACTCAAGTTAGACGTTTGAAATTTGGCATGCAGGTACCTTAGATACCGTAGAGGTATACTAAGAAAGGAATTCCCGAAAATCCTACGGGAACGGGAATTAGCGGGAAAATCCTTTTGTATGAAAAATCTAAACCACTCAAGTTAGACAATTGAAATTTGGCATGCAGGTACCTTAGATACCGTAGAGGTGTACTAAGAAAGGAATTCCCGAAATTCCCACGGGAACGGGAATTAGCGGGAAAATCCTTTTGTATGAAAAATCTAAACCACTCAAGTTAGACAATTGAAATTTGGCATGCAGGTACCTTAAGTACCGTAGAGGTGCACTAAGAAAGGAATTCCCAAAATTCTCACGGGAACGGGAATTAGCGGGAAAATCCTTTTGTATGAAAAATCTAAACCACTCAAGTTAGACGTTTGAAATTTGGCATGCAGATACCTTAAGTACCGTAGAGGTGCACTAAGAAAGGAATTCCCGAAATTCCCACGAGAACGGGAATTAGCGGGAAAATCCTTTTGTATGAAAATTCTAAACCACTCAAGTTAGACCTTTGAAATTTGTCATGCAGGTACCTTAGGTACCGTGGAGGTGCACTAAGAAAGGAATTCCCAAATTCCCACGGGAACGCGAATTAACGGGAAAATCCTTTTGTATGAAAAATCTAAACCACTCAAGTTAGACGTTTGAAATTTGGCATGCAGGTACTTTAGTAAACTTAAAGCTTAGTTGCAACAGGATATTACAAAATTCCCACGGGAACGGTAGTTAGCGGGAAAATCCTTTTGTATGAAAAATCTAAACCACTCAAGTTAAACAATTGAAATTTGGCATGCAAGTACCTTAAGTACCGTAGAGGTGCACTAAGAAAGGAATTCCCAAAATTCTCACGGGAACGGGAATTAGCGGGAAAATCCTTTTGTATGAAAAATCTAAACCACTCAAGTTAGACAATTGAAATTTGGCATGCAAGTACCTTAAGTACCGTAGAGGTGCACTAAGAAAGGAATTCCCAAAATTCTCACGGGAACGGGAATTAGCGGGAAAATCCTTTTGTATGAAAAATCTAAACCACTCAAGTTAGACGTTTGAAATTTGGCATGCAGATACCTTAAGTACCGTAGTGGTGCACTAAGAAAGGAATTCCCGAAATTCCCACGAGAACGGGAATTAGCGGGAAAATCCTTTTGTATGAAAAATCTAAACCACTCAAGTTAGACCTTTGAAATTTGTCATGCAGGTACCTTAGGTACCGTGGAGGTGCACTAAGAAAGGAATTCCCAAATTCCCACGGGAACGCGAATTAACGGGAAAATCCTTTTGTATGAAAAATCTAAACCACTCAAGTTAGACGTTTGAAATTTGGCATGCAGGTACTTTAGTAAACTTAAAGCTTAGTTGCAACAGGATATTACAAAATTCCCACGGGAACGGTAGTTAGCGGGAAAAAACATTTGTATGAAAAAATCAAATCTAAATAAAAGGAGAAACTGACTGACTCAGTGACTGACATATATCAACGCATAGCCTGAACGGATAAACGTAGGCATTTGAAATTTGGAAGGGACATAGCTTAGGTACCGTAGAGGTGCACTAAGAAAGGAATTCCCGGAATTCCCACGGGAACGGAAATTAGCGGGAAAATCTTTTTGTATGAAAAATCTAAACCGCTTAAGTTAGACGCTTGAAATTTGGCATGCAGGTACCTTAGTTAACTTAAAGCTTAGTTGCAACAGGATATTGCAAAATTCCCACGGAAACGGGAGTTAGTGGGAAAAAAACATTTGTATGAAAAAATCGAAACCGCGTAAGATAGATATTTTCAATTCAATTCAATTAAATTATTTAGTGCATTCCATGTAGTACAATAGGGTGTTACATAGGCATAGGAACTAAAACATGGACCCTATAGGGCACAGCAACGTTGAAGGGAAGAGAGGAAGTGTGTATTAAAATTAAAACTCAATGAACAATCAATTAAAAAAAAAACAATTCAATCAATTGATTCAATCTAGCACGCATGCATACCTTAGTAAATATAAAGTTTATTTTTGGCTGTATTTTGAAAAATGGGAGTTATTGGGAAAAAAAAATGTACTTATGAAAAAATCTAAACTGCATAAGTATGCACTCCCACACACACAAAGATCTCTCTCTTATATAACACGCCACGCGGACGAAGTCGCGGGCAAAAGCTAGTTAATAATAATCTTGATATCGCAGAAATTAGTAACAAGTCTCGGAATTGAAATTTAAATCCCATAAAGTTTTATATTGTTTCGTAGGATAACATTAAAGATATCGAAAAGCGAAGTAAATCAAAAACCTTGCCATAAAAAAAATATCGATTAAGTACGTAGCATGAGTGAGTCAAACACAATTGGGGTAGTCAGAGGTAGATCCATCGCAAGATGAACTTAATACCTGGGAGTATTAATAGCAGAGCTTTGTTTAGACCAACGCGACAGGGGGCGAACCGTATCCAAGCCAACTGTATTAGTGAAAACTGCACTTAAGATAATACTTAAATCGTTTTTAATTTCAGAAGGATCAGCAAAAGTACAGCTTACGAAACGCACAGTATGCTTCAGATCAACCACTAAACTCCAAGAAGTACTGCGGTGACACTGTACGTAGGAAAATCTCATTATAACCCACATTATGGTTGCTGACTGTGTTGCCAGTTCTAAAAATAAGCCCTTATCATGAAAAACAATGTAAGTTCTAGGTACTTACGTAATACTAGCAATGAGAAACTTCACCGTGTATCGTCTGTCGCAAAGTCCTTTAATACTGTCACACATGTTTATCTTAGTCTAATGTGCATTTAATAATGAAAACCATTTTTACTACTATTATTTACACGTTACTTTATTAAATTTACATGTTGAGTCTTACTGTTCTTACTTACATAGGATGTCTCGGTCAAAACGCTTTTGGTTAGTAACCTATTGCTTCGTTCCGGCCAAGTACGTATCGTTAAACAGAATTGCTATCGTAAAAATATCCCCAAGTCTTTACAATTGTGTACAAGTTGTCCGTTTGAAAGTTTTAAATTAATTAATAAATACTTAGTGCCCGTATAAGTGCTGTAAAGTAACTTACCCTGTCTCTGTCCGCAAATGTAATATTTTGTATTTTTTTTTATTAATGAATCGATGTTTAAAGTTTTGATATCCACAAGTTTGTAAATAAGCAGTTTACAATAAAGATGTACATTATTATATTTGTTTTATTACCACCAATGAATGAAAAAGAACTTATAAAAAGCGGTTTATGATGCGGGTGTAAGTGGTAAAGATGGAAGAGGAAGGCCTAAAAGCCAGGTTAAAAGTACTAAACCGGCAAGTATGAATAAAGACTTTGATGAAAGTGGAAGAAGCGAGTTTGTCAGGATCGTAGTAAGTGGAATTCCATGGTATCTGCCTTCCTTCGTTCTCATAATATTAGGTAAGTACATCATTTTGTCTTTTTGAAAATATCCAGTTACAACTTATGTATGTCGACAAGTTAGGCAATTTCTAACTGGATATTTGCAAAAAGACTAAAGATTCCAGGATATTTTTGCGTTAACGGTAAAGAGTTTGACCACTGGTGTCCGAAGGTCGCAGTCGCAGGACTTGCAGTCTGAAAACGGGTTTGGTATGAAACCGCGCCGCGCCGGAACGGATGTTTCGCGCCGAAAAACTTTCGATACCGTCTCTGCCGCCTACGAGTACAGTTGACTGTATGGTTTCTGCCATCAAACAAATCTGTCCTAAAACTGATCACAAAGCGAATAAAGCCTAGAAGTAATCACATCGTTATGTTTAGATGTAGGTAAGTAAAGAATCTGGTATACGCTGCCGTGTATTCCATACCCATGGAAAATTTCATGATGATCGTTTGAGAAAATTTAAAAGGAACTCACTTTCGTAAGGGTTACTTAGTTTTTTTTTTGGCTTGACGCGGTTTGCGTATTTGTCACCGACAAAACGAGGAAACATTTCATAAAAATAAATGGAATTTAGTGAAACAGGAATTTACGCTCATGACACTTACTTATAGGAAATAGATAGCAAAGAATAGGTGGCAAACCGACCTTATTATTCAGTATACTTATTGGAAGTATTCGTCTGCAAATTATGTAGCGTAGAGTAGGATAAGGTTATAATCCTATTTCCCGATTGAGAATATAATATTATGAGAACGAAGGTGCGTTCACGATAACCGATTCCGGTGTTCGAAGAACTACCTTACTACCTCTGCTGGGCTAATCGCTATCAGACCGCTTCTCACCGGCATCCCAGATGTTGTTTACCAAATTAGTTGTTGTCTACCTTCCAGAATTGTCCAGCCTTGCAGTGAAAACTTGAATCGAATTGTTGCATTGATAAACTAATCTGTGTAAAATTATTTTTATTTTACGAAAACATCTTACAATCGTATATGTGTACGTTCGATCGACCAAAAATCTAAATGATTTCCTTCTAAAGAGTTATGGGTGCTCCCTTAACTCCGCGTTGAGACTCTACTAATACTAATCTCCTTTAGATAAGTGTCAGTTTAGAGTGATGTCGTTTTTATCAGCGTTTGTACGGGGACCAAGGCTACCAACCTGCCACGGTCCCCGTGCAACACTGGCGAGAGAAAATCTGCGGACAACGAAGCTCGAAGTTTTCATCCCCTTCACCCCCTTCATGCCCCTTCAGCTTCACCCCGCTTTTCCCCGTCCTTCACCCCCCCTTCCGCCCGGCGGCTGAAAAGTTCAATACATTAACATAGATACAAAACGGGTATAACTTGTTGCTCTGCGCTGTTTTGACGACCACGTTTTTCACGCATGGCGTAGCGGCGTCGTCTGTAAAATGAAAATGTCTGTCTTTGTATGTTAGGCGCGGAGCCACGCTGATACTACCAAAACATCGATAATAACAATAACGGAAGAGACACTTATCAATAATATTGTAGATTTGCCTCAGATGGCACAATAACATGGCCGGACAAATGGGGAGCGTTGAGCTCTCTCGCCGAAGAACAACAACTTCGCACCAGATTGTTCGATCTTGAGTTAAATGCTAAATAGTTATTAGGTTATATTTTCATTGATGCAAAACATCGGACGGGATTTACTCGCCGGTAACTGGGGTAACTGGTTGACCAGTCACCAAAACCAAAAGGATCTCCCTCAGAAACTACTTGGCCGGACAAATGAGGAAAGCTGAAAGATCTCGTCCGGTACTAATTTGTCTATCTTGAGTTAAATGATATGTACTTATTTGTTCAGATATATTTTACTTGATGCAGATTTATATTAGACGGGATTCAACCGTCGGGTAAGTGGTCGAATAGTGGACCTCAGTGCTACCCAGTTATGGGGATATACAGAGAATGCCATCTGAGTTAAATCTACGATAAGAACAAAGTTCGAAAGTGAAATGTAATTTCATGTTTAGTGAAAATCTCCCGGTTTTGAGATATTTTATTTCTTCCTGATATATTATTGTTGTTGTTCTCTTTACGTTGCTGATAGATGGTATTAACACGAAGAATTTGACACAATATAAAATTTCGCACTTAGCACTGCGCTTGCGTAAGAATATCTACTAAAAAGTAAAAAGTCGTTCATCATAAATAATACACTTATTTGCATATCAATTTACGACTCAATCCACATTTTTAAACTCACAGTAGCAAACGCATTTCAAAAGCTTTAATTTTTTGCGTGACTTATTAGAACTTATTACTAACATACAAAATAGGTAATTCCGATTTACAGTTTCTAATGATAAAAATAAAAGATATATAAGTAAGTACCTGTATATAGGTAGGTACATTATTTATTTTAAAAACACCAATTAATTAAGTACAACATTTAGGTTGTTACATCTGTCATATTACCATCACATCAATTACCTTTATCATTAAGTATATAAAACTTAAAACAACAATAAATAGGTATATTATAGTAAATAGGTAGATACTATACTCCTACAACAACATCCAAAGTATGTGATGACTAACTGACGAAAATTAGACCCAAAATGGATGGGCAGAAAGCTAACCAGACACCCACATCGTTTGGAGACGAAAAAATATATACTTATATACTATTCGTAGTTACTTAGCCAAAGCGTAAAGTAGAAAAAAGTAAAGAAAGAAAAAATACATTTCCAAGTTGGACGCCACATGAACAAACTTAAACGGACTCAAACACAACAATAAGATATCAAATAATTAAAATAGCAATACAAAATCGGCGTCCAAAATTAATCTCCCTCAGAAACTAGTTGGCCGGACAAATGGGGAGCGCTGAAAGCTCTCGTCCGGTACTAATGACGTCCGGGACATACAGTAAATGCCATCTGAGGTAAATATACAATAAGATAATTATGTCAAAAAAGGACAAAATTCAAAAGTGAAATGCAATTTAATTTTTAGTGAAAATCTCCCGGTTTTGAGATATTGTATTTCTTCCTGGGTAAGTACCTGCTAGGCAGTATTAACGCGAAGAACTTCACATAGTACAAACGCATGTTTAGTTTAAGCTGATGCTACAGGCTTTATTATACTCGCAAAAGAATATCATGAACATAAAATAAAAATGTAATAAGTAGTTAATAATACAAATAAGCATGACAATATGAGATACAAATTATTAAAAAAAAGAAAACTTATTTCGCCAAACTTATTACTAACATACAAAACAGGTATTAATTCGCAAATGCCTTTAGATTTCCACAGTTTATAATAACTCAGATTTCAATATTCTTTCCACAGTTTATAATAATAATAAATAAAGAAAATATAAGTACCTATGATATGATTATATTTGGATATGGCAGAAGAAGCATGAAAGAAGGATTCAATTAATTAGGTCGTTGCGTATCATCTGCAGTGTTAAATTGAGTGATAGAGTGAGAAACACAGTGTCTACACAGTGTAAAGATAGTGACTAAGATTGAGAAGGGAATGTTAAGTTGGTTTGGACACACAGGGCGGATGAAGGATAATAGGATTACGAAATCAGTATATAATAATCAGTATATATCAGTATATAAAGCGAAGGTTGGTGGTAGCGCTGGCAGAGGAATACCTAGAAGGACGTACATTGACCAAATTGGAGATGTCCTTAGAAAACGATTGATGAATGTGAAGGAAGCAAGAGAAGTGTGTCAGGATCGAAACAAATGGAATTTCATAGTCTCTGCTTACCCCGGTGGGAAATAGGCGTGAGTTTATGTGTATAATATATATTTATAACCACCAATATATATATAGGTAGGTACTTTATTTTAAAAACATCTATTTAGACTTACTAGTCTATGATAAATAGGTATTCCTTATATGTACTTATACAACATTTAGGTTCTTACATTTGTCTTCACATCATATTGATTAACTTTATCGTTACATAGATAAAACTGAAATATATAATAATATAATATATCAATATAATATACTATAATTAATAAACAGGATGTTAGTGACATCGTAACGAAAACTGAGGGATGATTCTGAGTAGATAGCAAGTGGAATTTTCCATAACAAAAGTATATATTAATTGAAAATTTTGTATAATTTAGTAATTTTTAGTAAAACAAAAAGTCGTGAATTTTGCGACGGAGAGATCCACTCCTCTTATTCGTTACAATGTCACTAATACACTGTATTATATATTATTATATATATAGTATAACTGACTATAGTTAACCACAACGGTTGGACAGAGCAGACATCAAGCACCCACTTAGATTGAGCTAAAACGTACGTCCGAATACATATTCGTTAATTGACCTGAAACTTTGGGTAGGTACCTACTACCTACCCCCAACACGAAACAAAAAAACAACACAAAATAATGCAGGTAGATACATAATTTGTCTCATTCTTAAATAGGTAGGCCCGTACTAAGTACTCTACAATAAATATAAATAAAACTTGATATATTTCACGAACCTTATCTAAATAAATAAATGCTGAGACAAAAAAATCTAATATCACATTATAAGTATAAAAGGACATAGTTAATAAGTATAAAAATACCCGTAGAGATCAAATATGTATATAAGTAATAATAACATTTTAATTAAAACACATAATACCGGGTTCTTACCACGTTAATCAGAGATATGAGACTCCCGATATTTCAACACTGTTGCAAGTGCCATGATCACGGGACGACTGATGAAATTGAAGTGGAGTAGGTAGATCCATAATTTTCTAAGGGCAAACATAATCTGTCTGTGTGTAATTTCATCATTCGTCCCGTGATCATGGCACTTGCAACAGTGTTGAAACATCGGGAGTCTCATATCCTTGATTAACGTGGTAAGATAATACAGGGTGTATTATGTGTTTAAATTATGATAATAACCGCGTAAACCTGAAACAATGTAATAACATTTTATCTTTTTTAACCGACTTCAAAAAAGAAGGTTATCATGTAGATACCTGGATATACGTTGGTACTCCTCACAAAGCAAACAACTGAAACACTTATAATACTCACAGGTCTATATAAAAATCAAAATATAATATAGTTCTATAAAAAAGTCTCACTCAAAAATTAGTTTTAGGTTGATTTAAAAGATTGTTTTCCTTTCTATCAGTTATATCAGTCTATGGTGGGGGCAAACCCCCGCCCCGTGCAGTCTCACAATCTCTCTCCATATCGTTTCCTTATAGTGAAAGCCTCCCAGCCAAGTGGTTAATGCCATTTGCGGCAAATCTAAAATAAGTTACGTTAAAAAGAAAAAGTGATAGCTTCGTAAGCGCCTTGTAAAAAACGATTTTCTTCAACAAAATCTCGATTAATTTCATTCCAGCTTTTGTCTATTACAAACTTTAGTTGTCAAAAGTCGTGAATTTTTAAAAAGGCTTTTAATATAAAGTGACGATATACATTATAATACCATTTTTTGTTAGGTTAATATCTACGTAAGCACATTTATAACTAACAACAGTTTGAGTTTTAAACATTCAAAGTGTTCCCAGCAAGTTCCCATAAATTCCGTTCCAAAATTACTACAGCTACTTTAGGTAAGTAATAAACCCATAATAAATATCAAGTCAATGTAAAATACAATAAAAAGTAACAATGATTCCGCGCTTCGGAGGACACTGTAAGCAGTTAGTCCCGGCTATTAGCCGTAAATCCACCTCCACCAACCCGCAATGGAGTAGGTAGGGGGGACCTGTGCCACAGTGGGACGTATACAGGGTGTTTACGTTATGAACTTATAAAATTATTTAATATTCTAGATATAGGCGCTTGACACACAATAGGTAATACATAATTTCTACGATGAAAGTTCTTTTTTCCAGTGACTTATAAACAGGTTTGGCAATGTAATAATATCTATAAATATATTTTTCATTATAATACTTACTCTTTTGTGATAAAGATTATACCCAACTAGACACATAATATTAAATATGATAAAATATGGCCCTGATTGTCTTCGGGGGCATAGATAGACATAGAATTGTATACTGATATTAAATACCTACTTACCCTACTTACATATAATAATATAGTTTGAAGAAAACATTATCTAATGGCAAGGGAATAGCTTCCAAAATGGCCGCATAGTTTCTGATCACACAACCGGTAGGAGGGTTTTCCTGAAAATAAAGTAACGCAACATTATTATTCCCTTTTTTAATTAAATTCTTCAATAAACTATTTACTGCTGTAAGTACGTCGTCTTTACTCGTTGCTTGAGTCATGTCAGGGGCCTTTTGCGGCCCTTAATAACCCTCACGACCCACACGACAGACGAATAAAATGGTCACAAAAAAATTCAAAGCGAACATCATACTATACAAACATACAGCGTGTTAGTGACATCGTAACGAAAACTTTGAGGGATGATTCAGACCGTGATTCTGAGTTGATATCAGTGGAATTTCCCGTGGCAAAAAAATTTAACTGAAAATGTTTAAAAAATTCTCCGACAGGAAATTCCACTTGATATCAACTCAGAACTATAGTTTCAATCATCCCCCTCAGTATTCGTTACGGTGTCACGAATATCCACTTTCTTGTATGTCTACCTGTACGTACTTCTACTGGATGTGAATGTCATCGTAGGTAACGAATACTGAGAAGGACGATTCAGCTCATTATTCTAAGTTAATATCTAGTGGAATTTTCCATACAAAAGTATAGAATTGAAAATAAAAAAAACATGCATTTTGCGACGGAAAAAAATCCACTTGATATTAATTCAGAATCATCTTAGTATTCGTTACGATGTCACTAACACCCTGAATAAATATCTTAACCCGAATCATGTAGGTAGTAATTCAATGCAACTACTTACTAAGTAAGTCCTGGTATTTAAAATAAACTGTTCAATTATCGTCGTAATCAATTGATATTACGGAGCTGTCATCATCAGAAACTGAGAATACTTCTTCTGAATGTTCATTTCCATCATCATTTTCTTTTTCTTCCTCTGATTCGTTCTCTGGATCAATTTGCATGTCTGAAAAATACATCTTTTCTATAAAAAAAAAACTTAACAACATAAGCTCACGTGTCACGACTGTATCAAAATCAGGTAGTGAACCTCTGTACATCCATCGCAAGATGAACTAAGTACCCATACCTCACGGAGCTTTCTGTTAGACCGACTTGATAGGTGGTTAGCCGTATCGCCGTCTATAATGGTCGAGCCAACTGTGTTAGTGAAACTGCATCATCATCTCCGTAGCCATATCCCATTTTTCACAGGGTCCGCTTATCTAACCAGAAGATTTGACAGGTCTGGATTATACAGAAGCGACTGCCTGTCTGACCTTCCAACCCGCGAAGGGAAAACCAGCCCAATACAGGTTGGGTCACATACCAACGAAAATGCATTTCTCGGGAATGTGGGTTTACTCACGATGATTTCCTTCACCGCTGAGCACGTAATTATAATTTATGATCCAAGCATGAATTCGAAAACAAATTCGACAATCATTGGTTTAGGCCTGTGCTAGATTCGAACCTGCGACCTCAAAGTAAGAGGCAAGCGTTCTATCAACTGGGCTTCCACGGCTAACGGTTCATGAAAACTGTATCACATCACTAATTTTCTTGTCGGTGTAGCATTCTACGTGCTACTTTTTTAGGGAAAAATAGGGCAGAGGTTTCCCTCTTGCCTTCCGCACCGCAATGCTCTGTCTGACGCAAGTGGGATGGCACTCAAAGTATTCTATTTCAAAGCCGTACTAGGACTTCTGTCTTCCGCCTGTGAATAGTAAGTACTGGCAGTTACTGCTGCCCTCTGTCAGGTTCCAGGTTACAGTCCCTGTGACTTGCCCCTTCCGTCCTGCATTGCCGTACCGATGACTCCTATCTACGCCTCTCGTATCCCTGGGCAAGGGTACTACGTAGTGAAAACTGCACTTATATAAAGTAATAAATAAATAATAATAAAATCAAAAAATCTTAGAATAGTATTTTATGCAACAGTTGTATAAGAAGGGTCAAAAAATGCGAGTGGCGTGAGTTGCGATGTGAGCCTTGGCGAACATCGCAATAAGAGACGCCACGAGCATTTTTTGACCTAGTTATACAACGTTGCATACAATACTTTTTCTACGACGACGTAATTTTAAACGAAACACAAAAAATTTCCAATTTATTTTCCAACGCGCGGGAAAATTGCGGCAAATGTATACTTTTTTTTTATAGTATATCTATGGCACCAAACAAAGTAAAGGTGCCAGTTTCCAGGTCAAAAAAAAAAAAAACAACAACAATGCTTTTTTGGCGACATTATAGTACAGTTACACTTTGTAAACAATGCTTTTATAGGCCATAGAGCGTACACTTTTTCAAAGAGTTTAATTATGTATGTACTTATATTAGACTTTTTGGTTATTTAAATGCCAGATTAAAGTAGAGGAGTAGAAAAAATAAATTATTGTCCGTGACTTCCGTGTAGACTTCTGTTAAGTAGGTACCTACTCTAAGTCTGTCTGTTAACTTCAAGCGCTGCGGGCGCTTCAGAAATACCCTAAGTACTTACTGTTAAACTGGGCACAAAAATCAGGCGCAGGAGGCATTGGAGGCGCTTCAGGCGGCTGAGGCGCTGGAGGCGCTTGAGACGCTGGGGGCGCTTGAGGCGCTGCAGGCGCTTGAAGCGCTGGAGGTGCTGAAGGCGCTGGAGGTTGTTGTTCACCCACGGCATTGTTTACTTTCTCTCGGCCATCATTCAGCATCGCTAATGTACCAACAGCAATTTGCGCCACTGGTAACAAACAATATATAAGTAGGTATATTTGTCGATATAGAAGATCTATTTAATGAAACAAAAAGACTTGCCAGAGAGATCAAGTAACAATTTTATATTGAAAATCACTAAGATGTGTACCTAAGTTTTACTTTAAATTAATATTGAACCTTGTTAAAGGCGTTTACAAAAATAACGAACTCATCTTAAAAAAATGCTTCTAGATGTAATAATTATGAGTAGTATATAAAGACCGCCTTGCCACCTACATACAACAAGATTTTCCTGTAAATGTTTTGTAATTTTGTGTAAAAATAATGTGTTATATTATTATTATTGTATGTCGTTTCCATATTTCGGGACTATGGAGTCCCGGACTGTAGGCGTGGGTGGGGCCGAAGCCAACACATAGAGACCTCTGGCATATAATAAGGAATAATTACCCTCTGGCCCCGATTCCTACAGACACATCAAAATTTTATTTTAAGTTATACCTGTCGTTTTCTTATCCGCCGAAAGGGAAAGGGACGGATGATTATGATGATGGATGATGACAACTGTTTTGATGACATAAAATGGATATATATTATAACCCGGGCGGATAAAATAGGTATCTCGCTCATATGCAACCCGTTTGACGGGTTATTGACCAAAATAAAATTTAGGGAGGGTTTTTTTTTAATTTTGGTCTAAAATTTACGTGTGTTCCATAAATTTTATACCTGCCGATTACCCGTCCCTATCTTTTTCAGCGGATAAGAAAATTACAGGTATAACTTGAAATCAAATTAGATGGTGAGTACAGGAATCAAGTCACTGTGCGCGGGAGTTCACTGTAAATGTAGGCTACATAAGCCATCTTCGGGCGCATCAGCGTCGTGCCAACTGGGCACCCTCAGGCCTGTTGTCTTAAACGTTGTACCGGGTGAGAGCCTTCAGCGCTCCCCATTTGTCCGGCCAAGTAGTTAATGCCATCTGCGGCAAATCTACAATAAGTCACGTCAAAAAAAATCAGCGTCGTGCCGACTAGGAGTCGCAGTGGTCGTTATGACCGAAATCGGTCTGAGATCATCATCATCATTACAGGAATCAGCACCATTGTGTGACATGATCCGGCGATTATGCATGTATACACCCAAAGACTGCCCTCGATTCGTTTGGACAATTGCGTCTTAGGTAACAAAGGGAACTGGGCTACTGGGTTGGGGGGTTAATGGACCGGGATACTAGGGCTATGGAAGACTATGGCGCCTGCTCGACCGATTTTATGATTATTATTAAAGAGGAATAATAATAAACACTACAGTTTTTTAAAGCCACAACTCTTGTCAAACCGGGACGAGTGTGTTAACTTATAGGTACGCACGGGTAAGTAAATAAGTGCTATAAAAATAAAAAAAAAACAATAAAGACTTAATCTCTGTAAAAATTACAATCAAAAATAATCATACAAGAATACAATTTGTCAAATAATCAGAAACATACATAAGGCCGCCCAAATTGTACTGTATTCATGTGTTATGTCTGATTGTTGAAATTCTAGTTCTGTGCAATAAAGTATATTTGATTTGATTTGATTTGAAACATACGTAACTTCGTCACATCCAATTAGACGCTTAAGTTTACTGAGTCTGATCTGGGCGGTTAAAATGGCCACATCGAAGCAATTCAAGAAAGAAATCTTGCGATTTGATATTTGCGCATATAAAAGTAGGTGCGCAATGTAAACAAATGTCAAATAGCAATATTGCTGTCTTAGATGAATTACTTCGATGTAGCCATTTTAACCCCCCTGGTCTAAACGAACCCATTACACTAGCGGCAATGCCCCTTTGCACAGCCACTGATAGGCGTTGGTCACCCCCTCAGTCCCTGAGTTTCCAGCCGACAAGACTAAATAAGACTTAATTAATTTATGCATAAACCACTTACACGAAGCAGATGATCTCGAGGACGGTCCAGCCATATCAGCATTCTTCAACAAATACTCATGTATGTTCTCAAAGAGATTAATGAAAAACATTTTCCTCGCAACCAGCGCATCTGAAAAAATATGGGGATAATACTATTCTTTTTTTTAATACTTACTTTCGCAAAGGTCGGTCATTGGAGAGGTGACCACAAAAAAAAAGTTTTCATCTCGAGCTCCTCCGTGCTTCGGAAGGCACGTTAAGCCGTTGGTCCCGGCTGCATTAGCAGTCGTTAATAACCACCAATCCGCACTGGGCCCGCGTGGTGGTTTAAGGCCCGATCTCCCTATCCATCCATAGGGAAGACCCGTGCCCCAGCAGTGGGGACGTTAATGGGCTGGTGATGATGACTATTCTTTTTTTATTTCAAATAAGGCAGCCTCATTGCAGGCTGAATCACCTTTTTCGCTGAATCCGTGCTTCGGATGGCACGTTTAAGTCGTTGGTCCCGGCTGTTAGCCGTAAAAACACTTCCACCAACGCGCAGTGGAACAGCGTGGTGGAGTATGTTATTATTAGAACAGTATTGTAGCAGAGTACAAACTCTGCACATACTGGCCTTTTGTTCGGACCATCATCATTTTAAATTACGAAATTCTCATTCCATTCCATTCGCATTTCCTTTCATTTTACTCACTTTTGACTCACTGAATCCCCGACCTTCATAAAAACAACAAGGTGTATTATACCGTTTAGGGCCGTGCCCTCTAATTCCTAAGTCCTGATTCTTTTATGAAATGTGTATATTGTTAACTAAAACCTTCACCTCCTGATACGACACGAGGTCGTGTCGAGGTCGTGTCGTGTGATGATGAAATACAAGCAAACCCGTGGTTAAAAGCTAGTAATATGTACATATTTGCAATGTGCAATTTCAGCCCTTTCATTTGATATCCAACACGTAGTGTTATAAAAGAAACAACATATTATTACACAGTTTACAAATATATTTATTACAATACCAATTTTAAATAACATTATAACAAAATCAACACTTACAGTAATATTTCAGTTTATTTTTACCCAAAACGTAGTGCAAGATGTAGTTGACTCCTGGGCGGTCGAAGAGCAAATAGGCCGCTGCCGGCCATAACTGCCACTAATAAAACCTCGTATTCGCGCCTAAACGAGATACCTGTCACTTACGGCAGATGGCACCACTGTTTTCCGTTTTCTTCTTTTTAAAATAATGATTTGATACGTCCCCAGTGTTGCCATTTGCCGTGGGCGACAACATCCGGCCCTCCTGCGCACGCATTCGTCCCCGGATGCGTCAGAGTCTGGTGCATCTGCGAAAGACAACAATAGTTTAGTATTTGGTATAAGGGCACTATTACACCCTTTATAATATTGTATAAGTTCAAGGTCGCTTTTGTTCCTTTATAAACGATCTTGTCCTTATGCAAAATGTAATTCAAATCAACTTGACCACACTATTTTCTCCCATTATAGTAATGGTCAAGAACATTTGAAGCATAAGCATAATAAGTCATACGTAGCTCCAAGCTACTTTTAATTCCTTGTAAGTAAACTTGGATCCACATACAACCGATTTGTCCCACAACACTAATAATATGTTCAGTACTTATTAGTAAAGGTGGACTTAATACCAATAACAACAAATAAAATAGGTAGCACTTAACTACAATCACAGTCTGTAGCAAATGCGCCAGACCTCCTTACAATACGACAGTTAGAACAAAAGTTATGAAAGTTAGTATTATGTGTAAAGTAGGTAGGTACTCTTACCTGACAACATCCGCGATCCGACTTCACCCAGTCAATCAGTCAATATCCAAGTCCCCCAAGTGAATCCAGGGTCTCATGTTCTCCACACATGTTGTGCCTTCATAGCGCCTTGAGGATCTATCTGCACCTCTCATATCAGCAACCCTGTATCTGTCATTCCCTAAGGTATGTGTAACCTGAAATGGTCCCTTGAAAACAGGCAATAATTTAGTGCTGTGGCCGTCGTTCGATTGACTGGGTATTTTTATGACCACCAGATCCCCTACTTTATAAACAGGAGCTTCTTTCCGCCTAGCGTCAAAGCTTTCCTTCTGCTTTGCTGCCGATTTCTTGATACTATCATCAACGGCTTTTCGTAATGCCGTGACATCAACTAATGATTCATCAAGATCGGTCGCGACAGCATCGGAATTCATACTCAATCTGTACCCGAAAAATACTTCGCTGGGGACAGCTGAAGTAGTTTTATTGACGGTAGAATTAATACCCTGTTGTATGCTGGTGATATGAGAATCCCATTTATCATAATCTGTATTAGCCCCCATACTTCGCAACGAATCTAGAATTGTGCGGTTAAACCGCTCGACTTGACCGTTCGAGCGCGGCATACTAGTCGCGATAACATGTAATCTAATACCTTTTTCTTTACAAAAATTAACAAAAAGGGACGATGTGAATGCCGATCCAGCATCGCATATCAATCTCTTGGGGTTACCGAATATTTTGAAAAGCTTTTCCAACTCATTTACTACAACCTGACTTTTAGTATTACGAACTGCTGCAATAAATACAAATTTTGTAAACGAGTCCACAGTCACAAGCAACTGTGTGTTTTGACGCGTGGTTTTTACGAACGGGCCCAAGTGATCGATATGCAATGTGTGAAAGGGCCGTGCATACTTGGGAATTGGAAACAGTTTCCCAGGTTTCTTGCCTTGTGCATTCTTGAAATAAATACAGTTAATACAATTTTTAACATATTTAGAAATAACTTTTTTCATATGAGGAAACCAATACCTATCCTTAATCCTTTCTAACGTTTTGTCTACTGCGAAATGCCCTACCTCATCGTGGTTAGCCCTGATTACTTGCCAAATACACTGTTTGGGCACTAACCAACGCCTACCGTACTCTGTCCTGCGATATACTTTGTTGCCTAATAATTCATAACAATTGAATGTTTGTTTGTTTGAATCGGCCTCACCTGACTCTAATAATTTTCTGATAACACAAATATCGGGATCTTGGAGTTGAACGGACAGTAACCAGTCAGTCTCTGTAATACTCATCACCTGATCGTTTACCGGACAATTTACAACTATAGGGTTACGGCTCAGTGCGTCCACGTGCTGCATTTGAACGCCTGGCTTATGCAGTATGTCAAATGTGAATTCTTGCGTTTGCAAAACCCATCTACCTATTCGCGCGTTTACTTCCTGCTTATTAAGAGAATATCTGACTGCGTTGCAATCCGTAACAATAGTAAAAGATGTACCCAACAGATAATGCCTAAATTTTTGTAGTCCCACAGTAATGGCCAAAAACTCTAACTCAAACGAGTGGTATCGTTTTTCTTGATCAGAGGTTTGGCGGCTATAGAAATGAATGGGTTTTTCACCACATTCTGTCTTCTGCATCAGTATGCACCCTAACCCATCCCTACTGGCATCAGTATACAAAACCACTGGCAAATTCGGGTCAAAAATAGTAAGGGTCGCATCTAGTAGCGCAGCTTTCAAATCTAATACAGCTTGAGTTTGTTCAGAGCCCCATTCCCATATCTCATCCTTTTTTAACAACTTCGTTAACGGTTTGCAAGTAACGGCACAATTTGAAATAAATTTTCGAAAGTAGTTAACAAGACCTAAAAACTGACGAACTTGATGAACGTTTTCCGGCATTGGGTAATGTTCAATTGCATCGAGCTTTTTCTTGCCTGGGCGTACACCCTCCGCAGAAACTTCATACCCCAAAAAATTTACAGAATTTTGAAAAAAATTACATTTGTCTAAATTTAACGTTAATCCATGTTCCTGTAAAATTAATAGTACAGATTCTAAACATTTGATATTTTCTTCAAAAGTTTCCGTAGCTATTAATAAATCATCCATATAACAAATCACTCGTTCGAATCGAAGTTTACCCAACACAGTGTTCATTAACCGCTGAAAAACCGCGGGGGCATTGCATAGACCAAAAGGCATGCGGACGAATTCATAATGCCCATCTTGTGTGATAAAACCCGTTTTGGAAATAGAATTTTCATTAATTTTAATCTGGTAGTATCCACTCTTTAAATCTAATGAAGTAAAGCACTTACAACCGCGTAACCTATCTATCAGATCTTCAACAATCGGCATGGGGTACTTTTCCTTCACGGTAATTTTATTCAACGCGCGGTAGTCAATACAGAGACGTTTCTGTCCATTAGATTTGTCCACTAACAAGACGGGGCTCGCATAGGGCGAGTTGCTTTCGCGAATAATACCACAATTTAGTAATTCCTCAATCATCTCACGAGTAAGTTTTCTTTCGGACTCGGACATACGGTACGGTCGTTGGCAAACTGGTTTACTAGTTGTCAATTCTATATCTAATTCCACACACGAGGTTACTCCTAAGGTATCTAAATCAACGGCGATGCAATTAGGATAATTAGAAAATATGTCATTCAAAATTTTAACATGTTCACTAGAGCTCTGATTTAACATAGACGAGTCAATTTGCATGACTCCCACCGCGGCTTGAAACGTCAAAGTATTGCCTATACGCGTATACATTAATTCTTGACTCTCGGTAAAATTTCTACCAATTAAAATATTACACCCCGAAAGTTGATCAATCACGTATAATATAATAGGAAGCACGACATTATCAACTTTAAGATTCACTTTCACTCCATCTGTTACCTTAGTACTCGAATTCTGCGTAAATCCTGTCAATTGCACTGAACTTTCTAAAGGAAACGAACCAAGTTGTAAACTTTGCACTAAATCACGAGTAATTAACGAACAATCACTGCCCATGTCAATAAATGCGCTACACGTGTGTTGATTTATATTTACGTCCTTATAAAATTTTTCTTTGACGTTCACCGAATTTATTAATTTAATTTCCGCATCTTTCTCCGTTTTTGTGGTCGACTTCAATCTACAATAATTTTCCGAATGACCGACTTTTTTACAAAATGTACAAGACAAAGTATTTTTCTTCGGACAAAAATACCTTTTATGGCCCGTATCACCACAAATAAAACACGCACCGTAAGCGGACGACGTGGCTGGCACTGAAGATACACTAGACGGTCCGGGCAACTCCAATTTCCTATCAATTCGTGATTGATTTTGTGTTTGAACCGAATAAGTTTGTACGGGACGTTTTGACAATGGTAATAGCGGTAAATTGTTTTTATTTGAATGCGATTTACTATCACCACTTGAAAAAGATTTAGAATGTAAAAATGAAGCCAATTCATCACAATATCGAAAATTGCCGGCTTCAGCGGCGGTACAGATGTTTTTATCACCAATCAACCCTACAATTATAGAAATAACATCTTGATCTGAAAACGACAATCTCATTCTATCAATTTGACTTTTCAAGTTAAAATAAAACTCATACAATGACTGACCGTCTATAGGCTTCGAGTCCATTAATTCCTTAAGCATAAAAAATATGTTACGTTTTGTTTCGAAAGTATCTAGCAATACCCCTCGCCAATCCTTCCACTTCCAACTGGTCCATCTAGTTTCGTTCTTTTGTAACGAATCGTACCACGTTTTAGCTGTGTTACGAAGTTTTTGCAAAGCTTGAAACTTGGTTGTGGAGTCAGACCAGTGAAAGGCACGGGCATTGGCTTCAACTACATTAGTCCACATTCGTATATCATCAACAAGAGGATCAAATTCAGGTATTACTGAAGATAGTACAGCACTTTGACTCACGGTTGGTGACCGACGGCGAGGCCGTTTCTTTGACGACGACCTGCGCTTGCTTCTGCTTCTCCTCTTCCTTCGCTCCAGGCTGCCGCTGTTACTGCTACTGGATGAGTCGCTGGAGCTGCTCGAGGAGCTGGACGAGCTTGACGAACTCGATCGGGTACGCTTCCTCCGCTTATGACCCCGCTTTCTGTTGGTTTTGAACGGCGGCATGGCAAGTTGTGTCTCTATCCCACTTCTGATATAAAAGAAACAACATATTATTACACAGTTTACAAATATATTTATTACAATACCAATTTTAAATAACATTATAACAAAATCAACACTTACAGTAATATTTCAGTTTATTTTTACCCAAAACGTAGTGCAAGATGTAGTTGACTCCTGGGCGGTCGAAGAGCAAATAGGCCGCTGCCGGCCATAACTGCCACTAATAAAACCTCGTATTCGCGCCTAAACGAGATACCTGTCACTTACGGCAGATGGCACCACTGTTTTCCGTTTTCTTCTTTTTAAAATAATGATTTGATACGTCCCCAGTGTTGCCATTTGCCGTGGGCGACAACAGTGTGTGTATTATTTTTGTGACTATGTTACTAAGTTTGTGAAGTGCTCTTTAATAAACTGTATATATCCCTGATTGCTTCTACTTTATCATCGTCATCACCAATCATTCCCCTACTCTGATGGCACGTCGGGATACCATATCCTCACCTCTCAGCGTGTCGCAGTATATAGTAATAATGAGACAAATCTACTATAAATCACGTCTAAAAAATTAATAGGGTAGTTTCCAAGTAGTAAATCCAGTTACTTTTTTTTAATTAATACTATGGAATTTGTATGAAAAAGCAATTTGTGACGTCATACAAAAATATGACAAAATGTCGCATTTATTATTACATTTCTCTTTATTAAAATTAAATAGAAAAAAGAAAACGTTTTTTGTCACGTTTAGTTCTGTCTTTATTTAGTTTAGAATTACATAACATACGTATCTTTGACCCTAGGAAACTGCCCAATTCTGGTGGTTTGGTACGCGGATGTACACAGACTAAGTACTCGTAGATATAACTTGTGACTACCAGTTCGCCGACTCTGGCCGAGTAGTTATTCTACAATTAGTCGCGGTCCACCGGTGATGTTGATTATATATTTATTTTATTAGCTCTAAAGCGCACTAGGTTGCGTAAAAAACGTACGAATACGTACGGACTTCCCCCAGGCTAGTCTTCAAATTCGGGGATATGTAATGTCTAAACAATAATATTTTACTAAGTTTCAATACAAAAAAACCATAGATACCTGGCTCTGTTCCTATTGGCCTAACCGGTACAGCTTTGAAATAAAACACTTTCTTATCTCCCAAGTTAAAAGCACACAAATTCGGCCATGTGATTCTTTGCCTCGGTGAGGGATCACTGCCTCTCGAAGTAGATGGTACAATCTCATTTTGAGTATCCATCATAGTGACTGGTTCGGAAGTTTTGGAACTCTCTTCGACCTGCATACCTGAAAATAAAATCTTGTATTAAACCCAGTGGCGCATTTAAAGTTACCCAGAGTACTCTATTTCAAAGCCGTACTAGGACTCCTGTCCTCCGCCTCTGAATAGCACCGACTGTCAGGTTCCAGGTTACTTGCCCCTTCTATCCTGCATTGCCATACCGATGGCTTCGCCTCTGCTTCCGTTGGAGACTTGACCCGTATCCCTGGGCAAGGGTTCTACGTTATACCCCGTAGGTCTGAGCCCCTATCTGAACTCAACCACCATGTTACTCTAGCATACTGAAGAAAGAGGAGCCCACCCCCACGGCAAGGACGCGCAGGACAGGAATTTCCCCAGTGGAGGGCAGATAAGGTGACTCAGTTCCTCCTGGGGCCGAGTTTAATGGTCTAGTATGACACCAAAACCAGAGGTAAACTGTAATTTGGTCAGCCTAGAGGCCCACAAATCCTGAAGTCGCTGATTAAATCTCTTTCTTCCGAAACCTGCAGTGGAACATACATACATACATAAACTCACGCCTATTTCCCACCGGGGTAAGCAGATACTATAGAATTCCATTTGCTTCGATCCTGACACACTTCTCTTGCTTCCTCCACATTCATCAATCGCTTCATACACGCACGCCGGTTCAGAGTAGATCGTATTAAACCTTTTCTAAGGACATCTCCAATTTGGTCAATGTAAGTCCTTCTCGGTCTTCCTCTGCCAACCCTACCATCAACTTTCGCTTTATATATGCAGTGGAAATGTGTAGTAGAAAAACTGTGTAGTGTGGTTGATTGAGCAGAAGTCTGGGTTCAGCTGTGGGACCACAGAGTTCATATGACCTGTATGTGTGACGTAATAGCTAGTGATACTCTCTATGTTTACTGACTCGTTGGTTCAGAAGAACATCCAGCAGAAGGTTCCTCCGCGGGGCTGCTTTGGTTTCCTTCTTCCTCCGCAGTGTCCATCTCCTCAGGATTTGAAGACGGTTCCGGCTCTGGAAATCCATCATCATTAGGACAACAAATACAGAACGGTTACACTTAAACTTATGGATAGAGCTATGCACGCTGTTACTATGGTCTTCATCAGACACTTTTATAATTTTAAGATTAGAGATAGTAAATGCTTAATGTATACCATGTGGCAGCACTTTGTATAAATAAATAAGAAAACGGCTCAAGACGCGGCCTCAGACTCACGCAACATGCAGTTTCCTCTAGGCCACCTTGGGATGAGGTACAGAATGTCACAGGAAAGGGGGTTAAGTTATCATTAAGTTATCATTACAGAGCTGAAGCAGAAGAGTGCAGTGGTGGGATTTTTATGCCCCCCCTTACCCCCTCCTTCCCCCCTTACCCCCTCCTTCCCCCCCTTACCCTCCTCCTTCCCCCTCCCCTTTCCCCGCCCCCGCGCGCCATGTTTCATGTATCTATAAAAAACATGCGTAATATTATGTGTATCTATCTGTACCGTAACAGCCTCCGTGGTCTAGTGGTTAGAGCGTTAGGCTCACGATCTGAAGGTCCGGGTTCGATTCCCGATGGGGACATTGTCGAAATCACTTTGTGAGACTGTTCTTTGTTTGGTAAAGTTTCAGGCTTGAATCACCTGATTGTCCGAAAAAGTAAGATGATTCCGTGCTTCGGAGGGCACGTTAAGCCGTTGGTCCCGGCTATTAGCCGTAAAAAACACCTCCACCAACCCGCAGTAGAGCAGCGTGGTGGAGTATGCTCCATACCCCCTCCGGTTGATTGAGGGGAGGCCTGTGCCCAGCAGTGGGACGTATATAGGCAGTTTATGTATCTGTACCGTAACACAAGTATACCGACAAGTAGGAACATCCCGCCGCGGCCCAGACGTGCATTCAAAATAGCGCGTTATGATTCAATCACAGCAGAAATTATCGATTGATTGCATTGCGTCGTTGCGCTCCCGGTTACTAAGAAATATAGAGTAACCAGGGCTGTACCATTCCCGGAAATGAAAAAATAAAAAATAATTCACTCAAAACATACATTCAAACTTTTAGCAAAAAGAATACAGAAAAACATGTTGGTACGTATAACAATAAAATACCCTGCCTCTAAACCTGTATCATAAGACTCAGTGTTCAGCCGTGAGGCGGTTCTTAAAAAAATACAAGATTATATTTAAAAAAAAAAACACATGATAATATTCCCAAAAAAGTATAAGTGTTGACAATTGCAACATAAAAATACCTTTCAAAAAAAAGGTTATAAAAAATATTCATTCTTTACTATTTTTAAATTAATTTTGTATTCATCGAACTTCTCTTATTGTCGGACGTGTTTGTAACGTTTGTAATTATCTACTTAAACCGAATTATATACGAAGTGGCAAAACAATCAGCGTTTCCTTTAATACAGTCTGCGAGTGGTGAAATAATCAATCCACACACATATTAACAATAAGTTTTGCGCCTTTTTACGGCCGGGAATGTTCCTAAGTACTTTGAGAATATTCCCAGAAACGGCAGGTCTCTGGGGGTCACTAAGTACCGAGTAATACATACACGGTCACGAGCATTAATATGTATACACTTTAGCACTATGTCACATTAACTTTTTTGACAAATATTTTAATAATTTATTAAATAAAAATACATAAACAAGTACATTCCATCCAACTACAATTGTAACAACACACATATTATTAAAAACAAAACATAAAAAAGGGATATTTAAAAAGCTATAAATAAAAAATGTCCTCCAGCTCACCACATCGAGGCAAAGTCCCCAGAATACTGGCCAGGTTGCCCCTCTGCACCGCCAAACTGACCCTTTGGGCAAAATAACTGCCTGCTCTAGGGTCGGAAGTTGCCTCGATGAGGCGAGCTGAAATCGTCTTTAAAAACTGACGTGCTTCTGGACCCCATGGGCCCAACGTTTCTACAGCAAAAGGCAAGAAAAAATAACCTGCACCCAGACCCTGATACTTACGCCGCTTTCCTAATTCCGCAGCCGCAGCCGCCGAACCAAAAACAAAACAAAAAAAAAAACAAAACAAACAAACTGACAAATTGAACTGTAAGTCTCACTAAATGTCAAATATGTTAGTGCGACAGAAGTAAGTGGGTAAGTAAGTACATTATATTGCTCATGACTGTACATACTTAGTATGTCACAGCCTTACTGTGTGAAAACTGATGAAAGATGAAGAAACGAAGTTGCGTATCAAGGTCGTAGTAGCTGGAATCCGGTAGTCTCTGCCTACCCCAACGGGAAATAGGCGTGATCTTAATGTTCCCTGCTCCCGATGTCATGCTCTTTTTTAAATTGACGTTCAATAAAGAAAAACCAAAGAAAAGAAGCTACGGAAATGTCACACTTAATGGGAAAGCTCGTAAGGCCGGGTTTCCACTGACGCGGAGATGGACGGAGCAGAGCGGAGATGTGCGGATTTGACCAATCACAGCGTTCGAGAGAGCGAACAACAAAGACGCTCTGTCACTCTCTCCCTCGCGGTGATTGGTCGATTCCTGCACATCTCCGCTCCTCTCCGCACAGCTCCGCGTCAATGAAAACGCAGCCTAAAACATAAAGTATAACTAAAAAAGCCAATTTACTAAAGGACAGACTTTCTAATATCTGTGGGACATCAGACAGATATTTTAGACAGACGAGCCCCAGTAGCATGCTACGCGCATATCGCGCGCGTTACGTTATAATTATGAACCGACGCTATTTGTTAGATTCGGCCAAGTAGTTAATGCCATCTGCGGCAAATCTACAATAAGTCACGTCAAAAAAAAGCTATTTGTTAGTCTTTGTGACAAACGGGATAATGCTAGGGAGATGATTGGTTAGTTATAAAAAAGCCATTCTTTTAAATGAGGGACTTGGATACTACAATGTAAGTAATGGCGGAAACATGTTATATATAAAAATAATTGCTGCTTGATAAATAGTAATATTATTCTGTACAGAATTATGTCGCTACCTGTATAGCTTCTCCTTATTTTATTTTTTTTTCAGAATAATGATGGGATCATCATTTATACCCAAAAACGTAGATAAAAGGTGCATCTGTCTGTTATCCATTAAACGAAGGAAAAACTGTACAGCGCCATCTATATTGTTTTTGAGGAACGTAGTCTGGAAAATAAAGCTGAAGACTATAGAGAACCGGAGAGGAAATATGATTGGCCATATTATAGAAGGAAAAATTGAAGGGAAGAGAGGAAGGGGTACACCTAGGATAACATTTATGAAACAAATAAAAGAGAAGGTGCAGGTCGTGTCGTATCGGAAGGTGAAGGTTTTGGCGGGAAGAAGAGAGGAATGGCGATTATTACTCCACCGACAAGAGCGCAGCTCTTAAATAGAGAGAGAGAGAGAGTCTGGAAAGTACCTCAATATCCGGTGCCGCGCCGTTGCCAATGTTGCCACGTGACTTATTGAAGATTTGCCGCAGATGGCATTAACTACTTGGCCGGACAAATGGGGAGCGCTGAAGGCTCTCACCCGGTACAACGTTTAACACAATAGGCCTGAGGGTGCCCAGTTGGGCGCGAACCTCGGCTCAGGGCGTCGTCTGAGAGGAAATTGCCATATTACCGCTACAGTTGTCTTTATTTTTCTGCCGCGTGGGTTGAAAAAGGAAACGGATTTCCCTTACAACAAAACAAAGCGATCGCTCATTATCAATCTAGAGACCATGGAAAAATTGTATACTTATAGAAATATCTTAGGACAAAGACCTTAACCATCTTAATCGCGGAATAAAAGTAAAAGGTTGGAAAGACCCTAAACTAAAAATTTTGTCAGCACCGCTGTCGCCGGTTCAACCCTACTCTCTAACCCAACTAAGTACCTACTACTGCAAACAGACAACTACGATAACTCTACTGCTTCTCAAATTCCGTAGCCTCTTTACCGGCAATGATATTTTGATAAATAGCTGATCATACGTTTTTAGCTTTCCTGTGATAAGGAGGGGTCTCCTTGCATGATAGTCAATAATTTGTTTTGCCCTGCAGGTTATTTATAATATGGAGCTCCGTGTGTCGAAGTTTGAGAGACATTACGACACAAACTTGAGAGAAATAAAACTAATTAAAAATAAAATCGAATTCAGTGGTTTCTTTGCCGAATCCATCAGAATTAGGTAACTACAAATTCAATAATAGAATCATAAATCGTAATTGCGGCCAGCAACACATCACAGTGTCACAGTTTAACAGGCTGGTAATACTGGTATACTTAGGAAGTAGTCTATGACTTTTAAACAATCTGTGATGTGTATCTGTACTAAGTTCATGGTTTAAAATGTCAACCGTTATGAAAGCGACGCGCCGACGCCGCCCTTTCTAAAAATAGCGAGTGAACTACTGCGAACCCGTGGAACATGCGCACAAATTAATTGCGTCACACCTGGTGTAGTTACCTAGGTTGTACCTATAGGGTTGCCACCCGTGAGAGCCCTCTGCGCCCCCCATTTGTCCGGCCAAGTAGTTAATGCCATCTGCGGCAAAACTAAAATAAGTCACGTCAAAAAAAGTGGCCACCTGTATAGTATAATTAATTATAGTAGATATTACCACATTTGAGTTAATGGTCCTAATTTCAAATGAATACTTTTTACGTGGATTCAACACATCCAAATGTAAATTGGTAAATCTACATTAATGTAAGACACCTACTTAATCGAAAAAAGTGATACCATCGAAAAATATTAATATATTTGTTATCTTGCACTTTCGGAAATACTGAATAAACGTATATGAAACATTTGTGAAAATATTATACTGTATTTCTCTTTAAAAAATGTGGCAACCCTATACCTACCTATTGTTGTACACTCGGTATTGAGTTAAAAATTTAAACGTACTTATTTGCATTAGCTACCTGAAAGTACTATAATATAATATACTTAGGTGAGCCTTCCTTATTAAACACGCGATCATTATGTTGATCAGCTAACAATACCTACTAAAAGTAACTACCTAGCTAAAAATACAATGCGATTTACTTTTAAGACGGTTACGCATCTTGGGTCGTTAGCAGCTAAGAACTCATATTATGTCCCACTGCTGTAGACAGGAGTCCCCTCAATCCAATCCCGGTGGGGACATACAAAAATCACTTTGTGATCCCTAGTTTGGTTTATGATTACGACATGATTGTCCGAAAGTAAGATGGTCCGTGTTTATTTACCGATGTAAGTAAGTAGTTGTTTTTGATTACTTGTGGCTCTGCCCACCCCATTAGGGATTACGGGCGTGAGTTTATGTATGTATGTATGTACTTAAGTAAGTAGTACAAAGTAAGTCGTTACATGAGCCATGTCAGGGGCCTTTGGCGGCTCAATAGTAACCCTGACACCAGTGTTGATGGGGTTGGTACACGATAGAAGAAGAAAAAGAAAATAGAATATAAAATACAATTTTATATTCATTAAAATACAATTGTTGCTCGACATTTGAAATGCTTCTCTTTATTTTGATCAGAATAATAGTGGGTTGGAAAATATGTTGTCCCTGGGAGTAATATAAACTAAGATTAAAGTTAATCACTTATGTCTGTTATCCGTGAAATTAGAAAGTTAAACATAGGTCTAAAGGTCTAAATCTGTACAGCGCCATCTGTATTTTATTTGGGGAACGTAGCTTGGAATTTACGTAGACTTGGATGTTACGTAGACTTGAGAACCTAAATCGTGAACTCTGGCGGGCACAGCAACGTGGGAGGTAAGAAGAGGTGTAGTACGTACCTATTACGGGAAATTTTACTTGAAGCCGCAAAAAAAAACACTTTTTTACATTCTAGCCTGCCTGTCTTGCTATCAGCAAGCTTTCGTTTTTATTCTATAAAAATAAATATAAGGTAAATTTAAGTACAACCTGGATTTGAAAAAAGAAAGGAAAACATGAAACAGTAGGACTAGGGCCCTGTGCCGGGAGGTTTTCTGGCTTTCCCCCAGCGTTACAGATTCCGATGTGGTAGTAGTTTTACAGCTAGTTACATAATACGAGGGTTGTTCCGAAAGTTTTTAGTAAAACAAAAATTTGCCAAGATTTGGTAAAGAAATATTTATATTTTTTCAAAATATTCCCCTCCAACCCCTATACACTTGTGCATTCGGCTAAACCAGCTTTCAAAACATTTGAAAAACGCATCTTGCGGAAGGTCGAAAAATTGCTGTCGAAATTCTTCCACGGCTTCGTCTGCTGTTTCGAATCTTCGCCCACGAAGAATTTTTTCACCGTGGGAAATAAAAAAAAATCGCACGGAGCTAGGTCGGGGCTGTAGGGAGGATGTGGTAACATTTGTACCCCCGAAGTTGACAAATAGTCAACAGTTCTTGCAGCTGTGTGAGCGGGTGCATTGTCCTGGTGAAACAGAATACCACGGACGCCGGTACTTGGGCGTTCATAATTCAACTCCTCGAAAGCCTGTGGCAGACAAACGTTGCAATACCATTCACTAGTAACTGTTCTACGATCTTCTAGCGGAATAACAGCAACTGGTCCACTGCGTCGAAAAAAAGCCGCTATCATTTTTTTATTCACGCTCCGACCGCGAACCACTTTCGTAGGCAACTCGTCCTCTTCAAACACCCATTGCGTGGATTGTTGCTTTGTGAGAGGATCGTAGCAGTAGATCCAAGATTCGTCAAGATGTAAGAATATAGGAAACGTTTTGCGAAGTTCCTTCTTCGAATTTTTCCAGCATAAATTTGCACCAATCTACACGTCGGGACTTTTGCTCATCGGTGAGAGAATGAGGTATCCATCGTGAAGCAACCTTCCTGACTTTCAGGTGTTCATGCAAGATGGTGGAAACTGCCCGGGATCCGATCTTCAGTTCAGCCTGAATCTCTCTATGTGTAATATTTCTATTTTCCTGGAGTAGCCACTCTAGTCGAATAACGTTTTCATGAGTTACTGCAGTTGATGGTCGGCCGGATCTGGGGTCATCATTCAAGCTCTCTCGACCACGTTTAAATTCACGATACCAATAAGTAATCGTTGCTAACGCAGGGGCAGACTCCCCGAAAGCAGCCTGTAAATTTTCCTGTGATTCCTTATAACCCTCGTTTATAATAGTAGAAAATCATAGCACGAAAAGCTTCCCGCGAGACGTCCATTGTTGTAAACAAAAGAAGCATGACAACCAATTTAAAAAAATGTTTGAAAAAATAACGACTTCTTAGTGGCCAATGATTTTCAGCAAGCAGATTAGTGTTGAAATTAGCCGTTAATACAAAATAGTTTCAGGAAAAAAGAGATTATATTTAAGGTGTGGCTAACAATTTCCGGAACAACCCTCGTAATGTAATTTAATTTTTGACTTTCAAAAAGCGCTGACTATGTAAGCTAATTTTAAAAATAAATATTTTTGACATTTTTTTATTTTTTTTACAAAAATACGCCCTTTTTATTACATAACAAAAGAATTAGTTTTCTGGTCACAAAAAAGGTCCACTTACCGGTAACGTAGATTTTCGGTATGTTGGCTTTATCGACATTGTCACCCGACATTTTTAGTTTAAACCTTCGCGCGCAATAAGGCCGCCAAAGAGTCAGATCTTCGATCGATTTCAAATAGGACTTACGTTTCGGAACTGCCGAGATAAACTAAACATCTCCCCGAGGTGGTTGCTGCGTAGTTTCGGCCGGTCCAGGCGTACCGGCGTACTTAAATCGATCAATATTGCAGTGAAACAGATATATTTTGCTCTATACTCTGATGTTTGGAGGCTTGAACTTCTCAGTAATTGTATGACGTGGGCTGTGAGTGTGACGTAAGTTCTTCCGTACCAACTACTATCACGTTTATATACAAGCAAAGCAACAAGTTGGAAAACTCATGTTGAGCATACGTGCTTTATTTAAAAAAGCATATTAAGATAAATGATAAGGACCTACCTAAATGATAAAAATGTCTGATACATTAAATGTGTTCGGCTAGTTATTAAATGAGTTGTTAAAATATTTAGGTTGCTGTTAAAGTACTTACCTATCTTGTCATTTCTTTTCCTTCACCTCGCGAAATGACGTAAAATTCTAAGAATAATTTACCTTCAACTCCTTCAACAAGTTAATCGTGATAATTAAGTATTACGTTGAATAAATGATTCTGAGTAAGTAGTTCATTTATATGTTATGTAAATGTATGCTTCCTTCCTAATTATATTTAAAAGACTTCTGTTAAACAATGCCCTCAGAAATAATATACACCCATATGTTTTAGTTACCTACCTACCTACTTAGGTACCTATCTACTTTGTTTATTTATATCATCATAAAAACAATGTTTTCTCACGGTTTTCATCTAAATAGATCTATAATGGTTTAGGGATAAATTTATATCTATTTTTGCACGTTTTATATTTCATTAGTGGATACCTAAGTTGCCAAAATGTGGATTATGTGTGTTTGCAATGAAGAACTATCCAGGCTACGTTCCTCAAAAGCAATATAGATGCACTGTACATATTTTTCGTCGTTTAACCTTCTAATTTCATGGATAACAGACATACCTTGTGTCCAATATGGAAATCTTAATACACGAAATCGTTATCTAGCCCCTGGGATATAAGCAGAGCTTAGTGTACGGATTATAGTTACTTATCTGTATTTTCATTGTAAAATTGTATCCAGGTATGTTGTCTATGTTCAATAAACATACATAACATAAACAGCCTATATACGTCCCACTGCTGGGCACAGGCCTCCCCTCAATCAACCGCTGCTCCATTGCGGGTTGGTGAAGGTATTTGGGACCAACAGCTTAGCGTGCCTTCCGAAACACGGAATCATCTTACTTTTCGGATAATACCTAAACGATAATGTTTCGGTACCACGGAGGTGGAGGCCCGGAGTCCCGACATGCTGGTAGAGTAGTATGACAGGAGTCTTCACCGTTTCAATTAAGTGAAAATCTATACAAGTTGCATCCGTCCGATCACGACATCAACACTTCAGGATCCCGATACCGACCCCGCCGGCGAGACATCCCTCAATCAGCGCTTATCGCTATCGACCTACTAGGGTCGATTAATTCTTTCAAATATTTATCCTCTCAAACGACGCCCTGAGTCGAGTTTCGCGTCCAACTGAGCACCCTCATGCCTGTTGTCTTAAATGTACCGGGTGAGAGCATTTGTCCGGCCAAGTAGTATAGTTTAGTATTAATAAAGTTTGTTTGTTTTCATTTACGGTGAATGCTGTGTACGCATGTAATTGGCAAGCATATATACCAAGTATTTCTTTCTATTTATGATGTTGTCTGTAAAAGTTTAATATGTATTGCTGTATGTGTACCTAAATAAATAAATAAATAAGTAGTTAACGCCATCTGCGGCAAATCTACAATAAGTGACGTCAAAAATAAAAATCACGGCATATGCAGGGGTCGCCTTCGCTCAGGCATGGTCGGCGATTTCTTTCATTCAACGCTTATGCACTATCGGCCCACTAGGGTCGATACAATCCTCTCAGACGCCCTGAGCCTAGATTCACGCCAAATTGGGCTCAGGCCTTTTGTCTTTTTGTTACTGCGTAAGAGCCCTCAGCACTTCCTACGTATTTCTGTAGCAAAATAGTTATGCCACCTGAGGCAAACCTCAAACCCCAAAAAACTAGTCAAACTTAGAAGAAAAAAGATCTACCTACCATGTTAAAGGTAAAGTTCTGCAACGGTGAAGAATGATAGATGAATGTGAAGAAAAGATATACTTAGGAGGTAAGTTACTTACCCAACCGTAGGTACTCTATCGCAGGTAATAGTTCAGTATGATTTCCATTTACACACCTAGTTCTAATTTAATCTAGCCTAAAAGATCCCACTACTAGGCAAAGGCAACGGTTCTTTCCATGTTAGGTACCTATATCGGGGTCTTGTGTGCTCTCCAGCCAGTTTTCCCGGTAAGTGTGAAGGTCTTCCAGGGTCTGCAACACACGGGTGTGACAACTTGCGCTCGCCGCTCATACACACCTATAATAATATATAAGTACCGTATATAGATTAGAGTGAGGTACCTATCTATCTCTCATCTTTTTCGTACTTACTATACTGTTAAAGTTGTATACTGTTAGTGCGGAAGAGACATAATCTCTTCTCTCTTTCTCGTTAGGCGATATGATGTACTTATCTCTGTCCTGCTGACATTCTAATAATAATGCCACGTTATAAGGAGTATACTTATCTATTTATTTATATATTATGAGTTTTTAATAGATTAATGTTTTTACATTACGTTTCGATCTAAACAATCAAAACACAGCAACATAATATTAAACACAAATGAGCAAAACAAACCAACACGCACGGGTCTCAGGCTGCAAAGGGGACGATTATACCCGTGTATGCTCTATGCTTTATTTATTCTGTGCTTAACTATATCTATTTCATTCATACATGAAAGCTATGACGCAAGTAAAACGAGACGACAATACTTGTTGGTATTTGATAATTTTTGTTGGCAACATTTGCCATAATGACGTTTTTTCAATAAAGATGAAAGAAAACAACCGGTTAATAATAATTTTTCCGCGGCATCCCCGTTGTCAAATAACGCTGCGAGAAGCGTTGTGTGATAGACATTTTTAATTATTCCATATTTTTTTTAATTTAATTTCTTCTTTTGGGCCGGTAAGTTGGTTTTTAAAGTGGAAATGTGTGTTGTTTATCATTATTAGTTATTTTAATAGTTTTCATGTGAAATATTACCGTTCGGCGTTTACACGTGTCGGCAGGAATGGGCTTTCAATTGTGTCGGTGATTTTGTGAATTTGTTGATTTTCTCCATTGTAGTGGAGATATTTAAACAGTTTGATGTAAAGTTTTTGTCGCCGGTTGCCGGTGTTGTGAGGTTTAGCGTCATTTTGATAACGTTTTATACTAAATATTATAACGGTTTCATATCAGGTAGGTACATTGTCGAAGGCTATTGTCCTAGTCGTGCTGCGAAGCGTGTAAACTACTTATGTCTAACTTTGTCAATTCGTTTTTATTATAATACTTTTGCTGTAACATTAACAAAAACTTCAATTCAGTAGACACCTACTGCATGGTGAACAATGAGTTAAGCTTCTTCATAAAAAAAGGTATAAAATGTGTGTGCTTATGTTATTATTTTAGCCAATATAAGTACTTAATTTGCATCTGCGACGAAAATATATTGTATACTTATATACAATCTAACAATCTACTTATTGAAAATGTGTGTTTTTCATATTGCTACATAATCTTCTTCTTTAAACATGAGTTAGGATTTATGTGACACTATCAACAAGTTGTTAATATATAAGTATAGTATAGTATCAAGTAATGTACAATATTTTGGCAATGGATTTAAATGTGATAGATTGAATAATTTTATTTCAAAAGAAACATGTTGTGTGAATTGTTAACAGCTTGAAACGATGCGTAAAATTTAGTATTACTTTACAATTGTTCCATAAATAATATTTACTGGTACTTATTGCATCTTTGTAGTTAATTGTTTGTATTATGTTACATTTGCGGTGTTGACACTACGTCCCTAGTGGTCCGGGAGTCTTTTTATTGTGTGGGTTGAGAGTTTGATTACCAACCTCATCAACACTAGCGTCAAGGTTATGAGTGAGCCACCAAAGGCACCTGACATGGCTCATGAAACAATTACTCACTTACATCAATATATAGTAACCGGGATGAACAGCTTACCGAAAAGTCCGGGAGTAAAGAAAGAACATGAACTAAATGGAAACTAGTCCATATTATGTTAGTAACAGAAAGCTTAACGTAACGTAGTATTAGTAACAGGTTCGCAAGAGTGATTACAAGCTTTTAGCTGGCTAGGTTATCTGTAGCTCTGCCCACCCTTGCAGGGATAATGGCTGTTAATGTACAACTAGTTGATGGATGTGAATTTTGATTCCTCCTGTTTATGAAGTTTAATGTATTCTCCACATTTAATCCTTGAAACCCTAAATTCTTATTGATGCAGATAGTCCAAAATCATCAAAGAAACTTGTAGCTGGTTTTATTTTAAAATATTTAATAAATTGGTTGGTTGGTTTGGACACAGAGCAGATGAAGGATTATAGGATTACGAAAGCAGTATATGTATAAAGCGAAGGTTGGTGGGTGGTAGGGCTGGCAGAGGAAGTCCTAGAAGGACATACAATGATCAAATTGCAGATGTCTTTAGAAAAGGTTCAGTACAATCTACTCTGAACCGGAATGTGGGGGAAGCAAGAGAAGTATGTCAGGATCGGAGCAAATGGAATATCATAGTCTCTGTTTACCCCAGTGGGAAATAGGCGTGAGTTTATGTATGTATGTGTATTCAATAAAACAGGTTATCATTATGTTCATCATGTTAGATGGTACCGTCTCCACTGTACATAATACAGCATAAAGGCTAATAGCAAAACAGCATAGCAAGCAAAATGAAATCTTTATGGGAACCATCATCAAAGATGTATCATGTAATGAGGCAGTTTCCAGGCTATCTTCTCCCCAAAACATTATAGATGGTGATGTATTATTCCTTATTCTATGCCTTTGTTGTATAAATGAATCAGATATGGTAGAACAGAAGCTGTACTGAAATGGTGTCAAATGAAAAAGTGCTGGGAAGAAAAGAGAACCATATTGATGACTATAGGGAACCGGAGAGGAAATATGATTGGCCACCTGATACGACATGATTCATTTATAACAAACATTATAGAAGGAAAAATTGAAGGGAAGAGAGGAAGGGGTAGACCTAGGATAACATTTATGAAACAAATAAAAGAGAAGGTGCAGGTCGTGTCGTATCGGGAGGTGAAGGTTTTGGCGGGAAGAAGAGAGGAATGGCAATTACTCCACCGACAAGAGCGCAGCTCCTAAATAGAGAGAGAGAGAGATGGTAGAACTATGTTGCTACCAATATTGCTTCTCTTTTTTTGATCAGAATAATAATGGGTGGAAGATGTGTTGTGCCTGGGTGCAATAACAGGGGTCATCATTTATAGACAAAAATAAAGATAAAAGATGCATAATATATGTCTGTTATCTATAAAATTAGATGGATAAATGAAGGCAAATCTGTACAGCACCATCTATTTTTTTTTTGGATCATAGCCTAGGAAGTCCCTCGTTGTAATATTACAAATAGTATAGAATTTAAAATGATAAAAAAAAAAATTATTATTCTTGTGCTCTAATTCTTTTTCCAATAAATAAATAAGTAGTTATGTCCATCATGATATGAGCTTATATAATGACTATTGTCCAAATTGGGTTAGACAGAGGTACATATACTTATTGAACTACAAGATGAACCAAGCTTTCTGTTGGACTAACATGATGTGGTGGTGAGCTGTATCGCGATCTATGAAATTCGAAGCAACCGCGCTAGGGAAAATGGGATTTAAGATTAAATAAGCAAGTAATTAAACATTGATTCGAGGAGCTCGGTGGCGCAGCGGTAAACGCGCTCGGTCTGCGATTGTTGAAGTTAAGCAACTTTCGCAAAGGCCGGTCATAGGATGGGTGACGACAAAAAAAGTTTTCATCTCAAGCTCCTCCGTGCTTCGGAAGGCACGTTAAGCCGTTGGTCCCGGCTGCATTAGCAGTCGTTAATAACCATCAATCCGCACTGGGCCCGCGTGGATCTCCCTATCCATCCATAGGGAAGGCCCGTGCCCCAGCAGTGGGGACATTAATGGGCTGATGATGATGATGAAACATTGAATTCCAGGTAACCTAGAACAAGATGTCGAACAACGGTCGTAAGCGTGCGGCGCCGGCGTCGGGGCGTGTGACCAAGATCCGGAAGCCCCGCAAGCCTGTCTCGGAGGACGAAGAGAGTGACTCCTCGCTGTCAGACCAGCAGCCGCAGGAACAACGCCAGCGCACGCCCAGCCCCCTCGAGGAGCCCGTCATCAAGTTACCAGAGGTAAAATCGTTTTATTTGCTAGCTGCCGCTGCCTGTGACTTCTCATGTTTATAAAATACTCCTTCCACATGGACTCCTGGTTATTAAGCGCGAAATCTTTATCATCCCTCTTTTCATTCCTTCAAAGGGTGATTTCCAGGTGAAAAACTAAGGTATGTTATGTTCTTCCCTGGATTTCAAACTGTCTGCACCAAACTGGAAATCAGTTCAGCCGTTTAACTGTGGTAACAGACTGGCAGACAGTTTCTTTTTATTTATTAGTCTAAAATTCAGGTACATAATATTTAGTCACAACATTTAGTCTGTATAAATAGCAATTACTGTCACATGTGTGTGATGGCATGTTGAGGTAGTCATGAAGTTCAAGAACTCATCCATTAAATTCTTTATTATGTTTCCAACATAATTTAATTATTATATTATGTTGCGGCAGGAGTTGCTGAAAACATTCTACAAGCCTCCAGGGAAGATGCTAATAGCTGGCTGTGTGTCGTGGGACCTGGTGGCCAAGCGGGACAACAATGTCTCCAACCGAGTGCATCCCAACCTGTACACTTTCCACCGGTTCACTGATCGCAGGGTGAGAAAAAATACTTACCACTTTGGGAACATTCTCGGTAGTAACGTAGAAAGGCACAAAACTTATGTTAAGAGCTTTATTGCCTATCCTTTAGGCAGATAAATAGGACCAGAGTAAAAGAAAGAACAATTTGAAAAAGGAAATCAGCCAGTGTTTTTACAATTTAAAGAGTTTTTAAAATAGGAACATTACCACATCCAGAACATTTCCAGGAATGGCACATCACTTTATGTGAACCCATTCTTACTTTTTTTTTGTCCATAGTTTTATTTTTATTTTCTGTGTCAATATAATGTTACTTATTGTACTTTTTCTATTTCTCTTTTGTTTATTTTCTGTGTGTGCAATAAAGTATTTGTTATGTTATATTATTGTAGTGAACATTTTTCTGTGGCATCCACACAGGGTATTCTTAACTTGCAACATGATATTCACCCCTATGTATTTGTTTAAGTAAACGTATTTTAACTAAATGTTTTATTTAAATAACAATTTTGGTCACAATTAGCTATGTACTCTTATTTTTTAAAGTTAAAAAGTGTAAACAGTGTAGACAAATCATTTGACTGACACAAATTAATTCGATTTTTTATTTTTCATTCTAATAATCGAATTTATGAATTTACGAATTTAGTGATGGTAGAATATGATTAAAAAGTATGTTTTTTAATTTGAAGCAGTTATGTGAAATTAATAAAAAGACATTTTAGAATTCGCTTACAAATATTTTTGATAGAAATTGTGAAACTTTTTTTGCATTAATACAAACCCTAATAAAGATTAGGGTAGTTTCCAACTAATCAAATCAGTTACTTTTTAATAAACGCCAAAACACAAAATTACTACGGAATTTGTATGAAAAAGCAAACTGTGACGTCTTAGAAAAACGTGACCAAATGTCGCACTTATTAGATTTTACTTTATTTATAAAAAAATAAATAGAAAAAAGAAAACGTTTTTTGTCTCTTTTAGAGCTAGCTGCCTTTACCTATGAAACTACCGAATTATTGTATTCAATGTTTGAGAACTGTATTATCCAATATGAAAGTTTTGCTTCATCCGACAGTACCGGCTCATAGTGAGCCACTGCAGTGCCGGACATTCCATACTGGTTGGTGATGATGGAACAGCTTATACTTTTGGTAAGTACAATGATATTTTTTAAGGAATACTTAGTAATAACCATGGTTTAAGAAAACCAGGTATGCTCAGAGGTGACAGCTGACATTTCAAGATTAGCCCAGCTGACGGCACCCCACCCTGCGTTGCCATTTTATAAAAAATAAATTAAATAAAAGATATTCTTTATTTCACAAATTTTTAGTGACATGGTGGCCGAGACCTCCCATAAATTACCCGCGACCAATGTTTTTATATTTACTTTGCAAGGGAATTTTAAACTTTTAATAAAAGATATTACTTACAGTTTGAGGGCGGTATTAATAAACTAATCTCAGCTGAGACTGCCATCAAGATCATGCTCAAGTCTCTGTTTGTATATGAGAACTGTCACATTGACATGATCTTGAGGGCAGTCTCGAAGATGAGATTAGTTTATTATTACCACCCTTAATGTTTTTTCATGTATGTGACAAGAAATAGTAATTAACTACATAAGTCAGTAATTTATTTAATTTACAATAATAAAATTTACGTCTTTGGAATGTGGGAGATTCCAATTTAATGGTAACACACTTACGTCATCAAAGGGCTAGCAATGGCGGCTTGTCTTAGGATTTAGCATACCTGGTCTTATACGATGGTAATAACTGTCCGGGAAATAATATTGAGTAGTCAAATTACTGAAAAAAAAATTGTTTTACGTGATGACGAGTATTTTCTTCAAAATGCATGCAACGCATTGCAGTGGAATTCATTTCAGAGCTATGTGACCTAACCTGTATTAGGCTAGTTTTCCCTTCGCGGGTTGGAAAGCCCGACAGGTAGTCGCTTCTGTAAAAAACCGGGCCTGTCAAATATTCAGGTTAGGTAAGCGGATCACACTAGGACGATGACGATGATGACGAAGAGCATTTTCTTTTTGAGCTACTTTTCCTTGTTATCTACGTTGCGAAGCTGCAGCAATTTTAGGCGGTTGAGAACTTGGGGGTTAAAACGGCCACATCGAAGCTATTCATCTAAGAAATCAATATTGCTATTTGACACTTGTTTGCATTGCACATTTACTTTTATATGCGCAAATGTCAAAAAGCAATATTCCTTTCTTAGATGAATTGCTTCGATGTGGCCATTTTAACCCCCTTGACACGTTAGACAAATGAAAATTCCATTATAAATATACGATTTCGTAGTGTACCCGCTCCGTGTGTGTTTGTTATGTTACCTAGTGAATAAGGATATTTGTGACTAATTTTTACGTTCGTCAGGTCGCAACAACTGCGGTCAGTTGGGCTTCGGCGACACGACGACTCGCAGCCTGCCCGAGCCCGTTCCTGGACTCCAGGGCAAGAACATCATCCACGCGGCCGTCGGCAGGCACCACTCGCTCTTCGTAACCGGTACGTTGGTAACGGCTTCCGTGGTCTAGTGGTTGAGCGTTGGGCTCACGATCCGGAGGTCCCTGGTTCGAATCCTGGGGATTTGTGATACAAAAATCACTTTGTGATCGATAGGTTCGGACATGCCTGCAGTTTCTACTATCAACAAAAAAAGGAAGATACTTTACAAGTGGTTAGCTAATTTGTGGGTATAATTGTAACTTAATATCTTTATGTCAAACATGCAAATTTTGTTATCAAATCAAATCAAATATACTTTATGCACAGAAGTAAAATTTCAACAATCAGACACATGAATACAGTACAATTTGGGCGGCCAAACAAAAAAACCCCGACCCTGATTAAAATAAATAAATATACATTACAGACTGATCACCCGATTGTGTGAATTGTAATATGACCCTTCGGAATGCACTTTAAGCCGTTGGTCGCGGTTACTACTTACTGATCGATATCAGCAGCCCGTTGCAGTCTACTGCTGGACATAGGCTTCTTCCCAAGGCGCGCCACAACGCCCTATCCTCGGCCTTTCTTATCCAGGCGCTTCCAGCCAGGAGTCGACCCACACTGCGTTTCCCTAGAAGCGGGCTCCACTCCAGAACACGCATGCACCAGGGGTTTCGGTTCTGCGACTATTGTGGCCAGTCCACTGCTACTTCAGTTTGCTAACTTTCAGAGCTATATCGGTAACTTTGGTTCTCTGTCGGATTCTATCTCTTAATAATACGGCTCCTTAGTAATCCTGGCACCAGGCTTGCTGATGTTGATAATGCACCTCATAACCCACACGATAGAAGACCGGTACCTCTATCTTCATAAGGCCACAACAAACTGAAGTTTCAACAAAATCTGTTTAGTAGTTTTTTTGCGTGACACATTATAAACTTTCGCGTTTATAATATTACTTTTTCTCTCGTGCATCTTTTATAATATTACTAGGAGGTGGACGGAGCCACAATCGGAAGACATCTTCCTTGGACTTGGACAAAAGAACTGAATCTTGCGTTTATATTACATTGACAACAATCCTGTATTTCGACAGATACGGGCGCCGTGTACGCTTGCGGTGACAACAAGAGCGGTCAATGCGGAGTGGGAACGAATACTGCGCAAATACTGAAGCCTACACGAGTCCGCCATACGTAAGTTTTATCCCTTGTTGATAAGTTCAATCTTAGTGTTGTGCCTAAGTTTAATAAAAATCATTTATACTCAAAAACAAAGATAAAAGATGCATTATGTCTGTTATCCATGAAATTAGAAGGTTATTCGAAGGAAGAAATTTTTCATCTAACTCAATACGGCCTCCGTGGTCCAGTGGTTAAGCGTTGGACCGACGATCCGGAGGTCCCGGGTTCGAATCCTAGTGGGGATATATCACAAAAATCACTTTGTGATCCCTAATTTGGCTGACATTACAGGTTGATCACCTGATTGTTCGAAAGTAAAAGGATCCGTGCTTCGGAAGGCACGTTAAGCCGTTGGTCCCGGTTACTACTTACTAATGTAAGTACGTAGTCGTTACATGAGTCTTCTCAGAGGCCTTTGGGGGCTCAATAGTAACCCTGACGCCATGGTTGATGAGTTTGGTTATCCTCCTCACAACCCACACGATAGAAGAAGAGTCCAATCACCTTGATGAAACTCCAAAGTCTTTTGATTACCGTTTATATGCCTATTAAATAAACGTATAAATATAACCGTACTGCTCTCGCGCCACTGGTACCGATCCGTGCGCGGCGCGAATTATATCGAGGCCTTTGACCAACAGCCGTACGACGTCTACCCACGTAGATAGTATTCACTGCGCCTATTGGTCGAAACCCTCGATATAATTCGCCGTGCAGACCCCACGCACCCAAGACGCTCGTTACAATCATGGTATAAGAAAACCAGGTATGCTCAATCCTAAAACAAGCCGCCATTGCTAGTCCATTGATGACGTACCACCACACCACCACCAACCACCTTCCTGATACTATTAAAAATGAAACCAACGTTAATTCTTTTATAAAACAACTAAAGCTACTTATCACTAAAAGCTATTACACGGTCAATGAATATATAAATGATAAACTAAAATGAATAAATTTTAATAATATTTTATAAATTAAATCATAATAAACATATAAAACAATACTTAAAATATAAGTGCAATAATATTGTTAAAATATAGTAAGTATAATAAATACAAGTTGTATCGCTGACTAATAATTAAGTATGTTGTCCTCTCTACCAGTTGCAGTGCCCTTACCTGGTACATGTTGATACTATAATACTTACTTCTGTCGCAATAAAACATTTCTATTTCTATTTCTTAAGTGTTACTACTGAATTGGTATCCAACATTCCAAGGACGTAAATTTTATTATTAAAAATTAAGTAAATTACTTCATTAAAACTGTAAGTAACTTTTTTACTAAAAGTTTCAAATTTCCTTGCAAAGTAAATATAAAAACATTGGTCGTGGGTAATTTAGTTTTTACGAAATGTCAACGCAGGGCGGGATGACGTCAGCTGGGCTAACCTTGAAATGTTAGCTGTCACTTTTGAGCATGCCTGGTCTTCTTATACCATGGTTACTATATCGTCATCATTCTTTTAAGGGCCACGATCTTGTCGGTGTAGCATTCTCCCATTCTTGTCTATTAAAGGCCAATTTTATCTTGTTTTGCCATTGCTATTCTGGTTTTAACGTCTGAAGTACGTCTCGAGTCTTTGGTCTTGGTTCTATACAAGACCATTAACCCGGCCCCAGGGGGGACAGAGTAATCTTCTCTGCCCTCCGTTGGGGCAATTCCTGTTCGGCGCGTCCTTGCCGTGGGGGTGGAAGCCTCTTACTTCAGTAGGCCGGAGTGAGATGGTGGCTGAGTTCGAATGCCCAGGGATACGGGTGAAGACCTCAACGGTTGCAGAGGCGAAGATGGGAACCATACGGCAATGCAGGGCAAGTCACAGGGACTGTAACCTGGAACCTGACAGAGGGCAGCAGTAACTGTCAGTACTTTTCAGAGGCGGAGGACAGGAGTCCTAATACGGCTTTGTAATAGACTACTCTGGGCGCCATCCCACTTGCGTCAGACAGAGTACTGCGAGGCGGAAGGCAAGACTGAAACCACTGCCCTATTTTTGCCTAAAAAAGTATCATGGAAAATGCTGCACCGACAAGAGCGTGGTTCTTAAATTGATTATGATGACATCTCGAGTCATTTGTTACAATGCTGCCTAGACATTTAAAGTTCTTTACATTTTCAATCGGCATATTATTTAACTTAATAATTTGCCCGTCTGTTTTTTATGCAAATAATGATTGCAGTGGCGCTCCAATCGTGAAGGTGGGTTGCGGTGCGGAGTTCTCAATGATTCTCGACTGCAATGGCGCCCTTCATTCCTTCGGCCTGCCCGAGTACGGTCAGCTGGGTGAGTACTCGCTTTATACCCCATAACGTGCACCTCTATACCCCTTAAATTGCATGGTGGCGCATACACTCGCCACTCCTATCACTGCACATGAAATCAGAAATCAAAATCATTTATTCAACGTAATTATCATGGACAAACTTGTTGAAAGTCAATGTAACATTTTTGAATTTACGTCACAAGAAACTCCAAGAAACAAAAACAGCAAAAGCTACTCATCTTTTAAATCAACCAGGGTATACATTACAAGTTATTAAATAAATAGAGGAACACATTCAATACCAGACATTTTTATCATTTAGGTAATCATTAATCTTATAATAAGTTTTTTTACATAAAGTAATCTTCACATGAGCTTTAAATTTATTTTCTGACAAATTTAAAATATTATCTGGTATTTTATTGTAAAAACGTATACATAACCCCCAAAAAAGACGAATATAATTTACTTAATCTAGAATTTTGAATAGCAATTTTATTTTTATTCCTTGAATTGTAAGTATGCCTTTCACAATTTCTCGTAAGGAGGGATATATTTTACGTATATGCATAATGTTTTCATAAATATATTGACTTGCGACCGTCATTGTATTTATTTCTTTAAACAGCTCCCGACGACGCAGATTATAAATAGCGCGAACTGCTCTTTTCATGCTTAATGCACATGCATCAACACCAGAGTGTAATCTGTTTGTGAGTATGTGGACGTATGTACTTCGTGAGTGTCGGAATCATCTTATTTTTCAATCAGCCTGCTATGTCCTGACCAAACCTCAGACAGTTTCACAAAATGTTTTTTTTTGTTAGACTTGACCTCACCGGGAGTCGAACCTCAACCACTGGACATCAGAGGGTGTTAATGATATTTCATGCTGTCGGTCGGTCGTCGAATTTTGTCGTAAAACTTGTTTTGTCCCAGGTCACAACACGGACGGGAAGTACTTCGTGACGAGCACGAAGCTTTCATTCCACTTTGAGACGGTCCCGAAGCACGTCGCGATGTTCTTCGAGAAGACCAAGGATGGCCACGTGATGCCCGTCAAGGACGTGGACATTGTCGACTTCTCCTGCGGAAATAACCACACTGTAAGACCATATCAAAAACAAAAAAATAACGAAAAACGCCAAACACGCAAGGATTGTCCCAAACCCATTTATGTTTCAACTCGGATGGACAGCTTTTCTGCCTCGAATGTGACTAGGTGTTCAAAACAAAGTTCGGCTTTGCCAGTCACATTCGAGCTCACTATATAGCACACAGGACTATACAGGCTGTTAGTGACATCGTAACGAACATTCAGGGGAATGATTCAGACCATGATTCTGAGTTAATATCAAGTGGAATTTTTCGTCGCAAAATTCATGTTTTTTTTTAATATTTTCAATTCTATACTTTTGCGATGGAAAATTCCACTTGATATCAACTCAGAATAATCAGCTGAATCATCTCCGTCAGTATTCGTTACGATGTCACTTACACCCCGTACAAGTAGGTACATACGACAGCCATACAAGTAGTTGTGGGTGTTAGTGACACCGTAACGAATACTGAGGGGGATGATTCAGACCCTGATTCTGAGTTGATATCAAGTGGAATTTCCTGTCGGAAAATTCATGAAAATTTTAGTGTTTTTATTTTAAATTATTTTCCGCTCCATACTTTTGTGACGGAAAATTCCACTTGATATTATCATATCTACTCAGAATCATGGTCTGAATCATCCCTCAAAGTTTTCGTTACGTTGTCACTAACATCCTTTACGTACAAGTTAAATAGAAAAAAGAAAATGTTTTTCGTCTTTATTTAGTAATCAGAATTTCATAATTTACCTTTTTTTTTTAAGTTTTATATCCCTCCAGTTACGAATAAATAAATAACCCTCCAGGCTCATTCGCCATTTTGGCACAACTGAGTTTACATAAACAGCCTATATACGTCCCACTGCTGGGCACAGGCCTCCCCTCAATCAACCGGAGGGGATATGGAGCATACTCCACCACGCTGCTCCACTGCGGGTGGAGGTGTTGTACGGCTAATAGCCGGGACCAACAGCTTAACGTGCCCTCCGAAGCACGGAATCATCTTACTTTTTCAGACAATCAGGTGATTCAAGCCTGAAAAGTTCTTACCAAACAAAGGACAGTCTCACAAAGTGATTTCGACCATGTCCCCATCGGGAATCGAACCCGGACCTCCAGATCGTGAGCCTGACGCTCTAACCACTAGACCACGGAGGCTGTTACTGAGTTTACTTTGACTAAAATGAAAAGACTGACAAACACACTGTTTGCAGGTGGCGATAGACTCGAAGAAGCGCGCGTTCAGCTGGGGCTTCGGCGGGTTCGGGCGGCTGGGGCACGCCGAGCAGAAGGACGAGAGCGTACCTCGGCTGATCAAGTACTTCGACTCGTCGGCGCGCGGCGTCCGCTCTGTGCACTGCGGCGCCACGTACAGCCTCGCCGTCAACGAACTCGGTACGCTATTTATTTATTTATAGGAAAACCAACAGCTACATAGTAAGTAAAAGTAAGTAAAATATTTATTTCCTCTACAAATAACATTGTTCTTATACTAGCTTACAATCATTTTATAACATGAACATTAATAATTATTGTAGAGGCTGGAGCCTAAACTAGGGTACCCTGTGTTATAGGTCTCCAGGCCTCCACCTCCAGGAATACGGTCATTAATAATGTTATAAATAGAGCAATACAAAGAAAGTAATTAAAAAAAAATACGTCAAATAGTATAAACATAAAAATCACAAAAGAGCCAATTATAGGTTTCCACAGATAGACTTCGGTATATGTTGGTCATACAGCAACAATAGATAGCAAAATAAACTAGGTACCTATACAGACATAACAAACACATTTCACGCAAAATCAACTAGTCGCCCACAATGTCCGGGATAGAAATCTGCAAGCAGAAAAATCCCTGCGATCACGTAATTACAACGCATGATACTCCCAACCAACTAATATATTTTTGCCAATTTCCACTTCACTGATGGTATACTACATACATACATACATAAACTCACGCCCGTAATCCCTAGTGGGGTGGGCAGAGCAACAAGTAATCAAAGACAACTTGCAGCCACTGTTGATACGATGTCGTAAGCTGGATATGATGAACCTTACGGTGATAAGGGATCAGCCTATCGCCCATAACATTAGTCCATCATGTTAGAGGACACAATCCCTCTGTCGGTTTTTACGACATGCCCGGGAAGACAAGCAGCTGAACGTTTTCTATGTTTTTTATTTGCTCCCAGAACAGCATAGAAGCACTGATGATGGTATACTACAGTTGAAGATATCAATATCAAGATCTTTTATTATGCCATTAAGGGTTCTGCCTGCTCGCCATAGAAAACTGTCCTATCATACTACAATAGGCTAGTTTCCAACTGGGGGGTTAAAATGGCCACATCGAAGCAACTCATCTAAGAAACCAATATTGCTATTTGTTTGTTTGCACTGCGCACTTACTTTTATATGTGCAAATGTCAAATTGCAACATTGCTTTCTTAGATGAATTGCTTCGATGTGGCCTTTTTAACCCCAGAGGTCAAATCAGTTACTTTTTACTAAACGTCAATACCCGAAATTACTATGGAATTTGTATGAAAAAGCAACCTGTGAAGTCATGGAAATACGTGACAAAATGTCGTACGTATTATTAAATTTTTCTTTATTAAAATTCAGAAATAAGTTAAATAGAATAAAGAATCTCTATTGTCAGTCACCTTTAGATCTGTCTTTATTTAGTAATAAAAATTTCATAATTAATCTTTGATCTAGGAAACTGTAATTTAAGAAAATCTGGGGCCCTGTTCGGTTTTTTCTTCCACCTGCTTCATTATACGTCATAAATTGTGTAAATTATGTGCATGCTAAGATTTAATACCTGAATTAGGGACTTTCCAGACTACGATCCTCAAAAACAATATACGTAGATGGCACTGTAAGAGTTTCCTTCGTTTAACCTTCTCATTTCATGGATAACAGACAGATTCATCTTTTATCTTTGTTTTTGGCTGTAAATGATGACCCTTTTTATTACACCCACCTATTATTATGCTTCTGCCAATACGTTGTATTTTTGAAAAATAGGTGATTATCATGTTGAATCTGGACAGCGCCATCTAATAGCGTCATAACGTTGAATCTACGTTGTTTTGTTTTTACTGCAGACATTTTTTTCTTTAGTTTTATTTTTAAATAGGTTATTTTAATTCAGCATGCTTTATTCCGGCATGGGATAGCGAATTGTTAGTTATTATTATTTTTTACATATTTTTTGTGTATCATTTGTTTTTAATAAGTTTAGTGCTTACGTTTGTTTACCTTATTTGTAGTGTTTGTGTGTAGTGTAGTATTGTGTGATTAATGCTATCAGACCGATTTAAACTATGTCTATTTGTGGAAACCTATAATCGGCTCCCCTGTATCGTATATATTTTTTATATAATAAATCATCATCATCAGCCGTACGACGCCCACTGCTGGGCATAGGCCTCCCCCAAGGATCTCCACGACGATCGGTCCTGCGCCGAGCTGTGCTGCTGTGGGTAGGCCCGCTACAAGGTGGACCGACGATCTGGTGAAGGTCGCGGGAAGCCGCTGGATGCGGGCAGCGCAGGACCGATATAATAAATAAATATATAATTATGGGGGAACGTAGCCCCGAAAGTGTATCTTTGAGCACAAAATGTTATGCATGAAAATGTAACCATCATCTGCACTTGTACCGGTTCAGAGCGAGTTAATGTTTATAAGTAGTATTAAAAAAATTGTTGTAAACAATCGTATGTGTTGCTACAGGTGCCCTCTTCTTGTTCGGTCAAACGAAGCGCACTGGAGAGGCCAACATGTATCCCAAGCCAGTACAGGATTTGCACGGTAAGCTCTTAACACCTGCGTACATAAAACTGTATTCCCCTTCATAAAAAAAATCTACAAAGCTTAATATAAATGCATAAGCGGCGTTTTAAATAATAGAGGTAACTGTGTACTAATCAACTTGCAATGTAAGCATTTAAAAAATGAAAATAATCCAAAAGCAACCGTGATGGTTGAAAAATTCCACTTCCCTTTTCTTTCTTAAGTTTTTTTATTGGCAACTAGTGTTGCCAATGTCAACCAAAATATCTTTAATCAATATGACAATGACATTAAGTGAATAGACTATGCCTAATTAAAACACATAATAACGGGTTCTTACCGCGTTTGAAATTGGGATATGAGACTCCCGATATTATATGATAATAACCGCGATATTATTGATTGACTTATTCGGGCAACCACCAAACTAATTTCACAAGATTTATTAATTCCGGAATGCGTCGTTTTGACGTAACGTCAAAAACGTTAAAATTTGTATAGAATTACACTTGTATGACGTCATCAATAAACGTCAAAAGCGTACTCCATGTTATGTAATTATTAATCGAAATTTGTTTACCAGTCAAAAAAAAAATGAAATCGATTTTTTGATCAACCTTAATAGTTACAACAACGTATTTTAAAACGACATACGGTCTTACGACTTCAAACTGGGTTCTATTTTTATTATATTAGCATTTTATAATTTATCTTTGAGTCGCTAAGCTTATTCTATTGATTACTTAAAGTATGTGAAATGATCGCAGTCATTGAACTGAAATTGCCTTTTTATATGCAAAGTATTGTAACCATTTTCGTTTTATTGTTTTTGATTTTTGGTCATTGCAACCATGCCAAGTCAAAAATACACCAAAAAAAACGCATTTCACTGGACTACGATTCATCATCATCATCATCCCATTAACTTCCCCACTGCTGGGGCACGGGCCTTCCCTATGGATGGATAGGGAGATCGGGCATTAAACCGTCACGCGGGCCCAGTGCGGGGATATTATCGACTGCTAATGCAGCCGGGACCAACGGGCTACAATTATTTCGTATAAATTAATACGCAGCTATGTAAGCCTCCGCCCTGGTGGAATCCGAACTTTAAGCGAGGTATTTCTCATTCCAGGCTGGAACATCCGGAGCATAGGGTGCAGTAACACCTCGATTGTGATCGCGGCGGACGACTCCGTTATCGCCTGGGGCGTATCACCCACCTACGGCGAGCTGGTAACATACAATTAATTATTTCATACATACAACTTTCTACTTCATACTTATTTACTTATAAAAAGGTACACCAACAGCTTATATGATAAAATATTAAATACCACTGAAACGGTATGTTGTAATATCATTGCTAATTACAGGGCACAGGGGAGATAAACAAGTCGACCGCGCGGCCCAAAGAGGTGACAAAGATGGAGGGGCTGAATGTGACCCAGGTCGCGATGGGCTACTCCCACTCCCTGCTGCTCTGCGACGACGCCAACGACGAGGTCAAACAGAAACTGGAGACCGTACCCCTCTTCGAACCCTAAACACCACAAAAACACGTTCACTTTCATCTTTGCAATACAATTTTTATTCTAATCAGATACCTTTCTGATACACAGAACTGTAACTGAACTGTGAGATTATCTAACGCTGGGCGATTGTACAAAATTATCTTTTTAAATTATTGTAACTGATGTAAACTTATGTCCATTTTGACTTTTTTAAGCTAAAGTACAGAACTCTAGTATGGAACTAACAATATAATAAACGCACACAAATGGAGCGCGGCGATCGGTTGTACTAACTGTCAAAGTGTTCATAATGATACAACATACTGTCACTAGATGGCACTTATGTTAAGCTTATGCTGCTAGCGACGTCTAGTTACTCTATGGCGAAATAGAGTAACCCAAACGACAAAAAAGGTGGCGAGCATCGGTACTCAATCTAAAATGTTTGGAAGGCATCAGTCATGCCTGTAGATAGTAACCAGTACTAACAGATAATAATTTAGTTGTTGTTCCAACCCGCACTGGAACAGAGTGGTGGAGTATGCTCCATACCCCTTCAAGATTGAGAGGTCTGTGCCCAGCAGTGGAACATATATGGCTATTTATGTGTTTATTTATAGAATTTGTGTGATTGTTTGGTGTCAATTATGGCACTTAGTGTGACTCTTCATGAAAATGTTGTTGCCCTTCACTTCTGAAGATTCATCATATTTTAGAGCTCTCAAAGTAAAATAAAATTTGGTTCATTGTATGCGATTGCGACAGGGCTAGCTGCTTCAACTATTACAATAGATTAGAACAAGAGGTGTGTACACCTCAATAATCAATGTTAAGACGTGCAGTTAACGCTATCTACCTAAACAAATGCGACCAACACTGTCTTCTAGTTGTCTATTTCACCACTTACTAGTAAACAAATACGCCAAATACGACCTGCTTAGTAATGCTATCAGCAAAATAAGCATACAATACACGATAATACTACATATAGAAGAGACACTCTTCGCCCCGCGCCGTTATGAACTTGTTTTACCTCACCCCCCGTTGCGGTTCACTTTAGACTAAGCCGTTAAGTGGCAAGGAAGCGCGCGTGGGCCGTGTCTAGCGCGCACACTGTATTTATGTATGTATGAGTAAGAACCACATTTTTGTATGGAGTATCTGAGATGTGACATAGGTTAGAAATGTACCATGCAGTGAAACAGGACCTAAACCTTGCCTTGTGATTATGCACGTCACTGCCATAAAGTAATAGTAGAATTGTCAATTTTAAACAAATTTAAGATTATGGTATCAATGTTATGCGTATTCCAAATGACTCGTTTACCTAACCTGAAGATTTGACAGGTCCGGTGACACGCGACTGCCTGTCTGACCTAACCGCGTATTGTTTATTTGTCCTGCCTACATTAGCCAATTAAAATACACGATGGGAAGAGAGTTAGTGGTAAGCAGTGAACGTGTTTATGTAAAAAAGATGGAATTCAATGCCTACCTTGTCCAAACTAAATAACTCCAGAAAGACTTATAGACTTGCTTCACCATGGAACAACTGTTTGGTTATATTCGTTGTATCATTAGCTTCGTACAGACCACATACACGTTTAAGAGTAACCCTTGTGGATTACGTTATTTGACTGATAGACTAGCTGGAGTATCAACAACCGTCCACCGACCAATACTGCTTCTCCTCGTGGGATGAGACGCGAACGATTATTTTTCTTAGTCTAATCAACACCTGACTAGGTCACAATAGTATTACAAACACAAATCGTTTGAACACGTTTTCATTCACACGCCTCGAATTTGAATGATATTATTTTAGTTAATTTTATGTGAGAAGTTGATCATTCGCTTAGTTTTTAAGTTTATTTCTAAGCAGACTTTTAAATAGCAATAAGTTAGTTGGTTTACGATCAAACTGGATGCATGATTTATGTCACATGACCGTTTTAGCGACCAATAATTTGTATATTTGCAGAATGAACAAGGTACAAATTATAATAACATTCACCATTTTTAAAAGTAAAATGTGTTATTCAAATACAGCTTGGCGAAAAAGAGAAACTTGAAAAATACTTTTTAAATTAGTTGCGCACTGATCTCAATCAAAAAATATACTAGTATTGCTAATGAGGCAACAGAGCGCGGTGTCATTCTAATTCTTTGCCGAGCTGTATGTTTTTTCCAATGGAATTATGCTTTAAGATGGTTAAAGCTTTCAATTTTCGAATTATTCGGTTTATACGAATTAATTACCGATTAATTTAAGCTTCATAATTTATAGATAACTTTTAAATATGTGTAATTCGATATAAGTAATGAATAACGAAACATTTCGCGTTTATACAAGTCAGTTATTGTTAATACTGAAACTGATATTCGGAAAGCTGTTCTTCACATAATAGTTCAACTATCAACGAATTATCTTTGTACTTTAATGACAAAATATCCTGTTATACTAGTTGTAATGTTTCCTACAATGTTTTCGTGTTATATATATTCACAAGTGCCTGGCATTATAGGTACATAACAAACATTAGATTTCAGTATGAACAATAACTGTGGTTTTCGATCAACGTAATCAGACTTTAAATAGATGTATCTGTATAATTAAGAAATGTATGTTACGTTGTAAGCTCTGCGTGTACACCACCGCTCGAAGACTGCGATAGTGTGCAGTGTTTGTTATAAACGTGTTGTATCATAGTTACGAATTACCTAAATGTGTAGACAAATGTGTCTTCAATGCGCCGGGGACATTGCTGTATCTGTGAAACTAGACTACATAACCATACAGAAGGAAGAGTTTGATTTTGTAACAAGTAGAGCCGCTAGACCACGGCGCGAGGAGCCCGGCCACCCACCGTCTCGTGTCCCCTTGCTGCGGGCGCCCTCCACACCCTGTATACGACATAGATTGTAACTACCGTGCAATTAAGCACGTTTACCCTTTTGAGTTGTTAATTTACATACGAGTATATCGAATTTACTGAACTTTTTCTACGATTTTTAAAGATTTATTTTTAATTATGACTAAGGTTCAATCTTCGTACTTATAAAGTGGTAATGTAACAATTAATGTTAAGATTAATAATTAGATACGCTATCTCAAACGTTTTTGTGTCTAATGTTACCTCCTTTGAGGAAATACATTCCTTCACTGGTGACTTTTAAGTAAGCAAGACAATTAACAAATATAGTTTTCATCTCATAAAGTTTGCCTATTGGTTCACTTGTTTGATTAAAAGTCACCATTTTAAATAAGTATTATAATAAAGCTTGTAGGTTATCACGTAATCTTTTTGCTCGGGATATTGTGAAAGTAACGGGTACAAACTGATATTTATTTTGTCTATCATTACTGCAGTCAACCAACAGACTTGTGATTTGGTAAATAAAGTTGTCTTTTAATCTGACTAGTTTTTAATTTAAATACCTCTTAAAACTATATGTCGTAACAGTGAGGTCGTAACATCATCATCAGAAAGGAGGGTGGGCGTTAGAAGACAATAATGGCCGTCATCAGTATCACAATCATTTTATTTACTTCCACATAGTTTTTGTATCACGATTAAATAAAGTCACAGCACAAGGTACACACTCACGGCAACGTCACGGTATTCGTAACGGTTACACAGTCTCACGTTATCTAGCGCGCATAAGGACGTTAGCGCGAAGGGGCTACTCGCCCTCTACTTGCCCTCCACCACCCATGGTTCCTATATTCGGACCGAAGCATCGGGACACGTGCTCTTTTCCGATCACACTTTCTTGACGTCCCTACAAGTTATAGGTGAGCGACTATAGCACTCCTCGTAATTATTCGACACGTCCGCTCATGACGATGGTTCGCGGTAGACTGCCCGACTAGAACGGCAGTACACGTCCGCTCGACACGACGACTCTGTAGTGACTCTCCGACTTCACGCAGCTCTGGCCGTAGGCCACCTGACGTCGGAGCGATGCAACTTCATGACGGAAGTGATGTAACTTCATTTTATTTTCCGATTTGATCAATTTCTCTTCTTAATTCATAACTAACTCCGACACGGCCATCCTGCGTGACACACGTCCTCGTGTGTTAATCTGAAACAATATACCACAGCACAGTATCCAAGTTCGCTCGGTCATTCCTGACCTAACATGAGACTCTACATGAGCTCTACTTGTGACTCTACATGAGCTCTACTTGTGACTCTATATGAGCTCTACTTGTGACTCTACATGAGCTCTACTTGTGACTCTACATGAGCTCTACTTGTGACTCTACATGAGCTCTACTCGTGACTCTACACGAGCTCTACTCGTGACTCTACACGAGCTCTACTCGTGACTCTACATGAGCTCTACTCGTGACTCTACATGAGCTCTACTCGTGACTCTACACGAGTTCACATTACATCATGATAAATCAACTACTCCGACACGGTAAACGGACCATTGACCAGTATTCACACACTATAAACAACCAAACTTGAAAATCCAATTACTCTTTACACGTCTGTCGTTACTATCACCTAAACGAGCGATAGTAACTCATGCCACTCTACTGAGTGACGATATCTAACAACCAGGCGTCACTACCACCTAAATCGAGCGGTAGCAACTCATGCCACTCTACTGAGTGACGATATCTAACAACCAGGCGTCACTACCACCTAAATCGAGCGGTAGCAACTCGTGCCACTCTACTGAGTGACGATATCTCGCAACCAGGCGTCACTACCACCTAAATCGAGCGGTAGCAACTCATGCCACTTACACCAAGTGACGATATCTCAACACAGTCGTCACTGCCACCTAAATCGAGCGACAGCAACTCATGCCACTTACACCAAGTGACGATATCTCAACACAGCTAGCACACAAACTTTACATCTTAGTTGGTAGAATAGTGGTCAATGCGTTACACAATTTCTTTTATATCACTAATTTCTAATTTGTGCAGTTCGACTAATTCTACCGGAGGTCAACTTGACTTAGATTCAGGTACAATGTCATGACCAAATACCAAGTCAACATGACATCCAGGCCTCGACCGCATACCTGTAGTTTCTAAGACGAGCAGCACAAAAGTGGCTGCAGCCCCGAACACGACAAGTGCGCAGCTCCCTATCAGAGTTGCTCCGAAACAGGTCAATGGGTTACACAATTTCTTCTATATCACTAATTTCTAATTTGTTTGACTAATTCTACCGGAGTTCAACATGACTTAGATTCAGGTACAATGTCATGACCAAATACAAAGTCAACATAAAATCCGGGCTTCGACCGCATACCTGTAGTTTCTAAGACGAGCAGCACAAAAGTGGCTGCAGCCCCGAACACTACAAGTGCACAGCTTCCTATCAGAGTTGCTCCGAAACAGGTCAATCATAGCTTTCATTACTCAATTAAATCAACCAACATTACACATCTACTGCAAAGCACAACAGACTGTAATATTCCTCCCCAAACTGCGGTTACGCTACAAAACAGTCATGAGTCACAACATCCCCTCCCGGGATGGCCACCATGGTCCACGACCACAAAACGACAGAGCACCCTGCTTTCACACACACAAGTCATAAAGTCACAATGTAGCGACCAACACCTCGAGGAAATATTACCGCACTTAAACAATTACCAATTCGGTATTATCATTATTTAGAATGTTTTGCTCCAATTTTCTCACTAATGATTTACTGTTTCGGGCATTTTCTAAGCCTATTTCATTTAAGTAATCATAATCCAAATCATTTTACTTCAGAATGTTTACTTCAATTCATTACGATTTCTGATTTAACTAAAGTTAACAAAAGATAACTTTTTGCACTATATTCATTTGAATCCTATTAAAACTTCCCATCTTTCAAATCAGGTAAAACAGATACGACTCACCAGGACTTATAAGAATTTCCAATAAAAGATCAACCACTGGTCTTGTGACATGGTTTAGGTCTTCAACAGCATCAGCGCAGCAAGTCCGGCTGGTATACAACGCGCTGCCATGATAACATCACTTTACACGGCTACAGCTCAGCCCGCACCACTTACATCGCCGCTTGCAATCCACCAGTTGCCGTACCACGTGGCAAGTTATGACATGAAACAAAAGAATTCACTGTATTATCGTATTCAAGTGACTTTCTTTCAACCGGTTTAAAAAGATTTCAATAAAGAATGTTGAATTTTGAAACATTTGATGAATGACGGTAGATTACAAAACACGTTATTTATCGAGACTCAATTATCATGTCATGATTAATTTCTTTTCGCATGGATTGAGAAAATACAACTTTAACCACCCAGGTTAAGCGTGTCTACACCAATTCGAAATATTTTTAGACCAAAATACAAAGATTTGACGATGATGAAAACAGATTGGAAAACGCGGTATGATTGACACGGATTGACACAATATGTCTCGTCAATTTTCTTTTTAAACAAAGGGAAATAGTAATTTCCAAGTTAATTTTAAATCAATTTCCTCATTATTAGAAACGAAAATTCACATAGCAATGAAGTAAAAAAACAATAAGGTTCCAGTATGAAAACGACTCACCGTTATAACAGTTTCCAAGTTGAGGTACTATAATTTCCAAACACGACTACACACATTATGGAAATATTGTGATGTTCACGCCATCATATCTTACGGCATGTAGTGATGCCGATCATTAACAAGGTCCAGGTCACTTCAAAGTCAGGTCCATCTCCAAATTTAGGCATGACACTACATCTTCATCACGTGGTCACACGAATGTGATAATCATCATAATCTTCTTCTGATTGTGATAATCGAAACTTGCATTGTCTTGTTGTGAACGTCGCATCACGTTGTCTTCATCCAAGTCCACTAATCCCGCTTCTGATGTCGTAACAGTGAGGTCGTAACATCATCATCAGAAAGGAGGGTGGGCGTTAGAAGACAATAATGGCCGTCATCAGTATCACAATCATTTTATTTACTTCCACATAGTTTTTGTATCACGATTAAATAAAGTCACAGCACAAGGTACACACTCACGGCAACGTCACGGTATTCGTAACGGTTACACAGTCTCACGTTATCTAGCGCGCATAAGGACGTTAGCGCGAAGGGGCTACTCGCCCTCTACTTGCCCTCCACCACCCATGGTTCCTATATTCGGACCGAAGCATCGGGACACGTGCTCTTTTCCGATCACACTTTCTTGACGTCCCTACAAGTTATAGGTGAGCGACTATAGCACTCCTCGTAATTATTCGACACGTCCGCTCATGACGATGGTTCGCGGTAGACTGCCCGACTAGAACGGCAGTACACGTCCGCTCGACACGACGACTCTGTAGTGACTCTCCGACTTCACGCAGCTCTGGCCGTAGGCCACCTGACGTCGGAGCGATGCAACTTCATGACGGAAGTGATGTAACTTCATTTTATTTTCCGATTTGATCAATTTCTCTTCTTAATTCATAACTAACTCCGACATATATAATAACAAAATAATCTGATAAAAATAAAGCAGTACCTAGAATTTAATCAATGCTAACATTACTGAGAAATCAGATCTTCGCTACCTGCTGTAGTTATCGAGATACAAAAAAAGAGGTCCTAGAATAAGGATTTCGTAGGCGCTGTCACAAAAAATCTTTGTTAGTGAAATCAGATCCTCCCTAGGTGCTATAACAAAACAGTGATGCTAAGGAAAGCCTTATCGGGGCACTGCCACCAAAAAATGCTTATAACTTTGAAACGGCAGACCGACAAATTTCTGATATTTGGCGAAAAAATTTCGCCATTTTTCTGTGTAATCAGAATCCCTGTCCGTCATGTTGCCAGGGCCAGGAAAAGAGACATGACTACCTTTGTCCTTTTGGGGTATGCATCTACGTGATAAGAAATGAAAGAACATCTAAGTACATACTTAATACGGTTTATTTATTTATTACAATTATTTAAAAAATCAATCAGATCAACATTGCCAGATGATCTGTGTTAATAATAAAAAAATAAATTAGTACACTTACAAAATGAATTGTAATGTATTGCAATCTCATAATCATCGAAGTCGTATACTTATCCATATTTATTTATTTATTTATACACAATTTACATAGTCATTACAGGCAATCCCAATTCAACTATGTAACATTATTAAGTAACGAAAACTTTGAGGGATGACTCAGAGTTGATATCAAGTGGAATTATCCGTCGCAAAAGTACAGAACTGAAAAAATACTAAAATTTTCATGACTTTTACAACAGGTAATTCCACTTGATATCGACTCAGAATCATGGTCTGAATCATCCTCTTCAGTATCTGTTATGGTGTCACTAACACCCTACCTGTACTTGTATGGCTACCTGTATTTATTTGTATGGGGTGTAAGGAGACATCGTAACAGATACTGAGAGGGGTGATTCAGTTGATTACACTGATTATATCAAGTGGAATTTTCCATCGCAAAAGTATAGAATTGAAAATTATCAAAAAAGTCTAAAAAATCATAATGAATTTTGCGACGGAAAATTCCACTTGATATTAACTCAGAATTATAGTCAGACCATGATTCTGAGTTGATATCAAGTGGAAATTTCCGTCGCAAAAGTACAGAAGAAAATTTTCATGACTTTTTCAACAGGTAATTCCACTTGATATCGACTCGGAATCATGGTCTGAAGCATCCCCTTCAGTATTGGTTATGGTGTCACTAACACCCGTACGTACTTGTATGGCTACCTGTATTTATTTGTATGGGGTGTAAGGTGACATCGTAACAAATAGTGAGAGGGGTGATTCAGTTGATTACTCTGATTAATATCAAGTAGAATTTTCCATCGCAAAAGTATAGAATTGAAAATTATCAAAAAAGTCTAAAAAATCATCATGAATTTTGCGACGGAAAATTCCACTTGATATTAACTCAGAATCATAGTCTGAGTCATCCCCTTAGTATATTCGTTACAATGTCATTAATACCCTACATAAAATTACCACTCGCCGCTCCTTCGAAACCTTTTATTTCTCCTACCTTTAGTAAGAAACATCAACTGTATCTCAAAAAACGCAACAGCTCCACAGCTGAAATTTTCAGTAATTATGTATTTCTATACGTACATTGTTTCGTCGTCCCGTGATCATGGCACTTGCGCTTCGCCTATCTTGGCTTTAGTGTTGGGTTTGTTAGTAGTTTGCCTTCACGCCAGCGGATTCGGCAACATCTGCTATAATATTTAAAAACAGTAAATAAATATCCTTTATTAAAATAGGTAGCGCAATCAATTTTGTGCGAGTATTTAATTGAATAGAAATTAACATTACCTATTTACGGATGTTTAGTAGTACTCAGACGGCGACGAGTTGAGCGACGAGTTAGGCGACGGCTATTGTTGAGCGAATGAACGGGAGACGGGGCCGGCCATTCTCCGAGTGACCGGGTAGGCGACGGAGCCGGCCATGGTCCGAGTGACGGGGTAGGAGACGGAACCGACGATGGTTCGAGTGACGGGGTAGGCGACAGGGCCGGCCATGGCGACCGGTAGGGTGCCGGCACGGGAGACGGGGCCGGCCATTCTCCGAGTGACCGGGTAGGCGACGGAGCCGGCCATGGTCCGAGTGACGGGGTAGGAGACGGAACCGACGATGGTTCGAGTGACGGGGAAGGCGACAGGGCCGGCCATGGCGACCGGTAGGGTGCCGGCACGGGAGACGGGGCCGGCCATTCTCCGAGTGACCGGGTACGCGACGGAGCCGGCCATGGTCCGAGTGACGGGGTAGGAGACGGAACCGACGATGGTTCGAGTGACGGGGTAGGCGACAGGGCCGGCCTTGGCGACCGGTTGGGTGCCGGCACGGGACACCGGATCGGTGGCAGGGTCAGCGACGAGTTGGCTGACGGGGCGGGCGTCGACTTGGGCGAATGGACGGGAGACGGGGCCGGCCATTCTCCGAGTGACCGGGTAGGCGACGGAGCCGACCATGATCCGAGTGACGGGGTAGGAGACGGAACCGACCATGGTCCGAGTGACGGGGCAGGCGACACGGCCGGCCGTAGGTAGTGCGATGGGTCGGGCGAACAAACGGGAGACGGGGCCGGCGGCGAGTTGGGCGACGAGGTGAACAACGGCTCAGGCCACGGTGCGCGCCGTGTACGGATGGTTCCTGCAAAGAATCAACCTTCTATAACATTTAAAAAAATAAACACAACAAACAAATTTAAAAAAATATATCTAGAAATCTAAAACTTATAGAGACTCGCGCTACTAAGTCTATGGTTATACTCGTAATTATACTACTTACACCTACCAAATTTTCCAAACAACATAAACATATTGACTGTCTACTAAAGTATACTATCTATACTTCACAGCGTTCTAAAGTAAGTTTAAATATGGTTTCTCGAACTAACACTTACGACTTCATTCAGCCAAACATGCTTGCTGATGATTTCTCTATCATCATCAGCCGTATGACGCCCACTGCTGGGCATAGGCCTCCCCCTCGATTTCTCTATAATAAACTTTAAACACAATCCGGAGGTCCCGGGTTAGAATCCCGGTAGGGAAAAATGACAAAAATTACTTTCTAATCCCTAGTTTGGGGCTCTAATCCCTAGGTCACTAACATCCTGTATTTGTAAGCATTATAACGCATCTCCCGAAACTCAGGCAAGAAGTATTTGTGATAGAAAACATACACATGTAATTTGTACATTTGACACCTGTATTGTTTTTTACAATACAAAAATCACTTGAATGCACCAAAAACTATCTTACCTGGCTTTTTATCCGATTTAGCGACTCCTATTGGTAAATCACGACGTTTAAAGCACTCGCCATCCTGACTCGACGTCGATGAAGGCGGTGCACGGGATGGGGTTGCTAAAAATAATAAAGAAATATATAACACCCTTAGCTTCCTTCTGCATAAGTTTTCCCATGGGACACTCCGGAGACTCCATCATAAAATACACTCATTCTTGGGCACACTTGGTTTTGTTCGCGTTACCCAGAACTAACTCTTGCGTACTAGCCAAACTCTTGTGAGAGGAGAGGTAAGATCGGATCGGTGGGGTGGGGAGTGTCCATTCCATACGTAGTATAGAACATCCATCTTAGGACTTCGTGTCAGAAATATTCGATAGATCTCTCACGGCTCTGTTCACCCCATTATGAACCACAGGCGAAATTAGTAATGTTATATTCAGCTACTTACGTCTTGTCGCCAGAGCTCTTTTGGTGGCTGGACGAGTAATACTTGCCGAAGGACCCCGTTCTAAAATAAAAAATATATTTGTTTTGTCATATAAATAAAAACCCTTACAAGATCTTGAATCAGCGGTTTGCTTGAATATCACTCATAATAAAAACAGTGATATATATCAATGTTTTTATTATGTTAGGGCTTATTTTATCATACCAACAGACGCAGCGAATGCTACCTACGCAGATAAGCGTCGTACACCTATTGGATGAGAGCTTCGATATATATCGAGAAATGCGCGGAAGCAGGCGCGGTTTTGTTAAAAAACAAACTGCAAGATATATGAACGCTCCGCACGCTCCGTAAACGTAAACCGCTCCAGTAGAAGCACAGCTTTAAGTTCTTTTCTCTATCTACTTGTTGATGAACAAGAACGACATTACGAACACTTTTGCTAATGATATATAAAAGCTTGCAGTTACATACCTGGTGTGGCTTGCAACGCCGTCGTGTTTTGGTTATTTACTTTGAAATCCTTCATTGGGCGCTCATCTTCTCGATTGCCCTTTGAACTTTCACTTAAAGAACCAGCTATTGAGCTCGTATCGTCGTCTTTAATATGATTGGGTTCTTCCAATCTAGCAGTTAGTACGCGAGTGTCGTTGTGTGTCGTACTTCTTTTTCCTTCTCGCCCTGAAGACGCGTCACAGCCTTTGGCGAGGTCGCGGCCTCCTGAGGGTCTGTGAACCCCACTACCCACTGACGTGGCTCTACTGCCAGTCTCTCGTCCATTCTGACTGCCAGTCTCGAAATTATGACTCAAACGTTCCACTAACACCACAGGGAAGTATGCGTGTAAATCTGAAATGAGCAAAGTGTTTTCATACAATACCAACAATTACGAGCAGACCAAAGAACTTACAATTACAAAAAACACCCTCACACACATCGCACACCCTCATACATACACACGAACTAGCACGGAAAATATATTAAAATAGTGGAGAACATAAAGCCGGAGCTAACAGACTTCTAAAATAATAGTAATTGCATCTTGTATTAGAACTCCGCTCAAACTGTTATGGATGTTATTGTGTCAATGGGAGATAGCTGGTACTTATAGCATAGGTTGTACCTATTGTACCAGCAGTGCTAAAATTTTGATTCTGTTACTATTAGTTATGTACACGAACGTACAGAAAACACTTATATATGTTATTTGATTTTTTGACTCTAAGCTACAAGTGATTTTTGGTTCCTTTATTTTTTTATAGTCAAAAGTGTTCCTGAACATGTATAGTTCATAAGTTGCAAAGAAAGCTGATAAAATTATAAGTAAAATATTTTTATTAAATTCTAAAGTTAAGAAAAAAAATATTTAAAATTGTAGTACTTAGTTTTGCAGGCGAGTGTATATTTGAATCGTGAATATAGCATATTATACAAACTCAATTTGTTTTTTTTAAACTATTTTCATTTCCATACTTTGGCGGCGGAAAATTCCACTTGATATCAATTCTCAATTATCCATCAAAGTTTTCGTTACGATGTCACTAACATCCTGTATTTGTAAGCATTATAACGCATCTCCCGAAACTCAGGCAAGAAGTATTTGTGATAGAAAACATACACATGTAATTTGTACATTTGACACCTGTATTGTTTTTTAAAATACAAAAATCACTTTAATGCACAAAAAAATATCTTACCTGGCTTTTTATCCGATTTAGCGACTCCTATTGGTAAATCACGACGTTTAAAGCACTCGCCATCCTGACTCGACGTCGATGAAGGCGGTGCACGGGATGGGGTTGCTAAAAATAATAAAGAAATATATAACACCCTTAGCTTCCTTCTGCATAAGTTTTCCCATGGGACACTCCGGAGACTCCATCATAAAATACACTCATTCTTGGGCACACTTGGTTTTGTTCGCGTTACCCAGAACTAACTCTTGCGTACTAGCCAAACTCTTGTGAGAGGAGAGGTAAGATCGGATCGGTGGGGTGGGGAGTGTCCATTCCATACGTAGTATAGAACATCCATCTTAGGACTTCGTGTCAGAAATATTCGATAGATCTCTCACGGCTCTGTTCACCCCATTATGAACCACAGGCGAAATTAGTAATGTTATATTCAGCTACTTACGTCTTGTCGCCAGAGCTCTTTTGGTGGCTGGACGAGTAATACTTGCCGAAGGACCCCGTTCTAAAATAAAAAATATATTTGTTTTGTCATATAAATAATAAACCTTACAAGATCTTGAATCAGCGGTTTGCTTGAATATTACTTGTCTGCGTTGTTACGATAGCAAAGCACCCGCGGCAGACCAAACGCGGTGCGCGCAGCGCGAATGATATCAATGTTTTATTATATTAGGGCTTATTTTGTTATACCAATAGACGCAGCGAATGCTACCTACGCAGATAAGCGTCGTACACCTATTGGATGAGAGCTTCGATATATATCGAGAAATGCGCGGAAGCAGGCGCGGTTTTGTTAAAAAACAAAATGCAAGATATATGAACGCTCCGCACGCTCCGTAAACGTAAACCGCTCCAGTAGAAGCACAGCTTTAAGTTCTTTTCTCTATCTACTTGTTGATGAACAAGAACGACATTACGAACACTTTTGCTAATGATATAAAAGCTTGCAGTTACATACCTGGTGTGGCTTGCAACGCCGTCGTGTTTTGGTTATTTACTTTGAAATCCTTCATTGGGCGCTCATCTTCTCGATTGCCCTTTGAACTTTCACTTAAAGAACCAGCTATTGAGCTCGTATCGTCGTCTTTAATATGATTGGGTTCTTCCAATCTAGCAGTTAGTACGCGAGTGTCGTTGTGTGTCGTACTTCTTTTTCCTTCTCGCCCTGAAGACGCGTCACAGCCTTTGGCGAGGTCGCGGCCTCCTGAGGTTCTGTGAACCCCACTACCCTCTGACGTGGCTCTACTGCCAGTCTCTCGTCCATTCTGACTGCCAGTCTCGAAATTATGACTCAAACGTTCCACTAACACCACAGGGAAGTATGCGTGTAAATCTGAAATGAGCAAAGTGTTTTCATACAATACCAACAATTACGAGCAGACCAAAGAACTTACAATTACAAAAAACACCCTCACACACATCGCACACCCTCATACATACACACGAACTAGCACGGAAAATATATTAAAATAGTGGAGAACATAAAGCCGGAGCTAACAGACTTCTAAAATAATAGTAATTGCATCTTGTATTAGAACTCCGCTCAAACTGTTATGGATATTATTGTGTCAATGGGAGATAAGCTGGTACTTATAGCATAGGTTGTACCTATTGTACCAGCAGTGCTAAAATTTTGATTCTGTTACTATTAGTTATGTACACGAACGTACAGAAAACACTTATACATGTTAATTGATTTTTTGACACTAAGCTACAAGTGATGTATAGTTCATAAGTTGCAAAGAAAGCTGATAAAATTATCTATAAGTAGAATATTTTTTAATTCAAAAGTTTAGAAAAAAAAAATATTTCAAATTGTAGTACTTAGTTTTGCAGGCGAGTGTATATTTGAATCGTGAATATAGCATATTATTATACAAACTCATGATATTGATTTGTTTTTTTAAACTATTTTCATTTCCATACTTTGGCGGCGGAAAATTCCACTTAATATCAATTCTCAATTATCCCTCAAAGTTTTCGTTACGATGTCACTAACATCCTGTATTTGTAAGCATTATAACGCATCTCCCGAAACTCAGGCAAGAAGTAATTGTGATAGAAAACATACACATGTAATTTGTACATTTGACACATGTATTGTTTTTCACAGTACAAAAATCACTTTAATGCACCAAAAAATATCTTACCTGGCTTTTTATCCGATTTAGCGACTCCTATTGGTAAATCACGACGTTTAAAGCACTCGCCATCCTGACTCGACGTCGATGAAGACGGTGCACGGGATGGGGTTGCTAAAAATAATAAAGAAATATATAACACCCTTAGCTTCCTTCTGCATAAGTTTTCCCATGGGACACTCCGGAGACTCCATCATAAAATACACTCATTCTTGGGCACACTTGGTTTTGTTCGCGTTACCCATAACTAACCCTTGCGTGCTAGCGAAACAGACAGTGAAATCGATTCGAAACAATAATCATCAGCAACTCTTGTGTGTAGTCACGCACGGAACCAAATATCGGGGGAGAGGTGAGATAAGATCGGATCGGTGGGGGGGTGTCCATTCCATACGTAGTATAGAACATCCATCTTAGGACTTCGTGTCAGAAATATTCGATAGATCTCTCACGTCCCTGTTCACACCATTATGAACCACAGGCGAAATTAGTTATAGAATAGAATAGAAATAGTTTATTATGAAAGGACGCCACACACAAAAAGAAAGACAACAATATCATATCTTATGTAATGTTATGTTCATCTACTTACGTCTTGTCGCCAGAGCTCTTTTGGTGGTTGGACGAGTAATACTTGCCGAAGGACCCCGTTCTAAAATAAAAAAAAAATATATTTGTTTTGTCATATAAATAATAAACCTTACAAGATCTTGAATCCGCGGTTTGCTTGAATGTTACTTGTCTGCGTTGTTACGATAGCAAAGCACCCGCGGCAGACCAAACGCGGTGCGCGCAGCGCGAATGATATCAATGTTTTTATTATGTTAGGGTTTATTTTATTATACCAATAGACGCAGCGAATGCTACCTACGCAGATAAGCGTCGTAACCTATTGGATGAGAGCTTCGATATAAATCGAGACTACGCGGGGGCAGGCGCGGTTTTGTTAAAAAACAAAATGCAAGATATATGAACGCTCCGCACGCTCCGTAAACGTAAACCGCTCCAGTAGAAGCACAGCTTTAAGTTCTTTTCTCTATCTACTTGTTGATGAACAAGAACGACATTACGAACACTTTTGCTAATGATATAAAAGCTTGCAGTTACATACCTGGTGTGGCTTGCAACGCCGTCGTGTTTTGGTTATTTACTTTGAAATACTTCATTGGGCGCTCATCTTCTCGATTGCCCTTTGAACTTTCACTTAAAGAACCAGCTATTGAGCTCGTATCGTCGTCTTTAATATGATTGGGTTCTTCCAATCTAGCAGTTAGTACGCGAGTGTCGTTGTGTGTCGTACTTCTTTTTCCTTCTCGCCCTGAAGACGCGTCACAGCCTTTGGCGAGGTCGCGGCCTCCTGAGGGTCTGTGAACCCCACTACCCACTGACGTGGCTCTACTGCCAGTCTCTCGTCCATTCTGACTGCCAGTCTCGAAATTATGACTCAAACGATCCACTAATACTACAGGGGAGTGTCCGTGTAAATCTGAAATAAGCAAAGTGTATCTACAATTACGAGAAGACCGAAAAACGTACAATTGGCGGTTTTTTGGAAAATACCAATTTCTTCCAGGCAACATCAGGTATTATTTTTGTAATTTGCTACTAACTTTGGAATGACACGATGTCCAGAAGACTCTTAGCCGACAGTTGGTTGTGCTTATGGATAATCCTGTCTTTCTTAACCTCCTTCGAAGGACCGTGCTTGACGGCTGCATGGCTACCGTCAGTCTTTGGTTTGTTTTGTGCAAATTTTCTTAATGCTTGTACACGTCTGCAACAAGGGAAAAAACTATGTTAGAATATACATAGTTGTACAGCTGGAACCCACAGAGAATGTAATCACTCGATCACTGTAAATCACGCTTCTTTGGTTTGTTTTGTGCAAATTTTCTTAATGCTTGTACACGTCTGCAACAAGGGAAAAAACTATGTTAGAATATACATAGTTGTACAGCTGGAACCCACAGAGAATGTAATCACTCGATCACTGTAAATCACGCTTAGGGGCGGTACTGGATGAATTCTTTCAAATATTATCGTCTCGTTCTCATTTCATGAGGGAGGAACGGGGAGATATATACCATACAAAGTCGATCAAAACTTGATTCAAGTCCTGGCTTCGTAGTGATCAATAATTTTAAAATTTCCTGTGCCATACTAATTTCACACGAAACTCCTCGACTGGCGATGGTCCATACAAAATCGATAACAAAATCTAAGTCACATCTAGATAAACATTTAGGGTGGTACTCGTATTAATAAACTAATCTCAACTTCGAGACTGCTTTCAAGATCATGTCAATGTGACAGTTCTTATATAAAAACAGGGGCTTGAGCTGAGTTTCAGCTGAGATTAGTTTATTATTACCACCCTTTTAAATTGTAGTCATCAGTTTTTTGTATCGGATCGTTTTGCATATTATCCAAACACTTTTGTTTGCTAAGCGGGTGCATTAGTGAATTATTTACGGGGATCGAAACGACCACCCTGCTACGGTCCCCGTATATAACTGACAGGAGTCAGGTCAGGAACTACACGAGCGACCAGCTTGTGAATTTCATCCCGTCACCGCACCCCGCCCCCTTTCCGCGCCCTTCCAGTGGCCCCTCCCATCCAATTTCCGCCTCCCACTTGTCTTGGAAGCACATGCACTAGTGGCCATTACATTACACAAGAATAACTCAGGTTTACAATAAAAAGCAGTCGCAGTATATCCAATTAATAATTCATCTAATATTTTATAATACACTTATTTAATGTTTTTTTATTGCCATAAATATGTTACAAAGAATAATTATCGTGCATTTAAATTATAATAATCATGCAAAAATTATAAAAAAGAAGAAAATGAATATGTCAATTTATACGTACATAAGACTCCCATAAATAAAAAATATATACGTATAATTACAATCACATTATTTTGCACAAATTTAAAATACGTCGTACATATACCATAAACATAAATTCATAAAAGCAAATTAAACAAAAACATGTAAAGTACATTTAATAATGGACATTTAAATAAAGTGTATATGAAGCTAGGTGTATGATAGTATACCAATAATTTAAAGAGAACAACAATATTATTTCAACGACTACTCTTCGGCATGAGGACCAAATAGGCAACCCGATATCATAATTCAAATTCAAAAATATCTTCATTCAGTAGGTAACATAGTTACACATTGAATCGTATTTTTTACATAACGAACGTCTCATTCGCCCTAAAACTTTTGCAGCTTCTCACAACCTGTATAGCCGGGGAAAAGAAGCTGCAAGAAAAACCTGGGCACAGGGCCATAGAATAAGAAATAATATGACAGGGCCTTAGACATTCTTTTTGTAAGGCAAGTTCATGCTTATTCCGGGTATTAACAATGTGTTGATCACTATAAGTATTTTTAATCAAATGATACTTTTTACGAAATGTCGAAACGCATTATTATATTCTTTGGAGATTGTATGGGACTGGTGGGACGTCATCAATAAAAGCGGTCGCACTCGTTTTTACATCATTCCTAATTTAAATTCGAAAATAAGACTAAAAGAAAAATGAGATTGATTTATACCGTTTAAATTATTATTAAATTAAATTATTATATACACTTTCTAAATTATTTTATAATTTATGAAATAAACTAGCGACCCGCCCCGGCCCCCGGGTACCCGGAGCTACTCCGTCAAGTCAGTAATACAGAGCGTTACCTTCTGAAAAACCGTGGCTTGAAAGAACTAGACCACTATCTCTACTCAGCAAGTGCTCGGAAGGATATAAATATGAATCTTAAATAAGTGCGGTAGGTAGGCAGGCTGATAATACGGCCACTTCCATATTATAAAGAAATACCCGAGAAAGAAAAATAAAGTGTTTTCGGAAGTGTATGTGACTTAATTGGGCTGGTTTGAGTTGAAAATTCAAGCAGTTGTTTCTGTTAAAACCTGAAACTTCGGTCAGGTAGGTGTGAAATATGATGACTATCCCCCCTTACATGATACAAAAAGGAGCCCCTTTGTTCACATATTTTTTTATTCATAACATTGAAGTTCACATTAAAACATATCAGGTTAAAGACAAAATAAATTCCGAATGCGTCCCGCTTAGAGACAATACTGAAAAGTATCAAATATTTCGGTATCGAGTGATACCGACTCCGCCGGCGTTGTCGACGATTTCACTCATTCAGTAATCCTTTCGAACGCCGCCTTAAGGTTCTCGCCCAACTGGCAAAAAGGAAGGACTTCGAAAAAATTCGAAAATCGTAACTTGTTGTACCATCACAAAAAATATTATATTTTTGCGATTACTAACAAGCTTACTTACAGTAAACTAATCCCGACCTGTGACGATGTATGGACACAACAGTTTTTCAACGGTAAACACACCGGCTTTTTGTCACCATAATCTATATTTTCTTAATAATAATGGTTTTATGTGTCTTTAGAACATGTGTACGTGCAATAAATGTTAGTTTTGAAGCAACTTATTATTAACTTCATAGTAGGATACAATTAAAATCAGATACTTATTCATTTTGAATAAGTGCGCTCCGACAAAACATTTAACTCGCAAAAATGAACTCAAGTATTTTCCAGTGAGAACTTATCGCGAAAACATCTAATTTAAAATAAAGAAGTCAAACCTGATTTTCCTCGGTAGTGCCATAACTTAGGATGGATGGTTCACTGCCGCAAAATCGCCCTTTTATTAAAAGCTCACTGATTTGAATATCCTATATAATTTGAAACGCGAAGTACTCTGCACATAACGCACCTTGCGTGCGTTCTATAAGGGGATCGAGTTCAAAATAATGGCCCTAGGCGTAGGCGGAATGAGAGTACCAAGCGCCCCCCTCGACCAGAGCCTCCATCGGTCAACCCAACCCACGTCGGGCAACGGATGCCACGCCCCGAAATAACGCATAAACAAAACTCAATATTAAATCAATGCTGCCAAATCGAATATTGGGAAAAGAAAGTAGTGTTCTGATATTGATTTTACGTATTTATTTTCTCATTATCGGAAAGAGAAATAGAAATCTTGAAAAAACTTATTTTCAATAAAAATTGCCTTCTTCCAACTGGCTGCTTTTCTTTTTCATAACCCATCTTTCAGACAGGATACACTCCACGCTGATCCACACTTTTTGTAGCAGTTTATCACTAACTGAACAGTTAAGTATGGAGAACTGTCAAAATTTAGGGACACTCAACTGTGCCGCCACCTACATTTGAGCTTCTAGCTTTATCCTCATTATTCTATGCTGAAAATAGAAATAATAAATTTATAATTTACCCTACGTGTAATTCAATCCGTAACAAAATTTTGCACGCTCCGTCGCCGTCGTCCATTTGTTCCAAAATCAACAAAGCATCAAATGAGCCCAGCTCCCCTGATGTCCTACAATTGAATTATGACCTGGCGAACCGGTAACGCAATCTAAAATGGCGGCTCAAAATACTACACTTCTCATCAAAAAAATCGAAACACCTTGCAAGTTTACGTTTTGTCAGGATTATAGAAAAATGTGTACATTTAGGAATAAATGTTAAATGTCGTTTAATAGTGAGTAATATGAGCTTATCAAATCTTAATGTAATGTTCTAAATTTAAATGAATTTTTCATAGGTTTCGTATTTTGTTAAATGAGTCATTTTTATTCCGTATGGAGTATAAAGGAATGGATAAAACAACACACGTAAATGAAAAAAAAAGCTAAAAAACGTTTATTTAATAACTTGTATTCCCTCCCCGAGCTCTAATTACTGCTTCCGATACGGTTCTTCATCGATCGGATGAGAGTCACGATCACATGCTGTGGTATATTGTCCCATTCCTCTTGGATTGCATCTTGCAGCTGGCTAAGTGTTTCTGGAGCAGGATCTCTTGCTCGAATTCGTCTCTTTAATTCATCCCACAGATGTTCAATGGGATTCATGTCCGGGCTTCTTGCTGGCCATTCCATAATAGAGATATCGACTTCGTTAAGATAATCTCGTACGACGCCCGCGGTGTGAGCCCTAGCATTGTCGTGCATGAATATGAAGCCGTTGCCAATAAAATGTGCATCATCATCACATGAGGCTCGAGACACTCTTCGACGTACCGATGACAGTTTAGTGCAGGCAGACGTGGCCCAGACACGAAAGCAAGCTCTGTCTTACCGTCGGCGCTGATTCCTCCCCAAACCGTCCACGAACCGCCACCATAGCTGACCTTTTCTTCAATGCAGCATTGTGCATAGCGTTCTCCGTTTCTTCTGTAGACCTTGTTCCTTCCGTCGTTACCATACAGCATAATTTTACACTCATCAGAAAAGAGAACTTTGCTCCACTGTAGGTATGACCAATTTAGGTGCTCACGTGCAAAGTTAAGGCGCGCTCTTCGATGGTCTGCAGTTAATTTTGGCCCATTTGCTGGCTTATGCGGTACCAGTCCACGATCCTTCAACCTTCTTCTAATTGTAGAGTCACTTACAGCCACCCTTCGTACAACACGAAGCCGCTGCTGCAGTTGAAAAGCGTTAAGGCGTCGATTTCTTAAAGAAGTTGTTACAATAAATCGATCATCTCGCTCAGAAGTGACCCGATTCCTGCCAGATCCTGAACGGCGCGTGAACAACCAGTCTCCCGATAACGTTTATAGACTCTATGAACAGATGACAGGCTTAGATGCAGTCTTGCAGCCACAACACGCTACTAAGGCCAGAATCCAGCAATGCCACAACTTGGGCCTTCTGTGGGCGAAGTATCCATACGTTTTAGAAAAAAAAACCTTTTTTCAGACGTCCCAAAGTCACAGTATTGAAATAAAAAACAAAAAGTTTAAGGATAGGCGCCAATTTTTAGTTTTTAAACGCTAAATGTACTCCAACCCTAAACACACATTTGTCTCAAAACAGTGATTCATTTCGTTTATAAGATAAACAAATAAAACAAACATACTCATGTCACGACCAATAATTGAATTCCTCGAGGGAACTTATGACGTGGTTGACAAAGTAACGAACACGTATGTTAGTCAAAAATGAGAGCTAATAATCAATACATGACAGTATACAAATATGACTACAGGTATTCTAATGCGAGATTGTTTCACACAAAATGGTCCGGCATAATCAGTGCCCACTAAGTATTTAAAAAGGGCGTGTCATGTTAACACGGTCATAAGGCAGAGAGCCCATGAGCTGAGTCACAAGATTTTAACTTTAATTTGAAACAAATGACACGTCTATGCAAAACATTCTCAAATTCCCTGTTTGCATTTACAATCCAAAACCTTTCATGCAAACTACTGAGTACTAACTTCTGTCCTGCATGCTTGAGTCGCAAATGCTATCTGATTATTATTAATTTTGTGATATTAGAGTGTTTTGCCAAAATGGGTGTCGTTGAGAATTATGCTAAATTCGAGTTTTGCAATCGACCTCCCACTCAACATCCAAGAACGGAATCAAATTACTAATACTCGACTTTAAACAATCTTTATCTTTTAAAGCTTTAATTTATTTTTCAAAATGCCTTTGTTGATCTAATTGTATGATAGTATGCAGGGCAGATCCAGTTTTTTTAATATTTTTATTTTTACAATTGTTTATGAATCGTTTAACATAACCAAATATCCTTGTAAACTTTTCAATATCTGAATATTTTTCTAATATTTCATGAAATTGGATTACAAGAGCTTCACTTCAGGAATGTCAATATCAGAATTATTACATACTTTATCACAATGTTTGTACTTACTATCTTGCAAATATTGAGGTCCATGAAATCACAACTGTCTCAGATCAGTCTCCAATTACCGAGTAGAAATGCCGCGCGACAAACAGTCGGCTGGATTGTCATTAGTTTTAACATAACGCCATTGAAAATCTGTAGTCTGTTGTGATATCTTGTTCACTCTGTTAGCAACATATACGCTTAACTTAACAGGTTCAATCTCAAGCCAGGATAGTACAATTTGCAAATCCAAGTAAAAAAACGTCTACATCATATTTTAATGACAATGCGTCATGGATTTTTTTTGGCCAGAATCGACAAAAGTAAGGCGCTATTTAATTCAAGTCGGGGAGTTGTTAATTTTTATTTTCAGGATTGATACGAGATCAAGCAACAACCATACATTAGAGGCATCCGCATAACCGACAAGTTCAATAGACGATGGTACATTAATATTTCTCGGGATAGAAATAGTAACATAGAAATAGTAGACACCAAACGTTTATGACCATTAGTTTGGCTTTAATTGGATTTTAAAAATCTCGATTTTTCATACATTTTGTAAAAAAATATAAGTCTGTTCTCAAAAAGAGTGATACAGGCGTATTGTAAGGACCGTTAGAACATTTATTACTATGGCGCAAAACTTTTTTGACCATTCTTTGTTCGTCTCTCTCTGCGTTTTGGTTCAAATGTGAAAATGTCAGCCAGCGAAACAAAATGCGTCAAATCTTTTGGTAAACTATTTTTACTATAACACCAAATGTCGACTTTATACATTTTAACAATGACAACAAGCAGAGCTTTCCTAATGACTAGTTATTAGTCATTTAACTACTTTGCTTCTAAAGAGTGTATCACCATCAGCTCAGACGCAAACCTATTTTTGATTTATAAAAATGTGTAAAAGACGACCACCATATTACGCCTTTAGCAAGATAGTTTCATTATCGCCAGATAAAACATTTTTTCGCCAAAGAGTAGGTATCTATGAAAAATCCAGATGTTTGATAAATCTAATTAAGGAGAAAAAGTGGTCATAGACTTTTAATGTAATAAATACGATACGAGACGATCCTTTAAATAACGCGCCTGTTATATTTTATTTTTTAACAAAATAAATCAAAAATCGTCATTTTTAAAATCCAACAAAAGCCAAACTAACGGCCATACACGTTTATTGTCATAGTGAATAATGTTTACAGGTATCTTCTCGATAGCTTTGACATGTGTATTTTACTAACCGGCACTTTTCACATAGAAACTAAAACGTAAAGTCCAATAAAAGTCGAAATAATGGTCATTCAGATAAGTTCTAAAGGATATACCAATATTGTTTCTTGGTCGGCACTTCACGTTTTCACCAAAATGTATGTAAAACACAGTTTCTTTTAATTCGAATAAAACCGAGGGTATTGACCCTACAGCTTTGGTGAGATCTAACAGAATATAGCATAATATTTTTTTTACCGGCATTTTGACTTTTGAATTTTGAAAATAGGCCCAATTAAACCAAGAGGATCAAAAAATTTATTTATGAAACTAAGCATTTCTCTCTTAGTATATCTATCAAGAACTTGTGTTTCAGTACGTTTCATATTTAGGGTATCACTAAAAATAACATAAGTCAGTCCTGAACTTTTCTTGTACATGCTGTTTCTGTCATAGACAATGTTACCAAATATCATAAGTCAGAAGGCACATCATTTAAAATATCACTATCAGGTATATGAACACCATTTGTGTAATAAAAAACTGGCCTCATTCATTAATGCAATTAATTGATTTTTTATAGTAGAAAGCTCTACAAGATCATTACTTCCACACTTAAAGACCAAGTATAGAATAGACGGAGCGTATTTAAGACGAAAGAAAAACATAGGTTTTGTCTTTCGCACTCATATGAGCTGTCAGTCATAAGTTAAAAAGAGATAAATATACTATCGTCGTAACGTCTTTTGTACTCGCGTAGTTGTTTTTGTGTGAAGACCACTAGTGCCGTTCCATGTCTTTATCGACATTATTATCGGGTAAATATTTGCTGTTAGTCCAAGATCTAAAAATTTATACTTTACAAATTGAGTGATTAAATACAGAAATAACGCCCTAGTATCCATATCTGGGTGGGTAGAACCAGAAGTATATTAGTTAAAACGATACCTATTCGTTCCCAGATAGAAAGATATCTATGAAGAACCGTACGGTACGACGACAGATTCAGAACCACTTATTCCACGTAATTATCATGGATAAACTTGTTGAAAGTCAATTAAAAATTTTGGAATCTACGTCATTTCGCAAGGTGTTATAGCCGAGGAAGTCAGGACGGTTCATCTAGTACAAATATACTATAGTATCATTTTAATACGACATTGCGGCCACTCTTTGGTTGCTATAAATCACGTACCTACCCCGGGAAAAAGGTTTGTTTCGCTCTAAATCATGCTTGATTCAAAAAATATTTTATAACAATGAAATACACGTTTTTTACGTTTTTCATTGATTTGGCCGGGAATCGAATCGGCTCTCGATACAAGAAGCAGACAACCTTCTAGTATATTTCGGGAATTATCTCAATGAAATTAAAGAATAAAAGCAGATACTTCTTTATAAGATTTTTATTTGACCACGAACCACTTAACAATTCCGATTTTTGGTGATAAAAAAAATATATTTTCTCTTGTTCACTTTGTTTAGAAGATAGTGTCGGCTCTGGTCCTCTTAGCTTTACCTGCAAGAATGGCACATATTAACGTGGAGCACACAAATACACACACATTGCACATAGAAGGAGGAATAAATCACAGGTACTTACAAAAATAGTTATGCATGCTAATTATTTAGTGCAATAAAAAATATTTGTATTGTATTGATTTTTTTTTTCTATTTGCATGGAAAAAATAAGTAAATAGTAGAATACAAAAATAAAATTCATCTATAAACTTATAACTAAACTTAAACTTACCTTATGAGAGGTATGTGAGTGAATTATAGAGTTTCTATGTCTATGGAGTGAATATTGTTGGTACTGCATCACTATGTAATAATTTTGTTTGGTATCCTGCTCGATAGCAAGCAAGATATATCGAAATGTAATGAGCACAGGTGAAAATAAGAAAAACGCGTCCTTCAGAAGAGAGAATCATCTCGTTTCATGGTCTGAATCCAATTGTTTCTTAATTTCTGGTTTCGTAAATTAGGATATTTAGGAAAAACACAATAAATCATTTAATTCGCCTTAAAATAACCAATACTGACAGTTAATTTTCAATAATATAATCATTATTTAAGAAATATTTTAGGAAATATGTAATCTTCATCCAAATCGGAAACAGGTCGAAGAATAAATTAAAGATGAATAGAATAACACATCTAGATGTTACATTAAAACATAATAATATGTTGTCGACATCAAAGGACAACACTACTTATAATACTTTGAGTACATGATCTGTCAAAGCTGATTAACGTAAAATGTGAAATCAATTATTTGTACAAAATGTCGACGGCTTTGCTGAAAATATGCGTCTGCATCGTATTTAGGGCTCAATAAACTTTTGAAAAAACAGACCATGTAATGTACTTCGTGCACACAAATATGAATAATGTGGTCGATAACTTACCCATGGTGAGACATTATTTGATCGTTCTCCATTATAACACCCATTCTACTCTCACAACCAATGGCTACGCAAGCCATGGTTCATAATGAATAACTATTTCACAGATTTTTTATATAAAAAGTTGAAATAACATCCCAAAACACCGAAAAACTAACGCCAGGTTTGGTATCCAGCTGGCTACCACAACATCTCAAAACGGGAAACCTGACGTTCTAGACAGCGGCGTTTGTCTATATTTGTTTCTTTTTTTCACAGAGAATGTTGCCATAGGGAAGAAAGAGAGCTAGGTATGATAGTTTCATCGTCATTCTAAAATATTATCTGTCTATTCTATACTTGGTCTTTGTCCACACTGAACATCATCAACATATGTGGAATATTCCAATGCAAAGGAAGCTAATGGATATTTACTTTTAAAACGATGTGAAAGTTCCATGAGACCGTGTCGTTAAAAAGCTGAGCTTTTAAGCCCCACAGTTTGTAACTGAATGCATTTAATGAAATCATGTGTGGAGTCACGCCATAAAATGTTTTGTAAACAACAATAGGTATTTATTATCAACAAGCACTTGTCTATACGTGGACTTAATGTCACAAAGTAAGACATAATATTATGTTCTAAACAAAATCAAAATGTCAAAAAGTTCACTTTGAACAGTGGAGCCATTTAACAAAATATCATTAAGGCATAAACCATTTTTTTTGTTTTCATACTGGCGTCAAAGGATTGCAAACAGGGTGATGAGGCAGAAATGACACATTTCCAGAATTTAAATCATAACTGTCAATATTAAAATATATGACCCTGGTTTATGTAATCATTAATCATCATCATCAAAAACACAACAACAATAATAATCATTAATAAACTTACTAGGTATAATGTTGATATAGAATACTGTCTTTAAGAAATGCCTTTCAAGGTTATAAAGTCTTTGTAATGCTGAAGAAAAAGAATCTCCTATAAGAATATCCTCTAGTTCCTGTTTCAAAGATACAACGGTTTTTTTTTTATTTACTAAACTTACAGAAGCTTAGATAAGCATTCTTCTGCTAATTGGTGCTCAGAAGTCACTTCTTTAAAAACACTAGGCACATTTACGCATTTCCAAAATTTGGAAATATTATCATTAATCTCATTTAATTGTTACCTTGTATATTAATACATAAATTGGAGGAAAAAACCTTGCCAGCAGACTCCCTGCCACCTTATAACCAAAACTTGTATTTCTTATTTTAAGTAGGGGCCGGACGATGTAACAGGAATCACGCTGCAGCACCTGAAAGAATAGGTATGTCACAACCCAATAGCAACAATATTTCATGACTTTTGTTAAAGTTTTTGTCAGCTAATTGCACATGAGCAGGGATGTTAAATTTGGAAATGTGAAAAGAATGTTGACTTATTTTTCTTACAACTCAGCAGGTAATATTCATGGAGAAGCTATTTGTTGTTGAATGTATACACACCTCACATTAGCCTTTGTTGAGACATTTATTACATTATATACACTTCACAATTTACTTTCTTTGCTAAATCGTCAGTTATAAAAGATAGCTGAGACCCAAAGTCAATAGTACACTCATAAAGTTTGCAGTACTTACATGATGGTGATGTGGAAGACTTGGTGGCCACACCAGTGACAACTTTACCACTGGACTTGGCACGCCTTGGGGATGGAACAATCCTCTCTTCGTCGCTATTTTCAATGGCAACGGCCAGTTTTCTGTAAATAACAAAAACTCATCCAGTATGGGCACCTCCTTTATGTTCTTTCTAAATAAAAACCCCTGTTGGAATATGTGACAACCTTTTTTTTATTAAAATATTCACAAGTAGGTGTGTCCCATGAATCAAAATCAGTAGGCAAATTTTTGCGCTGTGCACTTTTTAAAAGATGTTATATCTAAAACGCTTTATACATGGAAGTTTGTAATTTGAGAGCCATTGTTAGATATATCTATCATGTAGAAGTTTAAGAGCATCATTATAATTTTTATCAGTAAGTGGCATAATTTTTATTATTATACTTTACGTACCGTAGTTGGACTCGGAGCCACTGCAGGGGTGCTGGATCTAAGTAGGCGATCCAAAACCGCAATACTATTAAAGTATTTGGTTTCATATTCGCCATCGCCATAGTCTTCTTCGTCATCATCGTCAAACAACACCAATAAATGTAAGTCTCGTAATCTTTATAGGCTTCGACAAGCTGTTTACGCTTTTCGTATAAAAGCTCATGAGAGCTCGTACCTATTGTGATTAAAACCCCTTGACGAATATTTTATAATCGAACAATTTGTTTTTATGTACAATAATAAACAATGAACAAAAAAGGCGCAAAGTACACAAATAGCGATTCCCCACGTGTGGGTCACGGGGTTCATATAACTTCGAACTACGTTTTCGGGCTTGGACTTAGGAGTACGTTTATGTAATTTACTGGACTTATCAGCAAAGGATGAAGTCATAGGATGAAAAAAAAACAATCCACATTTTGTTTTTCGTGCGGGAAATATGAATTATTTTTTACAGAGTAAAACAAAAACGCTATTTTATTAAAAAAATATATTTATTTATATCAAAATTCCGCGACTTTATAATTTGTCTTCAATATCTTCATTTTCATACAACAGTTTCAATATCTGATATGATGCTTTCAGCGTCACTATCTTCCAGAATCCTCTGGATATCCCTATCCGCTAAAATAGACATTTTATGCGCAAAAGTGAACGTACTATATCGGAATCAAAACAACAACAGTTTCGAGTCTCAGATAAATGTAGGAATTATAATAATTGTTGAACTACTCGCAAAGTAAAATAAAAAATTTACTCCCAAGTCCGTGGGGTCACATTATTTCCTCCTCATAAGTCCGTGCCCCCACATGTGGGTCACGGGAAAAACTGCTGAAAACTGAAAGGAAAAATGATTTTTCGGAAATGAAACTTCTTATACGTTGTAGTTACATATAATAACATACGAATTCGACATTATCTAAGTTGGACTTACCGGGTCGAAAAAAAACTTTGTACGGGGACTGTGAACGTGTTAAATTGAAAGAATCCTGTACTGGTAAAATCTAGTTCTAGAATTGAAAGAAGAGTGACGAAACGAAAATGCCCGCGTTCGGATACAGACTTATACAGCCGATGAACAATTCCGCTTCAAGCGGTATTTCGCTAGACGATTTCTTCATACAAAAAATCTTCCTCGCTGCAGCGCTGCAAACATGATTTCGCGCCAATTTAATTTTCGCGGCAAATTGAGTTGGCGTCATTTTGCTGTCTTCTTTTTTCACGGATGCGATGTATATTGTTATCTCGTTCACACACTTAGGATATGCAGTGTACAGCGTTGCCAGACGTCCCGATTTTGGCGGGAATGAGAAATACTGAGAATAGGCTAGATCCAACAGTTTCCAACTAGTCAAATCAGTTACTTTTTACTAAACGTCAAAACACGAAATTATTATAGAATTTGTTTGAAAAAGCCAAAAGCACATTGTGACGTCACAGAAAAACGTGATAAATTGTCGGACTTATTATTACGTTTTTCTTGTTTTAAATTCAAAAATGAGTAAAATTGAAAAAAGAAAACGTTTTTCGTTACTTTTAGATGTGTCTTTATTTAGTAGGTAATCAGAATTTAATAATTTAACTTGAACCTAGTACACGACCCAATTTGAGAAAACGCGGGGCGGATGGCACAGACAAGTGTGGACTGGAAATTCCGTTTTTTTTTTTTTTCAGAAGACGAATAAGACTCATCTATTTAACGATAGGGTAAATCTGATTAAAAATATAATATTTTTAGTAAAATACATTTTCAAAAAAATGTTTTACAGCCTTTTATAGAAGTAATCTTCTGATTTGCCACGATTTTAGGTAGTACCTAGTAACAAACAATAGGTTTTTCTTCAAAGTACTGTTTCGCGCGTAAAATACGCACCGACGACGCAATGAGTAATAACACCAATTTCTTTGAAGTGCACTTCCAGGCAGTAACGCAGGCATTAATCTTCTAATTTGAACATCTTGTTTTCCTTCAGCTTCTTTGGCTAGTGGAATGTGGAAATCCAGCCTCCGCGTCAGCGCAATGAAAATGAAAGGCCGTTTCAACGGATCTTGTCGGTCAGCCGGAACAACAGACGAAGCACAGTTATATAAGTAACTTTTTCATCGTCCTATTTCCGAAGGACCAATTCTTCTGTTTAGCATGAAGATAAATTATTGAACTTCACTGATTTTATAAATTAATTTTGTGGAGTTAAAATAAAACCATCATTTTTGTATAATATATAGTTGAACAGGAAGTTCTTTTCTTATCCCTACCACAGCTCGCAACAACAAACACTTTGGGACCCCGATACCGATCCCGTCGGCGAGGTCAATGATTTCCCTCAACTGAGCTGCTACCTCAGTCTGTTATCTTAAATATTATACCGAAAGCCTCCAGCGCTCCACAGCTGTTCGGCCAAGTCTACGCAAAGTCACGTAAAAATATCAAAGAAAAATATAATCGACAGGGATCTTATGGTATATGGCCAAAATCAACTTTTTTTGCTGCTGTTTTCCTAAAAAATGACATATAATAACACTTGTTTGTTAGATGGTGCAACCCAGCGCCCTCCTGTCGATGCCGCCATCCAAATTCCACAAGATTAATGTCTCTTGGCGTACTGAAATACCACAAGAGTGCCAAGCATTTTTTTATATTTTATTTTATATATTAATAGCATTGGTATACAATTACCGTTCATTGAACATGAACGCTAAAAGGTGGGACGTAAAGTTGGAGCACGCTGCGTGCTCAACTGTCAACACGGAGAAGAGCGCGAAAGAAAGGTAAGACTAAGAAAGGTACCTAAGAGTACTTATTATATTGAATGTACCTACTCACATTGTGCATGCAATCATGGTAAATTGTATTATTGGCAGTAAAATCCACCGAAATTATTATTTTAGTTACATGAAATGCAATTAATTAAGCAGTTCAGTGTTTTTTTTAAGTTAGGCCTACCTATTTATTTATATTCTGAACCTTCATAGTTCAAAATTTTTTGTTTGCGATTTGTGTGTTAAATAAATATTAACTGATGATTACAAAAGCTTCTTTCGTAAGTTGTACTACCTACCTAAGTTTATTAAATTATGTATTGTAATTGGCTTATTATTTACGTTAGTAACCAATAATATAGCCAAATAATAATATAATAATAATATAGCAATAATACTAATACTACATTTTCATACATTTTGTAAAAAAATATAAGTCTGTTCTCAAAAAGAGTGATACAGGCGTACTGTAAGGACCGTTAGAACATTTATTACATAAAAATAAAATAATAATATAGCAATAATACCAATAGCAACCAAAGGGTGGCCGCAATGTCGTATTAAAATGATACTATAGTATATGTGGACTAGATGGACCGTCCTCGGCCATAACACCTTGCGAAATGACATAGATTCAAAAATGATAAATTGACCTTTAACAAGTTTGTCCATGATAATTACGTTGAATAAGTGGTTCTGAATCTGTCACCGCAACGTACGGTTCTTCTTAGGTATCTTTCTATCAGGGTACAAATAGGTATCGTTTTAACTAATTTTCTTGTGGTTCTACCCACCCAGGTATGGATACTAGGTCGTTATTTCTGTATTTAATGAATAACATTCACCATTTTTAAAAGTAAAATGTGTTATTCAAATACAGCTTGGCGAAAAAGAGAAACTTGAAAAATACTTTTTAAATTAGTTGCGCACTGATCTCAATCAAAAAATATACTAGTATTGCTAATGAGGCAACAGAGCGCGGTGTCATTCTAATTCTTTGCCGAGCTGTATGTTTTTTCCAATGGAATTATGCTTTAAGATGGTTAAAGCTTTCAATTTTCGAATTATTCGGTTTATACGAATTAATTACCGATTAATTTAAGCTTCATAATTTATAGATAACTTTTAAATATGTGTAATTCGATATAAGTAATGAATAACGAAACATTTCGCGTTTATACAAGTCAGTTATTGTTCATACTGAAACTGATATTCGGAAAGCTGTTCTTCACATAATAGTTCAACTATCAACGAATTATCTTTGTACTTTAATGACAAAATATCCTGTTATACTAGTTGTAATGTTTCCTACAATGTTTTCGTGTTATATATATTCACAAGTGCCTGGCATTATAGGTACATAACAAACATTAGATTTCAGTATGAACAATAACTGTGGTTTTCGATCAACGTAATCAGACTTTAAATAGATGTATCTGTATAATTAAGAAATGTATGTTACGTTGTAAGCTCTGCGTGTACACCACCGCTCGAAGACTGCGATAGTGTGCAGTGTTTGTTATAAACGTGTTGTATCATAGTTACGAATTAAATGTGTAGACAAATGTGTCTTCAATGCGCCGGGGACATTGCTGTATCTGTGAAACTAGACTACATAACCATACAGAAGGAAGAGTTTGATTTTGTAACAAGTAGAGCCGCTAGACCACGGCGCGAGGAGCCCGGCCACCCACCGTCTCGTGTCCCCTTGCTGCGGGCGCCCTCCACACCCTGTATACGACATAGATTGTAACTACCGTGCAATTAAGCACGTTTACCCTTTTGAGTTGTTAATTTACATACGAGTATATCGAATTTACTGAACTTTTTCTACGATTTTTAAAGATTTATTTTTAATTATGACTAAGGTTCAATCTTCGTACTTATAAAGTGGTAATGTAACAATTAATGTTAAGATTAATAAATAGATACGCTATCTCAAACGTTTTTGTGTCTAATGTTACCTCCTTTGAGGAAATACATTCCTTCACTGGTGACTTTTAAGTAAGCAAGACAATTAACAAATATAGTTTTCATCTCATAAACTTTGCCTATTGGTTCACTTGTTTGATTAAAAGTCACTATTTTAAATAAGTATTATAATAAAGCTTGTAGGTTATCACGTAATCTTTTTGCTCGGGATATTGTGAAAGTAACGGGTACAAACTGATATTTATTTTGTCTATCATTACTGCAGTCAACCAACAGACTTGTGATTTGGTAAATAAAGTTGTCTTTTAATCTGACTAGTTTTTAATTTAAATACCTCTTAAAACTATATAATAACAAAATAATCTGATAAAAATAAAGCAGTACCTAGAATTTAATCAATGCTAACATTACTGAGAAATCAGATCTTCGCTACCTGCTGTAGTTATCGAGATACAAAAAAAGAGGTCCTAGAATAAGGATTTCGTAGGCGCTGTCACAAAAAATCTTTGTTAGTGAAATCAGATCCTCCCTAGGTGCTATAACAAAACAGTGATGCTAAGGAAAGCCTTATCGGGGCACTGCCACCAAAAAATGCTTATAACTTTGAAACGGCAGACCGACAAATTTCTGATATTTGGCGAAAAAATTTCGCCATTTTTCTGTGTAGTCAGAATCCCTGTCCGTCATGTTGCCAGGGCCAGGAAAAGAGACATGACTACCTTTGTCCTTTTGGGGTATGCATCTACGTGATAAGAAATGAAAGAACATCTAAGTACATACTTAATACGGTTTATTTATTTATTACAATTATTTAAAAAATCAATCAGATCAACATTGCCAGATGATCTGTGTTAATAATAAAAAAATAAATTAGTACACTTACAAAATGAATTGTAATGTATTGCAATCTCATAATCATCGAAGTCGTATACTTATCCATATTTATTTATTTATTTATACACAATTTACATAGTCATTACAGGCAATCCCAATTCAACTATGTAACATTATTAAGTAACGAAAACTTTGAGGGATGACTCAGAGTTGATATCAAGTGGAATTATCCGTCGCAAAAGTACAGAACTGAAAAAATACTAAAATTTTCATGACTTTTACAACAGGTAATTCCACTTGATATCGACTCAGAATCATGGTCTGAATCATCCTCTTCAGTATCTGTTATGGTGTCACTAACACCCTACCTGTACTTGTATGGCTACCTGTATTTATTTGTATGGGGTGTAAGGAGACATCGTAACGGATACTGAGAGGGGTGATTCAGTTGATTACACTGATTATATCAAGTGGAATTTTCCATCGCAAAAGTATAGAATTGAAAATTATCAAAAAAGTCTAAAAAATCATAATGAATTTTGCGACGGAAAATTCCACTTGATATTAACTCAGAATTATAGTCCCTTAGTATATTCGTTACAATGTCATTAATACCCTACATAAAATTACCACTCGCCGCTCCTTCGAAACCTTTTATTTCTCCTACTTTTAGTAAGAAACATCAACTGTATCTCAAAAAACGCAACAGCTCCACAGCTGAAATATTCACTAATTATGTATTTCTACATTGTTTGAAGTTTCTACCTACTCCACTGCAATGCCAGATGATCTGTGTTAATAAGTAAAAAAATAATTTCTTAAGTACACTTACAATATGAATTATAATGTATTGAAATCTCATTAATCATCGAAGTCTATTATAATCTACTTATACTTATCCACATTAAATCCAGATTATTATTAAGAATCAGACAATGTGCGCGCGCGAAGTGTTCGTGCGTGTCTTATTAATATTCAATATTTAAGTCAATATGGCAAAAGTGACCTTAGAAGCTATTGAAAAACGAATTCAGAAGGACTTAGCACCTATGGATCAAAAAATAGTGCTAGAATCATCGGAATTAAAGAAGATTGAAGAAAAAAAATCTCAAATCGAAAACAGAAAGCCGAGCACTTTGACGCGTGGTAACTTAGACATGTCGTGGCCAGATCATAGAATTGACCATTTCATGAAATGATCGACCATTTCATGAAATGGTCGTATTTCATGAAATGGCCAACTTCAACTGACCATATCGTTGAAACGTCAGCGTTTAATGATATTTCCATCCACGTTTGGCCATATCATTAATGTAGGGTGTCCATGATAAGTGGTGTAATAAAAACGCGAAATAAGATAGGAAATAATGTATTACTCTAGTACAAAGTACAAAAATGTTTAAAAGTCAATTAAAAATTAAAAAGTCGTTTTCGATTAACGGAGTGTTGATGTAGTTGACATATACGCCGTAACTGCATCTCGCTTTGAAGTCGTCGTCATATTTTTTGACACTATTTCATGCCATTGGTCATCATTCAGTATACTTTTCGTGTGTAAGATAAACATACTGGCGGCGTAGGGGTGGCCCAAGGGCCACCCCCGCCGCACCCTAACCTACTGTTATGCCTTGTAAAAATTATAAAAAAAAGGATTATGATAATTTAAATTATGACAAAAACATTTATGCGTTTTAATTGAATCCTGTTTCAAGTAGTTAATGCCATCTGCGGCATATCTACAATAAGTCACGTCAAAAAAAGAAACTTTACGGACAGTAGGATCGTCTATATTTTTCTTTTTTAAAATTAATATCTCTTCATTCGCAGTTTTAATTATATCATATTATGAAATCCAATAATAGTCCATTGATTTACGTAGCGTGGTCACTCGACCTTCATTATTTGCCATATAACCTAAAAATAAATAAAAGTTGCTGTCTACTGTTAATACGAGTTTTTCTTTTCACTTTAGTGTCAAAACATTGCTTCAATGCACTTTTATCTTGTATTTGCTCATTATTATTCGTATTATTCGCGTTCACACAAGAATAATTATTGTCCGCCGCCATTATGCAAAACATAAACAAAGCGACACCAGCGCCACTACCGGTGGATAATGTTACTATTTTACGATATGATCGCTAACGTTTGGCCATATCATGAAGTAATCATGCATTTAGTTGGTCATATCGTTAAACGTTTTGTGTTCATTGATCTGGCCAAACCACATCATGATGTGGCCAACGAATGTTGTTCCATTTCATGAAATACGACCATTTCATGAAATGGTCGATCATTTCATGAAATGATCAATTCTATGATATGGCCACGATAGACACATCACCACCAGCAAGCCAATCCACACCTAAAAATGCGACTCATAAGGCGTCAGTAAGATTAGATAGATACTGACTGATACATGATAACAGAGATGGAAATAATTACAATATACAGAGCTAATTAATGTATACGGAGTGTTAGTGACATCGTAACGAAAACTTCGAGGGATGATTCAGACCATGATTCTGAGTTGATATCAAGTGGAAATTTCCGTCGCAAAAGTACAGAAGAAAATTTTCATGACTTTTTCAACAGGTAATTCCACTTGATATCGACTCGGAATCATGGTCTGAAGCATCCCCTTCAGTATTGGTTATGGTGTCACTAACACCCGTACGTACTTGTATGGCTACCTGTATTTATTTGTATGGGGTGTAAGGTGACATCGTAACAAATAGTGAGAGGGGTGATTCAGTTGATTACTCTGATTAATATCAAGTAGAATTTTCCATCGCAAAAGTATAGAATTGAAAATTATCAAAAAAGTCTAAAAAATCATCATGAATTTTGCGACGGAAAATTCCACTTGATATTAACTCAGAATCATAGTCTGAGTCATCCCCTTAGTATATTCGTTACAATGTCATTAATACCCTACATAAAATTACCACTCGCCGCTCCTTCGAAACCTTTTATTTCTCCTACCTTTAGTAAGAAACATCAACTGTATCTCAAAAAACGCAACAGCTCCACAGCTGAAATTTTCAGTAATTATGTATTTCTATACGTACATTGTTTCGTCGTCCCGTGATCATGGCACTTGCGCTTCGCCTATCTTGGCTTTAGTGTTGGGTTTGTTAGTAGTTTGCCTTCACGCCAGCGGATTCGGCAACATCTGCTATAATATTTAAAAACAGTAAATAAATATCCTTTATTAAAACAGGTAGCGCAATCAATTTTGTGCGAGTATTTAATTGAATAGAAATTAACATTACCTATTTACGGATGTTTAGTAGTACTCAGACGGCGACGAGTTGAGCGACGAGTTAGGCGACGGCTATTGTTGAGCGAATGAACGGGAGACGGGGCCGGCCATTCTCCGAGTGACCGGGTAGGCGACGGAGCCGGCCATGGTCCGAGTGACGGGGTAGGAGACGGAACCGACGATGGTTCGAGTGACGGGGTAGGCGACAGGGCCGGCCATGGCGACCGGTAGGGTGCCGGCACGGGAGACGGGGCCGGCCATTCTCCGAGTGACCGGGTAGGCGACGGAGCCGGCCATGGTCCGAGTGACGGGGTAGGAGACGGAACCGACGATGGTTCGAGTGACGGGGAAGGCGACAGGGCCGGCCATGGCGACCGGTAGGGTGCCGGCACGGGAGACGGGGCCGGCCATTCTCCGAGTGACCGGGTACGCGACGGAGCCGGCCATGGCTCGAGTGCCAGGGTACGAGACGGAGCCGACCATCGTCCGAGTGACGGGGTAGGAGACGGAACCGACCATGGTTCGAGTGACGGGGTAGGCGACAGGGCCGGCCTTGGCGACCGGTTGGGTGCCGGCACGGGACACCGGATCGGTGGCAGGGTCAGCGACGAGTTGGCTGACGGGGCGGGCGTCGACTTGGGCGAATGGACGGGAGACGGGGCCGGCCATTCTCCGAGTGACCGGGTAGGCGACGGAGCCGACCATGATCCGAGTGACGGGGTAGGAGACGGAACCGACCATGGTCCGAGTGACGGGGCAGGCGACACGGCCGGCCGTAGGTAGTGCGATGGGTCGGGCGAACAAACGGGAGACGGGGCCGGCGGCGAGTTGGGCGACGAGGTGAACAACGGCTCAGGCCACGGTGCGCGCCGTGTACGGATGGTTCCTGCAAAGAATCAACCTTCTATAACATTTAAAAAAATAAACACAACAAACAAATTTAAAAAAATATATCTAGAAATCTAAAACTTATAGAGACTCGCGCTACTAAGTCTATGGTTATACTCGTAATTATACTACTTACACCTACCAAATTTTCCAAACAACATAAACATATTGACTGTCTACTAAAGTATACTATCTATACTTCACAGCGTTCTAAAGTAAGTTTAAATATGGTTTCTCGAACTAACACTTACGACTTCATTCAGCCAAACATGCTTGCTGATGATTTCTCTATAATAAACTTTAAACACAATCCGGAGGTCCCGGGTTAGAATCCCGGTAGGGAAAAATGACAAAAATTACTTTCTAATCCCTAGTTTGGGGCTCTAATCCCTAGGTCACTAACATCCTGTATTTGTAAGCATTATAACGCATCTCCCGAAACTCAGGCAAGAAGTATTTGTGATAGAAAACATACACATGTAATTTGTACATTTGACACCTGTATTGTTTTTTACAATACAAAAATCACTTGAATGCACCAAAAACTATCTTACCTGGCTTTTTATCCGATTTAGCGACTCCTATTGGTAAATCACGACGTTTAAAGCACTCGCCATCCTGACTCGACGTCGATGAAGGCGGTGCACGGGATGGGGTTGCTAAAAATAATAAAGAAATATATAACACCCTTAGCTTCCTTCTGCATAAGTTTTCCCATGGGACACTCCGGAGACTCCATCATAAAATACACTCATTCTTGGGCACACTTGGTTTTGTTCGCGTTACCCAGAACTAACTCTTGCGTACTAGCCAAACTCTTGTGAGAGGAGAGGTAAGATCGGATCGGTGGGGTGGGGAGTGTCCATTCCATACGTAGTATAGAACATCCATCTTAGGACTTCGTGTCAGAAATATTCGATAGATCTCTCACGGCTCTGTTCACCCCATTATGAACCACAGGCGAAATTAGTAATGTTATATTCAGCTACTTACGTCTTGTCGCCAGAGCTCTTTTGGTGGCTGGACGAGTAATACTTGCCGAAGGACCCCGTTCTAAAATAAAAAATATATTTGTTTTGTCATATAAATAATAAACCTTACAAGATCTTGAATCAGCGGTTTGCTTGAATATTACTTGTCTGCGTTGTTACGATAGCAAAGCACCCGCGGCAGACCAAACGCGGTGCGCGCAGCGCGAATGATATCAATGTTTTATTATATTAGGGCTTATTTTGTTATACCAATAGACGCAGCGAATGCTACCTACGCAGATAAGCGTCGTACACCTATTGGATGAGAGCTTCGATATATATCGAGAAATGCGCGGAAGCAGGCGCGGTTTTGTTAAAAAACAAAATGCAAGATATATGAACGCTCCGCACGCTCCGTAAACGTAAACCGCTCCAGTAGAAGCACAGCTTTAAGTTCTTTTCTCTATCTACTTGTTGATGAACAAGAACGACATTACGAACACTTTTGCTAATGATATAAAAGCTTGCAGTTACATACCTGGTGTGGCTTGCAACGCCGTCGTGTTTTGGTTATTTACTTTGAAATACTTCATTGGGCGCTCATCTTCTCGATTGCCCTTTGAACTTTCACTTAAAGAACCAGCTATTGAGCTCGTATCGTCGTCTTTAATATGATTGGGTTCTTCCAATCTAGCAGTTAGTACGCGAGTGTCGTTGTGTGTCGTACTTCTTTTTCCTTCTCGCCCTGAAGACGCGTCACAGCCTTTGGCGAGGTCGCGGCCTCCTGAGGTTCTGTGAACCCCACTACCCTCTGACGTGGCTCTACTGCCAGTCTCTCGTCCATTCTGACTGCCAGTCTCGAAATTATGACTCAAACGTTCCACTAACACCACAGGGAAGTATGCGTGTAAATCTGAAATGAGCAAAGTGTTTTCATACAATACCAACAATTACGAGCAGACCAAAGAACTTACAATTACAAAAAACACCCTCACACACATCGCACACCCTCATACATACACACGAACTAGCACGGAAAATATATTAAAATAGTGGAGAACATAAAGCCGGAGCTAACAGACTTCTAAAATAATAGTAATTGCATCTTGTATTAGAACTCCGCTCAAACTGTTATGGATATTATTGTGTCAATGGGAGATAAGCTGGTACTTATAGCATAGGTTGTACCTATTGTACCAGCAGTGCTAAAATTTTGATTCTGTTACTATTAGTTATGTACACGAACGTACAGAAAACACTTATACATGTTAATTGATTTTTTGACACTAAGCTACAAGTGATGTATAGTTCATAAGTTGCAAAGAAAGCTGATAAAATTATCTATAAGTAGAATATTTTTTAATTCAAAAGTTTAGAAAAAAAAAATATTTCAAATTGTAGTACTTAGTTTTGCAGGCGAGTGTATATTTGAATCGTGAATATAGCATATTATTATACAAACTCATGATATTGATTTGTTTTTTTAAACTATTTTCATTTCCATACTTTGGCGGCGGAAAATTCCACTTAATATCAATTCTCAATTATCCCTCAAAGTTTTCGTTACGATGTCACTAACATCCTGTATTTGTAAGCATTATAACGCATCTCCCGAAACTCAGGCAAGAAGTAATTGTGATAGAAAACATACACATGTAATTTGTACATTTGACACATGTATTGTTTTTCACAGTACAAAAATCACTTTAATGCACCAAAAAATATCTTACCTGGCTTTTTATCCGATTTAGCGACTCCTATTGGTAAATCACGACGTTTAAAGCACTCGCCATCCTGACTCGACGTCGATGAAGACGGTGCACGGGATGGGGTTGCTAAAAATAATAAAGAAATATATAACACCCTTAGCTTCCTTCTGCATAAGTTTTCCCATGGGACACTCCGGAGACTCCATCATAAAATACACTCATTCTTGGGCACACTTGGTTTTGTTCGCGTTACCCATAACTAACCCTTGCGTGCTAGCGAAACAGACAGTGAAATCGATTCGAAACAATAATCATCAGCAACTCTTGTGTGTAGTCACGCACGGAACCAAATATCGGGGGAGAGGTGAGATAAGATCGGATCGGTGGGGGGGTGTCCATTCCATACGTAGTATAGAACATCCATCTTAGGACTTCGTGTCAGAAATATTCGATAGATCTCTCACGTCCCTGTTCACACCATTATGAACCACAGGCGAAATTAGTTATAGAATAGAATAGAAATAGTTTATTATGAAAGGACGCCACACACAAAAAGAAAGACAACAATATCATATCTTATGTAATGTTATGTTCATCTACTTACGTCTTGTCGCCAGAGCTCTTTTGGTGGTTGGACGAGTAATACTTGCCGAAGGACCCCGTTCTAAAATAAAAAAAAAATATATTTGTTTTGTCATATAAATAATAAACCTTACAAGATCTTGAATCCGCGGTTTGCTTGAATGTTACTTGTCTGCGTTGTTACGATAGCAAAGCACCCGCGGCAGACCAAACGCGGTGCGCGCAGCGCGAATGATATCAATGTTTTTATTATGTTAGGGTTTATTTTATTATACCAATAGACGCAGCGAATGCTACCTACGCAGATAAGCGTCGTAACCTATTGGATGAGAGCTTCGATATAAATCGAGACTACGCGGGGGCAGGCGCGGTTTTGTTAAAAAACAAAATGCAAGATATATGAACGCTCCGCACGCTCCGTAAACGTAAACCGCTCCAGTAGAAGCACAGCTTTAAGTTCTTTTCTCTATCTACTTGTTGATGAACAAGAACGACATTACGAACACTTTTGCTAATGATATAAAAGCTTGCAGTTACATACCTGGTGTGGCTTGCAACGCCGTCGTGTTTTGGTTATTTACTTTGAAATACTTCATTGGGCGCTCATCTTCTCGATTGCCCTTTGAACTTTCACTTAAAGAACCAGCTATTGAGCTCGTATCGTCGTCTTTAATATGATTGGGTTCTTCCAATCTAGCAGTTAGTACGCGAGTGTCGTTGTGTGTCGTACTTCTTTTTCCTTCTCGCCCTGAAGACGCGTCACAGCCTTTGGCGAGGTCGCGGCCTCCTGAGGGTCTGTGAACCACACTACCCACTGACGTGGCTCTACTGCCAGTCTCTCGTCCATTCTGACTGCCAGTCTCGAAATTATGACTCAAACGATCCACTAATACTACAGGGGAGTGTCCGTGTAAATCTGAAATAAGCAAAGTGTATCTACAATTACGAGAAGACCGAAAAACGTACAATTGGCGGTTTTTTGGAAAATACCAATTTCTTCCAGGCAACATCAGGTATTATTTTTGTAATTTGCTACTAACTTTGGAATGACACGATGTCCAGAAGACTCTTAGCCGACAGTTGGTTGTGCTTATGGATAATCCTGTCTTTCTTAACCTCCTTCGAAGGACCGTGCTTGACGGCTGCATGGCTACCGTCAGTCTTTGGTTTGTTTTGTGCAAATTTTCTTAATGCTTGTACACGTCTGCAACAAGGGAAAAAACTATGTTAGAATATACATAGTTGTACAGCTGGAACCCACAGAGAATGTAATCACTCGATCACTGTAAATCACGCTTCTTTGGTTTGTTTTGTGCAAATTTTCTTAATGCTTGTACACGTCTGCAACAAGGGAAAAAACTATGTTAGAATATACATAGTTGTACAGCTGGAACCCACAGAGAATGTAATCACTCGATCACTGTAAATCACGCTTAGGGGCGGTACTGGATGAATTCTTTCAAATATTATCGTCTCGTTCTCATTTCATGAGGGAGGAACGGGGAGATATATACCATACAAAGTCGATCAAAACTTGATTCAAGTCCTGGCTTCGTAGTGATCAATAATTTTAAAATTTCCTGTGCCATACTAATTTCACACGAAACTCCTCGACTGGCGATGGTCCATACAAAATCGATAACAAAATCTAAGTCACATCTAGATAAACATTTAGGGTGGTACTCGTATTAATAAACTAATCTCAACTTCGAGACTGCTTTCAAGATCATGTCAATGTGACAGTTCTTATATAAAAACAGGGGCTTGAGCTGAGTTTCAGCTGAGATTAGTTTATTATTACCACCCTTTTAAATTGTAGTCATCAGTTTTTTGTATCGGATCGTTTTGCATATTATCCAAACACTTTTGTTTGCTAAGCGGGTGCATTAGTGAATTATTTACGGGGATCGAAACGACCACCCTGCTACGGTCCCCGTATATAACTGACAGGAGTCAGGTCAGGAACTACACGAGCGACCAGCTTGTGAATTTCATCCCGTCACCGCACCCCGCCCCCTTTCCGCGCCCTTCCAGTGGCCCCTCCCATCCAATTTCCGCCTCCCACTTGTCTTGGAAGCACATGCACTAGTGGCCATTACATTACACAAGAATAACTCAGGTTTACAATAAAAAGCAGTCGCAGTATATCCAATTAATAATTCATCTAATATTTTATAATACACTTATTTAATGTTTTTTTATTGCCATAAATATGTTACAAAGAATAATTATCGTGCATTTAAATTATAATAATCATGCAAAAATTATAAAAAAGAAGAAAATGAATATGTCAATTTATACGTACATAAGACTCCCATAAATAAAAAATATATACGTATAATTACAATCACATTATTTTGCACAAATTTAAAATACGTCGTACATATACCATAAACATAAATTCATAAAAGCAAATTAAACAAAAACATGTAAAGTACATTTAATAATGGACATTTAAATAAAGTGTATATGAAGCTAGGTGTATGATAGTATACCAATAATTTAAAGAGAACAACAATATTATTTCAACGACTACTCTTCGGCATGAGGACCAAATAGGCAACCCGATATCATAATTCAAATTCAAAAATATCTTCATTCAGTAGGTATCTTCATAGTTACACGTTGAATCGTATTTTTTACATAACGAACGTCTCATTCGCCCTAAAACTTTTGCAGCTTCTCACAACCTGTATAGCCGGGGAAAAGAAGCTGCAAGAAAAACCTGGGCACAGGGCCATAGAATAAGAAATAATATGACAGGGCCTTAGACATTCTTTTTGTAAGGCAAGTTCATGCTTATTCCGGGTATTAACAATGTGTTGATCACTATAAGTATTTTTAATCAAATGATACTTTTTACGAAATGTCGAAACGCATTATTATATTCTTTGGAGATTGTATGGGACTGGTGGGACGTCATCAATAAAAGCGGTCGCACTCGTTTTTACATCATTCCTAATTTAAATTCGAAAATAAGACTAAAAGAAAAATGAGATTGATTTATACCGTTTAAATTATTATTAAATTAAATTATTATATACACTTTCTAAATTATTTTATAATTTATGAAATAAACTAGCGACCCGCCCCGGCCCCCGGGTACCCGGAGCTACTCCGTCAAGTCAGTAATACAGAGCGTTACCTTCTGAAAAACCGTGGCTTGAAAGAACTAGACCACTATCTCTACTCAGCAAGTGCTCGGAAGGATATAAATATGAATCTTAAATAAGTGCGGTAGGTAGGCAGGCTGATAATACGGCCACTTCCATATTATAAAGAAATACCCGAGAAAGAAAAATAAAGTGTTTTCGGAAGTGTATGTGACTTAATTGGGCTGGTTTGAGTTGAAAATTCAAGCAGTTGTTTCTGTTAAAACCTGAAACTTCGGTCAGGTAGGTGTGAAATATGATGACTATCCCCCCTTACATGATACAAAAAGGAGCCCCTTTGTTCACATATTTTTTTATTCATAACATTGAAGTTCACATTAAAACATATCAGGTTAAAGACAAAATAAATTCCGAATGCGTCCCGCTTAGAGACAATACTGAAAAGTATCAAATATTTCGGTATCGAGTGATACCGACTCCGCCGGCGTTGTCGACGATTTCACTCATTCAGTAATCCTTTCGAACGCCGCCTTAAGGTTCTCGCCCAACTGGCAAAAAGGAAGGACTTCGAAAAAATTCGAAAATCGTAACTTGTTGTACCATCACAAAAAATATTATATTTTTGCGATTACTAACAAGCTTACTTACAGTAAACTAATCCCGACCTGTGACGATGTATGGACACAACAGTTTTTCAACGGTAAACACACCGGCTTTTTGTCACCATAATCTATATTTTCTTAATAATAATGGTTTTATGTGTCTTTAGAACATGTGTACGTGCAATAAATGTTAGTTTTGAAGCAACTTATTATTAACTTCATAGTAGGATACAATTAAAATCAGATACTTATTCATTTTGAATAAGTGCGCTCCGACAAAACATTTAACTCGCAAAAATGAACTCAAGTATTTTCCAGTGAGAACTTATCGCGAAAACATCTAATTTAAAATAAAGAAGTCAAACCTGATTTTCCTCGGTAGTGCCATAACTTAGGATGGATGGTTCACTGCCGCAAAATCGCCCTTTTATTAAAAGCTCACTGATTTGAATATCCTATATAATTTGAAACGCGAAGTACTCTGCACATAACGCACCTTGCGTGCGTTCTATAAGGGGATCGAGTTCAAAATAATGGCCCTAGGCGTAGGCGGAATGAGAGTACCAAGCGCCCCCCTCGACCAGAGCCTCCATCGGTCAACCCAACCCACGTCGGGCAACGGATGCCACGCCCCGAAATAACGCATAAACAAAACTCAATATTAAATCAATGCTGCCAAATCGAATATTGGGAAAAGAAAGTAGTGTTCTGATATTGATTTTACGTATTTATTAATAGGCAGCAACCCATTACCACACCACTATTTATTTTCTCATTATCGGAAAGAGAAATAGAAATCTTGAAAAAACTTATTTTCAATAAAAATTGCCTTCTTCCAACTGGCTGCTTTTCTTTTTCATAACCCATCTTTCAGACAGGATACACTCCACGCTGATCCACACTTTTTGTAGCAGTTTATCACTAACTGAACAGTAAGTATGGAGAACTGTCAAAATTTAGGGACACTCAACTGTGCCGCCACCTACATTTGAGCTTCTAGCTTTATCCTCATTATTCTATGCTGAAAATAGAAATAATAAATTTATAATTTACCCTACGTGTAATTCAATCCGTAACAAAATTTTGCACGCTCCGTCGCCGTCGTCCATTTGCACCAAAATCAACAAAGCATCAAATGAGCCCAGCTCCCCTGATGTCCTACAATTGAATTATGACCTGGCGAACCGGTAACGCAATCTAAAATGGCGGCTCAAAATACTACACTTCTCATCAAAAAAATCGAAACACCTTGCAAGTTTACGTTTTGTCAGGATTATCAGAAAAATGTGTACATTTAGGAATAAATGTTAAATGTCGTTTAATAGTGAGTAATATGAGCTTATCAAATCTTAATGTTAATGTTCTAAATTTAAATGAATTTTTCATAGGTTTCGTATTTTGTTAAATGAGTCATTTTTATTCCGTATGGAGTATAAAGGAAATGGATAAAACAACACACGTAAATGAAAAAAAAAGCTAAAAAACGTTTATTTAATAACTTGTATTCCCTCCCCGAGCTCTAATTACTGCTTCCGATACGGTTCTTCATCGATCGGATGAGAGTCACGATCACATGCTGTGGTATATTGTCCCATTCCTCTTGGATTGCATCTTGCAGCTGGCTAAGTGTTTCTGGAGCAGGATCTCTTGCTCGAATTCGTCTCTTTAATTCATCCCACAGATGTTCAATGGGATTCATGTCCGGGCTTCTTGCTGGCCATTCCATAATAGAGATATCGACTTCGTTAAGATAATCTCGTACGACGCCCGCGGTGTGAGCCCTAGCATTGTCGTGCATGAATATGAAGCCGTTGCCAATAAAATGTGCATCATCATCACATGAGGCTCGAGACACTCTTCGACGTACCGATGACAGTTTAGTGCAGGCAGACGTGGCCCAGACACGAAAGCAAGCTCTGTCTTACCGTCGGCGCTGATTCCTCCCCAAACCGTCCACGAACCGCCACCATAGCTGACCTTTTCTTCAATGCAGCATTGTGCATAGCGTTCTCCGTTTCTTCTGTAGACCTTGTTCCTTCCGTCGTTACCATACAGCATAATTTTACACTCATCAGAAAAGAGAACTTTGCTCCACTGTAGGTATGACCAATTTAGGTGCTCACGTGCAAAGTTAAGGCGCGCTCTTCGATGGTCTGCAGTTAATTTTGGCCCATTTGCTGGCTTATGCGGTACCAGTCCACGATCCTTCAACCTTCTTCTAATTGTAGAGTCACTTACAGCCACCCTTCGTACAACACGAAGCCGCTGCTGCAGTTGAAAAGCGTTAAGGCGTCGATTTCTTAAAGAAGTTGTTACAATAAATCGATCATCTCGCTCAGAAGTGACCCGATTCCTGCCAGATCCTGAACGGCGCGTGAACAAACCAGTCTCCCGATAACGTTTATAGACTCTATGAACAGATGACAGGCTTAGATGCAGTCTTGCAGCCACAACACGCTGACTAAGGCCAGAATCCAGCAATGCCACAACTTGGGCGGCTTCTGTGGGCGAAGTATCCATACGTTTTAGAAAAAAAACCTTTTTTCAGACGTCCCAAAGTCACAGTATTGAAATAAAAAACAAAAAGTTTAAGGATAGGCGCCAATTTTTAGTTTTTAAACGCTAAATGTACTCCAACCCTAAACACACATTTGTCTCAAAACAGTGATTCATTTCGTTTATAAGATAAACAAATGAAATTCTAATTTCGAATTTAGAATTTTCGCTTATTACTGTAATGGCCAAACTGCCAGCTATACATTTATGTATTTTTTTTCATCGTATGAATTCTTTTTTGTGTTAAATTCGGACAGAAACAATGAAAACGGAAGTGTTTCGATTTTTTTGATGAGAAGTGTATAAACAAACATACTCATGTCACGACCAATAATTGAATTCCTCGAGGGAACTTATGACGTGGTTGACAAAGTAACGAACACGTATGTTAGTCAAAAATGAGAGCTAATAATCAATACATGACAGTATACAAATATGACTACAGGTATTCTAATGCGAGATTGTTTCACACAAAATGGTCCGGCATAATCAGTGCCCACTAAGTATTTAAAAAGGGCGTGTCATGTTAACACGGTCATAAGGCAGAGAGCCCATGAGCTGAGTCACGAGATTTTAACTTTAATTTGAAACAAATGACACGTCTATGCAAAACATTCTCAAATTCCCTGTTTGCATTTACAATCCAAAACCTTTCATGCAAACTACTGAGTACTAACTTCTGTCCTGCATGCTTGAGTCGCAAATGCTATCTGATTATTATTAATTTTGTGATATTAGAGTGTTTTGCCAAAATGGGTGTCGTTGAGAATTATGCTAAATTCGAGTTTTGCAATCGACCTCCCACTCAACATCCAAGAACGGAATCAAATTACTAATACTTGACTTTAAACAATCTTTATCTTTTAAAGCTTTAATTTATTTTTCAAAATGCCTTTGTTGATCTAATTGTATGATAGTATGCAGGGCAGATCCAGTTTTTTTAATATTTTTATTTTTACAATTGTTTATGAATCGTTTAACATAACCAAATATCCTTGTAAACTTTTCAATATCTGAATATTTTTCTAATATTTCATGAAATTGGATTACAAGAGCTTCACTTCAGGAATGTCAATATCAGAATTATTACATACTTTATCACAATGTTTGTACTTACTATCTTGCAAATATTGAGGTCCATGAAATCACAACTGTCTCAGATCAGTCTCCAATTACCGAGTAGAAATGCCGCGCGACAAACAGTCGGCTAGATTGTCATTAGTTTTAACATAACGCCATTGAAAATCTGTAGTCTGTTGTGATATCTTGTTCACTCTGTTAGCAACATATACGCTTAACTTAACAGGTTCAATCTCAAGCCAGGATAGTACAATTTGCAAATCCAAGTAAAAAAACGTCTACATCATATTTTAATGACAATGCGTCATGGATTTTTTTGGCCAGAATCGACAAAAGTAAGGCGCTATTTAATTCAAGTCGGGGAGTTGTTAATTTTTATTTTCAGGATTGATACGAGATCAAGCAACAACCATACATTAGAGGCATCCGCATAACCGACAAGTTCAATAGACGATGGTACATTAATATTTCTCGGGATAGAAATAGTAACATAGAAATAGTAGACACCAAACGTTTATGATCATTAGTTTGGCTTTAATTGGATTTTAAAAATCTCGATTTTTCATACATTTTGTAAAAAAATATAAGTCTGTTCTCAAAAAGAGTGATACAGGCGTATTGTAAGGACCGTTAGAACATTTATTACTATGGCGCAAAACTTTTTTGACCATTCTTTGTTCGTCTCTCTCTGCGTTTTGGTTCAAATGTGAAAATGTCAGCCAGCGAAACAAAATGCGTCAAATCTTTTGGTAAACTATTTTTACTATAACACCAAATGTCGACTTTATACATTTTAACAATGACAACAAGCAGAGCTTTCCTAATGACTAGTTATTAGTCATTTAACTACTTTGCTTCTAAAGAGTGTATCACCATCAGCTCAGACGCAAACCTATTTTTGATTTATAAAAATGTGTAAAAGACGACCACCATATTACGCCTTTAGCAAGATAGTTTCATTATCGCCAGATAAAACATTTTTTCGCCAAAGAGTAGGTATCTATGAAAAATCCAGATGTTTGATAAATCTAATTAAGGAGAAAAAGTGGTCATAGACTTTTAATGTAATAAATACGATACGAGACGATCCTTTAAATAACGCGCCTGTTATATTTTATTTTTTAACAAAATAAATCAAAAATCGTCATTTTTAAAATCCAACAAAAGCCAAACTAACGGCCATACACGTTTATTGTCATAGTGAATAATGTTTACAGGTATCTTCTCGATAGCTTTGACATGTGTATTTTACTAACCGGCACTTTTCACATAGAAACTAAAACGTAAAGTCCAATAAAAGTCGAAATAATGGTCATTCAGATAAGTTCTAAAGGATATACCAATATTGTTTCTTGGTCGGCACTTCACGTTTTCACCAAAATGTATGTAAAACACAGTTTCTTTTAATTCGAATAAAACCGAGGGTATTGACCCTACAGCTTTGGTGAGATCTAACAGAATATAGCATAATATTTTTTTTACCGGCATTTTGACTTTTGAATTTTGAAAATAGGCCCAATTAAACCAAGAGGATCAAAAAATTTATTTATGAAACTAAGCATTTCTCTCTTAGTATATCTATCAAGAACTTGTGTTTCAGTACGTTTCATATTTAGGGTATCACTAAAAATAACATAAGTCAGTCCTGAACTTTTCTTGTACATGCTGTTTCTGTCATAGACAATGTTACCAAATATCATAAGTCAGAAGGCACATCATTTAAAATATCACTATCAGGTATATGAACACCATTTGTGTAATAAAAAACTGGCCTCATTCATTAATGCAATTAATTGATTTTTTATAGTAGAAAGCTCTACAAGATCATTACTTCCACACTTAAAGACCAAGTATAGAATAGACGGAGCGTATTTAAGACGAAAGAAAAACATAGGTTTTGTCTTTCGCACTCATATGAGCTGTCAGTCATAAGTTAAAAAGAGATAAATATACTATCGTCGTAACGTCTTTTGTACTCGCGTAGTTGTTTTTGTGTGAAGACCACTAGTGCCGTTCCATGTCTTTATCGACATTATTATCGGGTAAATATTTGCTGTTAGTCCAAGATCTAAAAATTTATACTTTACAAATTGAGTGATTAAATACAGAAATAACGCCCTAGTATCCATATCTGGGTGGGTAGAACCAGAAGTATATTAGTTAAAACGATACCTATTCGTTCCCAGATAGAAAGATATCTATGAAGAACCGTACGGTACGACGACAGATTCAGAACCACTTATTCCACGTAATTATCATGGATAAACTTGTTGAAAGTCAATTAAAAATTTTGGAATCTACGTCATTTCGCAAGGTGTTATAGCCGAGGAAGTCAGGACGGTTCATCTAGTACAAATATACTATAGTATCATTTTAATACGACATTGCGGCCACTCTTTGGTTGCTATAAATCACGTACCTACCCCGGGAAAAAGGTTTGTTTCGCTCTAAATCATGCTTGATTCAAAAAATATTTTATAACAATGAAATACACGTTTTTTACGTTTTTCATTGATTTGGCCGGGAATCGAATCGGCTCTCGATACAAGAAGCAGACAACCTTCTAGTATATTTCGGGAATTATCTCAATGAAATTAAAGAATAAAAGCAGATACTTCTTTATAAGATTTTTATTTGACCACGAACCACTTAACAATTCCGATTTTTGGTGATAAAAAAAATATATTTTCTCTTGTTCACTTTGTTTAGAAGATAGTGTCGGCTCTGGTCCTCTTAGCTTTACCTGCAAGAATGGCACATATTAACGTGGAGCACACAAATACACACACATTGCACATAGAAGGAGGAATAAATCACAGGTACTTACAAAAATAGTTATGCATGCTAATTATTTAGTGCAATAAAAAATATTTGTATTGTATTGATTTTTTTTTTCTATTTGCATGGAAAAAATAAGTAAATAGTAGAATACAAAAATAAAATTCATCTATAAACTTATAACTAAACTTAAACTTACCTTATGAGAGGTATGTGAGTGAATTATAGAGTTTCTATGTCTATGGAGTGAATATTGTTGGTACTGCATCACTATGTAATAATTTTGTTTGGTATCCTGCTCGATAGCAAGCAAGATATATCGAAATGTAATGAGCACAGGTGAAAATAAGAAAAACGCGTCCTTCAGAAGAGAGAATCATCTCGTTTCATGGTCTGAATCCAATTGTTTCTTAATTTCTGGTTTCGTAAATTAGGATATTTAGGAAAAACACAATAAATCATTTAATTCGCCTTAAAATAACCAATACTGACAGTTAATTTTCAATAATATAATCATTATTTAAGAAATATTTTAGGAAATATGTAATCTTCATCCAAATCGGAAACAGGTCGAAGAATAAATTAAAGATGAATAGAATAACACATCTAGATGTTACATTAAAACATAATAATATGTTGTCGACATCAAAGGACAACACTACTTATAATACTTTGAGTACATGATCTGTCAAAGCTGATTAACGTAAAATGTGAAATCAATTATTTGTACAAAATGTCGACGGCTTTGCTGAAAATATGCGTCTGCATCGTATTTAGGGCTCAATAAACTTTTGAAAAAACAGACCATGTAATGTACTTCGTGCACACAAATATGAATAATGTGGTCGATAACTTACCCATGGTGAGACATTATTTGATCGTTCTCCATTATAACACCCATTCTACTCTCACAACCAATGGCTACGCAAGCCATGGTTCATAATGAATAACTATTTCACAGATTTTTTATATAAAAAGTTGAAATAACATCCCAAAACACCGAAAAACTAACGCCAGGTTTGGTATCCAGCTGGCTACCACAACATCTCAAAACGGGAAACCTGACGTTCTAGACAGCGGCGTTTGTCTATATTTGTTTCTTTTTTTCACAGAGAATGTTGCCATAGGGAAGAAAGAGAGCTAGGTATGATAGTTTCATCGTCATTCTAAAATATTATCTGTCTATTCTATACTTGGTCTTTGTCCACACTGAACATCATCAACATATGTGGAATATTCCAATGCAAAGGAAGCTAATGGATATTTACTTTTAAAACGATGTGAAAGTTCCATGAGACCGTGTCGTTAAAAAGCTGAGCTTTTAAGCCCCACAGTTTGTAACTGAATGCATTTAATGAAATCATGTGTGGAGTCACGCCATAAAATGTTTTGTAAACAACAATAGGTATTTATTATCAACAAGCACTTGTCTATACGTGGACTTAATGTCACAAAGTAAGACATAATATTATGTTCTAAACAAAATCAAAATGTCAAAAAGTTCACTTTGAACAGTGGAGCCATTTAACAAAATATCATTAAGGCATAAACCATTTTTTTTGTTTTCATACTGGCGTCAAAGGATTGCAAACAGGGTGATGAGGCAGAAATGACACATTTCCAGAATTTAAATCATAACTGTCAATATTAAAATATATGACCCTGGTTTATGTAATCATTAATCATCATCATCAAAAACACAACAACAATAATAATCATTAATAAACTTACTAGGTATAATGTTGATATAGAATACTGTCTTTAAGAAATGCCTTTCAAGGTTATAAAGTCTTTGTAATGCTGAAGAAAAAGAATCTCCTATAAGAATATCCTCTAGTTCCTGTTTCAAAGATACAACGGTTTTTTTTTTATTTACTAAACTTACAGAAGCTTAGATAAGCATTCTTCTGCTAATTGGTGCTCAGAAGTCACTTCTTTAAAAACACTAGGCACATTTACGCATTTCCAAAATTTGGAAATATTATCATTAATCTCATTTAATTGTTACCTTGTATATTAATACATAAATTGGAGGAAAAAACCTTGCCAGCAGACTCCCTGCCACCTTATAACCAAAACTTGTATTTCTTATTTTAAGTAGGGGCCGGACGATGTAACAGGAATCACGCTGCAGCACCTGAAAGAATAGGTATGTCACAACCCAATAGCAACAATATTTCATGACTTTTGTTAAAGTTTTTGTCAGCTAATTGCACATGAGCAGGGATGTTAAATTTGGAAATGTGAAAAGAATGTTGACTTATTTTTCTTACAACTCAGCAGGTAATATTCATGGAGAAGCTATTTGTTGTTGAATGTATACACACCTCACATTAGCCTTTGTTGAGACATTTATTACATTATATACACTTCACAATTTACTTTCTTTGCTAAATCGTCAGTTATAAAAGATAGCTGAGACCCAAAGTCAATAGTACACTCATAAAGTTTGCAGTACTTACATGATGGTGATGTGGAAGACTTGGTGGCCACACCAGTGACAACTTTACCACTGGACTTGGCACGCCTTGGGGATGGAACAATCCTCTCTTCGTCGCTATTTTCAATGGCAACGGCCAGTTTTCTGTAAATAACAAAAACTCATCCAGTATGGGCACCTCCTTTATGTTCTTTCTAAATAAAAACCCCTGTTGGAATATGTGACAACCTTTTTTTTATTAAAATATTCACAAGTAGGTGTGTCCCATGAATCAAAATCAGTAGGCAAATTTTTGCGCTGTGCACTTTTTAAAAGATGTTATATCTAAAACGCTTTATACATGGAAGTTTGTAATTTGAGAGCCATTGTTAGATATATCTATCATGTAGAAGTTTAAGAGCATCATTATAATTTTTATCAGTAAGTGGCATAATTTTTATTATTATACTTTACGTACCGTAGTTGGACTCGGAGCCACTGCAGGGGTGCTGGATCTAAGTAGGCGATCCAAAACCGCAATACTATTAAAGTATTTGGTTTCATATTCGCCATCGCCATAGTCTTCTTCGTCATCATCGTCAAACAACACCAATAAATGTAAGTCTCGTAATCTTTATAGGCTTCGACAAGCTGTTTACGCTTTTCGTATAAAAGCTCATGAGAGCTCGTACCTATTGTGATTAAAACCCCTTGACGAATATTTTATAATCGAACAATTTGTTTTTATGTACAATAATAAACAATGAACAAAAAAGGCGCAAAGTACACAAATAGCGATTTTAACACGTTGCCAGTCCAGTGCCCCCAACGTGGGGGCACCACAAAGTATGATGGCAAGTCCGTGCCCCCACGTGTGGGTCACGGGGTTCATATAACTTCGAACTACGTTTTCGGGCTTGGACTTAGGAGTACGTTTATGTAATTTACTGGACTTATCAGCAAAGGATGAAGTCATAGGATGAAAAAAAAACAATCCACATTTTGTTTTTCGTGCGGGAAATATGAATTATTTTTTACAGAGTAAAACAAAAACGCTATTTTATTAAAAAAATATATTTATTTATATCAAAATTCCGCGACTTTATAATTTGTCTTCAATATCTTCATTTTCATACAACAGTTTCAATATCTGATATGATGCTTTCAGCGTCACTATCTTCCAGAATCCTCTGGATATCCCTATCCGCTAAAATAGACATTTTATGCGCAAAAGTGAACGTACTATATCGGAATCAAAACAACAACAGTTTCGAGTCTCAGATAAATGTAGGAATTATAATAATTGTTGAACTACTCGCAAAGTAAAATAAAAAATTTACTCCCAAGTCCGTGGGGTCACATTATTTCCTCCTCATAAGTCCGTGCCCCCACATGTGGGTCACGGGAAAAACTGCTGAAAACTGAAAGGAAAAATGATTTTTCGGAAATGAAACTTCTTATACGTTGTAGTTACATATAATAACATACGAATTCGACATTATCTAAGTTGGACTTACCGGGTCGAAAAAAAACTTTGTACGGGGACTGTGAACGTGTTAAATTGAAAGAATCCTGTACTGGTAAAATCTAGTTCTAGAATTGAAAGAAGAGTGACGAAACGAAAATGCCCGCGTTCGGATACAGACTTATACAGCCGATGAACAATTCCGCTTCAAGCGGTATTTCGCTAGACGATTTCTTCATACAAAAAATCTTCCTCGCTGCAGCGCTGCAAACATGATTTCGCGCCAATTTAATTTTCGCGGCAAATTGAGTTGGCGTCATTTTGCTGTCTTCTTTTTTCACGGATGCGATGTATATTGTTATCTCGTTCACACACTTAGGATATGCAGTGTACAGCGTTGCCAGACGTCCCGATTTTGGCGGGAATGAGAAATACTGAGAATAGGCTAGATCCAACAGTTTCCAACTAGTCAAATCAGTTACTTTTTACTAAACGTCAAAACACGAAATTATTATAGAATTTGTTTGAAAAAGCCAAAAGCACATTGTGACGTCACAGAAAAACGTGATAAATTGTCGGACTTATTATTACGTTTTTCTTGTTTTAAATTCAAAAATGAGTAAAATTGAAAAAAGAAAACGTTTTTCGTTACTTTTAGATGTGTCTTTATTTAGTAGGTAATCAGAATTTAATAATTTAACTTGAACCTAGTACACGACCCAATTTGAGAAAACGCGGGGCGGATGGCACAGACAAGTGTGGACTGGAAATTCCGTTTTTTTTTTTTTTTCAGAAGACGAATAAGACTCATCTATTTAACGATAGGGTAAATCTGATTAAAAATATAATATTTTTAGTAAAATACATTTTCAAAAAAATGTTTTACAGCCTTTAATAGAAGTAATCTTCTGATTTGCCACGATTTTAGGTAGTACCTAGTAACAAACAATAGGTTTTTCTTCAAAGTACTGTTTCGCGCGTAAAATACGCACCGACCGACGACGCAATGAGTAATAACACCAATTTCTTTGAAGTGCACTTCCAGGCAGTAACGCAGGCATTAATCTTCTAATTTGAAAATCTTGTTTTCCTTCAGCTTCTTTGGCTAGTGGAATGTGGAAATCCAGCCTCCGCGTCAGCGCAATGAAAATGAAAGGCCGTTTCAACGGATCTTGTCGGTCAGCCGGAACAACAGACGAAGCACAGTTATATAAGTAACTTTTTCATCGTCCTATTTCCGAAGGACCAATTCTTCTGTTTAGCATGAAGATAAATTATTGAACTTCACTGATTTTATAAATTAATTTTGTGGAGTTAAAATAAAACCATCATTTTTGTATAATATATAGTTGAACAGGAAGTTCTTTTCTTATCCCTACCACAGCTCGCAACAACAAACACTTTGGGACCCCGATACCGATCCCGTCGGCGAGGTCAATGATTTCCCTCAACTGAGCTGCTACCTCAGTCTGTTATCTTAAATATTATACCGAAAGCCTCCAGCGCTCCACAGCTGTTCGGCCAAGTCTACGCAAAGTCACGTAAAAATATCAAAGAAAAATATAATCGACAGGGATCTTATGGTATATGGCCAAAATCAACTTTTTTTGCTGCTGTTTTCCTAAAAAATGACATATAATAACACTTGTTTGTTAGATGGTGCAACCCAGCGCCCTCCTGTCGATGCCGCCATCCAAATTCCACAAGATTAATGTCTCTTGGCGTACTGAAATACCACAAGAGTGCCAAGCATTTTTTTATATTTTATTTTATATATTAATAGCATTGGTATACAATTACCGTTCATTGAACATGAACGCTAAAAGGTGGGACGTAAAGTTGGAGCACGCTGCGTGCTCAACTGTCAACACGGAGAAGAGCGCGAAAGAAAGGTAAGACTAAGAAAGGTACCTAAGAGTACTTATTATATTGAATGTACCTACTCACATTGTGCATGCAATCATGGTAAATTGTATTATTGGCAGTAAAATCCACCGAAATTATTATTTTAGTTACATGAAATGCAATTAATTAAGCAGTTCAGTGTTTTTTTTAAGTTAGGCCTACCTATTTATTTATATTCTGAACCTTCATAGTTCAAAATTTTTTGTTTGCGATTTGTGTGTTAAATAAATATTAACTGATGATTACAAAAGCTTCTTTCGTAAGTTGTACTACCTACCTAAGTTTATTAAATTATGTATTGTAATTGGCTTATTATTTACGTTAGTAACCAATAATATAGCCAAATAATAATATAATAATAATATAGCAATAATACTAATACTACATTTTCATACATTTTGTAAAAAAATATAAGTCTGTTCTCAAAAAGAGTGATACAGGCGTATTGTAAGGACCGTTAGAACATTTATTACATAAAAATAAAATAATAATATAGCAATAATACCAATAGCAACCAAAGGGTGGCCGCAATGTCGTATTAAAATGATACTATAGTATATGTGGACTAGATGGACCGTCCTCGACCTCCTCGGCCATAACACCTTGCGAAATGACATAGATTCAAAAATGATAAATTGACCTTTAACAAGTTTGTCCATGATAATTACGTTGAATAAGTGGTTCTGAATCTGTCACCGCAACGTACGGTTCTTCTTAGGTATCTTTCTATCAGGGTACAAATAGGTATCGTTTTAACTAATTTTCTTGTGGTTCTACCCACCCAGGTATGGATACTAGGTCGTTATTTCTGTATTTAATGAATAACATTCACCATTTTTAAAAGTAAAATGTGTTATTCAAATACAGCTTGGCGAAAAAGAGAAACTTGAAAAATACTTTTTAAATTAGTTGCGCACTGATCTCAATCAAAAAATATACTAGTATTGCTAATGAGGCAACAGAGCGCGGTGTCATTCTAATTCTTTGCCGAGCTGTATGTTTTTTCCAATGGAATTATGCTTTAAGATGGTTAAAGCTTTCAATTTTCGAATTATTCGGTTTATACGAATTAATTACCGATTAATTTAAGCTTCATAATTTATAGATAACTTTTAAATATGTGTAATTCGATATAAGTAATGAATAACGAAACATTTCGCGTTTATACAAGTCAGTTATTGTTCATACTGAAACTGATATTCGGAAAGCTGTTCTTCACATAATAGTTCAACTATCAACGAATTATCTTTGTACTTTAATGACAAAATATCCTGTTATACTAGTTGTAATGTTTCCTACAATGTTTTCGTGTTATATATATTCACAAGTGCCTGGCATTATAGGTACATAACAAACATTAGATTTCAGTATGAACAATAACTGTGGTTTTCGATCAACGTAATCAGACTTTAAATAGATGTATCTGTATAATTAAGAAATGTATGTTACGTTGTAAGCTCTGCGTGTACACCACCGCTCGAAGACTGCGATAGTGTGCAGTGTTTGTTATAAACGTGTTGTATCATAGTTACGAATTAAATGTGTAGACAAATGTGTCTTCAATGCGCCGGGGACATTGCTGTATCTGTGAAACTAGACTACATAACCATACAGAAGGAAGAGTTTGATTTTGTAACAAGTAGAGCCGCTAGACCACGGCGCGAGGAGCCCGGCCACCCACCGTCTCGTGTCCCCTTGCTGCGGGCGCCCTCCACACCCTGTATACGACATAGATTGTAACTACCGTGCAATTAAGCACGTTTACCCTTTTGAGTTGTTAATTTACATACGAGTATATCGAATTTACTGAACTTTTTCTACGATTTTTAAAGATTTATTTTTAATTATGACTAAGGTTCAATCTTCGTACTTATAAAGTGGTAATGTAACAATTAATGTTAAGATTAATAAATAGATACGCTATCTCAAACGTTTTTGTGTCTAATGTTACCTCCTTTGAGGAAATACATTCCTTCACTGGTGACTTTTAAGTAAGCAAGACAATTAACAAATATAGTTTTCATCTCATAAACTTTGCCTATTGGTTCACTTGTTTGATTAAAAGTCACTATTTTAAATAAGTATTATAATAAAGCTTGTAGGTTATCACGTAATCTTTTTGCTCGGGATATTGTGAAAGTAACGGGTACAAACTGATATTTATTTTGTCTATCATTACTGCAGTCAACCAACAGACTTGTGATTTGGTAAATAAAGTTGTCTTTTAATCTGACTAGTTTTTAATTTAAATACCTCTTAAAACTATATAATAACAAAATAATCTGATAAAAATAAAGCAGTACCTAGAATTTAATCAATGCTAACATTACTGAGAAATCAGATCTTCGCTACCTGCTGTAGTTATCGAGATACAAAAAAAGAGGTCCTAGAATAAGGATTTCGTAGGCGCTGTCACAAAAAATCTTTGTTAGTGAAATCAGATCCTCCCTAGGTGCTATAACAAAACAGTGATGCTAAGGAAAGCCTTATCGGGGCACTGCCACCAAAAAATGCTTATAACTTTGAAACGGCAGACCGACAAATTTCTGATATTTGGCGAAAAAATTTCGCCATTTTTCTGTGTAGTCAGAATCCCTGTCCGTCATGTTGCCAGGGCCAGGAAAAGAGACATGACTACCTTTGTCCTTTTGGGGTATGCATCTACGTGATAAGAAATGAAAGAACATCTAAGTACATACTTAATACGGTTTATTTATTTATTACAATTATTTAAAAAATCAATCAGATCAACATTGCCAGATGATCTGTGTTAATAATAAAAAAATAAATTAGTACACTTACAAAATGAATTGTAATGTATTGCAATCTCATAATCATCGAAGTCGTATACTTATCCATATTTATTTATTTATTTATACACAATTTACATAGTCATTACAGGCAATCCCAATTCAACTATGTAACATTATTAAGTAACGAAAACTTTGAGGGATGACTCAGAGTTGATATCAAGTGGAATTATCCGTCGCAAAAGTACAGAACTGAAAAAATACTAAAATTTTCATGACTTTTACAACAGGTAATTCCACTTGATATCGACTCAGAATCATGGTCTGAATCATCCTCTTCAGTATCTGTTATGGTGTCACTAACACCCTACCTGTACTTGTATGGCTACCTGTATTTATTTGTATGGGGTGTAAGGAGACATCGTAACAGATACTGAGAGGGGTGATTCAGTTGATTACACTGATTATATCAAGTGGAATTTTCCATCGCAAAAGTATAGAATTGAAAATTATCAAAAAAGTCTAAAAAATCATAATGAATTTTGCGACGGAAAATTCCACTTGATATTAACTCAGAATTATAGTCCCTTAGTATATTCGTTACAATGTCATTAATACCCTACATAAAATTACCACTCGCCGCTCCTTCGAAACCTTTTATTTCTCCTACTTTTAGTAAGAAACATCAACTGTATCTCAAAAAACGCAACAGCTCCACAGCTGAAATATTCACTAATTATGTATTTCTACATTGTTTGAAGTTTCTACCTACTCCACTGCAATGCCAGATGATCTGTGTTAATAAGTAAAAAAATAATTTCTTAAGTACACTTACAATATGAATTATAATGTATTGAAATCTCATTAATCATCGAAGTCTATTATAATCTACTTATACTTATCCACATTAAATCCAGATTATTATTAAGAATCAGACAATGTGCGCGCGCGAAGTGTTTGTGCGTGTCTTATTAATATTCAATATTTAAGTCAATATGGCAAAAGTGACCTTAGAAGCTATTGAAAAACGAATTCAGAAGGACTTAGCACCTATGGATCAAAAAATAGTGCTAGAATCATCGGAATTAAAGAAGATTGAAGAAAAAAAATCTCAAATCGAAAACAGAAAGCCGAGCACTTTGACGCGTGGTAACTTAGACATGTCGTGGCCAGATCATAGAATTGACCATTTCATGAAATGATCGACCATTTCATGAAATGGTCGTATTTCATGAAATGGCCAACTTCAACTGACCATATCGTTGAAACGTCAGCGTTTAATGATATTTCCATCCACGTTTGGCCATATCATTAATGTAGGGTGTCCATGATAAGTGGTGTAATAAAAACGCGAAATAAGATAGGAAATAATGTATTACTCTAGTACAAAGTACAAAAATGTTTAAAAGTCAATTAAAAATTAAAAAGTCGTTTTCGATTAACGGAGTGTTGATGTAGTTGACATATACGCCGTAACTGCATCTCGCTTTGAAGTCGTCGTCATATTTTTTGACACTATTTCATGCCATTGGTCATCATTCAGTATACTTTTCGTGTGTAAGATAAACATACTGGCGGCGTAGGGGTGGCCCAAGGGCCACCCCCGCCGCACCCTAACCTACTGTTATGCCTTGTAAAAATTATAAAAAAAAGGATTATGATAATTTAAATTATGACAAAAACATTTATGCGTTTTAATTGAATCCTGTTTCAAGTAGTTAATGCCATCTGCGGCATATCTACAATAAGTCACGTCAAAAAAAGAAACTTTACGGACAGTAGGATCGTCTATATTTTTCTTTTTTAAAATTAATATCTCTTCATTCGCAGTTTTAATTATATCATATTATGAAATCCAATAATAGTCCATTGATTTACGTAGCGTGGTCACTCGACCTTCATTATTTGCCATATAACCTAAAAATAAATAAAAGTTGCTGTCTACTGTTAATACGAGTTTTTCTTTTCACTTTAGTGTCAAAACATTGCTTCAATGCACTTTTATCTTGTATTTGCTCATTATTATTCGTATTATTCGCGTTCACACAAGAATAATTATTGTCCGCCGCCATTATGCAAAACATAAACAAAGCGACACCAGCGCCACTACCGGTGGATAATGTTACTATTTTACGATATGATCGCTAACGTTTGGCCATATCATGAAGTAATCATGCATTTAGTTGGTCATATCGTTAAACGTTTTGTGTTCATTGATCTGGCCAAACCACATCATGATGTGGCCAACGAATGTTGTTCCATTTCATGAAATACGACCATTTCATGAAATGGTCGATCATTTCATGAAATGATCAATTCTATGATATGGCCACGATAGACACATCACCACCAGCAAGCCAATCCACACCTAAAAATGCGACTCATAAGGCGTCAGTAAGATTAGATAGATACTGACTGATACATGATAACAGAGATGGAAATAATTACAATATACAGAGCTAATTAATGTATACGGAGTGTTAGTGACATCGTAACGAAAACTTCGAGGGATGATTCAGACCATGATTCTGAGTTGATATCAAGTGGAAATTTCCGTCGCAAAAGTACAGAAGAAAATTTTCATGACTTTTTCAACAGGTAATTCCACTTGATATCGACTCGGAATCATGGTCTGAAGCATCCCCTTCAGTATTGGTTATGGTGTCACTAACACCCGTACGTACTTGTATGGCTACCTGTATTTATTTGTATGGGGTGTAAGGTGACATCGTAACAAATAGTGAGAGGGGTGATTCAGTTGATTACTCTGATTAATATCAAGTAGAATTTTCCATCGCAAAAGTATAGAATTGAAAATTATCAAAAAAGTCTAAAAAATCATCATGAATTTTGCGACGGAAAATTCCACTTGATATTAACTCAGAATCATAGTCTGAGTCATCCCCTTAGTATATTCGTTACAATGTCATTAATACCCTACATAAAATTACCACTCGCCGCTCCTTCGAAACCTTTTATTTCTCCTACCTTTAGTAAGAAACATCAACTGTATCTCAAAAAACGCAACAGCTCCACAGCTGAAATTTTCAGTAATTATGTATTTCTATACGTACATTGTTTCGTCGTCCCGTGATCATGGCACTTGCGCTTCGCCTATCTTGGCTTTAGTGTTGGGTTTGTTAGTAGTTTGCCTTCACGCCAGCGGATTCGGCAACATCTGCTATAATATTTAAAAACAGTAAATAAATATCCTTTATTAAAACAGGTAGCGCAATCAATTTTGTGCGAGTATTTAATTGAATAGAAATTAACATTACCTATTTACGGATGTTTAGTAGTACTCAGACGGCGACGAGTTGAGCGACGAGTTAGGCGACGGCTATTGTTGAGCGAATGAACGGGAGACGGGGCCGGCCATTCTCCGAGTGACCGGGTAGGCGACGGAGCCGGCCATGGTCCGAGTGACGGGGTAGGAGACGGAACCGACGATGGTTCGAGTGACGGGGTAGGCGACAGGGCCGGCCATGGCGACCGGTAGGGTGCCGGCACGGGAGACGGGGCCGGCCATTCTCCGAGTGACCGGGTAGGCGACGGAGCCGGCCATGGTCCGAGTGACGGGGTAGGAGACGGAACCGACGATGGTTCGAGTGACGGGGAAGGCGACAGGGCCGGCCATGGCGACCGGTAGGGTGCCGGCACGGGAGACGGGGCCGGCCATTCTCCGAGTGACCGGGTACGCGACGGAGCCGGCCATGGCTCGAGTGCCAGGGTACGAGACGGAGCCGACCATCGTCCGAGTGACGGGGTAGGAGACGGAACCGACCATGGTTCGAGTGACGGGGTAGGCGACAGGGCCGGCCTTGGCGACCGGTTGGGTGCCGGCACGGGACACCGGATCGGTGGCAGGGTCAGCGACGAGTTGGCTGACGGGGCGGGCGTCGACTTGGGCGAATGGACGGGAGACGGGGCCGGCCATTCTCCGAGTGACCGGGTAGGCGACGGAGCCGACCATGATCCGAGTGACGGGGTAGGAGACGGAACCGACCATGGTCCGAGTGACGGGGCAGGCGACACGGCCGGCCGTAGGTAGTGCGATGGGTCGGGCGAACAAACGGGAGACGGGGCCGGCGGCGAGTTGGGCGACGAGGTGAACAACGGCTCAGGCCACGGTGCGCGCCGTGTACGGATGGTTCCTGCAAAGAATCAACCTTCTATAACATTTAAAAAAATAAACACAACAAACAAATTTAAAAAAATATATCTAGAAATCTAAAACTTATAGAGACTCGCGCTACTAAGTCTATGGTTATACTCGTAATTATACTACTTACACCTACCAAATTTTCCAAACAACATAAACATATTGACTGTCTACTAAAGTATACTATCTATACTTCACAGCGTTCTAAAGTAAGTTTAAATATGGTTTCTCGAACTAACACTTACGACTTCATTCAGCCAAACATGCTTGCTGATGATTTCTCTATAATAAACTTTAAACACAATCCGGAGGTCCCGGGTTAGAATCCCGGTAGGGAAAAATGACAAAAATTACTTTCTAATCCCTAGTTTGGGGCTCTAATCCCTAGGTCACTAACATCCTGTATTTGTAAGCATTATAACGCATCTCCCGAAACTCAGGCAAGAAGTATTTGTGATAGAAAACATACACATGTAATTTGTACATTTGACACCTGTATTGTTTTTTACAATACAAAAATCACTTGAATGCACCAAAAACTATCTTACCTGGCTTTTTATCCGATTTAGCGACTCCTATTGGTAAATCACGACGTTTAAAGCACTCGCCATCCTGACTCGACGTCGATGAAGGCGGTGCACGGGATGGGGTTGCTAAAAATAATAAAGAAATATATAACACCCTTAGCTTCCTTCTGCATAAGTTTTCCCATGGGACACTCCGGAGACTCCATCATAAAATACACTCATTCTTGGGCACACTTGGTTTTGTTCGCGTTACCCAGAACTAACTCTTGCGTACTAGCCAAACTCTTGTGAGAGGAGAGGTAAGATCGGATCGGTGGGGTGGGGAGTGTCCATTCCATACGTAGTATAGAACATCCATCTTAGGACTTCGTGTCAGAAATATTCGATAGATCTCTCACGGCTCTGTTCACCCCATTATGAACCACAGGCGAAATTAGTAATGTTATATTCAGCTACTTACGTCTTGTCGCCAGAGCTCTTTTGGTGGCTGGACGAGTAATACTTGCCGAAGGACCCCGTTCTAAAATAAAAAATATATTTGTTTTGTCATATAAATAAAAACCCTTACAAGATCTTGAATCAGCGGTTTGCTTGAATATCACTCATAATAAAAACAGTGATATATATCAATGTTTTTATTATGTTAGGGCTTATTTTATCATACCAACAGACGCAGCGAATGCTACCTACGCAGATAAGCGTCGTACACCTATTGGATGAGAGCTTCGATATATATCGAGAAATGCGCGGAAGCAGGCGCGGTTTTGTTAAAAAACAAAATGCAAGATATATGAACGCTCCGCACGCTCCGTAAACGTAAACCGCTCCAGTAGAAGCACAGCTTTAAGTTCTTTTCTCTATCTACTTGTTGATGAACAAGAACGACATTACGAACACTTTTGCTAATGATATAAAAGCTTGCAGTTACATACCTGGTGTGGCTTGCAACGCCGTCGTGTTTTGGTTATTTACTTTGAAATCCTTCATTGGGCGCTCATCTTCTCGATTGCCCTTTGAACTTTCACTTAAAGAACCAGCTATTGAGCTCGTATCGTCGTCTTTAATATGATTGGGTTCTTCCAATCTAGCAGTTAGTACGCGAGTGTCGTTGTGTGTCGTACTTCTTTTTCCTTCTCGCCCTGAAGACGCGTCACAGCCTTTGGCGAGGTCGCGGCCTCCTGAGGGTCTGTGAACCCCACTACCCACTGACGTGGCTCTACTGCCAGTCTCTCGTCCATTCTGACTGCCAGTCTCGAAATTATGACTCAAACGTTCCACTAACACCACAGGGAAGTATGCGTGTAAATCTGAAATGAGCAAAGTGTTTTCATACAATACCAACAATTACGAGCAGACCAAAGAACTTACAATTACAAAAAACACCCTCACACACATCGCACACCCTCATACATACACACGAACTAGCACGGAAAATATATTAAAATAGTGGAGAACATAAAGCCGGAGCTAACAGACTTCTAAAATAATAGTAATTGCATCTTGTATTAGAACTCCGCTCAAACTGTTATGGATGTTATTGTGTCAATGGGAGATAGCTGGTACTTATAGCATAGGTTGTACCTATTGTACCAGCAGTGCTAAAATTTTGATTCTGTTACTATTAGTTATGTACACGAACGTACAGAAAACACTTATATATGTTATTTGATTTTTTGACTCTAAGCTACAAGTGATTTTTGGTTCCTTTATTTTTTTATAGTCAAAAGTGTTCCTGAACATGTATAGTTCATAAGTTGCAAAGAAAGCTGATAAAATTATAAGTAAAATATTTTTATTAAATTCTAAAGTTAAGAAAAAAAATATTTAAAATTGTAGTACTTAGTTTTGCAGGCGAGTGTATATTTGAATCGTGAATATAGCATATTATACAAACTCAATTTGTTTTTTTTAAACTATTTTCATTTCCATACTTTGGCGGCGGAAAATTCCACTTGATATCAATTCTCAATTATCCATCAAAGTTTTCGTTACGATGTCACTAACATCCTGTATTTGTAAGCATTATAACGCATCTCCCGAAACTCAGGCAAGAAGTAATTGTGATAGAAAACATACACATGTAATTTGTACATTTGACACCTGTATTGTTTTTTAAAATACAAAAATCACTTTAATGCACAAAAAAATATCTTACCTGGCTTTTTATCCGATTTAGCGACTCCTATTGGTAAATCACGACGTTTAAAGCACTCGCCATCCTGACTCGACGTCGATGAAGGCGGTGCACGGGATGGGGTTGCTAAAAATAATAAAGAAATATATAACACCCTTAGCTTCCTTCTGCATAAGTTTTCCCATGGGACACTCCGGAGACTCCATCATAAAATACACTCATTCTTGGGCACACTTGGTTTTGTTCGCGTTACCCAGAACTAACTCTTGCGTACTAGCCAAACTCTTGTGAGAGGAGAGGTAAGATCGGATCGGTGGGGTGGGGAGTGTCCATTCCATACGTAGTATAGAACATCCATCTTAGGACTTCGTGTCAGAAATATTCGATAGATCTCTCACGGCTCTGTTCACCCCATTATGAACCACAGGCGAAATTAGTAATGTTATATTCAGCTACTTACGTCTTGTCGCCAGAGCTCTTTTGGTGGCTGGACGAGTAATACTTGCCGAAGGACCCCGTTCTAAAATAAAAAATATATTTGTTTTGTCATATAAATAATAAACCTTACAAGATCTTGAATCAGCGGTTTGCTTGAATATCACTCATAATAAAAACAGTGATATATATCAATGTTTTTATTATGTTAGGGCTTATTTTATCATACCAACAGACGCAGCGAATGCTACCTACGCAGATAAGCGTCGTACACCTATTGGATGAGAGCTTCGATATAAATCGAGAAATGCGCGGAAGCAGGCGCGGTTTTGTTAAAAAACAAAATGCAAGATATATGAACGCTCCGCACGCTCCGTAAACGTAAACCGCTCCAGTAGAAGCACAGCTTTAAGTTCTTTTCTCTATCTACTTGTTGATGAACAAGAACGACATTACGAACACTTTTGCTAATGATATAAAAGCTTGCAGTTACATACCTGGTGTGGCTTGCAACGCCGTCGTGTTTTGGTTATTTACTTTGAAATACTTCATTGGGCGCTCATCTTCTCGATTGCCCTTTGAACTTTCACTTAAAGAACCAGCTATTGAGCTCGTATCGTCGTCTTTAATATGATTGGGTTCTTCCAATCTAGCAGTTAGTACGCGAGTGTCGTTGTGTGTCGTACTTCTTTTTCCTTCTCGCCCTGAAGACGCGTCACAGCCTTTGGCGAGGTCGCGGCCTCCTGAGGGTCTGTGAACCCCACTACCCACTGACGTGGCTCTACTGCCAGTCTCTCGTCCATTCTGACTGCCAGTCTCGAAATTATGACTCAAACGTTCCACTAATACCACAGGGAAGTATGCGTGTAAATCTGAAATGAGCAAAGTGTTTTCATACAATACCAACAATTACGAGCAGACCAAAGAACTTACAATTACAAAAAACACCCTCACACACATCGCACACCCTCATACATACACACGAACTAGCACGGAAAATATATTAAAATAGTGGAGAACATAAAGCCGGAGCTAACAGACTTCTAAAATAATAGTAATTGCATCTTGTATTAGAACTCCGCTCAAACTGTTATGGATATTATTGTGTCAATGGGAGATAGCTGGTACTTATAGCATAGGTTGTACCTATTGTACCAGCAGTGCTAAAATTTTGATTCTGTTACTATTAGTTATGTACACGAACGTACAGAAAACACTTATATATGTTATTTGATTTTTTGACTCTAAGCTACAAGTGATTTTTGGTTCCTTTATTTTTTTATAGTCAAAAGTGTTCCTGAACATGTATAGTTCATAAGTTGCAAAGAAAGCTGATAAAATTATAAGTAAAATATTTTTATTAAATTCTAAAGTTAAGAAAAAAAATATTTAAAATTGTAGTACTTAGTTTTGCAGGCGAGTGTATATTTGAATCGTGAATATAGCATATTATACAAACTCAATTTGTTTTTTTTAAACTATTTTCATTTCCATACTTTGGCGGCGGAAAATTCCACTTGATATCAATTCTCAATTATCCATCAAAGTTTTCGTTACGATGTCACTAACATCCTGTATTTGTAAGCATTATAACGCATCTCCCGAAACTCAGGCAAGAAGTATTTGTGATAGAAAACATACACATGTAATTTGTACATTTGACACCTGTATTGTTTTTTAAAATACAAAAATCACTTTAATGCACAAAAAAATATCTTACCTGGCTTTTTATCCGATTTAGCGACTCCTATTGGTAAATCACGACGTTTAAAGCACTCGCCATCCTGACTCGACGTCGATGAAGGCGGTGCACGGGATGGGGTTGCTAAAAATAATAAAGAAATATATAACACCCTTAGCTTCCTTCTGCATAAGTTTTCCCATGGGACACTCCGGAGACTCCATCATAAAATACACTCATTCTTGGGCACACTTGGTTTTGTTCGCGTTACCCAGAACTAACTCTTGCGTACTAGCCAAACTCTTGTGAGAGGAGAGGTAAGATCGGATCGGTGGGGTGGGGAGTGTCCATTCCATACGTAGTATAGAACATCCATCTTAGGACTTCGTGTCAGAAATATTCGATAGATCTCTCACGGCTCTGTTCACCCCATTATGAACCACAGGCGAAATTAGTAATGTTATATTCAGCTACTTACGTCTTGTCGCCAGAGCTCTTTTGGTGGCTGGACGAGTAATACTTGCCGAAGGACCCCGTTCTAAAATAAAAAATATATTTGTTTTGTCATATAAATAATAAACCTTACAAGATCTTGAATCAGCGGTTTGCTTGAATATTACTTGTCTGCGTTGTTACGATAGCAAAGCACCCGCGGCAGACCAAACGCGGTGCGCGCAGCGCGAATGATATCAATGTTTTATTATATTAGGGCTTATTTTGTTATACCAATAGACGCAGCGAATGCTACCTACGCAGATAAGCGTCGTACACCTATTGGATGAGAGCTTCGATATATATCGAGAAATGCGCGGAAGCAGGCGCGGTTTTGTTAAAAAACAAAATGCAAGATATATGAACGCTCCGCACGCTCCGTAAACGTAAACCGCTCCAGTAGAAGCACAGCTTTAAGTTCTTTTCTCTATCTTCTTGTTGATGAACAAGAACGACATTACGAACACTTTTGCTAATGATATAAAAGCTTGCAGTTACATACCTGGTGTGGCTTGCAACGCCGTCGTGTTTTGGTTATTTACTTTGAAATACTTCATTGGGCGCTCATCTTCTCGATTGCCCTTTGAACTTTCACTTAAAGAACCAGCTATTGAGCTCGTATCGTCGTCTTTAATATGATTGGGTTCTTCCAATCTAGCAGTTAGTACGCGAGTGTCGTTGTGTGTCGTACTTCTTTTTCCTTCTCGCCCTGAAGACGCGTCACAGCCTTTGGCGAGGTCGCGGCCTCCTGAGGTTCTGTGAACCCCACTACCCTCTGACGTGGCTCTACTGCCAGTCTCTCGTCCATTCTGACTGCCAGTCTCGAAATTATGACTCAAACGTTCCACTAATACCACAGGGAAGTATGCGTGTAAATCTGAAATGAGCAAAGTGTTTTCATACAATACCAACAATTACGAGCAGACCAAAGAACTTACAATTACAAAAAACACCCTCACACACATCGCACACCCTCATACATACACACGAACTAGCACGGAAAATATATTAAAATAGTGGAGAACATAAAGCCGGAGCTAACAGACTTCTAAAATAATAGTAATTGCATCTTGTATTAGAACTCCGCTCAAACTGTTATGGATATTATTGTGTCAATGGGAGATAGCTGGTACTTATAGCATAGGTTGTACCTATTGTACCATCAGTGCTAAAATTTTGATTCTGTTACTATTAGTTATGTACACGAACGTACAGAAAACACTTATACATGTTAATTGATTTTTTGACACTAAGCTACAAGTGATGTATAGTTCACAAGTTGCAAAGAAAGCTGATAAAATTATCTATAAGTAGAATATTTTTAAATTCTAAAGTTTAGAAAAAAATATATTTAAAATTGTAGTACTTAAGTTTTGCAGGTGAGTGTATATTTGAATCGTGAATATAGCATATTATTATACAAACTCATTATATTCATTTGTTTTTTTTAAACTATTTTCATTTCCATACTTTGGCGGCGGAAAATTCCACTTAATATCAATTCTCAATTATCCCTCAAAGTTTTCGTTACGATGTCACTAACATCCTGTATTTGTAAGCATTATAACGCATCTCCCGAAACTCAGGCAAGAAGTAATTGTGATAGAAAACATACACATGTAATTTGTACATTAGACACATGTATTGTTTTTCACAGTACAAAAATCACTTTAATGCACCAAAAAATATCTTACCTGGCTTTTTATCCGATTTAGCGACTCCTATTGGTAAATCACGACGTTTAAAGCACTCGCCATCCTGACTCGACGTCGATGAAGACGGTGCACGGGATGGGGTTGCTAAAAATAATAAAGAAATATATAACACCCTTAGCTTCCTTCTGCATAAGTTTTCCCATGGGACACTCCGGAGACTCCATCATAAAATACACTCATTCTTGGGCACACTTGGTTTTGTTCGCGTTACCCATAACTAACCCTTGCGTGCTAGCGAAACAGACAGTGAAATCGATTCGAAACAATAATCATCAGCAACTCTTGTGTGTAGTCACGCACGGAACCAAATATCGGGGGAGAGGTGAGATAAGATCGGATCGGTGGGGGGGTGTCCATTCCATACGTAGTATAGAACATCCATCTTAGGACTTCGTGTCAGAAATATTCGATAGATCTCTCACGTCCCTGTTCACACCATTATGAACCACAGGCGAAATTAGTTATAGAATAGAATAGAAATAGTTTATTATGAAAGGACGCCACACACAAAAAGAAAGACAACAATATCATATCTTATGTAATGTTATGTTCATCTACTTACGTCTTGTCGCCAGAGCTCTTTTGGTGGTTGGACGAGTAATACTTGCCGAAGGACCCCGTTCTAAAATAAAAAAAAAATATATTTGTTTTGTCATATAAATAATAAACCTTACAAGATCTTGAATCAGCGGTTTGCTTGAATATCACTCATAATAAAAACAGTGATATATATCAATGTTTTTATTATGTTAGGGCTTATTTTATCATACCAACAGACGCAGCGAATGCTACCTACGCAGATAAGCGTCGTACACCTATTGGATGAGAGCTTCGATATAAATCGAGACTACGCGGGGGCAGGCGCGGTTTTGTTAAAAAACAAAATGCAAGATATATGAACGCTCCGCACGCTCCGTAAACGTAAACCGCTCCAGTAGAAGCACAGCTTTAAGTTCTTTTCTCTATCTACTTGTTGATGAACAAGAACGAC